>NC_089838.1:297383342-298583342 GCF_035609145.1 Eleutherodactylus coqui
CTTCCGCTGTGGGAATACCACATGCGAGGGTCTGACCAGCCCGTGTGCAGGCAGCAAATCTACCATTATTACTGCTGTTGAGTAAACTCTGTGCTTTAGGCTGGAATCACACTAACATATTTCAGGCACAAGTTCTATCCAAGATGTACAAGACTTGCATGGAAAAAGAAGCCATTCATTTGAATGGTTTGAGAAGAAGTGAAACGCGTGGTCTGGGGGCGCAACACTTCCCGCCCAAAAAAATATTAAACCAGGCAATTCTTCTTTATTAGTTTTGCTAAAAACAGCCATCCTTAACGCGTTTCGGGGATGCAGCCCCTATTCTGAAATGGCTGTAAGAGTGCGAGAACTGTATAATGACAAGTCTGCCGTCGCACTATGGAGAAGAATCACAGCGCGGTGTCAGACTCGTCCTTATATACTTCCCGCACTCTTACAGCTGGTTCTAAAAGGTGCTGCGTTTTATACTTGCCCTCCCCGGTGTCAGCATTGGAAGCGTTGAGTGGCGCTGCTAAGTAGTCTGTCCATTCTAAAATTACGGTGGATTACTTGGTGTACCGCTCGACTGCTTCCAGCGCTGACACAGGAAAAAACTATGCAGAAGGTACTCTTACATCCCCGAGCTCCAGAAGTCCTCTACTTTCATCCCATAAGCTTAGCTTGTAGGGCTAAAAGTAGGTGACCAATTCCTTTTAAAGGGAACCGGCCACCATCTATGAACCTTATAAACGTAGGTCCCGGGGACTGAGAAGATATTTCTTATACTTGCCTGGCTCCTTGTTCCTACATTGTCAGCCGTGAAAGTTGGCGTGTGGACATTGCAGAGGACTCCTTTCTGCAGGCTCTACATACCCAATGTGTAGAGATGCATCTCCATGTGCCAACTTCCACAGGCAATAAGGAGCCAGGTATATTTAAAAAGTGCATTTCAGGACTCTGCACCATAACTGAATTTATGGTGCTAATAGGTGGTGACAGGTTCCCTTTAAAAGGACTGTACAGAATTTTTTTTTAACTTGTACCCCACCATAAAACATATATATTTTTTTCTATAAACTGATGATCCGTTTATAGGCGCCGCATGGGTAAACATCCACAAGACTGTCACTGCGGCTAATACCAACAAACTGGCCAGAGGATGGGAGTGATGTCGAGAAAGTAGTAGGTGCACGCAGAAGTGAGTATTAACCCTTTCCAATCCAATTTGTATCCCAGTTTTCCTAGGGGGCTTACTCTTTTTCTGCCGTTATACAATGGCGCTATCTGCTGGCTAAAGCCAGTACTGCATGGTTGGATAGGCTCTGACAGCAGAAAGGCTGGCAATATACAGTAAGAGAACCCCGACGGATATCTTCCAACATCGGAGCTGTACAGCCTTAAATTAGAATGTCTTCAGGAGGTCAGACAGTGGATTGGAAAGGGTTAATAATTTTTAAAATTTTGTAACTTTGTTCTCCACCAATTTGCCAATAGTTTGATGACACATTTCCCACACTCATGTACAGACATTAGAATAAAGTAGGATTTAAAAACGGGTAACAAAAATGGAAAGTTTTCACTGGTCTGTTTTTGAATAATTGAAAATGTTGGTGATACATTTCTCGTTAATGCCATGAGTTTCTACAGCACCCTCATATTCCACAGCACTGTGCATGGAATACCTTCCTTATCCCAGTGCGGTGCAAAATCTGTATGCTGTTGCCAGCGTTCCCTGGAACGTTTTTTCTTCCCCTCCATCCAGCCATAACATTACATATAGTCAATACCTGGGTGTGAAGATGAGGGTCAGACATGACCCATTGTTTTAAAGCTGATGAGTCCTCTTACTATGCTAAACAATGTAAAAGGGGCTTCAAGCAACAGCTGCAGGTCCTCGTACTGCTAGTGGAAGAGGTTGTGGCATTTAGTAACTACCGTGTTTCCCCGAAAATAAGACCGTGTCTTATATTAATTTTTGTTCAAAAAGGTTTAACTTTTTTACATGTATAGCTGCCTGGACACTATTTAAATTGACTTTTTTAAATTAACTGTTAGTAGGGCTTATATTTCAAGCATCCTCAAAAAGCCTGAAAAATCATTTTGCATCCTCAAAAATTCTGGAAAATCATGCTATGTCTTATTTTCAGGGTATGTTTTATTTTCAGGGAAACAGGGTAGGAATGCTGATAGAATACACAAAGTGCTATCCCTGGTACAGTATATGATAGAGATGAGCGAACCTACTCGACCACGCCCCTTTTTCGCCCGAGCGCTGCGATTTTCGAGTACTTCCGAAAAGATTCGGGGGGCGCCGTGGGTGAGTGGGGGGGTTGCAGCGGGGGGGGGGGGGGGGGGGGAGTGTTCCCCGCAGCTACCCCCGCTCCACCACGCCTCCCCCCGCCCCCCGAATCTTTTCACCCGAGTACGGAAGTACTCGAAAATCGCGGTGCTCGATCGAGTAATTACTCGAAACGAGTAGGTTCGCTCATCTCTATATATGAGCCTACTCTTTCTTTCAGTGCACTCCTAGCAGCCAGACAGCACAACTTATTTTTCTCCCTCTACAGCTACTGAACTTCTCAAGGGAACACTTAAACACACATTGGATCTCTATGATCTCCAGACTCTTTCATATCTGTCATTGTGAACCTGCTGTCATCTATGAAAAGCACAGGACGCCAATGGCGGACCATACTAGGTCTGGCATGTTTCGGATCCAGGGCTTCTAGTATTTTTTTGTGTTTAGCTCCTAGAACGGAATGAAACTTCTTCTTACTTTTGAATTGTTTGATCACATATACTCTTACACTTCAGTATTGCAGTCTATGCTACTTCTGCAATCTATTAAGACATGCAGTAGGCACGGTCTATTAGGCAGAAATGCATGGCAGCCCACAGGACCATCAGAAAGCGATCTCATAGCGGCAAGGCTACTCGGGACCACCAAATGCCAATGGGCCATTCAAATCCCACTGTCAGAATTTACAGCAAAATGTAAAAGGTTTACAGCTGCAATTGGCATGAACGCTGATCGCAGCTATTATGGCTTCTTGTCAGTTGCCAAACGCAGATGACACCAGTCATGTATGGAGTGAGCTTGGCTTCTGAGCCTGTGCTATATGAACCCCCACACACATGTATGTCCTATAGTGCGAAGGGGTTACGATTTTAGATTTATCCTTTCGCTGTAATGTCCCTTTAAATATATTTTCCTGCCCACGGTTCTCCTTCTGTCGAGGCAGCTCCTGTTTTCCTGCCATCATTCTCCATCTCGTCCCTCAGCGTCTCTAGATTTCGTCCTGCATACTTGTCTTCCTATTCATATGCACTCTGTGTGATCTTCGCCTTTGTAAGCTAGAGTTTCCCCCAGCTGCATTGGATAAGATCCTTCCTCTGCTGTGGCTTCTCTGCATTGGATCGCAGTGCTCCCTGCTGTCCTCTGCTGACTTCCCACTGTCCACATCCTGCTGCTGCAGCCCATCTGTGTTAGTGCACTCTGCAGATAAGACCCTTTTAGCCCCCCCCCCCCCATCCCCCGGCCTCTGACTAGCAGCCATTTTCCCAGGTCTCGCTGCATTCTTCTTATATGCCTTTTTTCATTGCAACTTTGTTACTCTGTTGTTCTGTTTCCATTGTAATCACCCTGCTCTTCATATTCAGCTCTGCTGAGATCTACTGTTGTAAAGTCTCATTCGAATTGCTGCATTTTTGTGTCTATTAAGGCTCGACGGTAACAACCTGACCTTACTGCATGATAGGGATCATAGGCTGGGATTTGCAGCTGTAATACATACACTAAAATGTGTCTGAATTATGGTCACCTGAATGAGCCCAAAAGCAGCAGATGTTGGACCTCAGACCCATTGCTCAACTTTTCCAGTATATTCTATCCATAGGTCTTCATGGATGGAGTGATAATGGCTCCAATCAGACAGACATTCAGATAACTAGTAGGTTTCAGTTTGTGCACAGCATTAGCCCTCTTGCCTACGGCCCTATTACTATGCCATATAAGCCGAAAGTTGTACTAGGGTACCTATAGACTTCTGTGGGGCGATATTGTACCTCTACTAGTCCCCAATTTCATATTGAGGCATTTATCGGTGTTTTATGTTAAGTTTTCATTATGCTCAGTTGGATTCTATGCTACTGAGGCATTCTATCTTCGAGTAGTTTTGACATGTAGTAATATACTATCCTACCAAAAGTAATTGGATACCTGAGCAAGAATCAGAGCGAGTATTTATTTCTATATGTTCATACTTAGTAGAAAGTATGCCATGGAGAGTATCCAATGCCATTAGGGCTAAAGAGCCCCACTAATGTCTGATATACTTCAGTTGGTATTTCCCTCCATTCATCCTGCAAATGTCTGGCAAGTTCTCACAAAGATGATTGACGTTATTCATATTTCCTGACCTGATATTTCGGTGTTCAGTAGAGTTCAGGGCAGGACTCTGTCCAATTGTAGGACATCTATATCCTCCAACCATTGTAAAACTGCGTTGAATTTGTGACAAGGCGCTGAAAGTATTACCGACCATTCCCAGAGTATTATCCCATTGTCAGCAGCACATTGTTGTCTTGAATGTCAGGGTACACAACCGTGTTCATCGTTCTTATCACTACAGCCAACGGACCGAGACCATGTCACATAAACCATCTCCAGAACAAAAAATGATTTTTTTTTAATAAAAAAAACCATTGGTCCTGGATCAAACCTTCGTACTTTTCAGCTCTACTCCGGGACTGGGCTCGGCCTGCAACATCCGTGCACCTGTGGATTACCCCACAAGGACATTTGATCATTATAGTGAACATCTAACGGTGAGCTGTATGGTTTTTTTCTTGTTTCTTCACCTTTTAACTGTTGGCACAACACACTCAGCCAAAAGGCGTTCTCCAGGCATCATCTACATTCACGTACCTCCATCTGATGGAGTAGTGTGATTCGTCACTCCATAGAATGTTCTTCCATTGCTCAACTATCCAATAGCGATGCTTCTTGCACCATTGTAAATAGGCGGATGCATTGCCCTGTGGGATGGACGGCTTGTCTGTGTAGTGACCCAGTACATCATCCTGGTCCCCTCCATAAATGTCATACATGTTTGTATTATGTTGATGCACTGTGCAAGCTTGTCTTGTTATTTTCAGTATGTGTGTTGCACAGCTGCAGCGCTAGAAGGGTTAAATGTTAAATAAAAAGCCAAAGCCTGCATGTAAATGTATCAAGTCTGTCATGTCATGTCATGTGGTGTGAGAGGAGGTTATTAAAGGGAGTGTATGAGAGTGGGAAAGGAGTCCATGTCTTCAGGAGTGTTGCTGTTCAGGAGGTCCAGGTCCACGTGGACACCTTTAGTCCTCATGTACTGCAGCATGGAGGAGAAGGAGATTTCCTGTACCAAGTATGTTTGGATGTAAGTGGAGTGAGCCCCTGAGAGAGACAGAGCAATTGCTCCTGATTGGCTGGAATTGGCACATGTGACAGGGCGGAGCTACGCGATGCCGCGTAGAAGGGGGCGGAGCCAGAACGCCGCTCGTGCCGGACCGAGCCGAAGGCAGAAGACCCTTCTGCGCAAGCGCGTCTAATCGGGCGATTAGACGCTGAAATTAGACGGCACCATGGCGACGGGGACGCCAGCGCAGGGAAGGTAAGTGAATAACTTCTGTATGGCTCATATTTAATGCACGATGTACATTACAAAGTGCATTAATATGGCCATACAGAAGTGTATACCCCCACTTGCTTTCGCGGGACAACCCCTTTAACAATAACCAGTCCAGAGCGCTCCATCAAGTCAGTCATCTTGGCCTTGGATTAGGTGTTTTCTTTTGCAATGTGCATGTACAGTAAAATTCCCCTAAAGACCTTTGTGAAGATCAGCTCTGACCTGGGCCACACTTTTTAGATATGTTTTCTTCTTTCTTCTACCCCTCACCCGTAGTTAGTGAGAATACTCTCCCTGGGCAGCAAGAGAACACCTAAGTTTAAAGCAAAAGTCTAGGTTCTATATTAGTTTAGGGAGTCTAGTCAGGGTCTAAGCTCATGGGTCTGTAATGTCTTCCTATAGTAACTTCATGATACATTAACGAAATAATACTGCTGTACAGTTAGTGAATAATGGCATACAACTGAATAGTAAGACTATCATGTGGCACAGTGTGTTAAGGCAGCAGAAATGCAGTCCTAGGCTCTTGTTCACAACCTGAAGGTTGCAAGTTCAATCCCCACTTGGTTCAGGTAGCCGGCTCCTATTGAGGTCAGTAAAATGAGTACCCAGCTTTGTGGCTGGTACTAAATAAATTACCTGAAAGCGCTGCGGAATAAGTAGGCGCTATACAAATAAGTTTTTTTTTAAATTTAAATAAATGACAAAATAATACAGCCATATAGTTGTTATAGTACTACTGGGGCTGATATAGGTGACACTATTACTACTGATGTCACTATTACTACTGGGGCTGATATAGGTGACACTATTACTACTGGGGCTGATATAGGGGACGCTATTACTACTGATGTCACTATTACTACTGGGGCTGATATAGGGGACACTATTACTACTGATGTCACTATTACTACTGGGGCTGATATAGGGGACACTATTACTACTGGGGCTGATATAGGGGACACTATTACTACTGGGGCTGATATAGGGGACGCTATTACTACTGGGGCTGATATAGGGGACGCTATTACTACTGATGTCACTATTACTACTGGGGCTGATATAGGGGACACTATTACTACTGATGTCACTATTACTACTGGGGCTGATATAGGGGACGCTATTACTACTGAGGCCACTGTGAGGGTTACTATTATTACTGGGGCTGATATAGGGGACACTATTACTACTGGGGCTGATATAGGGGACGCTATTACTACTGATGTCACTATTACTACTGGGGCTGATATAGGGGACACTATTACTACTGAGGCCACTGTGAGGGTTACTATTATTACTGGGGCTGATATAGGGGACACTATTACTACTGAGGTCACTATTACTACTGAAACTGATATAGGGGACGCTATTACTACTGATATCACTGTGATGGTTATTATTACTAGGGCTGATATAAGGGACACTATTACTTCTGGGGCTGATATAGGGGACGCTATTACTACTGAGGCCACTGTGGGAGTCACCATTACTACTGGAGCTGATATAGGGGACACTATTCCTACTGAGGTCACTATTTACTACTGGGACTGATATAGGGGACACTATTACTACTGGGGCCTATATAGGGGTCACTATTACTACTGGGGCTGATATAGGGGACACTATTACTGCTGGGGCCAATATAGAGGGCACTATTACTACTGGAGCTGATATAGGGTACACTATTACTACTGGGACCGATATAGGGGGTACTAGTACTACTGGGGCTGATATAGGGGACACTATTAGTACTGGGGCGAATATAGAGGGCACTATGACTACTGGGGCTGATAAAGGGGACACTATTACTACTTGGGCTGTTATAGGGGATACTATTACTACTGAGGTCACTATTAATACTGGGGCCAATATAATGGACACTATTACCACTGTTGGGGTCACTATTGTTACTGGGCCTGATATAAGGGATGCTATTACTATTAGGGCTGCAGTAGGGGACACTATTACTACTGAGGCCACTGTGGCGGTCACTATTATTACTAGGGCTGAAATAGGGGTCACTATTACTACTGAGGCTGATTTCGGGGACACTATTACTAATAGTGTTCCCTATATTGGCCCCAGTATTAATAGTGACCCCCATAGTAGCCCCCCTGAGACCAGGTATACTTATCTCCTGCTGCTCATCTTCAAAGCGCTGCTGCGGGCGGAAGTGTGTCGCCCGGATACCTCCTGCCTTTTCTCCTCCTCCGGAACCAACAAGGAGAGGTCTGGGGAGGAAGATCCCGGGTGCACACACTGCCGTCAGCGTTTGCATTCTTCAGCAGCACTGCTGAGTGATTACCAGCTGGGGAGTCGCAGCACCTGGGCTGGTAATCGCCTTTATGGTGAACCCAAAAGCGGGACAAATGGCTGTACCACTTGGGACCCTGGGGAAAGCGGGGGAGACAGGGTCTCAAATCGTGACTGTCCCGCCTAAATCAGGATGTCTGGTCACCTAACAACAACATGTATAGCAGAAACTTGACTACAGACTCCATGTGTGTCAAGTGACAAAGGGGGTCACAATGAACACCTCTGATGTGGAAAACATTTTTGATATTGTGCAGCAAACCTTTTTGAGTTTCTGTTTCCATTCGTATCAAATTTCTGTATCTGAGTCTCATTACACGGAGTCAGGGGGGTTCACATCGAGAACATCGATTATAATAACTCTGTAATATAGCCAGGATATGGAGGGTTAACAGCTAATATGATACTGGTCTATAAATTAAGCCTTAGTCATAGAAATATAATTAGCATAATTTCCCCCTTGCTCTAACTTCTGATTTGCAAATATTTGGACATTTGTGCCTTTTTTAATGTAAATTTTAACATTTTCCACCAACCTTCTGCGTAATACTCATCATGGAGTCAGAGAAATTGCCGAAATATTTCTGACCTCGCTCATGTTCGATGGCTGTCACACTGTGACTGGGTATTAGTCATTGGATAGATTACTACAAAATCAAAAATCTGAACTTCTTTGCAAGGTGCATTACGTGTGGTGGCCAGCAGATGGCGCTCTTGTAGTTCAGACTCTACTATGTGTAGGAGAAGGAATGTTTATTTCTAAGAGCTGGAACTTGAGAAGGGTGTAATTTATGAGCAGACAGCAGACAAGTTACCTGCCTGCAATAGCAAACAACAATGTCTTTGTCCTACTAAATCGCCTTCCCCTATTCCAATGTAGAGCAGATTTCACTGGCAGTTCCTAAAGAAGTTTCCGTGCCCCCAGCTGCAAACTTCTGGAACTTCCAAATAGGACCGTAGTCACGATGAATCCACAAAAAAGTCACGAGATGACTCAACACAAAAGCCTGGACCTCTTCGCCTCTCAGCGCGTCATCCTTAGTCAAAGCATGAGGCTGCGTTAAGTAATATCTGCTCTGCAGCACACTAGTAGAATAGTATTACTTCCAGTCATACACTACATTCCTCAAGGGATTGGGAGGTTTAAAAACATGGCTGCCTTATTCCAGAAACAGAGACACTCTTATCCATGGGCCGTGTGAGGTACTGCAGCTGAAACTCATTCAGTGGGATGTATGGGCTGATTGGAAATACCAGACCCGACCTGTGGACAAGGGGGGCGCTGTTTCTGAAAGAAATCACTTATACCTCTTTTTTTTCTTTACAATTTCTGGTAGTGGCTATATTATTTCTGCTGCAGAACCTCTTTATCTAGATTTAACTGTATATGACTGGCTGGAATTGATTTCATAATATGCAATGTTTTCAACCTACAAATGTGCTGCCGATAAAGTATTATGAGGTTCTGCAGTATCTCAGGTGTATACTATGTTGTTCTCCAGAACCCGAGGTGTTCTATGTGGTTGTATATGTATATATTATGATGTTCTGCAGCGGCCAGGTTGTGTATTATGAGGTTCTGCAGCAGCTGAGGTGTATATTTTGAAATACTGCATCAGCTGAACTTTGTATGAGAATGTTCTGCGGTATATGAGGTGTGTATTATGATGGTCTCAGCATCTAAGTTGTGTATTATGAGGTTCTGCAGCAGCTGAAGTTTACATTTTGAGGTTCTGCAGTATCTGAGGTATGTTTTATGAGGTTCTGCAGTATCTGAGGTATGTTTTATGAGGTTCTGCAGCGGCTGTGCATAACTGTTTATAATACACACTGCAACTGCTGACAAATCTCCATTTAACCCCTTAATGCCACAGGATGTAAGTTTGCGTCCTGGCAGGGTGGTAGTTAAGGCAACAGAACATAAATTTACATCCTGGGGATGGTGTGGGCTCAAAAGTGAGCCTGTGCCATCCTACAGCAGGAGCCGTCTGTGACCAACAGCCAGCCTTCCACTGCAACAGTGGGGATTGGTGGGAACATTGATCCCCGCTGTTAACCCCTTATATGCCGCAATCAATGTAGAGTGCAGCATTTAAAGGGAACTTGCCCCATTGTGACATCACCAGCCCAACGCTATGTAATCACGGATGGGCCAATGGGCTGCCATGGCAACCGGACATCAGACATTGGTGGCCGGGCCTGTCATAGCATGTAATCTCTATTGTGAGTAACAATAGCGATCATAGCAATTATAGTTTAGGTCCCCTACAGGTATATAAAAAATGTAAATAAAGCAAAATAATGTAAAAAAACCCCAAAACATGTAAACAAAAAAAACAACTATGGCAGAACTGATATGTTTTCTCTCCCTGCCCTACAAAAAAATTAATAAAAGTTTTACAACACATTATATGCACCCAGCAGTAGTACCACTAAAAGCTACAGCTCACCACGCAGAAAACAAGCCCTCATACGGCCGTGTCAGCGGCAAAATAAAAAACGTATGGCTTTTGAAGGCGGAGATAAAAATCCCCCAAAAATCGTTGTATCCTTATGGCCAAAATAGCCACGTCCTTAAAGGGTTAAAGAGAGAGGGAGAACTACAAGTGGTAGTAGGCAGGGGTGTAAGTATAGGGGGTGCAGAGGGTACGGTTGCATCTGGGCCCAAGAGCCCTAGGGGGCCCAAAAAGTCTCTCTTCCCCATATTGCAAACCAATACTATCAATGAAGCTTTATAATTGGGGGCCCGGTTCCAGATTTTGCAGCGGGACCCGGCAGCTTTAAATTACACCTCTGGTACTAGGAGCATCCTGCAAAAGCAATCTGTGACTGTCCCTGCAGTAAGAGATAAGCGGTGCTCATATAGTGCCGCTTGTCTCTATATTATCATCAAGTTATGATACAGGAAAGGGTTAGTATAGCAAAAATAGGCCGCCAACCAGGGGCTGAATACAGTAGTGAAGAAGAGGGACAGCCCCCCGCCCCTCTCCTTCCAAGTAATGCATGGAAGGAGCAAGCAGCACACAATGCCCAGATGGATGGTGGGTCTGCGGTGCCCCTCCGTAGCAGAGGCTTCCTCTATTGCATGTGCACCTTGGGGATATAGATCACTAGTGTACATGTACATTGGGGGAGGGGCGGGGCCAACTGTGATTTTATTTTTTTTTACCCCCCCACTTTTTGTAAATATTATTTTGTATTGTTAAAATATTCCCAAAATCCACACTTATGTCCCCCCCCCCCCCCCCCCGCCGTTCTCTCCCTTGTTATAATGTACATCAGGCAGCAGACGCCTCTTACAAGGTTGTACAGAAAAACATCCTCGGATTTGCATTGTATGAGTGATGGCTGACAGCAATAGACTTGTACGAATCGATTTCTAAATCTTGTAACAGCTTCATCTGTCTGAAGGGTCTGAGGGAAGAATATAAGAGGCTCATGAATAATTCAGGCCTTTCAGTGTGAAACACATGGGGTCGGCCTCTGTGGAAATAGAAGAAAAGGCCCCTTAAAGTGAATTAAATTGATGAATTGGACGTCTTCCTTTCTAAGGGTTTAACCCAGATGTTGTGAACAATTCATCTCCGTGAAGGCAACAAGCGATGCATCTGCGCTCCACTCAACGCCATTACAAAAAGCTGGAAATTCAGGTGTGACCTCACTGCTCCTCCATTAGGGAGCTGAGACGTGAGCAGCTGTTTGTAGGGTCCACCGGCTGAACATTTGTTGTTCCGGTGCTGCATATGACATAAAAGGAACATTGATTTGGTCAGTGAAAGAAACCCACCAACGCTCCAATGTGAGAGCCTCATCAAACATGACATAGAATCATAGAATGGTTGAGTTGGAAGGAACCTCCAGGGTCATCGGGTCCAACTCCCTGCTCAGTGCAGGATTCACTACATCGTCCCAGACAGATGTCTGTCCAGCCTTTGTTTAAACACTTTCATTGAAGGAGAACTCACCACCTCCCGTGGTAACCTGTTCCATTCATTGATCACCCTCACTGTCAGGAAGTTTTTTCTAATATCTAATCTGTGTTTCCTCCCTTTCAGTTTCATCCCATTGCTTCTAGTCTTTCATTGTGCAGATGAGAATAGGGCTGATCCATCTGCATTGTGACAGCCCTTCAGATATTTGTAGGCAGCTATTAAGTCTCCTATTAGTCTTCTTTTTTGCAAGCTAAACATTCCCAGATCCTTTAACCGTTCCTCATAGGACATGTTTCGCAGACCGCTCACCATCTTGGTAACTCTACTTTAAACTTGCTCCAGTTTGTCTATGTGCTTTTTAGATCGGGGTGCCCAGAACTGGACACAGTATTCCAGATGAGGTCTGACTAAGAAAGAGTAGAGGGGGATAATTACCTCACGTGATCTAGACTCTATGCTTCCCTTAATACATCCCAGAATTGTGTTTGCCTGTTTGGCTGCTGCATCACATTGTTGACTCATGTTCAGTCTATGATCTATAAGTATATCCAAGTCTTTTTCACATGTGCTGCTTCTTAGCCCAATTCCTCCCATTCTGTATGTACTTTTTTCATTTTTCTTGCCCAGATGTAGGACTTTGCATTTCTCCTTGTTAAATACCATTCTGTTAGTCGCTGCCAACTGTTCAAGCTTTTCTAGATCTTCTTGAACCCTCTCTCTCTTCTCTAGCATTAGCCATTCCTCCTAGCTCTGTATTGTTAGCAAATTTGATCAGTTTCCCATCAATTCCCTCCTCCAGATCATTTATAAAAATGTTGAACAACACTGTGCCTAGGACAGAGCCTTGTGGTACCCCACTTGATACATTCTTCCACTTGGATGTGCAGCCATTTATAACCACTCTTTAAGCATGATCACTCAGCCAGTTGTGAATCCACCTAACAGTTGCCTTGTCAATTCTATATTTGGTCATTTTTTCAGTATGTATGGTATGAGATACTTTGTCAAATGCTTTACTAAAGTCAAGATATATTATATCCACCGCATTTCCCTAATCAACCCAGTTTCTGTCATAGAAGAAAATTAGATTAGTCTGGCAGGGTTTGTTTGTTACAAACTCATGCTGGCTCTGGTTAATTACTCCATTTTCATCCAAGTACTTGCATACGTGGTGTTTAATAGTTTGTTCAAAGATCTTTCCTGGTAAAGAAGTCAGGCTAACAGGCCTGTAGTTTCCTGGTTCCACCATCTTCCCCTTTTTGAAGATAGGGACAACATTGCCCTTTTCCAATCTTCTAGGACTTCTCCTTTTCTCCAGGAATTTTCAAAGATTATGGTGAGTGGCTCCGCAATTACCTCCGCTGCTTCCTTTAATTTCCTTGGATGTAATTCATCTGGACCTTATGACTTGAATTCATTTAAGTTAGCTAAGTGTTCCCTCACAAACCCTCTGTTTATAGATAGCCTGCATTGTTTTATTTCCCCAATAGCACACAGAAGATCAGTTGATATTCCATCTACTTTCTCAGAGAAAACAGATACAAAATAGGAATTTAAAAGTTCGGCCTTCTCAACATCATTTTTAACCAATTCTCCATTTTCATCTTGTAAGCATGCAATAGCATCTTTGACTTTTCTTTTGCTTTTGACACCCCCTACCCCCCCCCCCCCACGTAAATCCTTTTTTATTGCTTCTGGCCTCTGTTGCAAGCCTCAATTCATTATCAGCTTTAGCTTTTCTGACACTTGCCCTACAGTTTCTGCAGACCGCATTATATTCTTCTTTAGATATTCCCCCCTCTTTTTCCATTTGATATACATATTTTTCTTCCTTTTTAACGTGTGTAGGAAAGGGTGGAGTTAGCTGTTTAGTTTATTTGCAATTGGAAGCTTGATAGGAGGTTTTAACATTTATTGCCTAAATCGACCTCCCAGTTCAGGACAATATTCTGTTCCAGGACAGGAGGAGACAGAGAGTGTATTCCCTGCAGTTTTTTCTTCTCTGTTCCCCTTTGATCTACCAGCCCTGTTTTCGGCTGTACAAGATGGTTGCAGCAATTTTATATCCTCAGGATAGGTCCCCAATAGTAGACTGGTGGTGGTCTGTCTTCTGGGACCCCCTCCAATCAGCTGTTTCCCGCGGCGGAGTGTTTGTACACTGAGACGATTTCTGCAGGAAGTAGATAGCTCTGTTCTCAATGCTCTCTGATTGGCCAGTGCTGATCACATGAGCAGCTCTGGCGAGTCAGACAACAGGTATAATGCATTAGTAAAAAAAAAATATTAAAAATTCCGGCTCGCCATCCAGTTGACACATACATTTGTAAAGGGGTATCATATTAATCATATTTACAGGGGATGGACAAAAATATGGAAACACTGTATGAAATGCGTGCCTTAAATTACATTATAAATTGTATTTCAATAAGACAGGTAGAGACCGATTATAAGTGGAGGTAATATGACACAGATGCTACTGGGCAGAAGTGAACATCTGTATGAGCAGCAAGGTTCCATTGGTCAGGGATTTCAGCCACTCAGCTGCTGTTACCAGATGGCTTCCAAAACCACCCAGAGCAGGGCAAGAGGTGAAGTAAACACAAATTTGGTGGGAAAGCTTCTACAAGTCAACTTATAGCACAAAGGGTGGGAGATGTCCAGGACCGCGGCCAATAAGGTAGCTTGATAATATATAAGAAAATTTGGCAGGCTTCCTCCCCTTTTCGTTCTATAGTAAATTTTAGCTATATCAATAATACATGTAGAGACTGATTTTAAGTGGAGGTAATATGACACAGATGCTGCCGGGCAGAAGTGACCATCTCCCCGAGCAACTAGCATCCATTGGCCAGGGGTTTCCATACTTTTGTCCACACCCTCTAATTTCTGCCTGTTATCCCTTGATGAGTGATAAATGATGCTAAACAAAATGTTTCTGGTGAGGGGGCCACTAAGGAGCAATAGTAGTGTGAGGCAGGTACTAAGGGGTATGATTATTGTGAGGGGGCCACCAAGAGGCACTATTACTGTGAGGGGATCATTAAGGTGCACAATAACTGTGAGGAGTCATTAAGGGGCACTATCACAGGCGTAATTATAGGGGAAGCAGGGGATGCGGTTGCACCCGGGCCCAGGAGCCTTGGGGGGCCCATAAGGCCTCTCTTCTCTATATAAGAAGCCCAGTACCATAAATAAAGCATTATAGTTGGGGGCCCATTACAGATTTTGCACTGGGGCCCAGAAACTTCAAGTTACGCCTCTACGCACTATTACTCTGAACGGATCATTAAGGGGTATAAAAAACTGTGAAAGGGTCACTAAGAGGAATGATTAGTGTGAGGGTGGCACTAAGGGGCCCTATTGCTGCGAGGCATCACTAAGGAGCACTTTCAGTTTGAGGGACTTTTTAGGGGCACTAATGCTGCAAGGGGGCACAGAGGGCCTTGTTTAACATAAAAAAGGAATGGCTTAACACTAAAAAATTTGTCAAAATTGGTCTCTGTATGAGCAGCAGAAGCCTATGGTTCCATCCTGGGTTTCCATGTGAATCCTGTTATTTGGGTTTCAAATGTAAACCCAACAGGGAGCCCCAGAATGCATTGAAATACAAAGTATGAATGACCCCTTTAATGCCCCAAAGCTTTTTATAGACTCAGACTTGTATGGTAGAAGTCGCCATATTGCTCCAGACTAAAAGGGCATCTGTCATTCTGGATACAGACACATGTGTTCACATATACAGTAAATCCCACCACCAAATAGACACTTACTAATAGTAGAATCCCCAGACTAATATCCTATCAGTGCCGTCATCCTATAAATAAACCTGAAATGAATTATAAGTGTCCAGGTTAAATCGGTCTAATTGCTTTTATTATCTCCCTCCATGGTGAATATGGAAATGTATTATAAGGCCATGCATTTACTATGAATTATGTATCAGGCGGCTGGGAGCAGTTGGCTGATAGACACTCTGCTTTACGGTGGGTTAGAGGCTCCCGGGTCCATCAGTGCTAATAAATCTCTGATCAATACGGTATTTGTTTTGCTAAGAAGCTTGAAGTACCTACCTGTATGGAAAGTGGTTTTGTTACTTAGGGAATAACATCCATTAATATGTTTCCATAATTGATGGTTATCGTTTACTGAAAATGTCATCCTACAGAACACTGTGAGATGGGGCGACCAATGGGAAACAGAGATTAGGAGATCGAGGTGGGTAGGAGATAGGCTGCTAGAACAGCCGGTTATTGAGTAGTCAAATAATGTTGTCCGTCCTGTCTTTATCTTGTATTATTTGCCTTCCCATATGCAGAAATCACAGGACAACCCAAAAAGGTAAAAAAAAAACATACTGTAGTAACTAAAACTGGTGATAAGTGTTATATGATAACATTATGGATACCTGTAGTCACCACTAGGGGGAGCTCACTGTATGTGGATGTATACAGCTTCCATTTAATGCTGTATACATCACCTTAGTGGTGACTGTGGGTAAAAAGAATGACACCCCAGAAGTGGCATAGTCTGCCTCTATGGTATGTATACCAATGTCAGTACTACAGGGCACACTACTGACCAAACTCTGACTTCAGAAGTTTATAACCCAAGCTTATTTGCCCATTGTTCTTCGTGGCATTACATTATCCTTCAGAAAATGGAACCTTTAGCATGATTTTAAGGGACTGTACCAACTTGCACAACCCCTCCCAGAATGTGGGAGCTGGGGTAAACAGCTGGTTTTGCTAGGGGTAGCGACTACTGCATTGGAAATGTACTGTTACAGGACAGGCTTCACAGTCCGGGGCCTCTTCAGCACAAGATCTGCTAGAATGCGCTCTCCATTCTGGGTCATAGGGGAAGGTACCGAGCAGGGAAATCCCCTGTATGACATTCATAACAAGGCATATGAACAGCTGTTGTGTTCTTAGCAGAACCCCTTTAACTTTCAGAGTGATAATCTGAAAGGGGATGTCCTGGACCTTTACTGTTTATGACCTTTCCTCAGGAGAGTTGATCGGGGGTTCTCCACCGCTCGGGATCTCCACTGATCGGTGAGCCCGCGGTCACTGCAGACAGTGCTGTCAACATTGCAGTGGCCTAGTTTGGTACTGCAGGCACAGCTCTCATTGCTTTCAAACCGTAGCCTCCATGATGTCACGTGCATATACTGAAGCTGGAAGTGCAGTACCGGCGGACGCACGGCGGCTACAACCCGAGCTGGACACATCAGTTAACAGCATGAAGGAGCAGTCTTGCAAGTATAGAGGGGCGAGAAAGCCCAGATGACTTCAGCAGTAGAATCGCCCATCAAGCAGTACTATTCACGCTTGAGAGCGTAGATTAAAAAAAAGTAGAGTTTCTTGTATCTGTTATTGGCACATCCTATATTGGGATTTGGCCGTCAAACTTCCCTTAACCCCTTAATCACACAGACCTTTTTTCCCACTGTTTTAGTTTTTCCTCTCCACTTTCATAATTCTTTTAATTTTTCATTGATGTAACCATCTGTGAGCAGAAAACATGGCAGTCCTGGTGGCCTTCAGAAGTCGCCCGGCTTCCATGACACGGGGATGTCACCCCACAATCTCATCGCAGGGGGATGTTTGAGACCCCTGAATGCTGATCGGGGCATTTAAAGGGTTAGCAGTCACGATGCACAGAACTTGCCCACACCCTAGAATGAAAAATTGCAGCATGTCCTATTTTTGTGCGACTCTGCTCCATGAATTGCCCATTATTTCCTTAGGAAGGCAAAAAATTGCATCACATCGTGGTAAACGTCTGGCGAGTTCTCTTGACGAAGATGCATCGGCCGTCTACAATTGTGCAAGGAGCATCGTCATTGGACAGTTGAGCAATGGAAGAACGTACTATGGAGTGACACATAACACTACTCCATCTTCACATCCGTTGGATGTACCTGGGTGTGGAGGATTCTGGGGAACACTTTTTACCTGACTGTGTTGTACCAACAGATAAGTATGGTGGAGGTTCCGTTATGGTCCAGGGATGTTTTACGTGGCATGGTCTCGGTCCATTGGTGTAGTGACAAGAACCATGAACACAGAGGTGTACCCTGACATTCTAGACAATAATGTCCTGTCAACAATGTGGTAATACTCTGGGAATGGTCGGCCATACTTCCAACAAGACAACGTACCTTGTCACACATCCAACACTGTTTTACATTGGTCTGAGGATATGGATGTTTCACGATTGGACCAGCCTTCGACAATGAACTGAAACATCGAGTCAGGAAATATGAACAGCATCCATCTTCTTTGAGAGAACTCACCAGACGTTTGCAGGATGAATGGAGGGAAATACCAGCTGAAATGTATCAGACATTAGCAGAAAGTATACCACAGAGAGTATCTGATGTCATTAGGACCTCTAAGTAGTAACATACGGAAAAAAATACTACAGGTGTCTACTTTAGGATAGTGTATAAGTTATATAGGTCTCCCGTCAAAGCCGGAGAACTCTGATCCTGTGGAGGAGAGGAGACAGTAACCGCTCTGTACACACTTGGGGTATTATTTTGCTGGACGGATGTGACAACGAATGCATCTAACGTTTAGCGCGGTGTTATCAATCTCGCAGTCTTCCTGGTTAGGAAGCAGATTCACAGTTTGAAACCATCCAGCGTGAATCTATAATTAAGGTGGTATGACGTCTTAAACTGTCAAACATGTCTCGGTACCCGCTGCCCCTTAAGTGAGTGACACATTTTCAACTAATCCAACATGAAGCCAAACTAAACATCTCCCGAGAAGCGAGGACAAAACGTCTTTGGAAGTTGTTGTTTTTGCTCTGTGTATATGTGATTGAATCTCGTACAGCAATTAAAATCCAACAGGGGGTCTCGTTTAATGACACAGTGAGCACTAAGTTCTAACTCACAATGACATGGGAGGATTTTTCTTCCTTTTTTTTTAACATTTGAAGACAGATGGCGATTCTCAGAGCGTTCTTGCCAGGCAGCCAGAGAGGTAAACACGTACAGGGAGATCAAAGCGAGCCATCATGACTGATGCCATTTATGTACTTTCCGAAAAATATTTACAAATGCTGTTGCACACTGGTGATTACACGTCCGCTCGGTCTACAATCACTCGCTGCTCCAAGAAATTCTTTCATGACTTTCAGTTCCGTTAATGCGGTCGGTCTGCTTGTGGGAGATTTTACCATCCGGGTAAAACTCGTTTTCGTTGGCTACACGACAGAACTTATTGGGCCATACTGATCCTCCGTATGTCCTTGTTATAGGCGCCAAGTGTTACTTCTAGAAGGGAACAGCTCTGTTACACAGTACCGTATGTAGGCACCATATGGCAGCACGCACAGCATATATGGTTATGCAGTTTGGAGTTGTAGCGGTTTTGTGTGCCTCCTTTGTTGGCCTTAGGTTGGATGGCACCCTGTGCATCTCTTATTTATGTGCTCCACGTCGTAAGGCAAAAACTATATATATTGCACTGATCCAGAGGCGTAACTTGAAGCTCTTGAGCCCCGATGCAAAACTTGTAACAGAGCCCCCAACTATAATGCTTTACTCATAGTACTGGGCTCCCTATATGGAGAAGAGAGGCCTTATGGGCCCCTAAGGCTCCTGGGCCCGGGTGCAACCGCATCCCCTGCATCCTTTATAGTTACGCTCCTGCACTGATCGACAGACTGCCTGTATTCTGCTTGTGCAGAAATCAGCAAAAAAGAAGCATACCCACACCAGAACAGCTCAGTGAATAAATACCATACCAGAACCAAGCTCATAACATGAATACAGCACTGTAGTGGTCTGGAGTTGGGGTGTCTTTAGGGTAGGTATATGTCTCTCATGTGAACTGTTTTGTGAATATATGTCTTTTATGTGTGTGCTAATAAAACTGTCTTGTCGCCCTTACCCCCCTTAACCTGTGAGTTGTGTTTAGTTTCGCGAGGAGGGAGTAGGTGGGACGAGGCGAAGTTAGAGGGAGAAAGATGCCGAGATGTAGTCGGTGGAGGAGGATGGGTCAGCGTGAAGCTGACTTATACTTCTGCCCCTGCAGAGCTGCGGCTTTGTCTCACAATCTGTGAGACATACTAGCAACAGAACTAAAACTGAAAGCAATAGCTTGTAATAGTGCCAGCTGAGAAGTGTAGCTGAACACCAAGGAAAAGAGACAGGAGTAGAGATGAGCGAACGTACTCAGTTCGGGTGTTTTTGCACTCGAGCACCGCTTTTTCCGAGTAACTGACTACTCGGATGAAAAGATTCGGGGGGCGCCGGGGGCGGCGTGGTGGAGCGGGGGGTAGCAGTGGGAAACAGGGGGGAGCTCTCTCTCTCCACCCCCCCCACTTCCCTCTGCAACCCCCCGCTCACCCCCGGTGCCCCCCGAATCTTTTCGTCCGAGTAGTCAGTTACTCGGAAGAAGCGGTGCTCAAGTGCAAAAACACCCGAACCGAGTACGCTCGCGCATCTCTAGACAGGACTGTACCCCCAGAGATCGTCAAATCAGATAACCCGGACTGTGGATACCTAGTACCTCCTAGCAGGATGTGTGAGTGTGTGTAACAGAAATAAATCAGAAAGAAGCCTGCTAGAAGTGTTGTGACAACTGTCATCTTGCTGTATTCTTGGAAAATCAAGGTTGGATTCCATGATTAAAGGAAGCCGCATACCTCCATCTTTGAATGTTAACTTTGTGTGTGAACTCTATTATTTGCCGGTGAGTAATTATCTATAGAAAAAGAGGTACTGACGTCACGTGACAACACCGTGGAGATTTATTGCCACCATCTACATTTTGCCTGTTCCATTTCTGCATCTGTGCATGACCAAGCTAGGCCTTTGCCGCCATTGCCAGGGGGAGATCATAGAGCCACCCATAACAATCATCTGGAGAACATCCCCGGGGTCTCCTCCACAAGGGCGTGCCTTCATCTCGGACGCTGTAGCACGAACAAACCTCAGCACATAGAGACAATACCAGAACCAAGCTCATAACGTAAATACATTAGTAGAACTAAGCAATTGTGCCGTGATTCATGTAGATTCACAAGATGCTGCTGCATAAAGGAAGAAGATCATCTGGTTAGCTGTCCCAAGGGGGATGATTGCCTTCAACCTACATCCAATTGGTGCCCCCTACAAGTTGGTGGCCAGCGCCCTGTGCGACCAAAATCAGACTGAATCTCAGTTTACCTGGGATTCTGATGCATTGCTTTACTCGAGACTCTGATGCGTTTAGCGAGAAAAATGCATCACTGTACATACATGCATTCAAATGAATATTACAGTTTTGCTGGATTTTGCTGTATATTTGATGTAGAGTCTGCATTAAATCCATGATGAAATCCGCCATGTAAACAGGCTGTTATGAGGCTCAGTAGGCAGAGGATTTCAGGATCATTTTAACCCTTTCGAAACTAAGCGCCCTAAATTTTCGGTGCTTGATCGAGGGCTTTAATTGCAGCCGATGATAAAAAATACAGTGCAGGATTAAAGTTCCTGCAATCTGGCAAGAGTAGGTTGGGTCCTTGGGTGTTAGTCATAGCCAAGGATCCAGAAGAGAAGGCAGAAGCAGTTTTTAACCACCTCTGCCTGCTCACTTGTAGGCTACATAGCACTCAATGAGAGCTATGTAGTGAAGATGGAAAGCAAAAGTGCCTCTTTTGCTATTCGATCTGGTAACCACATGATCGCCTAGTGCCCCCTGCCATGGCAGAGATGCAGGGTTCTCGCAGACCCAGATCAGCTCTGTTAGAAACTGCTGTCACACTATTCTGTGAAAATAAGATGCAAAAAAATAGCCCTATATGTCATGTGAAAAAAAACGCTGCAAAAATAATTTTGGGTATGTGAAGGGAAAAAAAAATAGGGCAGTAGAAACCACCACATGGGTAAAATCCCTAAAAAGTGTTGAGTCTTTTCGGACCGAAGCACCCTGGTCCTTAACGGGTTAAAATATAGATAACGACATGTAAAATAGATACAAAATCATTGAAAAATGTTGAACATCAGAACTTGATTTAAACACAGAGACATTTTCTGAAGACTTCTTCCCTTCAACTCCGTCTGACCCTTAGGGGGATGATATTGAAGACCTGGAAACAATCTGCTGAGTGTGAAGGACTTGCGAGCGAGCGGCACGTCTCAGAACCTCTGCACACGCCGATTCCGAAATCATGAATACAATGCTTTCCTGTAGAAAAATGACCTTTACAAGATGGGTCTTGTTTTTATTCCCCCGACTCCCTGAAATTTCCTGCCCAGGCACGTTAATATACACATGGTCATAAATCATCCATCCTTTCAGGAGATTGGCGCCGAATACCCAGCACTTGCCAGCAGCTGTCACTCAATCCAGTAATCAGGTGAAAGGTTGGCACTGGTGCAGACACAATAAATCTGCCCGTCCTGAATTGATATAAAGAGTTTCAATTAAACTAAATATGTAAATCTAGAATTACTTCAATGCAGAGATTACAATCACCGTTATTAAATTGCCCTGTTCCGCCATAAGCTAGGTGCATACTAGTGTATTTTGAGGCCATGTGGTGACTGTTGAATTCTATGGACAGCACTCATCCCTGCGATAACCTATGAGGCTATATGCAGGGATCTTTTTTCAAGTGAACCAATAATGCATGTGAAAAAAGTTATGGTACAATAAGGCCAGTATGTGATTGTTCTCAGTAAGAGAAACCAAGTAATTTTGTAGATATGATACCTTTTAATAGCTAGCAAAAATACATGATGTTATAGCGAGCTTTCAAACATATATATACACACATACATATAAAAATAAAAAAGGCACGACATGGTGATTAATTTGCACTTAAAACAATATCCGAACAGGATGAGTAAAGAAGTAAATACTTAAAGGGGTGGTCTCGCGAAACCAAGTGGGGTTATACACTTCCGTATGGCCATATTAATGCACTTTGTAATGTACATTGTGCATTAAATATGAGCCATACAGAAGTTATTCCACTTACCTGCTCCGTTGCTAGCGTCCTCGTCTCCATGGTTCCGTCTAAATTCGCTGGCAGCTTGCTTTTTTAGACGCGCTTGCGCAGTCCGGTCTTCTCCATTCAGCACGAGCCGCTTCAGTGTGCTCCCCGCTACAGCTCTTCTGCGCATGCGCAGACGAGCTGTCACTGCTCGGGAGCGCGCTGAAGCGGCCATTCTGCACCATCCTCTGTTAGAGGAAGGTGCAGAAACTGGAGCTGCCCAGCGGAGAAGCCCAGCCCAGCCCAGCCCAGCCCAGCAGCCCCGAGAAGCCTCCCAGGTAAGTGATGGGTCGGGGGGGGGCTGCCGCTGCGCCGGGCTGCGCCGGGGGGGCTGTCGCTGCGCCGGGGGGGCTGTCGCTGCGCCGGGGGGGCTGTCGCTAGGCCGGGGGGGGCTGCCGCTGTGATGGGGGGGCTGTCGCTAGGCCGGGGGGGGCTGCCGCTGCGCCGGGGGGGCTGTCGCTAGGCCGGGGGGGACTGCCGCTGTGATGGGGGGGCTGCCGCTAGGCCGGGGGGGGCTGCCGCTGCGCCGGGGGGGCTGTCGCTAGGCCGGGGGGGGCTGCCGCTGTGATGGGGGGGCTGTCGCTAGGCCGGGGGGGGCTGCCGCTGTGCCGGGCTGCGCCGGGGGGGCTGTCGCTAGGCCGGGGGGGGCTGCCGCTAGGCCGGGGGAACTAGCGCTGGGCTCCGGAACCTAGCGCTGGGCTCCGGGGCCTTCACCTGGGCTGAGGGTCTAGCGCTGGGGAGCCGGGGGCTAGCGCCGGTTACCTGCTGTCTGGTCGGCGGCTGCGGGGCGTCTGGTCGGCGGCTGCGATGCGTCCGGTTGCCATGGAGACACAGCTGGCGGCGTCTCGGGAGCGCGCACGTCGGGCTGCAGCGAGCGACGGGGAAAGAGCCGGCGGCCATCTTGAGGAAACTTTTATAAGTTGCTGAAACGCTGGAACGGTAAGTACGAACCAGCTAGAAATGTCATTTACAGGGGGGCTTTGTAATGTATGTTTAATGGGGGGGACTGGGCAAAAAAAAAAATTAACTGCTTCCTCGAGACATCTCCTTTAATTAGTCCACTGATAAAGATGTGAAAGTTTTATGGTCTCTAAATTGGTGTTCGGGAGTCACCAGGCCAGAGTGTTATCTGAATCATTGAATGGTAGAGTTGGAAGGGACCTCCAGGGTCATCTGGTCCAACCACTGCTCAGTGCAGGATTTACTAAATCATCCCAGACAGATAGCTGTCCACTCGGACCAGTAAGCAGTTACTCGAGATGAGCGATGTTCACTCGAGTAACTGCTGTATCCAAGCGTGCTCGCTCATCTCTAGTGGTGTCCAAAAAGTTGATTTCGGTATACGAATAGCTTAATGTCAGGTTTATAGTGGGGTGGAATGCATTGAAACTCTAATGGAATTCTATTAGTTCTTGTTCAGTGTTGGTCCAGATGATTATGATTTCATCAATGTAGCAGAAGTAGGCCAATGGTTTGCTGGAACAGGAGGCCAGAAAGTCACTCTCCAGTTTTGCCATGAAAAGGTTGGCATATTGCGGTGCCATTTCACTGCCCATGGTGGTTCTGGTGAGTTGCAGGAATGTCTCTTTGCCAAAGGAGAAATAATTGTGTGTGAGGATAAATCTCATGAGTTGCAAGAGGCAACCCCATTGGCCACAAGGTGTGCCTGGCAGGTGGTTATTCCATTTTTGTGTGGGATGTTGGAGTATAAGGATTCCACATTCTAATGGCCAGGATGGTGCCATTGGGAAGGGGACCTATAGTTGATAGTTTGTTCAGTAGGTCAGTGGTGTCCGGCAAGGAGCTGGTTGTATTTCTCACCAGTGGTCTGAGGACACCATCTACCCATCCTGAGATTTTTTTCAGGGAGGGTTCCCACACTTGAGATAATTTGCCTCCCTGGGTTGCCAGCTTTGTGTAGTTTGGAAAGCATGTAGAATACACCAACCCTGGGGTTCTCCGGTATCAAGTCCAAAAGTTTTATGGAGCCCACAGACAGGCTTCTGATGACCCTTCTCAATTCCCTGACATATTTTTGAGTCAGGTCTTGATCCAGTTTGGTGTAAAATCTGGTGTCCGTCAGCTGTCTTTCTGCTTTTTTCTTGTAGTCAGATGTATTCATGAGCTCTATAGGCCACCCTTATTCGTAGGCTTCATGGTGATCTCCTTGTTGTTTTTGAGTGCATAGATGGTCCTTCTTTCCTGCATATTGATATTAAATGCTTCCTTTTTCTGCTTTTCCAGTATAGTATGTCCCTAAACATGAGGAAAACCCCATTTATCAATATTTATTATTGTGACTATCCATTGTCATAAGTAGAAAGCATAGATAAGTCATCAAATTCATCTTTCTGATTTGATATCCACCAATCATTTGACAATTCATGTCATGGGAATACAGCTAAATATACTCACAAGTTGAAGATGAATTGAGGATGATGAGAATACATTTATACCCTGTCTTGAAGGGGTATTCTGGGAATTTACTATTGATGATTACCTATTCTCAGGATAAGGTTATTGATAGTTGATTGGCGGGGAGTCTGACACTCAGGATCATGACTGATTTGCTGATCCTCCAACCCACTGTCAGTGCAGCCAAGCTGGACGTCGGCATTGGTGGGCAGAGCCGGAAGTCTAAAGGCTGATTTAGACACAACGATTTTCGCTCAAAAATCGCTCAAAGCCATCTTTTGAGTGATAATTGTGTCTAACTGCACTGACTTCGTAAAGTTTTTGTTAAGCCGCAGACAGATCAGCGATCAGTTATCAGGAATTTACAGCAGGATACAGCTGATACTATTGTTTCAGCTGTATCCCGCTCCCTGAGGGCAGGCAGGGTATGAAGAACACAGTGGTCCAGCTGTGTTCTTCATACCACGCTTGGAGCACTCGGCTGTATAACAGCCAGGCGCTCTGAGCAGAGAACAGCTGGATGCAGAAGAGAAGCAGCCCCGCTTGTCTTTTGTATCCCCCAATCGGAGCACAAAGTGAATGCTCAATGTTTGAGCGATCACCTTGCTCTGTAAAAAGAAAACAATGATTATCGCTCAAAGATCGCTCAAAAGATTTTTTGAGCGATAATCGTTGTGTCTAAACCAGGCTTAACCCGTTTAGCACCAGCCACAGTAAATTTACGGCGTCTGGTCCTGGGCTTAGAGCACCGCCGATAGTAAAATTACGGCAGTGCTCTAAGTCTCCTGCCTCTGCAATCAGTCAGAGCAGGAATGGGTTATCAGCTGTTAGTGACAGCTGATAACCCTGAGCAGAAGGCTGGAGGGGTTTTTAATCCTTCCTGCCTTCTGCTTCCCTGATGTACAGTGCTCAATGAGCACTGTATGGGCAAAGTGAAAGTAAGATGTTCTTTCACTACGGGAGCCTCGGGGGGTCATGTGACATCCCGGGATTGCCTGCTACTGCAGAGCTGGAGGGTCAGACTAGACCCTGGCAGCTCTGCAAGTGACTAATGTCACCACTGGGGTTGCTTTCCCCTGTAACTAGGGCTCCTATGGATGCCCCAGCTACAGTGGGAAAGTGTCAAATAAAGGAAAAAAAAAAAAAAGTGAATGTCCCCCAGAGGTCTTATATGACGTCATGGGGGACACAGATAGTAAAAAACACAATTACATAAATAAGTAAAACAAAATAACAGAATAAAACAACAATACATACATAAGAAAGAGAATAACACAAAGCAGACGCCAACAAAAACCGTCGCCGTATGCGCCCTGTACACCAAAACCATACATACTATATACCAAAATGTCCGAAACAAATAGAGGAACCCGTTCCCATACTTTATTTTAGCGTAAGTATAAAAATAATTTTAAAAAAATTATAAATGTTAAAAAAACGATTTTTTTTTAGCTTTTTACTCCCAATAAAACTAAAAAACGGGAAAAAAAGTCAGTGTAAAAGATATAAAAAAAATAGTCCTATATGTCACGGAAAAAAAACGCAGCAAAAATTATTTTGGTAGCTAAAGGAAAAAAAATAGAGCAGTAAAACCGCCACATGGGTAAAATCCCTAAAAAGTGTCTGGTCCTTAAGGTACAAAACAGCTTGGTCCTTAAGGGGTTAATAGAAGGCTTCGCTGCATTGACATCAGTGAGAGCTGTGCCACTTGTGGCTCTGACCACAATGAGGAACTGGAAGTGTAAAGTAAGGCATTGCTCCCATTGATGTCAATGGGAGTGAAGCCTTCTATTGCACTTCCTTCTGTGACCACTTATGCGGACGTGTGGCTTAGTTGCACTGACAGTAGGCCAGAGGATCAGCTGATTGGCAGGGATCCTGAGCGGCAGACTCATGCCAATTAATTACTAATGATCTATACCAATAGTAAATGCCCAGAATACCCTTTTATGAGCAATAAAAGAATTGAGGACAACAAACCAGACAGTTGTTGGCGGACAAATTCTGATGTTATCACCAAGGAATACAATAAGACTACATGTTTCATTCTGAAAAGGTGATTGAGTATGGCCTATCACCGAGGGAATCACTAAAATATAACTTTTATTAGGTAAAGATAAAAATAAAAATGTATAAAAGGCGTGGACTCTTATTCCAGTTACACTCCTACTGGACAAGTAGATATTCTAACAGTAGTAAGTCCATATAAGTATATACCAGATGATGCGCTAAGTTCTAACTCCACAACCACAATGACCCCATCTATATTGTTGGTGCATGGGTCGGGATATATATTATGGTTGTGTACAGCTCCACGTGTATAAATGGCCACAAGGGCTAACAAAGCACAATGTAGGTTATATTTTTTGTATTTATACGTTGGAGCCGATAAATGGGTAAAGGCCAGAATAATAAATGTAACCCCCGTCTGGCAGAGTATTGAGGCATATATTAATGCCCAGGAAATATAGCATCAATCAGGTATATACTATGTGGTATATCCCCTATTATGGTGGATTATACCCTGATGCGATAACCAGCTATAGTAAACACGGTCACTAATTTTATCTATATAGTGACTCGCTTGACTGACGTCATTTAGCGTGTTTATCTAGTTTATATAAAAGCTGGCAAATAGACTGCAGCGCTGAGTGGTCTGTAACTAGGAGTTAAATGGTGCAAGGACATATTACAGCACCAAACGTTCCTTTTATTTTACCACATTCCCATTAGGGACAGACACAGCGGAGAGTCTTAGACCAGGGTCATTAACTCATAAGACCCTGTCACATGGACTAAACACTGCTGAGTGCAGCTTATAAAAACAGCTGATCACTGCTTCACTAGAGATGAATGCTGCTGTTTGTGAGATTTTATAATCACCAGCAGCTACGAGCAGCTGAACTGAAGAGGGTTCAATAAGATATATAATGAACCCTCTTTGTCAGTAACTGCTGCATTCACTATCACCATTTAAGCATAGATAGCCCGATATACAATGATGTGGACATCTGTGGCATGTCAAGCACAACAATAAGGCTATCTTAGGCTGGCTAACACCATCTACGCGTTTCCACGGTCCTTAATGCAGTGACCGCATCATCAGGATGGTGAATCTAGGTTATAGAACCGAACAGCCTGAACGGCTGTGTGAAAATGAGCATTTTCACACAGCCGTTCAGGCTGTTCGGTTCTATAACCTAGATTCACCATCCTGATGATGCGGTCACTGCATTAAGGACCGTGGAAACGCGTAGATGGTGTTAGCCAGCCTAAGATAGCCTTATTGTTGTGCTTGACATGCCACAGATGTCCACATCATTGTATATCGGGCTATCTATGCTTAAATGGTGATAGTGAATGCAGCAGTTACTGACAAAGAGGGTTCATTATATATCTTATTGAACCCTCTTCAGTTCAGCTGCTCGTAGCTGCTGGTGATTATAAAATCTCACAAACAGCAGCATTCATCTCTAGTGAAGCAGTGATCAGCTGTTTTTATTAGCTGCACTCAGCAGTGTTTAGTCCATGTGACAGGGTCTTATGAGTTAATGACCCTGGTCTAAGACTCTCCGCTGTGTCTGTCCCTAATGGGAATGTGGTAAAATAAAAGGAACGTTTGGTGCTGTAATATGTCCTTGCACCATTTAACTCCTAGTTACAGACCACTCAGCGCTGCAGTCTATTTGCCAGCTTTTATATAAACTAGATAAACACGCTAAATGACGTCAGTCAAGCGAGTCACTATATAGATAAAATTAGTGACCGTGTTTACTATAGCTGGTTATCGCATCAGGGTATTATCCACCATAATAGGGGATATACCACATAGTATATACCTGATTGATGCTATATTTCCTGGGCATTAATATATGCCTCAATACTCTGCCAGACGGGGGTTACATTTATTATTCTGGCCTTTACCCATTTATCGGCTCCAACGTATAAATACAAAAAATATAACCTACATTGTGCTTTGTTAGCCCTTGTGGCCATTTATACACGTGGAGCTGTACACAACCATAATATATATCTCGACCCATGCACCAACAATATAGATGGGGTCATTGTGGTTGTGGAGTTAGAACCTAGCGCATCATCTGGTATATACTTATATGGACTTACTACTGTTAGAATATCTACTTGTCCAGTAGGAGTGTAACTGGAATAAGAGTCCACGCCTTTTATACATTTTTATTTTTATCTTACCTAATAAAAGTTATATTTTAGTGATTCCCTCGGTGATAGGCTTGTTGACACACAGGGTTTTCCTTTCTGTCACGGTGACAAATAGTGATTGAGTATGGGAAACATTACTGCCTCGGATTTTTTCTTCTTTCTTCCCAGATAATATGCTAGGAACCATCTAGTAAATCTTAAAAAAAAAGAGAAGAACACACTTGTAAAGTTTTTTTTTTCAGCAACGGCGCCACTCTTGTCTATAGGCTGTGCCTGGTATTGCAGCACATCCCCATTCAAGTAAATAAGGCCAACCTACACTACCAGGTACAGCCAATGCAGAAAAATGTCACTGTCTATGGGAAAAAAGACCCTTTTTTAGTCGTATACGAGATGTTAAGAGTGACTCATGTAGGCAAGCGGTACATTAATATACAAATATCTGCTCTGTCATAGTAGTGTTGGTCTAGCGGCTTGGAATTAAGGTTTGTGGTGTAACAATAATTTCTTTGCTTCCTGTAGTAAGACACACATGGCCATTTATTCATTTATTTGTCTACACAAGACATGTAATTATGACAACCCAACCACAGCCCCCCCACCCCACCCGGCCGGCTGCAGTCATGACCTCCGTACAGTGCAGTCATGTTCCATAGCTGTTGCCTCTGGTTGAGGTTAAGTGATCTCGAATGTTTATTTAAACCAGTTTCAGGATATCCAGATGGGTTCGGAGACTTCTCACATACGTGTCAGCATTTCCCGGTGAGAGGACCCGGATAACTGGATACAGAATTGAACTGGCGGTGATGTCGAATGAGGCCCCAATGTTGGGAAGATGTCAAAAAAAATATTTTTGAACATTACACAAATCCAGGTTTGTTCAGGAACCCTACAAGAAACCTGCTTTTAACCACATCCTTCCCCTAAGAAAATACCATCAAAAATAAATGAAGGCTCTTGGCAGCGAAGACGAAATTCTCTGTTTGAAGCAAATTCTCCTACAAGGATGTGTGTCATGGTCAATCATATTTAATACTGAAGGAACCTTCTGATGGCGCAAGATCCTGTCCTGTAGTCAAAGACCTATTATATGGAGTTGGGAAAGATGGTCCGTTACGGAGACCTCATCCATAGATGGTGTTGACAACATGAAGTGACAGTGAGCAGGGTTGTCAACCCTCAGCCCCATTCACTGCTGGATACCAAGAAGGATCCTTGAGCCTCCACCGCTGCTCTCTGGCGCATAGGGCTCGTCCAAGATTAGAAAAGTGGCTCTGATTTTCCTGAAAAAGCAGTGCCTCATCTGTCTATTGGTCAGGTCTGGTATTGCAGCTTAGCTCTATTCTCTTGAACAAGGGTGCAATTACATGGTGTTTGGACGTATCTTCAGATGAAGAGTGTGTCCTCACGGCTTGACTTATCTCTCGCCAATTTATGGAGCGCAGCGAGAGGCATGTGGAGGGCCGTACAACCAAAAGGAGGAGGTTTGGGGTGCACTCTTTGTTGTCTCAAATGGCCATTTCAACTGCCTTTATGACGACTTAAGCAATTTTCGTCCTTTTGTCGGCTGTCAGTTTTTGCAGATTCCACTGGGAATTAATTTGCATCTCTTCATTTTGAATTCCTACTTGGCGTTTCTACAATTCCGTGGAAGACTTGCAACACCTACGGGCTGCGTTTCCAAACCCTGTTGCTGCCTCCATCTTCTCAGGAAGATTGGAAGACCATCGCCAGGGATTCTATACTGCCACATCGTTTCCAAACTGCATTGGGGCACTGGATGGCAAACACATCTGTGTGAAGAAGCCGCCGCACTCGGTAGTAGTGTTGTGTTTGGCTGATAGTAACCCTCGGTTTATAATTGCAGATATCGTGGGCTATGGAAGCTCTGCGGAGACTGGCATCTTCGGGGCTTACAGAATGGGTCAACAGCTTAAGGCCGACCAGCTGTCCTTGCCAAAGGCAAACAGCCTTCCTTGCTGTTTAGGTCCACCTGCCCCATTCATCCTCGTGGCGGATGAGGGCTTTGGCCTCACCAACCACGTTCTGCGTCCCTTTGCTTCCAAAGGTTTGGACAACACTGTCTAAGCTTATGTTTAAAATAAAAAAAAACCAACAACTCCTGAGTCTACATCTATAACTGCTTATAGAAACATAAGTTGATAAAGGTACATGTATGGGTGCTTCGTTTTTCCACTTGCACCACTCGCCATATTCTGGTCAATAATGGTTGCCAACTAGAGATGAGCGAGTATACTCGCTAAGGGCAAGCGCCCGAGCGAGCATTGCCCTTAGCGAGTACCTGCCCACTGGAGACAGAAGGTTCGGGTGCCGACGCGGGGAGCGGTGGGTAGAGGCAGTCAGCAGGGGGGAGCGGGGGGGAGAGAGGGAGAGATAGATCTCCCCTCCATTCCTCCCCGCTCCCCCCCGCAGCTCCCTGCCCGCCGCCGCCACCCGAACCTTTTGTCTCGAGCGGGTAGGTACTCGCTAAGGGCAATGCTCGCTCGAGCAATTGCCCTTAGCGAGTATACTCGCTCATCACTATTGCCAACTTTTTTTAATGCCATCCACTGCACAACAAAAAGAGAAAAAAAAGGTGAGTGAAAATAATAGTAGAAAAAATCAAAACAATGAACACGTGCATTGAAGAAAGAACGAAAGAGCACTAGAGATGAGTGAGCATACTCGCTAAGGACAATTGCTCGATCGAGTATTGTCCTTAGCGAGCATCTCCCCGCTCGGAAGAAAAGGTTCGGCTGCCGGCGAGGGTGACAGGTGAGTTGCGGCCATGAGCAGGGGGGAGAGAGATCTCCCCTCTAATCCTCCCTGCCCGCCGCCGGCAGCCGAATCTTTGCTCCCGAGCGGGCAGGTACTCGCTAAGGGCAATGCTTGATCAAGTAATTGCCCTTAGCGAGTATGCTCGCTCATCTCTAAAGAGCACATAAAAAAAGATCATTTGCAAATACATCACAAAACAACATTGCGAAAGACGAATGTGCTTTGCTAGACAATTTGCAACCTCCACAAATCATGTTCAATGCTACACACAAAATATGGGTTGGAATAAGGCTGCTTTCACATCTGGGTTGGGGGATCTATTTCCCTGCTCTGTTCGGGGAGCAGGAAAGGGGAATCCTCTGGCTGAATGGATCCATCTTATGACGGAATCAAACAGCGCCAAACGGACCCCGTTGACTATAATGGAGTTCTTTCTGTTGCCGCTCACCTGCATGTAGCACTTTTTCTTTGGGAGTTTTAAACTAGATCTGCAGCGGAGGTTCCACCACAGATATGAAACTGGACTTACCTTCGCAAAAGCATTGTACAGCAAGCTTAGAAAATAATGTAGGGGTTTTGGGAGCCGATGTAAAATGTAACAGTATACAAGTGCACAGTGCCAAAAAAAATGGCGCAAGGAAAAGCGCCACACTGCAAACTTCCACTTCACACGGCTTCTCAGGGTGTGCAGTGCATAACCCAACATAAGCATGGTATAGAAAACAGTATGTGCATCTTGCAAAATGTCATCAGTAATGCAAAAAAAGGCATCTTTATACATTGATTGAGTGCTAAATGCTTGAGTCAAAAGCCGCTGTCAAAGCTGTATTAACAAAATGAAATGACGCACATCCACGCATCAACCTACGTCTATGGTGCTCTATTAAATGCATAAAACAGAAAATGAACTAGTGATGCCAACAGTATTCAGCAAGAAATACACTTGCTTGGTATATCACGTTAGCATGGCGACTAATTAGACGGAACAAAGAACTAGGAAAACGCCAACTACATTTAAGAAATACTCACAAAGTGCCTTCACCCAACGGTTCGCAACAACATCCTTGGCGACTTCTTCCCAACACGAATCTTTCATAATGTGGTCCTTGTACTCCTCAGAGTTGGATTCCCACAAGGCTGTGGACAGGAGTGGCGATGTTTCTGTAAATGTACTGCACTTGGAGTCATTACTTTGGATCTAGTGTCATACTTATATGGTGCTGTGTTGCAGTTCTGCCTGCTAGATTGGTGAAAACTGCTGCCCGACTCTATTGCATCTGCTGTAGAAGCAGCACTAAAATGCTGATGGCTAAACCTGCTCACTAAAATTAGCGATTGCCTAAGCGAAATCAGACTTCAAACTATCATTATGGTGGTAAGTACTCTGATCAGGTACTGGCCAGATTTAACTCCATTCTACTTGACATTTTGCTGAGATTTCCAGCTGGTAGAGGAGGGAGAGAGCTGCTACATTTAGTGTCTGGTCAGAGGTTGTCCAGTTGTAAACTGTTGATGGGCCATCAACAGTAGTTTGTCAGAAATCTGTTGTCCAGGACTCTTGCTGATTAGTTGTTCTCTGGGCCAGAGCACTCATGCACTGAGCTGATTTCTGCAGGAAGCAGACAGCTCCATTCTCGCTGCAGTGGCCCAGATTGATATTGCAGGTCAAATTCATATCCAATAAAATGGGAACTTTGCCTGCACTACCAAGCCTGGCCACTACAGTGAGAATAGAGCTGACTGCTTCCTGCAAAAATCAGCTCAGTGCATGAGTAATCTACCCTGGAGAGCAGCTGATTGGTCGGGGTCCTGCAAGCATAGATGCAGCCCACCAGTTAGTGCTATTGCATAAGCGTTGAAAGCAACCCTTCAGTTTAGGAACAAAATTATGATCCCCGGAGACGGAGGGTGGAAGGGCATCTTACCTGTAGTTTATCTTCTATTCCTGGCCCTTCATTCCGCCAGTTGCGTTTTTCAGGTGACCAAGGTGGCTGCCGCCATCTTTAGTCTATAGTACATTGGTAGCGTTGGGACTACCAATGCCTATAGCTGCCTAGTGATTGAACAGCGCTGCTCACATGATCAGCACTGGCCAATCACAGCATCTATTAGATCATTAGAAAATGGCGCCGATAATAATAGCTGCCCGAAAACAAAGCACAGAGGGGTCAGGAGGAGTAGATAACGTACAGGTGGGGTTCTTCACCACCTTCGGCTCATGGGCCAGAGTTTTGTCCCAAAAATAACAGCCTTAGGCTTCATCCACGCGAACACAAAACTTAGAGTGAATGGAGTCCTACACACGAGCGATGGTTTCCCTTAGAGCGATGCTGCGAGGAGAAAAAGAAAATTGCTGCATGTAGTTTTTTTTAACGTCCCTTGGAACGCATCGCTCATTGATTTCAATGGGAGTCCAGCACATTGCATGCCGTGCGGTGTGCACACAACTGCGATGCCAGGATTCCCGCTGAAAACAATGGGAAATACTTGTTGCTACTCTGACGCACGTGACAAGCGCAATGTCCAGCCGAGTTTGTAGCATTTGTAGATTAAGGTCGGCTTCACACAAGCATAAGGCTGGGTTCACACGGGGCGGATTCTCGACAGAAATCTCGCGGTTTGGCCGCAGCGAAAAAACGTGAGATTTCCGCCGGGAGAACCGCTGCTTCAAGACCTGCGGCGGTTTTGAAGCGGCTCGGCCATTTACTCTTCCGCTGCGGCCGGCGCTCCCATAGAGGAGAGCGCGGCCGCATCGGAAGAAAAAAAAATGAACATGGTGCGTCCGGCAAACCCGCGTGCAGCGGCGGCTTCTGCCGGCTTTGCCGCAGCGGATTTGCCGTCCCATGTGGACGAGATTTCTGACAAATCTCGTCCACATGGCTGGCTAATCCCGGGATTAGCTGCCACATGCGGATTTGCCGCGGCGAAATTCCAGACGGAATTTCCGCGGCAAATCCACCCCGTGTGAACCCAGCCTAAGTGTATTTGCGCGCACTGCAGCGTATGTGCGGACTGAGCGATGCTTTTTTGCTTGGGCATCAACGTATTTTACTGTACTTTTTACGTTACCAAGGCGTATAAACTTGCGCACTGCGGGCAAAGACGCGCCGATTGAAATGACTAATTTGTATTAATGAGTTCCAGATGTGTTCTTTTTCCTCTGCAATTACGCGGTGTTTCACGCATCTCCTTGCGCTCCCCCATTGACTTCTATGGCGACTTTTGATGTGCAAATATGCAGAAAAATAGATTAATGTCCCATTTTTTTTGCACTACCGAAATGTGTGCTCTAAATACGGAAATAGGAACGAACTCATTGAAATCAATGGTTCTATTCTCTGCGCGAGCAAATAGGTCTGTGTGAAGCCGGGAGATTAACCCCTTCATGACGCTGCCCTTTTTTTTCCTTCCATTTTCGTTTTTTCCTCCCTCCCCTTAAAAAATCGTAACTCCTTTATTTATCCATTCACGTCGCTGTATGAGGGCTTGTTTTTTGAGGGACGAGTTGTATTTTTCAATGGTGCTATTTAAAGTACCATATAATGTACGGAAAAACTTTAAAAATAATTCTAAGTGGAATAAAATGAAAAAAACCCCGACATGCCACCATCTTTCAGTGCGTCTTGTTTCTACGGTGCACAAACTGCAACAAAAGCGACATGAAACTTTATTCTATGGGTTAGTATGATTACTACGACACCAAACCTGTATAGTTTTTTTTTCACTATACTACTCTTTTTTTTTTTCAAAGACATTTAATTTTTTTCAATTATTTTCTGCTGCATCTTCTGCGTGCGATACCTTTTTTATTTTTCCGTCGACGTAGTTCAGCGATGGCTCATTTTTTTGCAGGATGTCCTGTAGTTTCCGTTAGTACCAATTCGGAATACGTACGACATTTTGATTGCTTTTTATTGCGTTTTTTTCTGGGACGCAGGGTGACTGAAAAAGTGCATTTCTGGTGTTCTCTTTTTTTTTCGGACGACGTTCACCGTGCGGGAAAAATAATGCGCTACTTTGATAGATCAGACTTTTACGGATGCAGCGATACCAAATATGTATTTTTATTTTATTATTTAGACGTTTTAATTATAGATATAGCAAAAGGGGGGTGATTTAAACTTTTATTACTTTTTTTTTTACAATTAAAAAAACTGGGGGACTACAATATGTGATACTTTGATCGTTCCTGCTATAGTATTGCGTCATACTGCATTCTGACAGGCAGCCTATCAAGCCACCCCACGGGGATGGCTTGATAGGCAGTCTCTCAAGGCAGCCCTGCACGGCTCCACCGCCTGGGGGCCGTACAGGACCCTCGAACAAGGGTTAATCGCCGCGATGGGCCGAACGCTGCTATTGCTCGAGGGTGTCAGCTGTACTAAAGTAAATGTACGTCCTGGAACGGGAAGGGGTTAAAGAGGTTTTCCAGGGAGAATACTATTGATGACCTATCCTCAGGATAGTTGATCCGCTAGGGTCGGTCGCTTGACACCCCGACTGATCAGCTGAGCGGGTGCGTGCTGTCAGCGCAGCAAATACAAAGAGGTTGGAGCGGAAGCAGGGGAAGTCTCCGCGCTGGCCTCCGTATAGTGTCCGGCGCTTGTAACTGCAGGCACAGATTGTGTTGATTTAAATAAGAGCAGCTCAGCTGATCGACCAGGGTCCCGAGCGACGGCCCCCAGCAGATCAACTATTAACCCTTTCCAATCCACTGTCTGACGTCTGAAGACATTCTGATTGAAGGCTGTACAGCTCCGATGTCGGAAGACGTCCGGCAGGGTGTTCTCACTGTAAATTACTGGCTGCTCTGTTGTTGGCTCTAGCCAGCAGATGGCGCCATTGTATAATGGCAGAAAGAGAGAACCCCCTAGGAAACCCTGAATCCAAAACTGGATTGCAAATGGTTAATGACATATCCTGCGGATAGTTTTCCCTGGAAAACCCCTTTAACTCTAGGAGTAACATTGTTTTTCAATTCTTCACTCCCACGAACTCAGGCTCCGGAATGTATACACATAGATGGATATATATGTTTATCAATGGTGATCAAACGAAAGGAAATTCCGCATTTTCATATTTTCTTAATATCAAAGCGGCAGCAAAAAAAAAAAATCAAATAACCAGAATTGGGTCCACATTTTTTTTGCGGGTTCAGATCCCTTTCAAGTCGACGCAAAGTATACAATAATTAAAAAAAACCTGTTTCCAATCGCAGCGCCAGCTATTATAAGCCGTCAGCGGTGCACATTGCTTCTTTCATACGCTCGCAGGCTGCAGCGCAGCACATTGCCTCTTTATATACTGCAGAAGTCTGATGGTCTACGGTTTGATCATTCGCCACCCACCAAAAGGATATTACTAACTTTTTATACTTGTGCAGGAGATTTATGAGCTCTGACTTTTCAGGCTCAGTCTGGAAACCTGTTAACGATCCTTTGCTATAAAGCAAACCTTGAGATTTGCTGACAAGGTGTAATGGGCAGCAGAATGTGCGCTGTGTGCCGCGGAGAGGAAGTGGCTTTGTGCTTTCAGCAGCTGCTCTGAAGGAATTGCTAAATGGCTCCAGTCCCAATTTTAGTTTGAGTTCGGAAAAGACCCTGGGGCATTTGGCGGATAAATGATTCAGTGGATCCTGCTGTAAAAGCACAGAGGCCGCTGTATAGAGACACACTGATGATGTACACGCTGGACACGTCTAAATGACGAATCTGCAGTACTCGGCAAAAGTTTTTGGCACTTGTGGAAGAAGGCTTTCAAAAATAGAAGTGATGGTTTATTGTTTGTCGATTTACAAAAAGCTAAGTGACTGAACAAAAGAGAAATGTAAATCGCATCTATATTTGGTGTGATCGCCCTTTTGTCTTCAAAACCGCATCAGTTCTTCTAGGGACACCGATTTTGAAGGAACTCTGTTGTTCCAAACATCTTGGAGAACTAAGCACAGATGTGGATGTTGGCTTGTCCAATCCTTCTGTCTCTTCGTGTATATCCAGACAGACTGGATGATGATGGGATCAGGGCGCTGTGGCACCATATCATCACTTCCAGGACTCCTTGTTCTTCTTTATGCTGAAGATAGTTCTTAAACGGCTTCTTTGGTTTTAACTTAAAGATATGTAATGGCTAGCATGATTTAAAGAAAAAAAAACGGATACTCACCTGCCGTCAGGCCCCTAGGCACCTAAGTGGCCAACTGTCTCCTGATGCACCGTCCACCTCCTCTGCTGCAAGTTAGGTAACAGCTACTGCTGGATATCTTCGAATTTCAAAGTAAATAAGCATGATGTGTCCTTCATCTGCTGTAATAAGTGTTCTTGGACGACCACTGCGTTTACGGTCCTCGTTGTTTCCCGATTCTTTGTGTTTCTTCCAAAGAGCTTGAACAGCACATCTTATAACCCCAGTCTGCTGTGAAATCTTTGCCTGAGAGAGACCTTGCTGATGCAGTATAACTACCTGCTTGCTGTGCTCAGTCTTGCCATGGTGTATGACCTGGGACATGAAACTGTCTTCCATAACCTCACCTTTGTAGCAGAGTTTGGCTATTCTTCACCTAGTTTTAAGCCTCCTACACAGCTGATTCTGTTTCAGTTAATGACTGTGTTTCAACCTACATATGAAAATTATGATCATTAGCACCTGTTTGGTGTGATTGGTTAATTATACACCTGACTATTATCCCACCAAATCCCTGACTTTGTGCAAGTGTACCTAGAAGAACTTATGCTGTTGTGAAGGCAAACAGTGGTCACACCAAATATTGATGTCATTTAGATTTCCCTTTCACTTTCTATTTTGGTAATTGACAAACATAAACCATTAACACCTCTATTCGTGAAAGCAGTCTTAGGGCGCGGTCACACGAGCGTAGGCGTATTTACGTTCGCACGTGCGCAGCGTTTAATCGCCGGAAAGAACGTTTTTCGTCGATCATGACCAGAGCTAGAAAGCATATTATCGTTTGTTCCTACTTTGCAAACTATCTTTTCGGCCATCGAATATGCGTTGGCGCGTATTTCGATCGCGTATGTTCCGTCTTTTTTTCGGGTTGCCATTTTTATGCGCCGTAAAATCGCCCGTGCGAACGAATACATTGGAAACCAACGCCCCAGATGGTCACGTATATACGATTGGGCGCAAAAACGCGCCGTTTATGCGCTCGTGTGAACGCACCCTTACTTTGCCAAATTTTTTCCACACCTACATCAATAATTTTGTACACTACTATATGTTGAAAAATGTAAACACTGTGAGTACTATGTGGACAGTACTTGGCTCTGCGTGATAGTCTTGTTTCTACAACACCCAAGGAAAAATGTAAGCGAATGGCAAGTACCCACCTTTCCCACAACTTTTTTGGTTAGGATTGAGGTACTCAGCTGAACCTTCAACTTGGTGATTGACTCCCTGTATAACATCTAGCAAGAGACTAATGAGACTGCGACTAGTTTCACATGGGCGAGGGCAATATCAGGCTTTGATCCACGGCCCAATATTGCTCTTGCCATTCATGTGAAAGGCCCGTGGATGCAAGGCGTTTTCATGTGAAAAAAGCCTCACATTAGTATGGGGAATCCCATGGGGATGAAAGAATTCACCCAGTCGCAGCTGAAGGGATTCCCCCTAGCTGCGGCCTAAGGGTTTCCCACAGCATCAGCTCAAGAGATTCCGCCAGCCGCAGCTCAAGGGATTCCCGCAGCCACTGTTCAAGGGATTCCCACAGCCACTGCTCAAGGGATTCCTACAGCCACTGCTCAAGGGATTCCCACAGCCACTGCTCAAAGGGATTCCTACAGTCACTGCTCAAGGGATTTCCCCCAGCTGCTGCTGAAGGGATTTCCCCCAGCTGCTGCTGAAGGGATTTTCCCCATCCAGGCAGAAGGGATTTCCCCAGGCGCTGCTGAAGAAACTTCCCTGACGTGGATCTCACAGCCGAAGCAGAGGATCGCGGAGTTCTCCCATTGCTTTCAATGGGGCCGGCGCTGCTATCGCTGACCCCATTGAAAACAATAGGCGATATTGCAAAAAAACATGCCAGGATTTTTTTTCTCGCAACATCGCATGAGTGAATACATGGTAAATGTGAAGGAAACCATTGAAAATCATTGGTTTCATAATTCTGCATTTTCACTCACTCTTGCATTGCGCAAAAATCGCACGATTTTCTCGCCCGTGTGAAACCGGCCTAAATAGCAGCAGTTGAGCAACAACAAACAACTATTTATAAACGTGTACCATAAAAGGATTTTTCCAACACTGAGAAAAAGTTTTTGAGGCCTGGTGGGGGCAATGGGGGGATGGAGGGGGGAGGGGAGGGTTGGCAAAAATAACAGAGATTCTCATGTTTTTTTTTTTTTATGCGTTGTGAAGCACACAAAACGTGTGCGAATATGAGCTCCATACTTTTGAATGGAGTCATAGACATTGGCCATCTTTTCTCTCACAGCAATGCTGCAAGGTAAAGAAAATCACTCCATGTACTATTGTTTTTCAGAAGAAGGCATCACCTATTGTTTTCAATGGGGCAGTCAAACACATTGTCTGCTGTGTGATGTGCATGTGAGTGCGATGTCATGTTTCCCATTAAAATTAATGGGAAACACTTGCCGATCCTCTCACGCACATGAACCAGGCGCAGGAGGATCTCAATTTCACAGAAGTGATGCAAGGAGATTTTAGACTACATTCACACAAGAACAAACTTTACACAAGTTTTGTGCATTGTGAGACGCACAAAACTCTTATGGATATGAACTCCATTAGTTTGAATGGGCTCATACACATAAGCGATTTTTTTTCCCTCTCACAGCAATGTTGCGAGGATAAAAATCGCAGCACGTTCGATCTCTGGACATTACCTCCGAACGCCTCGCCCATTGTTTTGAATGAGACCTTAAAAGACATTGCTTGGCACGTGTGGATTCATTTTGAAGACAACCCGGTTCCACTCCGCAGCAGTCCAGTTTCAACGTTCCTGACATCACTGCAAGCGGAGGCGATGGTGGGTGTCAAAATCAGTAAACGCAATGTGTGCTACTAGAGCAAATATCCTTCAGCCAAAGGCCTGGAAATAGTTCTGACACACACAGGAGGGTAATGATGGCGCCCCCTGTCTCTGGATGGTGGACAACGTTACAGTTGGAGCTGCTCGTGCTTATCAAACAATCAGATGCTCTTCTCTACTGGTGGTCTGTCGGGTGTCCTGAGCCCGGTCACGTTGTGTGCCCTCACACATCCACTGGTCCCAACACCCCCTAACAGTCTGGTCAGACGCTCCTCTCTACTTTTGGTCTGTCGGGGGGTCTTGAGCCCGGTCACCTTGTGTGCCCTCACACATCCACTGGTCCCAACACCCCCTAACAGTCTGGTCAGACGCTCCTCTCTACTGGTGGTCTGTCGGGGGGTCCTGAGCCCGGTCACCTTGTGTGCCCTCACACATCCACTGGTCCGAACACCTCCTAACAATCTGGTCAGACACTCCTCTCTACTGGTGGTCTGTAGGGGGCATCCTGAGCCCAGTCACCTTGTGTGCCCCCATCCACTGGTCCCAACACCTCCTAACAGTCTGGTCAGAACAGCCGGTGGGGGACAATTCATCGCTACGACATTCCGGCTTCTCACATTCCAATAATGCGCCCCTCTTATACTTTGGTAATGGGGTGAAATCTCTTCTCTGCGTCGTAGAGGCATCTAGTGGTCAACAAGCTCTACACAAGCGGAAGAAGAGGTCACTACACACAAGGAGCCTCCAAGAGCCTTCTATTGGACAAGGGGGGGAAACTACTTTATGGCCCCCTGTCGACGGGCGTTGCGGTATCCCGCCGAGGGAACCTCCGTCCGGGAGCAGGAGCCGTCAGACGAATCTCTGCCAGTCAGCCTAATCTAACAGATAGGCTGACCGCGGAGAATCTGGGCAATTTGCAGCATGCTGCGAATTGCTGGCCGGCAATGATTCTCTGCTCATGGACAGGGGGCCAGCGTTTTCCATAGCCTTAGATCCTCAGGTGACAAGACCGCTCATCTAATCACCACAGCTCCCATCACTTGTATATCTACCTGAGATGGAACTGCAGGACAATTACCAGGGGCGTGATTTTTTTTTGAACTGTCATGAATTCGGAGGTCAGGTTTAAGGGGCAGATAATGTTTTGGCCCAGAACACCTGATGAAGCCTTGGACAGTGGCGATAGATGTGGGGTTTTCCCACTCCCCTTTATTGACATGCGGCTGCAGTACTCGGGGTGAGATCCCCTCATGTATGCCTTATGTTTCATCTAGTTGTCATTGTCTAGACTCCTTTAATAGGGACCCTTTACCTCGGCAGGTATCTTTTAGCTGGGGGCTAAATGAATCTTTGCTCCAGATCTTCAAATATCACTTACTGCACACTAGGTCACAAATGAAATGATGTCTTTTGCTGCTATTTCCTGGATTCACGTTACCGTATATTAACATCGTGTATTACTTGTGGGGATTTGGGGGTAGTAGTCATTATTATATGACATCCCCTTGAGTTTTGGCTGTTTGCATGCATTTTTCAGTTTTTAGTGTTTCTAACTTCTTTGTACTATAAAACGTATATTTTTGTGTATATTTTGGTGTTTTTGCACACTTTCTCCCTCACTGCGTCTATGGTTCATTTAGTGTGCGCTCATTGGTATTCATCGGTCGTGCCAGTGTTTGTAGGTGATTTCCTTCAGAAACGTCTCTATATGAATCTGCAATTATTTCCTTACTTGGCGCATTTTTTAGTTTATGGAGCTCGGGACGTGGTGATATATAAGCTCCTTAATGTGAAAAACATAATTTCTCAGTCGTTACAGATATTTATGATCCCTGCTGGCACGGGGGACTGAGGGAAACAGTAAATATGCTGTTTATATGCTGCTTGTGACTCTTAGAGGAGGATCGTTCATCATATGAAGTCATCCAGATTATCACACATCACTGACCGTTCACCGGCCCCATCTACATGGTAAATGTGTTTGGTGTGATCCGTCTTCTTAATATACAAGCGGGAGGTATTTGTATGGAGATGTTACAGGGGTTTTCTCTGCTTCCAGGGTTCCGGTATTAGCGGTATGATACATATAGTAGATGATTGACAGCTCGTTGATGCGTTGGTTCTGTACGTCAGCCTCATAATCATCGTATATAGTAAGCGGTCCACCATATAATATTGGCATAAGAAAATGGCGCTGTGCAACCTCTGTTCAAATAGACTTCTTGGGGATGCTTAGCTAATACGCCCGATGCACTTGCAAATCAGGGCGAGACTACACAGCGTGGCTGACGCACAAGTGTGGTGGTGAATGGCTACACGATTTACTGGCCATGTCTTGTAGTCATAGGCCACAAAGAGTGGGCATGGTTCGGCTACAAGCATTAAGCTGCACCATGTGCGATCACCCTTGACCCGGGTATAACGGAGTTGTCGCTGCTATGACCTTCCCTTACCATTTCCCCACCTACCATTCGCCGCACAAACCACCGACACCATCTGTTGGATAAATTTGGCCACAGCAGCCATTTTATTATCACAAACAACATTAATACATTTAAACTTATTTCACCCCCAACCTCAATAATAACAATATCCCTCAAATGTAAACCTGGAAGAGGACCTTGGAGCCCACCCCCTGTCTCTACCACATCCTGCCGCCTCACACCAACAAGGGGATAGCTGTCCCGGCCACCCGCCGCAACTTGGCTGACTCAGGCGACGCTATCCCCGAACCTTTTCTAACTTTTCCTCCCGCCGCAGGTCGGCAGACTCGGGAGACCGACGACACTCTCCCTTGACCTCCGGCCGCCGTCTCTTACCGACCCCGAGGCCGGCTAGCCACCCCTGGCTAGCCTCTCCCCCCGACTATCAGGGCTCCGCCCTGTAACCCCGGAGGCGACAGGCCACAAATTACGGCAAAGGAGGGGAAAAGGGGGCTATGTAGCCCCTGCCATTCCCCCACTACCTTCTATACGGGCTCCAAGGATCCCTCTCCCTCCCCCGCCACAGCAAGCGAGGCTCGACCCCCTTGAGCCTGCGCCGCCCTCCACACCAACAGCGCGCGCTCAATGCCCTCCTGCAAGCCCTCCATCCATAAGTCCATCCCGATCTCATTCAGATGGACGCCATCTGACCTCCAATAGTTGCCAATACCTTTCTCCAGGTCTATGTGCCGCACCGATATTCCCCCTTTTTCCCCCACAAATCGCGAGACTTCTTTATTCAGCTTCACTCTCGCTCTGTTTAGGCCCTTTTCTGAAAGCGCCCCCCTCCACACTTTCCTTGGCACCACTTCGGACCAAACCACCACTACACCCGGGTATGACGCTTGTAACCTAAGGAAGTCATACCGAATGTCCCTCGATAGGTCCCTAAATCTCCTCTTTCCCAAGTCATTCCCCCCCGCATGTATCACCAATACGTCCGGTGCCCTATCCCATCTCACCCTCCTTTCCACCTCCTCTAAAACAGTGCCCCACGACAAGCCTCTAATCCCCAACCACCTAATTAGTGCTTCACTCTTCGGGAACCTTAATTGTCTACCGTTGGCCCGCACCCCCGCTCTCTCCGCCCCCCAGAATACATATGAATGGCCCAAGATCCATACTAAGGCTGGGTGACCATCTGCAAAACAAAAACAACGATACAATTTGTTAACAACCGCCCCTATATGTCCCCCCCCCCCCTAGGCTTAAAGCAGGTGGGGGCGTACATAGGATTCAAAACGTCCTGACTCCCAACGACCTATTCTCTTTATCGCCTCCACTCCCATGCCCCTTACTGACGCCTCCGTTGCTGCTCCCACCCTAAATGAGTGTGACCCAAACTGCTCTTTGTCAAACCCCGCTACCCCCAATGCCTGCTTAAATATTGCTATGAATTGAAAACGGGATAAGAATTGGCCATTCTCATGGCGCAACAAGGGGCCTGACCGAGATTCTAACCCTCCACTATACTGCTCCCATGTCCTCCTAGGGCACATAAAGGCCCCTGGCACCTCGCCTAGCTGGATTACCTGTCCCCGACCCTGCTGGTCCGTCTTAGATCGACGAATCCGCAACTCCAACCTCCCTTCTATCACCCTTACGTCCCCTACTTGCAACCCGCCCCCGGAAGTCCTGCTGGGAGACACCAACTCATTTATCCCAAATGCCCCGAAAAATGCCAGTGAAAAGGCTACCCTGAACAACCGCCTCTCAGACTCACTCCCGCATACAATGTCCAATGCTCTACCCAATTTCTCCAAGACGTCAAAGGAAACCGGCCGCCTAGTGTCTAAACTCCCCCTACCTTTCCTTAAACCCTTTAATGCCTGTTTTACCAAAAAAATTTTTGTCACATCCCCCACCCCCCTTAACTTAAAACCAAATGCTATACCCGCTATAAATTGATTAACTTGTGCCACTGACCTCCCCAATTCCGCGCTTCTCCCCAACCAGCTCAACAGCAGGCCTACTCTATCGTCCTCTGAATGTGCCCCCCCCCTTTCCTCAACCATTCCTCCCACTCCCGCCATGCTGCGCCATACGCTGCCCTAGTTCGCCGAGCCAGTGACCGCTCTATCAGGCCCCCCACTGCTCGCTTACCACGTTCCAGATTTGATCCGGGCATTCTCTCCCCACCAGCTGTGCACCCGGCGCCAGTGTCCGGAACCGCTCCCACTGAAACCGAGAGAGAGCATCCGCAATTGAATTCTCGACACCTGGAACGTGAGCCGCCACTACCCACATATTCAATGACAATGCTTGGAGCACTAACTGACGCAGCAAGTTTACCACAGGGGGGGATGATGCCGAAAGGCTGTTAATTACCTGCACCACCCCCATGTTATCGCAGTGGAATTTTACTTTTTTATCACGGAAGTGGTCACCCCACAGCGTGATGGCCACCACTATTGGGAATAGCTCCAATAGCACTAAGTTCCGTACCAATCCTTCTTGCTTCCACCGCTCCGGCCATTCCCCCGCGCACCATCTACCCTGAAAATAGGCCCCGAACCCTGCACTCCATGCCGCATCAGTATATAACTCCCAGTCCACATTATTGCTGACCTCACCTATGATTACCGACCTGCCATTATATTTTTCAAGGAAGGTGGACCACAATGCAAGGTCTGCCTTGTGACTGGCCCCCAAACGGATAAAATGGTGTGGTGCGCGAATCCCCGCCGTTGCTGACGCCAACCGTCTACAAAACACCCGGCCCATGGGCATGATCCTGCAGGCAAAGTTCAGCTTGCCTAACATTGACTGCAGCCCTCTTAGCGTGATCTTTTTCCCTCTCTGCGCCGCGCGTACCTCCTCTCGTAAATCACACAACTTATTTTCTGGTAAACGACACACCATTGCCACTGAATCAATGGTGATGCCCAGAAAACTTAGACATGTAGTGGGCCCCTCCGTCTTGTCGGGTGCCAACGGCACCCCGAACCGCCTCGACACCCACTGTAAGGTGCCCAGCAAGTTCGCACAGACTGGCGATCCCCCGGGCCCCACACACAAAAAATCATCCAGGTAATGAATGATCGACTGCACAGCCGCCGTATCCTTCACCACCCATTCTACAAATGAACTAAATGCTTCGAAGTATGCACATGAGATGGAACATCCCATGGGTAAACAACGATCTGCAAAATAACTCCCTTCCCAAAAACACCCCAACAACCTAACGCTTTCCTGTGCTACCGGGAGCAGGCGAAAAGCCGACTCAACGTCAGCCTTCGCCATCAATGCTCATTTCCCGTACTTTCTAATCCACTGAAGCGCCGCATCGAACGACGTATACACCACCGAACATAGCTCAGGGTCTATTCCGTCGTTCACTGACGCGCCCTTTGGATACGATAAGTGGTGAATCAGCCGGAATTTATTCGGCTCCTTCTTTGGAACCACTCCCAAAGGAGACACCACGAAATCTTGCACCGGCGGTTCTTTAAACGGCCCCGCCATGCGCCCCAAGCTCACTTCCTTTTTTAACTTCTCCGTCACCACCCCCGGATAATCTAACGCCGATCGCAAGTTTTTCAACGAAAAGGGGACCCCATGTAACGGGGGCGGGATGTGAAAACCATCCCTAAAACCCCTAAAAAGCAACTCCGCCTTCTCTCTATCAGGGTATCTATTTAGATGAGGTACCATCTCTTCCAGAATCACCGGGGTCATCCCTTTTTGTAAAACCGCCGGGACCCTTTCCTTTCCCTTTTTTGAAACATTTCGATGCCCCGTGGGACCCTGCGCTACAATGGGAGCAGGCATGGCGAAACTTGCAGGTTGCACCGAACTTGCACTGCCCCTCATTGTATTGCCAACAGTACCCAGGCCTACTTCCCCCCGCTGAGCTCCCCTGACCTCCTGCCGAACTAGAGGCCAGGCCGAACGACCCGGCACCGCCCTGAAAGGGCTGTCCAAATCGCGCGGGGGCCATTACTCTCAACCATAATCCAATGTCTTTATGCTCCCATCTGATAGATGGGCGCACCGCTTTACGCTGCCTGAACTGCTCACCATAGCGCAGCCAGGTCTGCCCCCCGTATACCCTATATGCCTCACCTATTGAGTCCAAATAGCAAAAAAGGCCGGAACAATTGTCCGGCGCTTTTTCGCCTATCACGCTCGCTAAAATGGCAAATGCCTGCAGCCAATTAGCGAACGTCTGGGGGATCAGGCGCCATCTCCTCTTCTCCTCCTCCTCTTTCTTAAACTCCGTTCTTTTCCCCTTGTCCAAATTGAATTTTTCCAAGGGGAGGAGGGAGAATATCTCAACATATTCATCCTTCCAAATCTTTTCCCTCACCTCTTTTTTGAGATGGGCCCCCAGCGGTCCCTCAAAGCAGACGTATACTTCGCCTTTTGCTTTGTCATCTAGCCGTATACCCTCCCCGTCCTTTTCTGTCTGTACCGCCACTGTAACCCCTGCTGCTGCCCCTACCTCCGTGGTACCCCCCATGGCCCCCGTTTGGAGGCTTTCCCCGGTGACTTGTGAGGCCCCTACGGGCCCCCGCTCCGCCAACGGGGGGGGGTTGCATGGATCCCATCGCCTGTCCTACCCCAGTCCCCCCAGCAAGCGGTCCCACCATGCTGGATGACGCACTGCACGGCGAGCTCCATGCTGCGACAGGCGACGGGTTGTGGCCCCCCCCCGCCTTCTCAAGAAATCTAACATAAGCCCCAGCAATGCCCCTGCCTCGCCGCCTACACCCGGTGTGGTTCCTGTCGCTGCGCTACCCCCCGCAACTTGCGCAACGCTATTCCCCACATGCGCTGCGCGGCTAACATTGCTGGACATACTGTACAAAGAGCTTAACTCACCTGGCTGCGTAGGGGCTGTGAACCCACCAGCCGCCGAACCTCCCGATTGATCTCCTTCGCCGTGCTGCGACCGTTCTGCCGGAACCGCAACCGCCTCCGTTCTTCTTGGCCTCTTATGCTGCGAACCGTGGTAGGGAAACAGCATGGGACTAGGGACAGGCAGGGTAAGGGTTAAGTGTAGCGAACGCAGCAGGGGGTGGGGGGAGGAGCTAAGGCAGGAAAAGCAGAGGGAGGGGGAGCGGAAGAAGAAGAAGACCAGAAGACGGGAGACACGTGGAGAGGAAAGAAGTCTGGAGCAGAAAAGAAGAACGAAAGCAGGAAAGGAGCCATAAAGAGGGGAAAGAAGAACAAGAGCAGCCAAAGTGACAGCAGCACAGCAAGTCCAAGCGGTGTACAGAAGAGTCGGTCGAAGAGAGAAGCCCCAAGAAGGATGGAGGACTTACAGCGGCAGATACGGCAAGCGATCCGGCTCGATGGCGCGGAGTGGCTGCAGGACTTCATCGTCGGCTGCAGGTCAGAATCCGAATCCGGGAGGCCGGCGGAGGAGCCAACACGGAAGACAGGAGCAGCGGAAGAAGCGGCACAGGAGGGGGATGCCGGGCGAGGACGCCCGAAGCGCAGGAAGAATCCACCGGCGAGACTCAGCCCGAGTCCAGCAACAAAGCGAGGCGGCCAGAAGTCCAGTCGTGGCGCCGAGAAGAGGTCGGGAGCGGGGCGCACAGCCACAAATTTGGCGCCAAATTTAAACCGCGCGGCGGGAGGAGCGCCCGCGGAAGAGACTCGGGCATCACCAGCTGGCAGTCCGCCAGCAAAGAGGGGGCAAGCGGCAGCGTTGAGGGCACGCTCCGGTGCGAAGGACCAGCGCGCGACAGGGCGCACGGAAGCCGAACCTGCCAGGAGAGAAGAGCCACACAGAAGGTTGGAGGCGCGCGGAGGCGCGAGACAACGGCACAGGCTTCAACAAGATGGCGGCGCAGGCGAAGAGCACGCACAGGTAGGCTCTGCAGGGCCAGGCAATAGAGCGCGAGCTAGGCGGGGGGAGGCAGGCCGTAGGGGCGCACAGCAGACCCATACCAGGGGGGGGGAGAGGGGGAGAGAGAGAAACAGCCCAGCAGTTAGTTTAGTGAGCAGCACAGATAGCAGGAGGGGAAGCAGGCAGAGCAGCGGGGACAGGGCCACTTCTACAAGGGGGAGCACGAGCCCGTTGTCGGGCAGCTCATTTGAAAGGCCCCTTCCAAGTCAAGCCCCCATAAGGGGTCAGGGCACTCGAGCCCGGCAACCACCACCACCTTCTCGTGCACATAGACACGATACCAGCGAGCACTACTTACGCGGTGCACGCAGTAGATCTCCCGCTCAGCAGCAGTTGTACGCGCCCCCAGCTCCGCGCAGGCTCTGCTACGTTAACCCACGCTTCGTGGGTCCCCCTTCCTCGGGGGGTGGCGAGTCTTCCTACAGTTACGCTAGTCGCGCCAGCAACAACAGACAAGGCAAGGGCGCTAAGCAAAGGCAGAGGGAGAAGGCTAGGAGAGAGCGTTACCAGCGCAAGCGCGACAGAGAGCACGCTAGGCTAGCGGCAGATAGAGAGACAAGGAGTGCCAGTGTAGGGAACGTGGGCGACAACGCCAGTGGCACGGAGCATCGGCGCCAAAAGGAAAGTTACCGCCATGCGACCGCATCAACAACAGCAGCGGCATACAAGGACTATTTACGCCATGGGAGGCGGGATGTCTTGGAAGAGCGGCCGGAGCGGGGCCACCTTGGAGCAGAGCACGAAAGGCGGGCACTAGAGGCTCCGCAAACAAGTACGCGGCAGCAGTCGCCCAGCTGGGGCAGAAGCCCAGGAGGAAGACCGGTAAGGACCACGACCTTGGCAGAGCCGGAGGACGGTCAAGCCGGTGAGTTGGCGTGTTTAAATGCTTGGAAAAAAGTGATGGATCCCGCCGCGGGGGCGGACAAAAATGATTTGGTTGTGGTTTTAAAGTCACTGTTGAGCAAGGTTGATCAAGGTGATGTTTTTTCGGTGTCCGGCGGACCCCCAAGGGGTGTAGTACCACTTGTGGGGCAGGAGGTTGGAAGCTCAACAGTCGGTGGTGACCCTATGGAAGGGTTGCGATACGCTGACTCGTTATTTTGTGGTGTTGCCCCGCTAGGGGTCGGTTTGTCAGATGAGGTGGTTGAGAAGATTCGTAAAGGTATATATGTGGATATATGGTCCTTGCTGTCGGCGGACCACGTAATTGTGGACAAAGAGCGAGTGTCGGAGCGCGGCGCGGATAGGAAGCCGAAAGTCGCTAAGACTTTTGGCAATTGGCTGCAAGCGTATATGGTACTGGCATATATTGCATGCCAGCACCAGCCCAAAAAGGGTCCTGAGCTCATGGTTTACCTTAATACGATTTATAGCGCTTATAAATTGCATGGCGGCGCCGCGTGGTGGCGATATGATGAGGACTTCCGACGACGGGTCTCGGGGATTAGTCACATCAGCTGGGCGTCAAAGGCAACCGACGTCTGGTTGCAACTTATTTTAGCACAGCGCCCACAAAAACCGACATTTCAGGGGGGAGCCGTGGGGGGCGGGCAACAGCCCCCTGCGGCCTCCCCAAGACCGAATGGATCCTGCTGGCTCTACAACGAGGGCCATTGCAAGTTTTATTCAACCTGCAAGTTCAGACATGAGTGCTCTGTCTGCGGGGGTCAACACGCGGCGGTGCGCTGCTTTAGGAAGCAGCGAGCTACAGCCGGGGGGGGCGGTGCCAGTGGAGCACCAAACCCCAGTGAAAAGCCGATACCTCTTCCTGTGGCTCGACAAGTACCACAGGAGGGAGGAAGCAAAAATACTTAGAGAAGGTTTTACCGTCGGTTTCGTTATTCCGTTTATTTTTCAGCCCGCTTTCATGTCTTGTCCAAACCTAAAGTCTGCGACGGACAACATAGAGTTAGTTAAAGAAAAGGTTCAAAAGGAAGTATCAGCGGGCCGCATGGCGGGCCCGTTTGATGAACCACCGTTTGCCAATCTGCGAGTTTCCCCGTTGGGGTTAGTCCCCAAAAAGGAGGCTGGCAAGTTCCGCCTGATACATCATTTATCATTTCCAAAAGGGGAGTCGGTAAATGATGGTATTTCAAAGGAGCAAGCTTCGGTGGTTTACGCTTCGTTTGACCAGGCAGTGTCTCTAGTCAGAGCGGCGGGAAAACGCGCGCAATTAGCGAAGGCTGATATTGAGTCAGCTTTCCGGCTGTTGCCAATTCATCCGGAGTGCTTCCACCTTCTCGGTTGCAAGGTGGACAATCAATTCTATTATGACATGTGTTTGCCTATGGGTTGCTCCATTTCATGTTACTATTTTGAGCTTTTCAGCTCCTTTTTGGAGTGGATGGTAAAATATGAGACGGGCATCACATCGGTAACGCATTACCTGGATGACTTTCTGTTCATTGGAGCGGAAGCATCGGGCGCGTGCGGGGTTTTGCTAAATACATTTCGGTATCTTATGCGGCAAGCGGGGGTTCCGTTGGCGGAGGACAAGACGTTGGGTCCGGTTAGTAGGCTGGTTTTCCTTGGAATCGAAATCGATACCGAGGAAATGGTCTTCAGGTTGCCAATAGATAAGATAGCCCGCCTGCGGCAGACGGTAAAAGAAATTGCGAGCGGTAAAAAGGCCACGCTGCGCCAGGTGCAGGTCCTGTCGGGTTTATTGAACTTTGCCTGCAAAGTTATACCCATGGGCCGTGTTTTTGCCAGAAGGCTGTCGCTCGCGACAGTGGGAGTAAAAGAGCCTCACCACTTTATAAGGATCACACAAGGTATCAAAAGTGATTTACATGTGTGGAGAATTTTCTTGGAGACTTTCAACGGGCAAGTGGTATGCCCTAAGGAAGAGTGGGCAGGACCCGAGCTCAGCTTGTTTGCTGATGCAGCCGGGTCGGCCGGATTTGGTGTGATTTTCCGGAACCACTGGTGCAGAGAACACTGGCCAGTATCCTGGATGAAAAGAAAGTGGAATAAGGACATAACGCTTCTGGAATTTTTCCCGCTGGTGGTAGCATTGGAGCTATGGGGCGATGAGCTCCAGGACCATAAGTTGTGCTTCTGGTCCGACAATGTGTCGGTGGTTCAGATCATTAACAGACAGTCTTCGGCTTCATTGCCGGTGTTGGCACTGCTGAGGCACACGGTTTTACGATGTCTGCAACTGAATATATACTTGCGTGCAAAGCATGTGCCGGGTTATAAGAACTTAGCAGCTGATGCACTCTCTCGTTCGCAGATGGAGCGTTTCAGGGAGCGGCACCCGCTGGCGGACGCCGAGGGGGTCCGCTGCCCGATTTTCTTGTGGAATCTGGTCGAGCGGAGCTGCTGAAGCTGGTCGAGACATCAGTAGCGGTCGGGACATGGAACAGTTATAAAGCGGTCTGGCAGACATGGTTGAGTTTCGCCGGAGGTTGTGTGGCAGGGGGCGATAGGGCCCGCTCGGCAACGTTGGACATGCTTGTTTTTTTGCGTAAAAAAGGGTCTTCGGCTGATGCGGTTAAAAAACATCTGGCGGGAGTTGCGTTTTTATTAAAATTACACGGGTTAGTCGATGTCACAAAACAGTTCGTTTTCCGGCAGATCGTGCGGGGCTGGAGGAAGGACAAAGTTCGGACGGACACGCGTCGTCCCATAACGTATTTTGTGTTGTGTCAGTTGTTAGAGGCCTTGGAAGTTTCCTGCAAAAATGGGTCGGAAGTATTGTTGTTTAGGGCGGCGTTTTCAATTGCGTTTTTCGCCGCGTTGAGGATTGGCGAGCTGGTTCCTGCAAGTAAGTGTAAGGCGGGCGGGCTACAATGGAACGATGTTATTATAGTCGATACGTCGTTGCGCGTCAGGATCAGGAAGTCCAAGACCGATGTGTACGGCAGAGGTGAGTGGGTGACCATCAGTCGTCTCGGATCGCGATGGTGCCCAGTTGACACAGTTGTACAATACATGGACGACAGGACATCGGGAGAGCAATTTTTCGTACATTCGTCGGGCCTCCCTCTCACGCGGTTCCAATTTTCGGCAGTTTTGCGTTCGGCTTTAAAAGTAGCGGGGTTCAACTCAGCGGAGTTTGGAACGCATTCTTTTAGAATCGGCGCGGCCACATCGGCAGATGCGGGTGGTATGAATGAGGACGGTTTAATGAAACTAGGCAGATGGAAGTCGCAGGCATATAAATCTTATGTCAGACCGGATTTGGCGGTGGGCGACTTTAGCAAAACGGCGGCATTGTAGAGAAGTTTTTGTGTTAGGTGGAGTTAAATAGCCTTGGTTCCTGTATTTTCTTTTCTTTGTTTTCTTTTGTTTTCAACAACAGAGAAATGGAAGGCGTGCATTGTGGGACATTCCTACGTCTATTGGGCCCAGAGGAGGGCAGCAGTGCGGCCATTGGGATCGGACCTCGGCTTACCCGGAACACCCGTAACCTGGCACGGAGTCCGGGGGCTAAGATGGCCCGACATGCTAAAACTAATAACGGACATAAGCAGGTCCAACCCTCGGAGAGTGATTTTGGTAATTCACGCGGGAGGAAACGACCTTGGTAAAATGAAGACAAGGGACCTTTTGGCTATCATGAAGCAGGACATTTTACGGTTTCGCTCATGTTTTCAGGAGGTGATAATCGTCTGGTCCGATATAGTCGCACGAAGGTATTGGAGAGGTGCAAGAAACGTGGAGGCGATAGAGAAAGTGCGAAAGTTAGTGAACATGAAAATGTCGCAGTTCGTGCAGTCCATTGGAGGGGTGGCGGTTCGCCACTGGGAGCTGGAAGGTAAAGAGAGGGGGTCATTGAGGGAGGACGGGGTCCACCTCAATGATCTGGGACTTGACACATTTATATCTGGTTTGCAGGATGGCGTAGAGGCAGCTCTAGCCAGGGTAGGTGGGGTGGGACGGAATGAGCCGCAGTAATACGGCACATCCCGTGTGGCCCGGAATTATCCATGCTGGTTAGGGATGATTGAGGAGGGTTTGCAAGCCAGAGGATCGTGGGCTTACGAACGTCCTCTGGGACGGTTTATGGACTGAAAAAGTTAAACTGCATACAGCATGGATAAGTTTCGTGAAAGTTCAGGATTAACGTTACTAACAGGTTATTTAATAAAGCTGTGGCCTACCCCACATTTGTTCAGCAAGAAGTAGTCGGTGTATGTTATTTACTAGGTAAGTGAGCTGTTAAGAATTAAGTTATTGTCCCTAGTCTCTTATGCTGCGAACCGTGGTAGGGAAACAGCATGGGACTAGGGACAGGCAGGGTAAGGGTTAAGTGTAGCGAACGCAGCAGGGGGTGGGGGGAGGAGCTAAGGCAGGAAAAGCAGAGGGAGGGGGAGCGGAAGAAGAAGAAGACCAGAAGACGGGAGACACGTGGAGAGGAAAGAAGTCTGGAGCAGAAAAGAAGCCCACCCACCCTCCCGGAAGGCCTGGGCAAGGGAGGAGAAAGAACAGTGTTAGGAGTTAGTTGAGTCCACCTTTTTAATTTTAATTTTTCTTTTTAGTTTTTCTTTCCGGAAGTTGTCACAGCTAGTGGTTGGCCCGGAATTATCCATGCTGGTTAGGGATGATTGAGGAGGGTTTGCAAGCCAGAGGATCGTGGGCTTACGAACGTCCTCTGGGACGGTTTATGGACTGAAAAAGTTAAACTGCATACAGCATGGATAAGTTTCGTGAAAGTTCAGGATTAACGTTACTAACAGGTTATTTAATAAAGCTGTGGCCTACCCCACATTTGTTCAGCAAGAAGTAGTCGGTGTATGTTATTTACTAGGTAAGTGAGCTGTTAAGAATTAAGTTATTGTCCCTAGTCCCGCTTGACCGTGGGTCACCTCTGTCGATGTCCACCGCCTTCCTGATGCGCTCGCCGTCAGACCCAGAGATGTTCCGGGCCGCTCCACACCTGACCCGCTGCAAGGCTGCTCTCGTCCTGCAGAGCCGCCACCTCCTCTCCCTCTGCTCTTTGCATTCAGGTTAGCGTTTGGCCCCGCCCCCCTCTCAGCACGGGGCCTCACGCTGCCCGCCGCACTCCTCCGTTTCGCGGGAGTTCTCCCCGCCTTGCTCCCCCTGCCTGTCGGTGTTGCCGGGGGGAGCCTACTACGCGGGGGGGCCGAGGAGAGACTCCGCATCCTCTGCCTGCGTGAGGGACCATGCTCGGGGCTCAATCTCTCTGGCGCACGGGCCCTCCGCGGCCTAAGCTCTTTTGCGTGCCCCGCTGGTGCTGCCGCCGCCGGCCCCGCACCCCTGGTTGACCTCCTTCCTTCCACCCGATCTGCTTCCGCCATCTCCGCGTTTCCTGCCGCCACTTCTTGTGTTGCTGCCGATGCCACGTTGGTATCAATCGCTGAAGATCCTGCCGCTGCACCGAGCGCTTCGTCCGAAAGCTCTAAGAGCCACTCCAGACCTCTTTCTTCTGCCGCTGCCCGGATTCTGGAAAGGACCGCCTCCATCTCTTCAGGTACTGCGATCTTCGGGCGCTTCCTTGCTGCTTTCGCTGCTGGCTCTCCTCTTCTTCCTGCTTCACTGCTCAGGACGGAGTCTACCTGCTCTGCCGCTGTCCGGGGGTCCCACGTGACTTCCGGTGCTTCGGGTAAGCCGCGCGTCCTCTGCCCTCTTCGCCGTCTGCCGATCGCCGCCCCGGCTTGCTCTTCTCACCGCTCTTCACCCGCCGCCTTCAGCCGCCGATCCCGCTTCTCCGTCACTCCTTCCGCACCTGTCGTTCCTGCTGCCGACTCGCCGCTCCTGCTTCAGCGCTCGCCGACCCTCTTCCGCGCTCGCCGCTCCTCTTCAGCGCTCACCGCTCCACTTCAGCGCTCACCGCTCCACTTCAGCGCTCGCCGCCCTTCTTCAGCGCTCGCCGCTCCCCTTTCGCACTCGCCGCTCCTCTTCAGCGCACGCCGCTCCTATTCAGCGCTCGCCGCTCCACTTCAGCGCTCCCGATGCTTGATCTTTGCTTCGTGCTCTTTTGCTTGCTTCTCCTCTTCTTTTCGCCGCTCTGGGCCTCTCCCGTGCTTCTGCTCCTTTTATAGTACCTCCCGGTTGAGGCCCCGCCCCCTCCCAGAACCCACTGCGCCCGATGACGCCTCTCCTCCCCGTTAACCCTTTCATGCCTGCCTACCGCCCTGCGGGCTTCCGGCTCCGGCGGTTCTAAGGCCTCATGTCCATGGGGACAGATCTGCAGCGTGATCCGCGCCCCATAGGGATGCATTGGACACCCGCAGGTAGTTAAATACCTGCGGATGTCATTTTCCCCTGAGGCGCGGATTGCGTGTGCAGAAAAACACCCGCAGCATGCTCCATTTTAGTGCGGGTCTCCCGCGGGGATGGCTCCCGCAGGCTTCTATTGGAGTGTATGGAAGCCGTCCAGATCCGCGGCACACCTGCAGCTGAATTCCTGCTCTCCGGCGCGGGAGAGCAGGAGTTAAAAAAAAAAAAGAGTGCACGGCGCATGCACGCAGCACGCTACCGGCGTGCCGCGCACATCCGCAGGGCCGAAGAAAGAAGATCCGGCCGCGACGGAGGGCAGATCCGCAGTGTCCGGACAGGTAAGTAATTCTTCTTTTTAGGCCTCATGCCTGCGGGAAAGAAGGGACCCGCTGCGGGATTCTGCATGAAGAGTCCGTGGCGGGCCTGATTTTCCCCGTGGACATGAGGCCTAAGGCTCCCTTCACATGTGCGCATGTGTTTTTTCACATGCATAAGCGTAGCGGTTTTGTGAAACGAACAATACTTTTTTGCACGCCTATCTGTGTATTTTACTGTACTTTTTGCATCCGCAAAGCATGTTCTTTTGCGCAAGGCACCGATTGAACTGGCTAACTAGTCCTAATGAGTTTAGGAAAGTGTTCTTTCTCTAGCAGAATTATGCAGCGTATCACATATCTCCTTGCGTATTGCACGCATTTAAACCCGGCCATTGACTATGTGGAGCTTTGATGCGCAAATACGCAAAAAAATAGAGTACTCTGTGTTTTTTAGCGCAACAGAAATGTGCGCTCAAAATACAGAAATGTGAATTGAAATCAATGGGTTCCATTCTCTGTGTATTGCACGTGCAAATTTTGTGCGCACAAACACAGCCGTGTGAAGCCAGTGTAAGTGCCCCTTCACACTGGCGAGGGTGATGTCAGGCCGTGAATCCACGCCAGATATCGCCATCCATGTGAAACCTGTGGAGGTGGACCTCCCCCCCCGTGATTTGAAAGGCTATTTAGTTTAATGAGATCGCATCACTGTCACAGCTGGGCGATATCCTGCGGTGCCATGCAGGAAAACATCGCTAATGTGAATGGGTTTCGTATTCATGCGAGATTTATGCGTCTCACAACCCACAAATCTCACATGATTTTCTCGCCAGTGTGAAGGCGGCCTAGGGCCTCCGACACAATATTAATCTTTATTTGTATAGCGCCGGCCGGATATCAGATAGCACACGGTCAGACTTCCCTGTGGTGTTCTATACAAGGTGCACCCGAGCCCCTTGTGAAGATTTGAAACTTTGACATCTATCGGTACGGATTCCCATTCGAATGGATGGAACGCTTCACTGCTGCAGATTCGCCACAGATGTGATGCAAAATCCACAGCAAATTTCTGCAGTGTGAACATACCCTAATAATCCAATCACACGGACATATGTTATGTTATATGTTATGTAATAATAATATATAATAATCTTTATTTGTATAGCGCCAACTTATTCAGCAGTGCTTTGATGCATGGGGAGCTCAATCAGGGAGCGGTGGGGTGGTACAGGAGATGTGGGGCAGGGAGTGTACAGAAGGGCATCATTTGAGGGCAGGGGACTAAATCAGGGGAGCTGAGGAGGGTCTTAAGGGCACGTCTGAAATTCTGTGCATCAGGGATTGTCCGGATGTCTTGGGGTAGAGCATTCCAGAGGATCGGTGCTGCTCTGGTGAAGTCCTGAAGAAGAGGATGAGAGGTTTGTATTAGGGGGACATCTAGCCTGACTGTTGGCAGAGCTGAGCGTGCGGCTCGGTGATGTATGGACAGGAATAAGGTGATGTACGGTGGTAAATTAAATTGGTGCATGCAGATGCAAGTGTATGTGCAAAAACGAAAGCCTTTGCGCCAAGAATAATGCAACTTTGCACGCATATTGGTGCATATTACTGTACTTTTTGCGCTTGCATGTCCAGTTCCCATTGGACCATCCCCTCCACCCTGTGATTTAAAACGCTATTTAGTTTAATGAGATCCCGATGTGTTCTTTTTTCACAAATTGCCCAGGATCTAGCGCATTTGCAAGAGTATTTCTTCCACATTTCTACACCTCCCATAAGCTTCTAAGTGGACCTTTAATGTGAAAATGCGCACAAAAATAGAGCAGGCCGCGTTTTTATTTTCACATGCATGGAATACGTGCGCAAAAAAGAGAAGTGAGAACAAACCCACTGAAATCCACATTATTTCAATAGGTTCCATTCTCTGCATATTGCGCGTCCAAATTTTACATGTGCAAGTATGTGCGCAAATACATCTGTGTGAAAGAGCGCTTAGTCCGTGTTTATGGACCAAAATCGCTCACTAAAGTCTATTGGGGTGTAAAAAAAAATGCAGAAAACACGGATTAGCATCTGTGCCCATTGTGTTTTTTTTTAATTTGCGTACCCTGTTTTCTGTCGGTTGTGACAAAACTGACATCACTTGAGCCCTCTTGCATTGTCACAGATGTCACACAGAACAACAGGGACACAAAAATCTACAGGAATGCAGCAAAATCACATGTAACACGCACACATGCAGTGAAAACTGCGTTTTTTTTACAGACCAAAATTGCATATGCCCATGTGAATGAGCACCAAGTACGCCCGGCGGGTGCAGCATAACGCTGTATGGTAAACGAACACAGGCTCGCTGCTTTATTGAGGTCAGCAGGCCCCTCTGCTGACCTTTCCTCCTGCACCTTGCACCACCTCCTCGCTCCTCCTCATCTTCCAGTGTGTTGGATCTAGCTGATTGTACCCCTGTGTTTTGGGGGTGCCATTCAAACCCCCCATGTATCCAGCTATACATATATAGTATATCCCCAAGGAATAGTGCAGCATGATGTATAACAGAGAAGGATATCGCTTCTCCTTAGGGAGAGAAACTAGAAGGTGTGAGGAGACTTATAAGGCCACCCATGCTCCTCTGGGAAATATGCAAATGAGAAGGAACAATGTCCCTATAGCATCACCTATTGGAAGGAAGCATTCCTGCAAGTCAATGTCAGACATTTTAAGAGTCCTTGTAACAATGACTGGGGATATAAACCAAAGCCTGAATCTTCTCCAGAAGGACAAGATCACACAGGAAAGTCAGCTGTTCCAGAAACCTACTGCACACTGATGAGGGCCAATCACCCCGAAACAGCTGTCTGTGTATGGTGATCTTTTCCTTCTGGATAAAACTTTGCCTTTGGCGTATATTCCCAGTCATTGTTACACGGCTTGTTAAAAAGGTCTGATATTGACTTGCAGGAATGCTGCCTTCTAATAGGTGGGACTGCAGAGGTATTGTTCCATCTTCCCTATTTGAATAACAGAGACAACCGGGGTCACAGAGGATAGCGGGGTCAGCACAAAGGTTGCTCAATTAGATTATGGAGCCGCGTTGGGAGCACAGTTGGATTGCAAGGGCACAGGAGACGTACAATTAGATTGCAGAGGCACAAGGGACACAGCCTTGAACCATGCAGTGAAGTTGCATGGAGGGACCCAAGTTAAACTTTTGATCCAGGGCCCATGAGTCTTTAACTACCCCTCTGATAGGTTATGAATGTCTGATCACTGGGACCCCTGAGATCCCAATATATACGTACCCTAAATTTCCTTTGTGAAAGGAGCAATGATGTGCCTGCCTGACCACCGCTCCATTCACTTTCTGTGGAGCAGAGGAAGATTGACAAATGCATCATTCTTCTTCTGTCCCATAGAAGTGAATGAAGAGGTGGTCATGTATGTGCACCATTACTCCATTCACGTGCAGAACGCTGGGTGCGCAGATGTCGGGATCACTAAGGGTCTGAATGCTAGCATTCTGTGGATAGGGGATACATGTTATTAGTAGGAAAACACCTTTAAGTATCCTTTTTTTTACTGGATGGCGTAAGACTGTATTGGCATCATGACAAGTTGTAGAACATACCGCGATTCAAGCGCCGTTAAGGGTGGACACCTCTGTAATGCATCCCGTGTTCTGTATCCCCTACATGCGCCCAGTCCTATCCCAGCTGACATCTCCATAAGTGATACAGTAATGTATTCCTATGTGGCAGGAAGTGTCCTGTGACAGCTCAGGCTCCGTTCTAATGGATCACGAAGAAAGATCAATGCAAAACGCATTTCTTTTATTTTTTGCGGCGCAGGCTGATTATTTATGGTCTACCCACAGCTTTAATTGGAGACAGCAAAACAAGTGCGTCTCTGCAATTTCCCGAGGAGTCCATAGAAAACGAAATGACTCATTAAGCCCAGTTAGCTCATGGAAAATACACACACCTCATCCATCCTCTACCTGATCAACCGTCCTAATGCCAAATGCCAGCAAAAGACTATTTTCTGCATCGCTGCTAAAGATGACATTATGCCTATATTTAGATAAATTACTCACTTTTTCCATTTTGTTTCCCAGTTCTCAAAATTTTTTTAGTATGCAATGAAATCTACTGTCACCAGAAAACCAAAGCGAAGCAGCCTGCAGATATAGCATGTAGTGTACGGGATCCTGATGAACGTGTATAGTGATATAGTACATAGGATTGTGTGTGTGAAGTCCTTCTATCCTATATGCCCATCAGTCATTATATTAAAACCACCTAATATTATGTAGATCCCTTTAAGTTTATTGTGCAGATCCTTTAAGTCCTGTAAGTTGCTCTGTGGGTCTCCATGGATCGGACTTGTTTGCCAGCAGATCCCATAGATCGGATTGAGATCTGGAGAATTTGCTGGACAAGTCTTCACCTTGATCTTTCTGTTCCCCATCCTGAGCAGTGTCTGCAGAGTGCCCGGGGGCATTATCCTGATGAAAGAGGGCACTGCCATTGGAAATACTGCTGCCATGAAGGGGGTACTTGTCTGAATACTGTTAGGTAGGTGCTACGTGTCACATCCTCATGATGCTAGGACCCAAGTACCTAAAGAACAACGCCCATGATATTGCCACCACCAACTTGTCTTCTTGCCATAGTGCATCTTGGTGCCATCTCTTTCCCTTGTAAGTGACGCACACAGACCCGCCGTCCATATGAAGTAAAAGAAAACATGACTCATCAAACCAGGCCACCATTTTCCATTGCTCCATTGTCCGGTTATGATTCTCACGCGCCCGTTGTAGGTGCTTTCAGTGGTGGACAGGGGCAAGTTTTGGCACTCCGATGTCTTGTGTGATCTGACACATTTTTTGTCATAGCCAGCAGGAACACTTACAGTAATTTTACCTACAGTAGTTCTATGGAATCAGACAGTCACCTTCACTCCCCACACACATCGATGAGCCTTGGACGTCTATGGCCCTTGCACTGCTTCAATGATTGCTCATTCTTGGACCTCACACCCCACAAGACCCGTTTTAGGAGATGCTCTGACTCAGTCATTTAGGAGCCACAGTTTAGGGCCCTTGTCAAAGCTGCTCAGATTCTTAAAGAGTACTGGCAAGTTCACCTTCAGAGCGCTTCTGCTGTTTTTGGTTCCTACTGGCAGCTGAAGGTGGCTCCATATAGCGCTTGGACAAACAAAGATGGACACATATCTTCTCTGACTATCTGATACACAGTGGATATTAGTATGCATCATTTGTCTAAGACACCAAACCTGGTTTGATTAACCAGTTCTGCCCATGTGAGCAGTGCTGACCAGTCAGAACAGCATGTAGTGTCTTAGGCTACCAATGTGTGCTATGCACAGTGTGCATGAGGTAGTCAGTAGAGCAGTTCAGCCATGTCTGTTTGTCAGGACCCAGGGGGTCGCTTTAACTAGTGAGTGACAGCTGCAGTCCCATGCAAGTCAAAGTATTCCTCTGGACTATTGTGGGTGGTTGATACGATGCAGATGAAGGAGTTACAACAGATACACAATATTTATTCAGGAACAAGGACTGTCAGAGATAAATGTAATAATCACAAATAAACATCCAGATACCATGAAATTACCTGCAGCTAGCTACAGCTAACTAACTTTTAAAGCTATCAACACTTTGGTTATAATAAGAATTTAAAACAGTAACCAAGTAAATCAGTGACATCCATGAATAAAATAGCTTACAGCTCCAAGTTTAACAGTCTTCGTCTCATAGCAAAATAACCGCTCTACTGAATGGTTGATGATGGTAGCTCTGGATGTTTTATGTTGCAGTATGGAAGAACTGAGCTTGACAGGTAGCAACGTACATAAGCACCTTTTGTGATGATCAATCAGCCTCTTCATAAAGTTGCTAATGGAATACCCCAAAATTTCTTTAAATTAGTCTCTCAACCGAATCAGGTTCAGTGTCTTTGCTATTAACACAATCCCAACTAGCATGCCTGCTACAACTCTCCGTTTATGCGTTCACACATGCCAGCTTTTATTGAGGCCAGCCTCACTTACAACTCGATGATCACAAATTCCATGATGTCTTCTTGGAACTTTATCTTTCGCCCAGCAGCCCAGCTTCATATACTGTCTGTTCCTGAGTGACTGGGCGCTCTATCGCTCACTCCTTCAGCAGATGGCATCTCCTGGTTTGTGGCAGCACTGTCCCAGCTCTTACAGTCTCCTATACTGTGCTGAGAGCCTCTGCATAAAGTACAGTGCCTTACTCTTTCTCAGTTCCTATGCTCTCTCTGGCAGTTGCAGACTATTGCACCTACCCCTTCAGCTCCCCAGTAGCACTTCTGCAAACTTATACAGTCCCCCCCCCCCCCCCCCTGTGTGCAGGAAATAGTGCTGATATAATATCACTAGAAAGTTCCCAAGGAGCATGCTCAGTTCAGTTTGCAGCAGCCATTTTGGTGCTCCATTGTGAAGCCCAGTACACCCTTTAGAGGAATCCCTTTGATTTTGACTACTGAGTTGCAGCTGCAGTCTATCAGTAGCGGTACAAAAAGTCTCTGTGTAGCCGTTGCCTTACTTAATAGGAAAAGCACTTCTGTTTCTTTATTAGCCAGAGACACGTTAGACCTCATTTAGACTGCAGTAGTTGTAAGTTCAAATCAGGAGTGAGTCCAAAATACAGAAGGGTTACAAACCTTTCCATTGTACTTTTCCCGTGTTGGCTCCACTCTCGGTTTTGGCTTACAAATATTGCAGCAAAGTACTGACCAAATACTGTTGTCTGCATGAGGCTTTAAATTAGAATCTGCATGTTATGCTAGAACCAAATGATCCCAGCATCATACATAATTCCCTCTACAGCGGCACTCCTCTATGCGCTAAGACATAAACATTGAATATATGAATTATTTTGAATTGCATTATTACTACATTAGTGTTTGCCTTTGTACCTCACCCAGGGCGGCGTGCACTTGCACGCTAATTTTATATTTCCTGTAATATATGAATTATTATTAGTAACATTTTCTGAGCTCCTCTCCGTTGTTGAGAAGTAAAAACATCCAGCAAAATTATCATTAATGTAATGGTGCTATTCAATGGCGGATTATGATACGGGCGGCCACCCCAGGCCTGAAGCTCCAGGGAATGCCCATAGCCATCCCAACTCCCCCTATTATAATCCACCCCTAGTGCAAGTCACTGCATCAAAAATTTAAAAAACAGCTATACTCACCTCACCTACGTCGCTCCTCCAGCTTACTGCTCTGCAGTTTGCACCTCTAGTTTTCAGCTTGCTTCTGGGTAGACCGCAACGTGACAAATTCAATTGATTACTACAGCCAATCCTAGCCTTACCAACACTGTGGCTGGGGATGGGCTGCAGCTTTTACATTACCGGAAGGCAGCGTGAGACTAGTTGTACCGACTGCAGAGGCCATGACCGGGTGGACTGACACAAGTGAGTCTAGCTGATTTTTATCTTAATGGCTACAAAGGGCATTACTGAGAAATGGGGCCATAAGGGACATTATTACTAAATGCAGGTCATAAGGGGCCCTGCCGTTAAATGGAGCCATGTTGCTGGAAAATTGAGGAGTTAAAGATGTCTGTGCGTCAAATTCTCCAGAGACAAATTGTGACCAGGAGAAGTCGTTATAGTGGTCTGGGGCAAATTGAGAAGAAAAAGGATAGTGAATGACAACAGTCAGAGAGGACATCACCTGGGATCAGTGGATATAATGGTAGAGTAATCAGTTACATGGTGTGAAGAGCGTCTGTATCTGCTCCTATATGGTCACTGTATGAAGGGTAATTTTGGTCTTTATATAGTGTTTTTTCAGTGTGGATTTGATGCAGATCCACACCAGACTTCACCCCTTCAATCGCAAAGGTGAAATCTGCTGATATCCATATTAAAATTTGTAACGGGGTGGGAGGTGGGAATTAGGCATTATGTTTGTGTGGGGCCCACGTTGTGTGAACAGCCACCGACCTTTGCGCCGATTCACACCTTCCAACTTCTGAACCAAATTAAGAGGGGCAATTTTTGTGGCATGTGGCAATTTTTTCCATTAAGCCACATACCTTTTTTTTGCCAATACACATCCGTTGTGTCACCTTACAGTAATAGTGCCCCTCGGTGATGCCTTCATGGGAATAGTGGTCCCTCATAATACTTCCACGTGCTCCCGCTCAGTAATAGTGTCCCCACATATGCCCAAAGTAAGTAATCCCCCTTTCATGCAGTAAAATTAAAAAACACCTACCTCTCTTGCTCTCCGCTCCTACAATCCCCTTCTTACATCCAGATACCGGAAGCAGTGATCAGTGACCACTAGTGGCTGGCCACACCGATCATGTGATCTCGCTACCAGTAAGTGAATGTGGGAACAGTGATACCACCAGCATAGATCAATGTGGCGGTGCAGTAAAAGGGGTGAGTATAAGAGATATTTCCTGCCTTACTGAATGGCGAGCCAGCCTCCAAAATGTGTGACTGTCCAACCGAATGGTTTGTAGACATGAACATTACCTTGGAAGATTCCAAATCACAATGGTTTGAACATTGGAGCTACAAACCTTGACTTGAGCAGAATGCTATGGATTAAAGGGGGTTTTACCACCAAACACAATTATCCACTCTCTACACAATAGGGGGCTAAATGTGTTCTTGCTATGAGGGCCGACCCTTAGGTCCCACAGTGATCCGGAGAACTGTGCCCATGAGCACAGTTCCATTCACTGGATGGAGATTGCTGATGCATCGATCTCTGCCTATGCCATAAATGGAGCGGAGGTCGAGCATACACACCACCCACTCCATTTACATGGCGGCAGATCTAGGGATCGCTGAGGGCCCCAGCAAGCAATTGTTTATCCCCTATCCAATGGTCATGTTTATGATGAACTTCAAATATCAGTTTTGGGCACTGTCCATTTGCTTGAGAAAAGCTTTAATGTTGAGCTGAAGCATTGCATGGGAGAAAACAAAAAGGATCATTATTTTGAGTTCTGCCAAGGTCTTTCTTTTTGCTGCACATGGTGAGAAGCTTTGGATTAAGGTTTTCCTGGGCTTGCACCCATATTTTTGTTTTTTCTTGTGCTGCTGAACCTCTCTCCCTTTGGGATAATTGGGGTGGCCAGGACATACTGGGATTTGCCGTTTCACTTAAACCAGACAGACCCAGGTTGGCAACCAATGTGGTTGTCTTTGGATGTAGGAGGAGTTTTACTGGGACGTTTCATGAGCTTTAAAGGGGTTGTCCCGCGCCGAAACGGGTTTTTTTTTTTCAACCCCCCCCCCCCCCCCCCCCGTTCGGCGCGAGACAACCCCGATGCAGGGACGTACAGAAAGCTTACCGGAGCGCTTACCTTAATCCCCGCGCTCCGGTGACTTCTATACTTACCTGTGAAGATGGCCGCCGGAATCCTCTTCCTCCGTGGACCGCAGCTCTTCTGTGCGGTCCATTGCCGATTCCAGCCTCCTGATTGGCTGGAATCGGCACGTGACGGGGCGGAGCTACACGGAGCCTGCATTCTGCACGAGCGGCTCCATTGAAGAGAGCAGAAGACCAGGACTGCACAAGCGCGGTTAATTTGGCCATCGGAGGGCGAAAATTAGTCGGCACCATGGAGACGAGGACGCCAGCAACGGAGCAGGTAAGTAAAAAACTTTTTATAACTTCTGTATGGCTCATAATTAATGCACAATGTACATTACAAAGTGCATTAATATGGCCATACAGAAGTGTATAGACCCACTTGCCGCCGCGGGACAACCCCTTTAAGCAACCCTCCAGTCCTGGACAAACAAAGATGGCCACACCACTTCTCGGACTACCTGGTGCACACTTTATAGTATGTATTGGGGATCTAAGACACTTCATGCTGCTTTGAATGACCAACACTGCACATGGGGGTGGCACAAGCAGGTGTAGTGTCTAAGGGCCCATTTACACACAACAATTATTGCTCAAAATGTGTTCAAACAGCCGAAAATGAGCGCTAATCGTTACATGTAAACGCAGGCGTCAAGCACTTCTCGTTTGAACGATGATTTTAAGGTGAACTTACCATCCATCGTTCAGCTACTGACAGGTAGAGCAAACAGATTTACCCGCTCAGTAGACCTCACGCTGTTATCTTCACGGGAGTCAGTAGATAACATTGTAATCTGATGGCAGCCGTGAACAGAACAATGCAGCTGAGCCTGTGATTAATCACATGTTGGGCTCTGCAAACCGCTGGAGGCCCTTTTACATGCAAATGATGATAAAGTGTTAATAGCCATTAAAACATTATGCAAATAGATCACAAAATCTTTTAGTCGTTTGAAAGATTATCTTTGCGTGTAAATGGGCCTTTAAACGATTGATTCATACTAGTCAGAGAAGCTGGTGCAGACATTTTGGGTTGCCCAGGCCTGAAGAACCTGTTATGTCCTCATCCTGTCAGAGGGGTGAAATGCATAGCTTTTTAGTCATGACTGTTCTTGCTCTAACCAGGGCCAGATTAAGGCTGTCCACAGTATGATGGAGTTGATTTTGATGGGCCCCCCCTTATCCCTGCCCCCTTTGTCAACACTTGCCTGCAGGGTAATCTCACAGCGCTTTTTATGTTAAGCCAGCTCTTTATAGCTCCTCATAGTAATATTGCTCACTAGTGACCCCTTCATAGCAATAGTATATCTCTTAATAGTCAATTAACAGTTCTACATAGTGACATTAATTACAGCGCAGTTACCTCCTGTGACTAAATGTGGCATCAGCTCTATTAGTGTGGCCTATCCCTTTTCTTCTCTATCCACACCCAGACTACCACAATGACTGCTCCTGGCTGCAACTTGTCTCTGCAGAATTTGACACATGCAGTCAGCCTTGCTGACACAAGGATACGACAGGTGCTCTTTAAAAGGGGTTTTTCAAGACTTAAAATCGCTTCACGACCACTTTGTCCTTCCTGATTGCTGCTGACGAGGATATGTGACTGCTGCAGATAATCATTGGTTATAGAAAATCAGCGATTGGCTGCAGCAGTTACGTCCTGGGCAGCAGCAACGAGGAAGGACAAGGTGATCGTGAAGCAATTTTAAAATATAGGAGAACCCCTTTAGGGTGGATTCACATGGCGCAGATTTGGATTTTGGTGTGGATCTGTAGCAGATTTCGCCCTTTTAATTGAATTCCCCTTGCAAGGGTGAAAACTGCTGCACATCCGCACCAAATCAGGTACAGTTAAATGCACCCTTAAAGTGCTTGTGCAGGTGTATCTGACAGGTGGAGAGAGGTTACAGCATGCTGTGTTGCCAGTACGTGTCATGGGCATATCATACAAATAGGCTAGAGGTTAGATCAGGCAGGAGTGTACACCTGCACAACCCTTTTAACCCCTTGAGTGGCGGGTTTCCTACCACCCTGTCGTGCCCACCAGGGCAGGTTTTTTAAAATGGTCTAATCATTGAATTTCAACTAATTTTGCAGTTGCGTCTCAAGAGCCATTACTTTTTCATTTTTCCATTGACATGGCCATATGAGGGCTTGTTTTTTGCGGGACAAGTTGTGATTTTTTTAAAGAGGGGGGAGGAAAAAAGAAATGGGGAAGAAAGAAAAAAAGGGGCCATGTCATTAAGGGGTTAAATAATGCATTAACTTTCTTTTCTGGGTCATTACGACGCATGGATACCACATGTGTGATTGTATTTTTGATTTTTTACAAAGTAAAGGGAGACAAGTGTTTTTATAATTTTTTTAAATAATTTTTAAACTTTTTTTTTTTTTTAATTTTTTTTCTTTTTTTTGTCCCTTTAGGGACTTCCACAGGGATCCATCAGGACCCCTGATCACATTCCAGGGGTCCGATGGTGACAGCCCTTTACATGCTGCAGTGACAGCCCTTTACATGCTGCAGTCACATAGACTGCAGCATGTAAAGGGTTAACACAGCAGAGATCAGAGGTTTTCTCTGATCTCTGCTGTAAGAGCTAGTACCTAGCTGTCCTCTGACAGCTAACAACCAGCTCTCCCTGGCACAGAGACCATCAGCTTGCTTCTGACAAGCCGATGGTCTCTATGGCAACCTGTAAACAAAGCAGGAGGTTGCCGACATATCGGCAATATCTTCTTCTGGTTTTTCAAAGCCCTTGCTTTGTTCTCTGTGGGTCTGTGCAGGCAGAGCACAATGCTACAGCTTGTGGCATTGTGCTCTGCAGATCCCATAGTGATACATAGCCCGGAAATCTTCCGGGCTATGTCGCTATGAGCAGTGCAGCTCGTCCCGGAAAATTTCCGGGCGTGCCACTCAAGGGGTTAAAGGGGCTTCCAGAATTAGAAAACACCCCCACACCTGTCCATCTGTTATGTGCAGTATTGTAGCTCAATTACTTCAATGAAACTGTGCTGCAATACCAGACACAAACTATACACAGCTATGGCACTGTTTTTGGAAGAAAGACATTTTTACTATCCTTGACAAACCCTTTTAAATCAGGTTTTCATTCCTTCCATTTTGGGCGTGTGCATACACAAAATTATTGAAGAGCTATTCTATAGCTACAATTTACTTCCATTTAGTAAAAGGGTTTTAGGTCCTTAGACAACGGTTTGCGTAGCAGGTACCTAATATATAGCAGATTTCTCCACGGTTTTAGCTGGTAGAAACTGACATCAAGTACAGAAGGAAAATTAAGCATTAAGTGGAGCAAACTGAAATCAATGAAAATCCACATAACGCACTCCTCGACTCCAGAATGAGAACTGTACATTGCTGAAGCTCTAAACAAAAGCACTTGACTTTTCAAAAGAATCTACCATGTGTATATATGAGGTATAACACTATTTTTGACTATGACTTGCATCCTGCAGTTATCTCCTCTGCAGAATGTATCTCTGATTTTCAGTGTTCTCTGAACAGGTGGATGTAGACCAGTTATGTTACCTTCTATAAAATGCACATGGAAAGAAACTGTAGATTTTGTTCTCTCTGTAGTACATACAGAGAAATCAGTGTAGTGGCCCAGAACACCATCCTGGTCCCCACCATAAATATCATACATGTATTGTTTTGTGTGTTGCACAGCTGCAGCATCTGAAGGGTTAATGTTCATAAAATCATTGCCTGTCAGCTCTGCCTGCTGAAGGTATCTATTCTATGCTGTCATGTGGTATAAGTGAAGGTATAAACGTGAGTGCCTGAGAGCAGAAAGAGTTCCATCTTGTCTACCTGCGTGTGCTAACACAGAGCCGCATGGAAGCACCTTTAGCTTCCATGTAGGTGAAGATGGAGGAAGAAGGGCAACATCCTGTAGCATTTGGAGTGTGGATGTATTAGGAGTGAGTCCCATCCAGAGAGCGAGCGAGCAAGCCCCAAGTAATTCTGTATACAGGGACCCACCATACCAGGTACACATTCACACTGCAGGCATTTTCCTGTGCGGCCGTCCGTCAGTCAGGATCACCGCACAGAGGTACATTATTGGCTAGGCCTTTTTCTGAATAAGTGTTTTCCTACCAGAGTGTATGTGGAGTGACCCCTACCCATTTTCCTCCTCCGGAGGGCTCCCAATCCAGGACCAGTGACATAGAGATAACTTGGACTATAGGGCTGTATTGATCCAGTGTATCCTCCCTACCTCTGAGATATAGCCTGTAACTACTGCGAGTGAATTGTGCCTGTAATTACCTGTTATAAAAATTAAAAGTAAAAGTTATAACGGGCCCTAACCGTTCCTAGGGACCCAAGGTACTAGACACAAGTCTCCCTGTGATTTACTCCGTCGCATAGAATAACGGTGTGTGGGAACAGTGGAATTATGAGTGATATTTACTACAAACCCCTCATCCCCTTTATTGGCACTCCCAACCAAAGGAGTGTCAAAGGCTGGCTCGCAATCTACACGGCCTTGGCAGCGTGTCATCCCTCCGGGACTAGAGCCTGGTAAGTGCCACCGTGAAACATCAGCACTTAACCCTCCCAGCTCTTCACGTTAGCCAGGTGCTCAGGGTCACCCCTCTGGGGTGTTGCAACAGCAGCATGGAGGACCTTATACAGCAGTACTGAGCAGTGAAAATGTGATTCTAGTAGCTGTAACTCAATAAACACCATCAGTTGCAGCAGCAGCATTTGTATAAGTCTCTCTTCCCTGAAGCAACTCTCTTATTTCCCCCTAATTTAATTCTATTGTCAACATGAGCCAACAGCCCTCCTCTATTTCCTGTTTGTTGTCATGTGAAATCCATTGCTAGAAACAGTCACCAAGTCAGCGAACACTGGCCAGCAAGTTAGAATGAATGGAGACCTCTTGTGACCAGCACTTTAGAGGGCTTTTTAAACCAAATAGTCATTTTAGGTGAATAAAGTTATTTGCAGTTTTCCTAGTTATCACATTGACTATCACATAAGCAGGCATTGTTGACAAGTTGGTTACCATTTACATTTTATTACCTTTACAGGCCCCGATAATATGAAAATGACAGCCCCTTTAAAGGGAACCTGTCCTACGGACAAGATCCTGGGCACTGCACTACACAGGAAGAGGACCTAACTGTGCATGCAAGACCACGAATTCCAAGTGCCACTGGTGGACGTTACCAGCAACAGTTTCAAATATTAATATATGGGGCAAAAAAAAAAAAAAACAACATGACTTTGAAAAAAAGCATTTCCAAAAAGAGATAAGCGATTGTTACAATTTATCAAGATATGCTGAGTGGCAGACCAATAATGAGGGGCATTGTGCTACATGTTTAGCTAGGGACCTCTTGGATTGGATAGATTTAAAGATCATAAAAGCTGTCAGAAGACCAGTTTTAAAAAGTTCTATTGTGTAGGAGTGATTTCCTATAAGTATGCTAATTATATTGCCCTGGAGATGCCAATCCACCAGTTGACTAATGGCCCTTTTACACAAGACTACTCTCAAGCACTTCAATGCCCGACAGTCGTCCCAGCAATAATTGCTCTTAAAGGGGTTGTCCTGCAAAATAAAGTAACGTTAAACACTTCTGTATGGCCATATTAATGCACTTTGTAATATACATCGTGCATTAAATATTGGCCATACAGAAGTTATATACTAACCCCCTCCGGCGTTGGTGTCCCCGTCTCCATGGCTCCGACCAAAGCCTTCTTCTGCCTCGATTAGACGTGCTTACGCAGTCTTTCCTCTTCTGTCCCGCTCCGGCATGCGGAGAAGACCTGTGCGGCGCGAACACGCCGGAGCGGGACAGAAGAGGGAAGACTGCGCAAGCGCGTCTAATCGAGGCAGAAGAAGGCTTTGGTCGGAGCCATGGAGACGGGAACGCCAACACCGGAGGGGGTAAGTATATAACTTCTGTATGGCCAATATTTAATGCACTATGTATATTACAAAGTGCATTAATATGGCCATACAGAAGTGTTTAACCCCACTTGCTGTTGCGGGGCAACCCCTTTTAAGCGATCCTCACTCCTGTGTGGAAGCATGTTGAGTGAAGGTGGAGCGGGCTGGAAATCGTTCCTGGTTGCTTGCCTCCCTTTACAGTAATCAGGCCGTCATTCACAGATCAGCTGCGTGTTTACACAGGCCAAGTCTCGTTTGATTTTTATGTCTACTGAGACTGTAGGCAGATGATAATTTGTTTGTAGTTAGTAATTGCGGGCATTTACAGTACACCGAACGATTGTCGTTCAGATTCCCGCGATCCATTACCATTTATGACTAGGGATGAGCGAGTATACTCGCTAAGGCACTACTCGCTCGAGTAATGTGCCTTAGCCGAGTATCTCCCTGCTCGTCCCGAAAGATTCGGGGGCCGCCGCGGGGCGGGGAGCTGCGGGGGAGAGCGGGGAGGAACGGAGGGGAGATCTCTCCCTCTCTCCCGCCCGCTCCTTGCCGCAACACACCTGTCAGCTGCGGTGGCCCCCGAATCTTTCGGGACGAGCAGGGAGATACTCGGCTAAGGCACATTACTCGAGCGAGTAGTGCCTTAGCGAGTATACTCGCTCATCCCTATTTATGACCTGTTAAAACAAAAATGAATGGATAAAAACATAAACAGAAGGTGGCCCACAATGACCAATTTGAAACTATATCTAAAATTATGAACTGAAGCCGAATCTCTTTATTAAGGGACTTGTACTGGAAATAAGAAAATTTTAGAACATAATTTAAAAAAATACAAACTGAAAACATAGCAAAATATATGATTTTTTTTGTTTGTTTATAGCAACTGAGCGCTACCAGCCAATTTACTACCAAACTGGTATATAATTCATAATATTTTTTTCTTAAAAAGACATGTAAATATATAATTCATTTATACATTTTCTAGCTATATACACAAGGAAAGCATTTACCGTTCTGCTGCCCATATTTATATTACATAATTAGCTTCAAACCTGTATGAAAAAAAAAAAGGTCCCCCCTCCCCACCCGATGTTTTCAGGATAATCCGATCTAGGCCTTTAATCTGGAACTTTGCCCTTTGGTGCAGGTTTGAGTTATATTTATACTAGAACCACATTCTACCAGGAGGCTTCTGGGTAAGAGCTTCAAAATAGGCCCGGTTCGAAAAAAAAAACTAGAAAATCAACGGTAAATTGGAGTATACTGTATACCCCGTATTGATAGCTGGCCAGCAGAATTTCACTTAATATGGAATAAAATCAGTGTGCGAGATTGGAGCACAGTCCATTTTTTTGCGGTAGGTGCTTTAACATTCAGTTTTATTAAGACGTGACACATTCATAATATATGAAGAATAGTGGCGTCCTTATCAGTGTGTCGGCCTTTAGGATTCAGTTCAGCTAATGGCGGACAAAGCTGCATTGAGACTTCTTTGGAGAAAGACCTTATTCCCAACTCTTGGTGCCAAAGCCCATAGTCAACTGTATTCATATATCGGTAAAGGCTAAAGCATGCTCTCAAGGGGTAGAAAAATTGCCAAAGAGCAATATCTATATGCACCAAACAGACTCCAGATCATAGGTGTATGGTGACGAAGTTAGAAGACTTGAGATGGCACGTGGCAAGAGAATCTGATGGGTGCTTCTCCAATAAATGCGTATGATGAGGTCACAAGTTTTCCTACCGATGTTGTACCTATGAGATTAATCAGATGTTCTGGTGCTGACACTGCTAAAAGTGCACTGGCCATAAGTTAAGTAATACTTGGATCTGGTTTACATTCCGAACATCTGAAAACATGGAGTTCCATCAATGCATGAGGTAAGACTAAAAGACACAGGCTCAAATGGTCCATTAGGTCTTGGAAATTGAGAAGCAGGTTGAATGTTTTTCTTTTTTTTTTTGGGAATGCATAAGACCAAGTGTCCATTAACTGGGGTGATGACCTATGATTAGGTGATCAACGCTTTTTAAGTCCTCCATTAGCATATTTGGGAAGACATGGTTCATCTGGTAAAGGGTCGTGAGAAAAAACAGAATCTTCCCCCGATGAACACGTGGAGCTTCGTGTATCTGGGAAACATGGAGAATACTGACTGATTGGCATGACGAGGTCAAGGTACTCCTGAAAAGAAAGGATATAAGTTAATATGTACATACAACCCAATGATCATGTACAGGTCAGCTTACGCCCAACCACTCATATAACAGAGATTCGTTACCTGGTTAGAACTTAGAGCTACAATACGGTCTAAATCTTCCACCAGTTGTACAAAGGTAGGTCTCTGGCTGGGAACTGCATGCCAGCAATCTCTCATCATCATGTATCTGAGAAAACAGCACAAAGGACCCAACATTACAAGACTGTTAACTAACCCTCGGATGCACACCAAACCGAGATTTACTTAGAAACCCTAAACATTCCTGCAAGATGTGGACAAAAGCAACAAGTGAGGAACATCTTAACCGACTACTGCTATCCGTTTTCCAAGCAGGATCTGCGTCAAACTACAAAGCAGCCGAGTTCTATATTAAATTTGTGCTAGTTGAGAATAGATTTGAATAGAAAGAGTTACGAAAGAGGATAGAGACCCATTTAGGAGATACACATTGGCTGTCAGTGCAAGTTAGGTTAGCTTTACGAGGGACTACTATTGTCCAACTAGTTGCTTGATGGAGCGAATGTAAGAAGCAGCTATTCTAAGCACAAGCACCAGCCAAGTAAAGGCCCATTTAGACAACGATTATCGCTCAAAAGTCATCTTTTGAGCATAATCGTTGCATGTAAATATGCCGTCTTTCAGTTTTCTGCCGAAGGATGGATTTCAGTTCGGCTTGAAATCCGTCCTTCAGCAGAACAGCTGATAAGACAGACCGTACGCTGTGCTCTGCCCGGGGAGCACTGATTACATTGTCTGAACTGTGATCAGCTTGGCAGAACAAAGAATTTATTCAGAGAACAGCAGGTGGTCCTCTGAATAAATTCAGCCCCCGGCGGCTCACATGCTACTAATTGGTACTAATAGGCATTAGTACCAATCAATAGATTATGCAAAATGATCGCTCAAAAGCCATCTTTTGAGTGATCATCTTTGTGTCTAAATGCACCTTTACAAGCAAGAATTTCTTCCCTGGTCACTTAATTTCAGGTCACCAATTGCTGGTTGATTAAAATTGTCTGGTGTAAGCAGGTAATTGTTGTCTTTCAACGACTAGCCAACAACTTTGCAGGAAGGTGTGTGCCTCCCACCGAATGCTGATTGGCTGCCTCTTTTTTTAAGCTTTCAAATAGTGTATCCTTTGACTTAACGCTCATTGGTTCCTGAAAAGAGCGAGGAATACGTGCAAGTAATCCTCGACTGAATAGTTATTGCTGGTCTTCAAAAGAACACTTGCTGCTATGGACACCGGCTGGTTTTGGTCTGCAATGATGCATTTATGTACATTCAGTGGACCCGGCAACCAATGACTGTGCTGAGAAGGGGGTCAAAATTTCAAATACATGGTCATCAAAAAACCTTATGCCTCCTAACTAGGCGGCAAATCATTTTGTGTCCTGTGTGAGTGCGCTCCACAATTGGTTCAGCGTTCACAAAATTGAGCAAGAAAACAACAATCGCTGTGTGTAAACGCATAGTGGTCCCTTGTAAAGCAAACTTTAAAGAAAAAATGGAAACATGCAAAAGACTTCTCGAAAAACCACTTCAGTACTCACAACTCATTGGTGCAATTTGTTGGCTTGTCCATCCGATGTCCTTCTTTCAGTAACTTAAACAGTTCCTCCATTGGGACACCAGGGTATGGAGAACCTCCAAGTGTAAATATTTCCCACAATAAGACCCCAAATGACCACCTAGTACAAAAGTATTTTTCTATTAGTTAACAAATCCATATCAAGTCATTGCGATGATTTCTGTATAAACTGCATTCGGTAGCAATAGGATACTTACACATCACTTTGATGAGTGTATATTCGATCGAACAAGGCTTCTGGAGCCATCCATTTAACAGGTAAACGACCCTACAAAAAGCAGAGATAAGGTCAATCTATAGATAAACGGAAGATATATCATAACCAACACTGCATTTCATGTGACATCACACTGAATATATTGGTACTATATATTGTATCCTTCACTAGATATTACTTGGTCTTGTCAGTTATCTATAACCATTTAAACCCCACCAAAGTACAAAATTGACTTGTGGGTTGTCATGCTTAAAGCAAACCTGTCCCTTGCCATACTGCAAAGATTTCAAGAACTCATCAGTCACGAAAAAGCTTGAATTCTGTAACACAACTCCTGAACACAAGTGGGAGGGACATGATGCTGAAGTCTATGTGCAAAGCTGGTGCTGTGAGAAGGGAGAAGTGAGGCAGCTGATGGGTGAGCACACACCAGGAAGTGTCCCAAAATCTGCAGGCTACACACAATATTTCAGGCTTCACTATATCTAATACATATCTACAGCTGCTTAAAAGGAATTTTCCAAGTTATTAAAAAATGGGTAAGAAAATGGTTAAAAAATAAAAATGGCAGTGATATACAGACCCATCCTCACTGCAGTTTAACAAAAATGACCATCAGCAAGGATGAGACCCGCAGCGCTCGAACGGCAAAGGAACGGAGCAGCGAATATACAACTTTTTTTTATTATTATTGATATTTTTACCCATTTCTTTCCTCTGCCCAACCTTACATTAACTTGAAAAGCCCATGAGGCCGATGGTATATAGAGTACTGTAGCAGATCGGAGCTGGACCTGGCATGAACCACAAAGAAATCACCCCTGACAGATTTTTGTCTTTTACTCAGTAAACCCTTCACTATGTGTTTGTAGTCCGGACTAGAGCTTGACGTTATGTAGAGTGATCAACTTCCATCAAACGCGAAGATGGAGTACATGTACCACTGATAACATAACCATAACCAATTTCGACAACACTCACATTTGTTGTTTTTTTGTAATAGTCGATGTGGTGGATATCCCGAGCAAGGCCAAAATCGGCAATCTTCATCACGTTATCCTCCGTGACGAGAACGTTCCGAGCTGCCAGGTCTCTATGAATGCACTGCACAAAACAGTGTGAAACAAGATATTCATTTTAATTAAATCACAGGTTGTAGAGCAACGTACTGGAACCTGCAGAAGGCATCCATTAAACGCAGCAATCCACCCCCCCATCCTCCCCCCAAAAAAAACGTATATTACAGCATCAATCTCCAGTCTCTGTAGCAGAGAGGTTAACCTGAGGGAGCTCTTCACAGGGTTATACTTGAGCAGCCAGTCATCGCAAACTAGGAGTGGGATTTCTAATGGGCGTTTTCTATATAAAAGGGTGGGACTAAATATATTCAGACCCCCGTATATAATCTCAAACCCCAAATAAAACTCCTAAATTAATCTCAAACCCTCCAATCCCCCAGAATATAGTCAGACAATTTAAGGGGGATAGATTGATGATCTATCCTCAGCATAGGTCATCAATAGTTGATTGGCTAAGGTCCACCACTTGGGACCCTGCCAATTAGTTGATCAGACGCCCACTATTAGCGCCATGACATACACAAGGTACAGAGTGGTAGCAGATAGAGAACTACGCCTGCAATTGTGAGCGCCGCCACTATATTGGGGTTGGAGTGAACAGCTTCCGATCCCTACCCATGTGTGTTGTAGACCCCCTAAATCTATTTGGACCAGAGACTGCCTAAAATGTATACAAGACCCCAGACCCATAGCCTAATTCAGAGCAAACACCTTTTAGTATATTCAGATCTCAGACATGCACCTTATTTGTAGCCTTCCTCCTGGTCTACAGGGTGAAAACTATATAACACCGGGCAACTGGGTGAGGGTGGCTAAAAACAGGGTGACTTCCTGTAAAACCAGGTGAGTTAACATGTCTGCTGTAGCCATTTTAAAACTATAACCCCAGCATGCTCTGACAGCCAGTCATTGTTACAAGTCTTGTATAAAGAGACTAACATTTACTTGCAGGAATGCTGCCTTCCAATAGGTGGCGCTGCAGAGATATTGAACAATCTCCCTTACTAACAGCCACATGTAATTCTGCAATTGCCTGAAGTAGTGACTGTAGAGAAAATGAGCAACCAACAAAGACTTCTAGCTCATGTTGTTGGGGGGTCTGCTGCTGGACCTGAGAAGAATAGCTGATCACCATCCCGGCTTTCACTCTAATCGGGATGTCTATGATGGTCAACTTTGACTTAGTAAATACATACGTTTGTAAAATACCTTTTTAGAAGCCAGATATTCCATGCCCCGAGCCACTTGATAAGCACAAGAGACCAGGTCTTTGAAGGAGAGCAGCTCGTCAGGGGCACAAATGGGGTTGTAACAATATTCCATTCCTGGTGGACGTCTTGCACGCAAGTACTCGCGCAAGTTCCCTTTGGAGGCATATTCAACAATCACATATAGAGGACCTAGATAACCAAAGACAAAAGACAAATCAGAGACACACCACAGATCCATCTGGATATAATTACAACTTATTTTCCGACAGGAAATTCTGCATATTGCTCTGAATTGTCATCTTTGAGACTTTGCCAAAGTCTTCACAACTCTTTCCCGTTTTACACTCTTGTCAAAGAAAATCACTTCCCCCATGACCTTTAATGAGTTTAAAGTGGATAGTCCTTTCGTAGTTGAGTCCATTGTAGGTGTCTGGGCTGAGCAACCTAGACTTCATTTATTTATGAAGTAACAGATAGAGTTAGAGGGGCCGAGTTTTTGGCCATAGGCAGTCTCGCTCCAGCACACATGCACACCCGGCTGTACAAGGCATGCATGTGTTCTGAATGTAGAAAGCCACTGCCAGACACCTCTGGAAGCAGCTAATCTCTCCAAGAACAAAAAGGACTTGGCAGCTCCAACTACCTAATCCTTATCTCCCCTGACATCCACCATTGGGGGAGAGTCGAACAGCAGTCCGATACATTAGATGATCGGCTGGCTGGTCCAGCCAAAAAATATCGGATGTATAGGACCATTCTTTGGATTCATATGGTACTATTAGTGGCACTTGGTTTGTCATAAAATAAAATAAAATGAGTCATGTGTTGCATATTACTGCTATTTAAATTTGCTATGGTAATGGGCTGTGAAATGCACCAAACATTGTGCCAACGCAGAACTGAGCATGCATAATGGATGCTGGTTGATGAGCTGAAGCCGTTACATGAAAGCATAATTTCTGCTGCGCAACAGAGAGGGTGTAAAGTGCTGGATGGTAAGCTGGAGCTACTGCCGGAGTGCTGCTGACAAGGGACACAGTCTGCGGGGAGCAGCAGCCTATAGAGGAGAGAAATCGTGAGAGCTGCTTTGAGTAGGCAGGGGGCACTGGACTGAGCAACGGAGGACTGTTTACTGTCTGTAACTGAAAGGAAAGAGCGCCTATGATACATTCCCAACTTGGAGGGTCGCCGGGACTGCGGCAATGCCCAAGCAGAGCAGTAGAGTCACGCTCTTGACTTCGGATAAGCCAGGGTCAGTACCGTACCAGCGGCTACTCCCACTCCACTGAACTGTAAGTGAGGCCGACTTAAAACTGAATAGTTGGTGTGCACAGCATTAGCTGGTGTAGTTCATAACCAACAGGCCTATTGCATAGGACCTGAACTGCTGCTTGCAGTTATGTACTGGGATTGTGCCACAAGCTGACACAGTAGTCACAGTTGGTAAGGGTTTGAACATTGTATTTTCAGAAGACTTTGCTAATAGAGTCTTAGAGTTTATCTGTTCTGCTGGGACTGAGCTTTGTATGGTATTGTTGACATGGTTTTTTGGACCTATCCTGTATTGTACACAAAGTATTAATAGTTCTAGGATTCAGCTAGAGGCAGTTGGTGCCAAGTTATTCCAGAAGAAAAAGTTTGATTGTTTGCTTTTCCTGATGCCATTATTCACTTGCATTCCTTCGTTCTTAAATAAACCTTGTAAACTCCTGCTGAATCGTATCCCGAATCTGTGTAGCAATACCACCCCCGCGATAACAGGAAAACAAGTCCACCTCTGGGTGATGGTTAACACAACAACAAAGCATGGTTCCAAGGTTGGAGGGCCGGTAGTTTGTTTACCCCCTTTGTTGAAAAAGTTTTGCACTTCCCACTGGGAAAGAAGACCAACATGAGCGGCCCTCCTCCTCCCCATCGAACAGCCATACTACATCTTTAGCAATATGTCCTTAGTATATACATGGAGCATAATAGACAATTTAGCCATGTAGACGATGACAAAAACATAGTTTTGCAGTCAACTATTATTACAGCATAGTCATTATTGCAAATACTTACCATCTTGTGTACAGGCTCCTAGGAGATTAATGATATTTTTGTGCTTTCCTATCATTTTCATCATTTCCATTTCCGAAATTAGATCAGAAAGGTCTTTCTCACTGGCGTCAGCTAAAACCAGAAGAGTACAAGTAATGATAGTGTATGGTAGGAATAAAAACGGAACACACCGCCACTCTCTCTCGCCCATCAGCAGCTTTCTATTTAAGATCTTGCTAACATTATAGTAAACATTACATTTGAGCCCCATGTTTGTCATATATACATAGAGAAAACTTTTCATGGCGCTATAGAAAGTTTTGGCAATATACTAAAAAGGGATTCTGTTACAGTTTTACAGATGCAAATCTGCGGAGAGCGCTGGTTAGGGTCAGGGGAGTAAAAACACTTTTATGGATGCTTTCACAGTCCTTAGCAGCAGAGGCGTAACTTGAAGCTCCCGGGCCCCGATGCAAAACTTGTAACAGGGACCCCAACTATAATGCTTTACTCATAGTACTGGGTTACCTATATGGAGAAGAGAGGCCTTATGGGCCCCCTAAGGTTCCTGGGCCCGGGTGCAACCGCATCCCCTGCATCCTTTATAGTTACGCCCCTGCTTAGCAGTGAGAAAAGCAAGTTGGACAGCAGCGGCTCAAACATTCTGGAGGCTGGAATTCTCACTGAACTTTTCTTCTCTCCTGTTGGACACTTATAATGGTCAAAGGTGTGGAGCCACTAATTGGACAGAAATTGAGAGCGCATGAACGAGAAGTCCCACCTCTCCAAAGCGCTTGTGATTGAAAACATCCATAAAAGGTATATTTACACCCAACGTCCGTGACCTTAACTAGTGCTGTCACAGCTTTGCACCTTCAAAGCTCCTGACAGAATCCCTTAGAAGAAGTATTCCAACCTAAGGCATTATCACCTATCTACTGGATAGATTATAAATGCTAAAACCGGTGGGGGTCCTAAACTGCTGGGACTCCACCGATCACCAGAATGGGGGACCCTCCAACTCCACCCTCAGTTGTGCGACCAAAGCTATAAAGAGTTTGAACAAAGCTGTGGTCAAATATGTGTATTGCTGCTCCTTCCAAAGTCTAGGGCACTAAAAAACATAGCCAAGCACATTGCATGACTGTTTCAATCAGTACAGGGTGCATGTTTGATCACTTCTTCCTTCAAACTCTTCTTAGCTACATTCTTGCAGCTCTGAGGAAGAGGGATTCAGGATCTCCCGTTCCATCAATAGGTGGGGTTCCCAGCAGTCGAATCCCCACCGATTTAGCATTTATCCTCTCTCCAGTGGATAGGTGATAATGCTTCAGCCTGGAATGCCCCTTTAACCCTTTCCAATCCACTGTCTGATGTCTGAAGACATTCCGATTGAAGGCTGTACAGCTCTGATGTCGGAAGACGTCCGGCAGGGTATTCTTACTGTATATTGCTGGCCGCTCTGTTGTCAGGGGCCTCTCCAGCATATCCCATACAGCAGTACTAGCTCTAGCCAGCAGATGGTGCCATTGTATAATGGAAGAAAGAGAAAGCCCCCTAGGAAACCCTTAATCCAAAATTGGATTGCAAAGGGTTAACACTTTACATAGTCCTATGCAATCAGGAAAATGTATATGCACAGAGCTATACCAGAAAATGAAGGTTAAATCAAGTCTTGAAAATGTTTTGTGGTTTCTATCTGTATTTTTACATGCACAGTGAAAGGTCTATGACATTAGCAAAACTAATATCTGCTACAAATGCAGGAACATGTCAAGTCATTCAGCCGAATTGGCACATAGCAATTACTACCAAGTTCCTACAACGAATGATGAACCATACTGATGGCCACCACTATAGGGAATAACAGGTATTAAGTTTGGCTTACTTGGGGAAAAAAAATCAAACCATATTACATTATATCAGAGCTTGAACCAGCATCTAGATAATTAAAGGAGCTCTTAGGAACTATAACATCGATGGACTATTCTTAGGATCAATCCATGTTTGATTTGTTGAAGCCAACCTCTTGCACTCTTGGCCGCAGCTCTCCCATTTCCCTTTCATTGTTTACATAAGCACAGCCATTCTTCCATAAGAGCAGGTAAGATTCATAAATGCAGCTTCTTGCAACTAACGGAGACCCCTACAGATAATTGATGGCCTATCCTAAGGTTTGTATAGAACATGGAGACACATAGGAAGCACATTGAGTAGTGGAATTGCAGAGGAAACCCTACAACACTCAGTCTTGAAACATAGCTCCTGTCAGTATAGGCTAAGTACACAAGATGCTGTTGCCTCTGGAGCTATACTTCCCAGCGTGCTACCTGTCTGTCTCCACACCCTATGAAAAATTACACCTTATAACTAAAGTTATGTGACGCTAAATCTCCATTTACACTCGACGATTATCGGTCAAAAGCCATCGTTTGAGCGATAATCATTGTGTATAAATGCTACCATCTTTCACTCCTCGACTGAACAATGATTTTTAGGCGAGCATAAAATCCGCAGTTCAGCCAGAGAGCAGATAGCAGGGACTGCATTCTGTGTTCTCCACAGAGACCGCTGATTACATTGTATTCAGCTTGCAGCCCCATGGCAGAACAAAAGAACTGTATGCAGAGAACAAACAGCCTGCTGTTCTCTGCATATAGCTCCAGAGGCTAATTTACATGCAAATGAAGGTAATAAGCTGCTAATAGGCATTAGTGCTTATTAGCAGCTTATGGAAAATGATCACTCAAACTGTCATTCTCCCTATGTTTTGAACAAATTTTGAGCGATCATCTTTGCGTGTGAATGGGCCTTTAGTCAATCTGCACAGTAAAAATGGCTCATCTAACCACCTTGTAACGAAAAGAAAGCCGAAGCACACATTATATCTGCTCACAATGTCTTGATGAAAGGCTTGGGGGGGGGGGGGGGGGGGGGGGTAAGGGGTCTTCACTTTGTACAATTCCTTCTCATTAGAAGTATCCTTTGACAATAAGCTGCTCACAAAGTGTACCCCTGCTGGGACTCCAAGTAATCAGCTGTAATCTGTAGGGAAACTTGGCAGTAGGTTTTAAGTTTTTCTGGAATGCCACCGCAGGAGAAGGAAGCGGGGGGGGGGGGGGGGGGTTCGAGTTAGACGCATGCCTTTTGGGCTGACAATCATTTTTGCAACAGGGTTTCATTAAAATTTAGCACAGTTTGATATGTAGATGATGCAGAAGACACTGTATAGAAGACTGTACACTACAGTCTAATTCTCAGTAGGAGATCTGTCAGTGAGACTGGACCGACGCCTTGGTTTCCCTCTGCTGTCTCCTCTCTGGCATCTTCTTATCAGCTAATGTTTTGACCACAACAAAGTTAATTCTCTGTGTGGTCATAAATTAGCTGATAAAAGAAGTGGAGGAGAGAAGAGAAAAGGGAAGAAAACTAAAGGCCCCTTTACACGCAATGATTATCGCTTAACATACGTCCAAACAGACGAAAATAAACAATAAATCACTACATGTAAACGCGGGCATCGTGCACTTTTCATTTGAACAATGGATTTTCGTTCACTTAAATTCATCGTTCAGCCGCTGAAAAACGCCCGCTGGGCTCAGCAAACAGCTCCTAGAGGTCCTTTTACATGCAAATTAAGATTATAGAATGTTAATGGCCATTAACACTTTATGCAAATACATTGCTAAATCTTTCAATCTTTGGAAAGATTATCTTTGCGTGTAAAAGGGCCTCAAGTGTCGGTCCAACTTCAGATCTCCTGTTGTGACTTAAAACTGTAGTGTCTCTATACAGTGATACGTAGAAGCTGCAGAAGATAAACAGGCCAACATTTTTAATTAAACCATATTGTAAAAATGATAGTCAGCCCAAAATACCTGCATTAATATATATAAATGCCCCAAATGTATTATGCACTTAAATCAATGGATTGCCTGTGTAATGCAGGACAGGGCCTTCCTCGCAGAGTTGCTCTATGTGGCCACTCTCCACTCTAGCTAACAACTAAACATCCTGAACAGGAGACCCCCCCACCCCATTAACTGCATATTCATCATCAGGGTATATGAAAATTTGTTTTTTTTAAACTGGACACTACTTAAAAAAAGGAATATCACAAAATATCCTATTTCAGTGATAATGCAAAACACCAAATTCTTACATTTTAACATCTTCACCGCAACTTTAGTGACCTTGTTTGGTTTCTCTTTGTCCAGACCCATAGCCTCTGCCATAACTACTTGGCCAAAGCAGCCTTCTCCTAGTGGCTTTCCAAGAATCAACCTACAAGGAAGAAGAGTGTCAGCCATCTTTAAGTGGACAAGGAATTATGAAATAGGAATCACACTAAGGAATGTACAGTGATTAATTACTTCTTACCGATCTCTTGCTACTTCCCATCTGGGGTCTTCAGGAAGCTCATATTCTGATACTCCAGCTAGCATGGGTGTACCACTTGATGACAACCGAGAAGGTCTTACTAATATAACTCCAGAGTGCATTGAGGAGCTTGAGTCTGCCGACACCTGTATCAGGAAGTCAAAAACCAGCAGGTTATCGTATGATCGTTATTCATATACATGTTCTATACATAGGTGAAGTGTTCTGCAAACTAGGAGATGAAAGACCACCCCAATAATTAATTGTAGGACTTCAGTCTGACTAGGGCAACACTCTACATGTGTGAACCATGCCTTACAATATGATCTACACTTCGCAGAGCAGAACTGGACTAGATGCCCTAGTTATAAAACAAACAGAAAAAGCAGATAGAAATAACATTGTGGTTAGTAGGTCGGTCAATGGCATCTGGGTTAGAGGATGAGTCAGAGATAATAGTATTTACTTGGAGGTGTTACGGAGGAAGTTGGAAAGTATAGGGATTGCACGAAAAAAAAAAAAGTTATTTTAAGTAATGGCCGTGCAGGGAGATTTGGGCCCAAGAAAAGCACAGAACAGACCCTATATATTCATCAAAATGCACTGGAGTATTTTCTTCTCTGCCCATATATCCTTATTAGAATACTATAGTAGGGAGTCTCACAATCAGGAGGGGCCATTTGAGATTTGCTCACTTGTTATTGTAGCTCAACTGATGACTAAGCTACAAACTAAGCGGCTGTCGGCCTCTTTAAGCAGGTAGTTGCTCATCTATGTGTTCACTGAATGGAGGAAGAGATCTCCTGAGCGCTCTGCCTCCATTCATTGAGAGCCCAGCAGTAAGTACCCTCACTGCTAGGTTTCCCCACAGATCACTGGGGGATCCCAACAGAGGGCCACTTACACTTTGTGATCTGATCAGAGGGACCCTTCTAGCAAGTAGGGTTTATGAAAAGTGGAGAGTCTCCCTTTAAATGGACATTGTTAGGCGTTGATGCCCTAGAAAAAGCACTCTAGAGGACAGATGCCGCACGTGAGAAGACCTGAAGGATGGAGTGAGAGACTGATGGAAGAGGATAATAAGTGTAGGTCACATCTGGCTCACAAAGCACAGGTCAGGTTGTGAGTTGTAGGAAGGTGCAGCATCGGGGAGCCTTGAAAAGTTTGGAGAGGAGAACCAATGAGTTCCATGTTATTCTCGAAGAAATGGTGTAATGAATTCGAGTTTGGATAATACAAAAAAAAGTTACTCCCTATCCACATGATAGGGGATAATTTGCTGATTGGTGAGGATCTGACCGCTGGGACCCCCACCGATTCCAAGAATAGGGCATCCAAGGCATATGCAAACCACCACTCCATTCATTTCATTTCAAGATGGAGTTTAAGCACTCTCCGGAAGTCTCATTGAAATTAATGGAGCTGTGGTGTTCATAGGGTTGGTGGCGGTCCCAACGGTTGGACCCCAACTAATCAGCAAGTTATGTCCAATCCTGTGGATAGGAGATAAAGGGGTTCCTCCACAAAAAAATGAAGCATGAGTTACAGTAGCAAAAAGTAAGAAATTATTATGGCCAGGGCAGTTTTTTATAACAATGTCATTGGCGAGTGAGAATGATACAATATGGCAGTATACGGCATGGAGAGAATGAAGTACGTGTCTAGAAGTCATAACAATGGGAACACAAAGGCTCTCTGAATAGTATGTATGAATCCAGTGCAATGCAATCACTAGACCAGTCTCACAAGTGTCGTGTAAGTAATGCATTACAAACCCCCTATATACTTTCTGTTACCTGTCTGCGCAGTGGTATGCTCTTGGCCAGCTTGTGGACGGCCATCTGACTATTAAAGTCTGTCTTCTTGGATGGATGCTTCATTTTAAGGATAATGATGGTCACCAACATGGCTGACACAATGGCGGCTCCAGCACAATAGATTATAATCTCCAGATGTAGGGAGGTCGTCATAAGTGATGGTTTATCTGGTGCAGCTGAACTCATACGTACAAGAAGTTTGTCATTATTAAAAAACTTCAACATTTTTTTTAAAACACACTTTGTTATTAAAGGGGTTGTCTCGCGAAAGCAAGTGGGGTTCAGCACTTCTGTATGGCCATATTAATGCACTTTGTAATATACATCGTGCATTAAATATGAGCCATACAGAAGTTATTCACTTACCTTCCCTGCGCTGGCGTCCCCGTCTCCATGGCTCCGTCTAACTTCAGTGTCTAATTGCCCAATTAGACGCGCTTGCGCAGAAGAGTCTTCTGCCTTCGGCTTGGTTCGGCAGCAGCGGCGTTCTGGCTCCGCCCCCTTCCACGCGTCATCGCGTAGCTCCGCCCCATGACGTGTGCCGATTCCAGCCTCCCGATTGGCTGGAATCGGCACACATGACGGGGCGGAGCTACGCGATGATGCGTAGAAGGGGCGGAGCCAGAACGCTGCTGCTGCCGAACCGAGCCGAAGGCAGAAGACCCTTCTGCGCAAGCGCGTCTAATCAGGCGATTAGACGCTGAAGTTAGACGGAGCCATGGAGACGGGGACGCCAGCGCAGGGAAGGTAAGTGAATAACTTCTGTATGGCTCATATTTAATGCACGATGTATATTACAAAGTGCATTAATATGGCCATACAGAAGTGCTTAACCCCACTTGCTTTCGCGAGACAACCCCTTTAATGAAACTATCAGATTGCACACAAATCTGCGTACTTTATATGACTAATATAACCACCGTAAAAGCACATTATTTTATGTATCAATTAACAAAAGTACATGCAATGCATATAACAGTAGCTAATCACTAAAACATCATACAAAACAAAAAAGGAAACAATGCAATGAAAATTTTTGAAAAAAAAACAAACACAAATTTGAGATGAGAAAAAATATATATGGCCTATGAGAGAAGAGAGAAAAATTTAAAAGGCCATATATACACTTTATCCATGCGAGATAGTCAGCAAAGGATTAGGAATACAAGAAAATCCAGTTGGCGACCAGTGCTTTGGTTTTTTTGTCAAATTAGGCAATTTCTCTAGAACTTTATTTTAAGAATTACTAAAAAAAAAAATTTAATAAATAAGAGAAAAAGAAAAAACTTTTAGAAAAAAAAACAAAAAAAAAAACACTGGAGCCATCAACACAACACATGCATTTCGTATTCGCCAAGAAGGATCCAGTTTTAGGGTCATTTCAATGTGAAACCTTTTCGATCTATAAATTTCTCAGCAATCCCCCAGCTGCGAGTTAAGTCAGATAATACAGGTCACACGGGCGCTCTAAATACCTCATTTGCTAAGTTGTAAATAAATCAAACAATTGTGTCCATACAGAGCCTCAGTCTAAAGCGCTTATTATACTGACTGTTCAGACAATTTGTGCTGGGAAGGAAGCTTTAAAGCGCGTTAAAATGGTGCAGAAAGCTTCGATGTTTCGTCACTTGTTATATAAAACGGTTTATAGACACATATTGAATGGCCCCTTTATTAGAGATCCCGGCCCTTTAACAATTGGGGCTTCCCTTTATGGAAATTAGACCCAGGAGTGCAGCATAAAGTCATGTGACAAGTTTTCTACGGATCAGTTTCATTGCGAATCCACATTATTTGGGGGAAATCCTGCGATTTGAGCAACTTCCAGCAAGACCTGGTCATCGATGCTAACTAGTGGGGGGCCGGACTGCCAACCTTATGAGGTATTCTTGTGCGGCATAAGAGAGTATACTGAGAATGGGGTTATCAAGGAAGAGCACACAACAAAAGGTGATCCTGTGGAGGTAGACAACTAGTCGACGAAAGGGGTCAGGGGAGGACGACAAGAATCGTTCCGACAAACAAGTGCTGCAGTCAAGTAAACTGCAGGCAAATACAACACTAGTGTTCCAACTAACATGTACAACTTGTCATTCCTTAGCATGGATGGACTATAACAGTAGATGACCAGTTCCAGCGCCATTGCTGTCTAAGGGAAACAGAAAGACTCGAGCAGGCAAAGGAACACAAAAATTGGATCACTGAGCAGTGGTTATGCAGATTTCTGTTGCACCATGCTGATGGGCAGGCCAGAATTTGGTGCAAGCAGCATGACTCCATGAACTCTTCCTGTCTATGTCAACGGTTTAGGTGTGTGGAGGAGGAGTAATTGTGTGGGGAAGGTTTCCTTGGCACACCCCAAGCCTAATATTCCTGCAAAATGATTTGAACACCCAGTTGAACCTATGGCATGTTAAGGTATTGCGATTATGAAGGCGAAAAAGGTCCAATGCACGGCTAGATGGATGTGCCTAATAAAGTGGCCACGCAGAGAAAAAAAAAGTTTAATTTTGTAGACTTTTTAAATTCACATTATGGCCTTTTGCTGATTTTATGCAGATCATTTCTGTTATGTATTACGGATTATACATACAACCCACAACCAGCCTGAATGCTGTAGTTACTAACTAGGATCAGTGTGGCATACTATATGAGAGCTGTACTGGATTAGAAAAGAATGGCTGCTGGCTTCCAGAAAACAGCGCTCCACCTCTTTATAGGTTGTATCTGGTATTGCAGCTAAGCTCTATTCACTTCAAAGAGGGTTGAACCTCAATACCAGAGACAACCCATGTACAGATGTGATGTGGATGAAAGCAGTCAGTCAGTTTCTAATCCTGTAAAACCCCTCTAAAAGGTGTCGCTCATTTTAGAAAGCCAATTCTAAAATATCTTATTAGGGAATTGTGAGACAAAGTAAGGGAGTCTCCCATTCATGACTCTTTCTTTTGGCTGAGGGTGGCTACAAAGAATGCTTCACACTCTGGAGGACCCAGCAGATCTGTGTATTATATGGATAACTCATTCATATCAATGGGCATGGTGTAATACCTCATTTCAACTGCGGTGGTGCTGCAGGGGAATTCATTACATGTTGCCACTGTTGATTGCTGGGAGTTGAGTTGTCTATATGCTTAATGTGCAGCATTCATACAGCAAATTGCTATGACCACCAGGTCTGGGGTATGGAGTACAACACAGTCTGTATTACAGACATTTGTTCTGATTAGATCCATATAAATTTGTGTTTATTTCTTTTTACTTTTTTTTTGGATTAAAATCTACTTCAATCTTGACAGTTTAATTTTAAACCTAAATAAATTAATGTGGCTGTAGGCAACTCCGGAGCTTTCAGATAATATTAAAAAGGGAATTAAAATCTAAGTTTGTATACAGCTGGGCTGACTCAGAAAGGCAAAATTACCTCCCATGAAATTACTAAGCTAATATGTAATATCATTTACAATTACAGTTTATGCGGAACACCTTGAACACATATATAGACCTATGGGTAAAGCTACTTAATAACCAAGTTTGTTTCTTTGCGGAACCCCGTAATTGCTTGCCCTATACTGTTCATAAAGCAAAGGGAACCTGTCACCAGGTTCATGTTGCCTGAACCAGAGGCAGCATGAACCCAGGACAGATATGCACAGTGAGTGCCCCCGCATAGGTTATTCGGAAACCCTATGGCGCTTCAGCATACACACACTATCAAGGTCTGATGCCGAACAGAGCTCTGACCCAAAGAGCATGTTGACTGACAACTCTCTATCTGCTTGTGTATAGGGAGAGATCTGTCAATCAGCATTGACAGATCTGTCAATCAGCAGCTTGCCTCAAACTTGGAGCTGAGTTTTAAGTCAAACTTTACAGTATATTTATTTTGAAATACTGCAGCATTTCAAAACAACACATACGTAAAGGCATACCTGTCCCGGGTCCAAGCTGCCCATAGTTCAGACAACTTGAACCAAGTGACAGGTTTCGTTTAAGACTTCCAAGTTAAAGGGTGACACATACTGTTAGAAAAACAAGTCTTTTTTCTTGAAAAAAATAGTGCCTTTCCTGTTTATAGCTCATGTCTCATATTGCAGCTCTGCTCTCTTTAGGTGTAAAAAAAACTTTTGGTACATACAGATGTGTCCTTTCTTACTTTTCTTCTTGGCTCGAAATATTCTGAAACGAGTGGCACAAAATAACCAGCTTTGAAAAGAAAAAAAGACCTTTTGTGTTACAAACAACATTCAACAGAATAATGCTAAAGTTTTTGTTTTTTGTCCAAAGCTGGTCATCCTACGCCACGCTCATCTAAAAATATCTCAAGCCAGGAGGAAAGGTACGGAAGGACACATCTCTATATTTAAACCTGGATGCTTTTAGGTCTGAAATGCATGCCACATTTTAAGAAGACAGAAGAGAACCTTATATACCTTCAAGAACGGTCAACCATGCAGAATGATAAGAGTGCCCAATGGAATTAGCAGCCAAGCAGGTATACTGGCCAGCATCCTCAAAAGTAACATTCGTCAGGTGGAGAACCTCCATTTCCTTGTCGGTGGTGTTGACTCCAGCAGTCTATAGAGAAAAGCATCGAAGAAGGGGGGAGGAAACGGACAAGCGAAATGCCATGAGAACCAGAAGAGATGTGGGCAGGTGCTGTCCTGGAACCATGCAAGGTGCCACGGACAGAAAGAGAAACCACTGGAAGAAATCTGGTTAGAAGATTTAAGGAATACTTCTTCCCTTAAGCCTGACCTAAAGAGAAGCTAACTTAGTTAAACCCGTCACCAAAATCGAGACCTCCTGCCCACTTAAAACATGCTAGAGATTGACAACATGGAAAAATGAGACCCGAGTGTGACAGCCTTGTTTGTTTCTAGAAAAATGAAGAAATAGAAGGTATTAATAGAAAAAAATGTCTGGAAATAGGTATTATTAGAACTACTAAGTTTAGAGGAAGCCGCATGACAACAAATATGACCATCATTTCAACCCCCAAAAATATTCAGCTATTCTCATCATATGGCAAAACTTTCCAATTGTGCAAAATATGGAGACTGGCACGGGTGTAGCTATAGGAAGTGCAGAGAAAGCAGTCACACCTGAGCTCAGATGCCTGAGGAGGCCAAAGAACTCCCCTGCCACATAACATGACACCAGTATTATAATGGGAGACCCCATTACATATTTGATCTTCAAGTTGAGAAGCTACAAGTTATTCCTCTGGAGACGGGATAACTAACCCCCCATAAAAGGAACAGGTATGGTTAGAGAAGCAATGACGGCCATATTGGTTGTTCCAAAAGACAAATATAGCAAATGAACAGGTGTCAATATTGTTTTGAAGACCAGAATAGAAATATATTGGGAAGTTTCGATTTAGGGTGGAAATGCTCTTTTTTCGATGAAGACTTCTACATACCCAAATAATTTATAAATTATGTACATAAATCAAGGAAATTGACTTTGTCAGAGTCTCTGATTGCACAGTAGAGGATTAGATTCCACCACTTCCTGCTACAGCCATTTTGGAACACTTGCAGTATTCAACATGACTAAGACTTGCTTCAGGAGCCAAGGAGAGTAGCCAAGCAATCTCAAGTTTTAAAAAGCTGTTCAGCTGGAATAGAGAAGATTTTCCACTCTTGATAGACTAAGACATCTATAATTTCCAGATGAATTCCAGCGGTAACGGGAAGTAATTTTGTAGGAAAGATTAAACTGTCAATCTAGGGCAGTGGTCTTCAACCTATTGCTCTCCAGCTGTTGGGAAGCTACAACTCCCAACATGCCCTGACAGCAGGGTATGCTGGAAGTCGTAGTTTCCTCAACAGCTGGAGACAACCAATTTATAGAAAGGAATTAACAGTTAATTAGAACTGTTCCCCGAGAACTGTGTCAGCTTAGATACAGTGGAGAACATTGGGTAGTCATTAGAAGACTAGTCCGGTAAAGAGCAGATGATAGCAATAAACATCAGAAACTAAGCTAGGCTGCACACACACAAGTATTTTTCCATGGAAGTAAAGCAGACAAAAAAAGGGGGGAGAAATACAATTTGCTCGCCAAGAGCTTTGTGGAGCAATTGTTCCAAGGTTCTAAATTTCACTTGAGTTTTCTGGTGCTCTCAGGAGGTGCCACCGATTTTTTTTTTTACCTTGTATCTGGGGTCTGGTGACGGTAAGCCACGCAGACTGATTGGCCTCACCAATATAATTGGACACTTTACATATGTATTCCCCACTTTCTGCCTCTGTCACATTGTACAAGGTCAAAACTTCTGCGTCTGAGCTATATATCCCAGAGTGCTGAAATAAACCGATAGAACGAGGGGGTCAACACAGCAACACCATCACTGATGATACTTCATATTATCTCTTAGCTACTGACAGAGTACTTAAAGAAGTGGTCCAACAAAAGCAAATTATCCCCTGGGATAGGGAGTAGCTTGCTGATCGGTGGGGGTCTCAGCAGTCCCCGTGGGTCTTAGGCAAGTCTTGAAGCATGAGAAGTGGCAATTTACTTCAACTGGACCATCGGAGATAACAGTGCTGGAACTCAGCCATCTGCACATATTCCAGAAAAATTTATGGGCATATGTGTGACAACTGCTACCCGCACTTCAGGATGCACCAGAGCTTTATTGTAGGTGTGGGTCCAAACAGTAAGACCACTACTGATCAGCAAGTTATCCCTTATCCTGTGGACAGGGAATAACTTGCTTTCGTGGAACAACTCCTTTAAGTATGATTGCAAATTCTAATGATCTTTTGAAAAGTATCAACACTAAATTGTGGGATTTAGCCAAAACATGGCTGCTTTCCTCCAAAAACAGTGCCACATATGTCCACAGGTTGTGTGTGGTATTTCATCTCAGCAACATACACTTCAATGGAGCTGAACTACAATACCTAAAACAAACTAAGGATAGGTGTAGTGCAGTTTCTTGAAGAGGGCAGCCATGTTTTTACATTCTGGACAACCCTTTAAGTTACTACTGTTGGACAGTACAAACGGCAGTAATATTTACATTGTCGTGGTTGCTATGGGCAGAACCACTGTTGAGAACTCACTAATTTATGTGCATCCTACATGGTGAGTGACAGTAGTCACTGAATCAGGAAACTCTAGTATTGCTAAGTAACAAGTTTTGAGTGAAGATGCCCTTTAATAGAAGAATTGAGAACAAGACAGACTGTACAACGTATAGTCTTACGATATACCACGTATTGATTATATTCAACAAAGACCACTCCTCGAATTAGGCACCATCACCAGAGGCACCATTTGCCAGCAATGGTTGGTCCTACAAAATCATATAAAAATGGAGCAGACTCAAATGCAATGTAAATTGCACCATGGGATGACGATTATATAGGGGCTGTTTTAGTTTACGAGAGGTTCCCAATCAGGTTCCTTGTCTAGACTGGGATCTTCAAGGTCTTTGTGAACCATAGTCTACATAGAAAAACTCTGAAACTGAGATTTCATTAATCACAAAAGATAAGTTTACATAAGGTAGGACAGGTCAAGCAGTTTATTACATGAGTGGAGGTGAACGTTCCCTTGATACGCCGTGGAGTCCGTGCGTTGTTAGGCTATGTTCATAGATGGATCTATATTTAGCAACCCCTTAGTTAATAAATAATACATATCCTGGCTAACTGTATTCAGAATTCTCCACGCTTTCGCTGCATGTGGTCGACTGATTCTAGATAACCAGCATGTGGACATGACACAACAAACTCTTCATCTCCAGAGCTCATACTAGCAAGAACACATTTTCTACATTCGTTGCCTATACATACCTTTAGGATCTCCACATAGGGCAAGCCATCAGTTCCTATTTTAGTCCCATTAATTTCAAGGTGCCTCAGCCATTGGATGTGAGGCTGAGGGTCACTGTAGACTTTGCAATGGAACTCTGCGTTGCCTCCTAAAGTGACCGTCTTATTGGCTGGCAGGCCAGCCTGGAGAATCGGCCGATGCGGGGAACGTTCTGATAAAGAAGGAAATAAAAACTACAATTAGTTGATGACATTTCATGGAATCCTCTATGAGAAGGAACATTTTTGAGGCCTATCCAAAAATATGTTCAACCTGTAGTATGGATTAAATAAACAATAATATCGGATTCGTGGTATAATTGATCGTGATTGGGCATAGTGGCAGAAAATCTTTTTTCTCGTGGCTACTCTGCAGAATGCCTCTGGGGTAAGTGGCCGATTTTGCAAAGAGTTCATCCTCTGCTTCACAACAAATAAAAAGAGAAACATCATGGCCAAATAAAAAAAAAAATTAAAAAAATTTGGGTAATGTTTTTCCTTGTGGAGAGCACCACCAGGGTGTAGAAAGCCTCATATAGGCAGTGCAATGCTCCCAGGGAAAATGCTATGCAAATGAGCGATGGAAAAACCCTTTCACAGCTAATGGTGTCCAATGTTTCTGGGAACTAAAGGGGAAAGTCTTGGTCCATCCAAACAACTGGATCAATGCCTAAACACAGAAGTGAATACTTGATCAATCCCAAATCCACCATAGTGGTGGAAAGCAATCAAAGATCACAATACACCAATCTGCAAAAATAAAAGCAATCCAGGGAAAAGGAATGACAGCAATAAAAGAATGATTCAAATGCTCACAGGATAGTGAGGGTAAAAAAGCTGAAGATACTTACTTTCTGCCATTTGGGGGGGGGGGGGGGGGGTCTCCTGGTGAGAGACCTCCCACGGTGAGTAAGGGGCTTCAGTTTTTTACTCTTACTATCCTGTGAGCATTTGGAGCATTCTTTTATTACTATGATACATTGATTTCAATGTGTTTATTCACAAGTGATTTTTTACTTGCAGTGATGTGTGGTACAGAGTGCTCAGCTCTTGCTCATGACCTGAAGGTTGCGTATTCAATCACCTAAAATTTGACTCAGCCTTCCATCCTTCCGAGGTCGGTAAAAAGAGTACCCAGCTTGGTGGTGGTGGTGGTGGTGAGGGGTAATAAATAAATTACTCGAAAACGCTGCAGAATAAGTTGGCGCTATACAAATAACAAGATTTTCTAATTTTGTTTGATGCTGCAAGACTGAAAAATCAACGCATGTCCTATTTTTGGGCGATTCCTCCTAAGAAATCACCCATTATTCCCTAAAAAAAAAAAAATCATATCACACTTGTATGCCATGCAATTTGCACGTGAATGCGATGCAATCTTCCCCACTGCAATCTTTTCACACTTCGCAAAAGCGCATCATGCTCACATCCAGAATCACAAGCTTACACGCTCGCTTGCATGGATAACTACAGCTAAGGCTGGATTCCCATGAACGTACCCACGCAGTTATCACGCACAAAAAAAAAAAAAAATTGCATGTGCGATACGCATTGAATAGAATGCCCATGTGACACCAGCCTTACTAAGACATTTGCAGGGTGGATAGAGGTAAATACCAGCTGGAGTGTATCAGACGTTAGTAGAAAGTAAACCACAGAGAGTATCCGATATCATTAGGGCCAAAGGAACCCCACTAAGTATTAACATATGGAAATAAATACTACTTCTGATTCTTGCTCATGTCTAATCACTTTAGTTAGGATAGTGTACATTGCAAGGCCTGTTGAAAGGCTGCATATTGCCACATAGGGTAGATATCATTCCGATAAGTGGCACCGTGGAGGTTTAGTCTATCATGCCTTTTCCAAAATATATATATATATTTAAAAAGGAAAAAAAACATGGTATGATCCGGGAGCTTAATGACATTGGCCAACTTTTTGACAGACCTGCCATATAATATGGCTGGCGTAGAGCCGTAGTTTGATTTGTCCTGGAAGGAAAATGTTGGACCATCGAAGATGGAAGAAAAAAAAGCAAAAACGTGAGACTAAATAAACTCAGCACCTCAAGTAGGCCTCCCATTGCCCCCTGCACAGGAAATATCTGAAATCTAATAGGATCTGTGAGGTGGAAATGGGGGGAGTGAAGCTGGAAAAAAAAAACAAATGTCGGATAATTAAAGGCGGATGTTGAATGAAGGAAATATTTGTGAACAGAATTGGCTACTTATTCGAGGAAATGGAAGATAATTTCATGATTTGTCAGATACAGGCCAGAAAAACTTATTTTTTTTCTTCTTCTCCTCAATGAAATGGCCCGAGCGCTATCATAACACGCACAAATGCCGGATTTCTTTCCATTCACGTCTCAAATAACACAGCTGTTTGTGAAATTTTTGTTGTGATTTTTTTTTTTTATCTGGAGCGTATCATAGAAGACATCTGTGTGGGGGAATTAGAAAAATGTCCAGCTCGGAGTTATTACACGTCGTTCAGCCATGATATACCACGGTCGGAATCACCAAATTACCTCAGCTCCGCAGCACATGCAATCAGTATTGTTTAATGTAATGCTAGGCATTTATTATCTCATGGACTCAGGCCCGAAAGCTTTTACCACAGAAGATGCTGCCTGTATAATAAATGGTTACATATGGCAACGCTGCCGCGCCGACCTTTACAAGAGACTAGTTTATCTATCAGCACCGAAAGAGGACATTAGTTAGGCCGACACCGCACTCTTATGAAAGCGGTCCAAGAGAAAATCTGTTTTGGTTGCCCATAGCAACCAATCACAGCACAGCTTTCGTATTACCTCAGAGTTGTGAGGAATGAGAGCAGCGCTGTGACTGTTACCTATGGCAACCAATCACAGCACAGCTTTCATGTTACCTCAGAGCTGTGAGGAATGAGAGCCGAGCCGTGACTTACCTATGGCAACCAATCACAGAGTAGCTTTCACATTACCTCAGCACTATGTGGAATGAGAGCCGAGCCGCGACTGTTACCGATAGCAACCAATCACAGCGCAGCTTTCATGTTACCTCAGAGCTGTGAGGAATGAGAACCGAGCTGTGACTGTTACCCATAGCAACCAATCACAGCGTAGCTTTCATGTTACCTCAGCACTATGAGGAATGAGAGCAGTGCTGTGACTGTTACCCATAGCAGTATAAGACATGCTGGGTGCTGCAGTGTACAGTAATAGAGCTCCTGATTGCTGGACCTTGTAGTTATACACAATAAAGAAATGGGAGTTGCTATTTGGCTGTTCTTCTAGTGCGTTGCCCCCCCTCCACCCCCCTGCCCCACCTGTCCCCCTTCTTTGCTTGATGATTTAACTCTTTAAACAAGGGCTATAGGGTAGCGATTTTTGAAGTCCCTGCCCCTGGGTTTAAATAGGTTGATCTTGTCTCATCTCTTCCCCTTCAGGGTCCAGGAGGTGTTTGTCCACTCTTTAGGTTATTAGGCATGTAGCTGTTCGTTGAAAAAAATAATAATAAAAGTAAGAAAAAAAAGAAGTTAAAAGAAGGAAAATATATGTATATGCTTATTTGTTGTTCATGGTGTTTTTTTCTTATTTCCTTAAGGTACGTTTACACGTAGCGGAAGTGCTGTAGAAAATTCTGCAGCAATTCTGCATCTAAAACAGAGACAAAATCCACATCATTGGTGCAGATTTTGACTCAAAATCAGCTGCAGGTCCGCAGCCGACTTCAGGAGATGCAGCGCTCCCCTCGGCTCAGAAATCTTTGCGTTGGCAGCGCTCCCCGGCACCCGGTAGTGGGATCAGCGCCGCTGGTCAGGTGATGCCGAAGCGCTATGCTCATTACAGGCTGCCAGTGCAAAAACCTCAGAGGTGAGGGGGAGCTGAAAGTCCATTGAAGTCAATGAAAGCCATCTGACCCACGGGAGAAGCTGGAGTTAAAGAAGAAAAAAAAAATCTGTACTACGCATGTCTGATGGCAAGCCGTGGAGACCATCTGCAGTACAGAAAGGAGAAAAAGAAAGCAGGTATGCGCTGCCGCCAGGGCCGGATTTTGCTGCAGAATTCTGCATGCGGAATCCGACCTGGCCGTGTGCATGCGGCCTTAGATGCAGGATTTGCAACTGTGGAAACTACGATTACTGGGGGTCCTGAATGCTGGGAGCACTAGGAATAATGAGAACAGTGGTCCCCGAGACCCCTAGAGAATGGAGTTGTGCTGTACAAGAAGTGACCATCATTCCATTTCCTTTTTTGGGGCTGACGGAGATAGCACAGCCATCTTAATAGAGACTGTGCAAGACAGTTGCATTCACTAGAGAGCCTTGGCCTGCCCTCATAGTCAGACCTCCAGTGAACGTACATGTATTTATTGAGAAAACCCCTTTAATGCTGCCCTTCCGAAGATACAACTGTCCTCTACTAGGCTGCAGCAGAGGTGTTTGCTCACCATATTACATTGCCCTCCACAGTGCATTGGCATGAGCCGATCACTATGCTGCAGAGAGCACAGTACAACTGCAAACCACTACCATTAACAGTTATAGGAATTCCTATGCTGGTGCTGCCAGGTGGTCATGGTGAACACAAGCTTTGGTCTAGTAGAAGGCAGAGGGTGAACTCCAGAATGGTGCCTTTCAAGTATTGGTCCCACTGGCACCTCAAAATAGGCTTACTAGTTAATCTTTGATAGACTCCTCTAATCTCAAGGCTGCCTCAAACATCCCAATCTTGCATGGATCAGCCAAAAATTGAATATCTGTGGGAATAGGCCAGCAGTCCCCAACATTTGCCATAGGGAAAAACAGAGATTGGACGTATTAGGTCAAACAGAGGTGTGGTTTAACATCTTGCTCTATTGAAGGCAAGGCAGAGGGGGAGGCTCCTGCTGCAGCCTGTTGTCTTACAGCCAGACAGTGAATAGCAGAAGGAAGGAAATATGGCTGCTCTCCTGGAGACAAATTAGGATCAAAGGAAAGGAATAGAATAGTAGAGTTGGAAGGATCTCCAAGGTCATCAAGTCCAACCCTCTGCTCAATGCAGGATCACTAAATCATCCCAAACAGATATGTCTGTCCAGCCTCTCTTTGAACACTTCCATTGAAGGAGAACTCAACACCTTCTGTGAGAGGGACAGATTTTCATTTTTTTTTGCTTTATGTTAAGCCATCTAGAGCATCCTCACAGTAGCAAGCAGGCAGATCGAATTCTATCAAGTGTCAGGCCTTCTGCGGCACCAAGTCCATAAGGCAAAACTTTTGATGTCAAAATGGGCTTTGAGCTGTCCAACTGAATACCGTTGAGAACTTGTTTTCAGGGAGATCAAGACAGACTATAGAAGACTATAGATCAACAATCCCCAGCATGCACTGGGGGGTAAACAGCTGGCAAAGTGTTCTAGTCCAAGACCAAATGAAGAACAATGGCCATGGTAACACAAGTGGTCTGTGAACAGCTGATGAACTGCTGCCAATGTAAACTTTGTGGATATGTAACAAGGAAAAGAACTGGGAAGAAAACAGCAATGTAAAATAAGTAAACAAGAAATTCCTTAAAAGAAGAGGGCTAGAAAATAGAGATATTTACAGAAAGTAAGAAAAAAGATCCTTTAATTTAGCATCTAATCCACAAATATGAAAAATATTCTGAAATTATACAAGAATAGGAGAAAAAAAAAACCTGAGCAGAGCAAACAAATTACGAGACCTCCGCGATTGAAAGACACAATTTAGGGCCCTTTTACATGAGCCAATACAATTGCTCAGATTCCTGCATCCAGTGTGAATCCGAACTATTATTGTTCAGTGTAAATGCATGTGCCAACTGAGCGACGAACAAGAATTTGTTCGCTTCTCGCCCGTAGTTCAGTTTCTGCAAGCAGAAAACTGAATGGTGGATCGACCTGTATACATAGGCTGTTGTTCCCTTATTGTGAATGTAGGCGGGCGGGCCGGACGATTTCCGTCTCACTGCACCTCCAGTCACTGAGTGATTCTCTTTCCTGTGTACAAGCACAGGAAGGATTATCACTTGTACGACCTGTCTGGTATCTGCATCCAACAGGTCGTCCCATATTAAAGGATCCTAAAAGGGCAACAAAATTCTGCTAATCCAGAATGCTTGGCAATCCAGCACCTTCTAGGATCCCTTAATGCAGTATTAATTGGAGTTTTACTAGACCAAAATATTGATGACCCATCCTCTGGTTACATCAATATTTTTAATTTGAAATTGAAGGACCCCTGGCCATCAGCTTGGGAAGTGCTGCAGCCTCCTGACTGCATATCAGACACAGTGCTGTACATTTCATAGCAGCGATCCCTGGTACTGCAGTTCAGTCTCATTTGCTTGAGTAGAACTGAGCTACCCTTAAGCCACATGATGAATTAATGTGACCTAGCTGGATCTAAAAAAAAAAAAAAAAAAAAAAAAAAATGCCACAGCACTCGGCCTCTTCAACCAGCTGATCAGCCGGGGGCCTGGGCATCAGACTAAAACTAATCGGATATTGATGACCTATCTTGAGGATGGATCATCAATATTTTAGTCTTGGAAAATCCTTTTGGATTGTGAATTCTGAAATAGTATCATCTTCAGGGTCACTATAGATTGAAGTAACTAAAAATGGGATTGACTTATCTTGACCATCCCCCTTTTTCTTCGCCAGCAGTAGGCGCGATGACGCCCAACAGTTGGTATGAGGAAGCTGCTGCTGGGTATACCACTGATAGATTATATTAAAAAGCATAGCCGACTGTAGACTTGTTTCTACAGAGGGAGAAAGACTCCTTATTAGCAGTCTTCTCCTTTGGTTCATAAATGGGATTCCTAAGTGGGGCACCCCCTTCCTATATGCCATAACAGAGTATATAGAAAAAATGGTAGGTATGAAAAAGGGGTTTTCTGGGAAAATTCTATTGATAACCTATCCTCAAGATAGGTCATCAACAGTGAATGGTTGGGGACACACCCACTTAGGATCCCCGGCGATCAGTTGATCATCCAGACCGATGTCAGTGCAGCAGGGCCAGATGTAGTCATCGGGGTCAGAGATGGAAGCATTATAAAGGGCTTAACTTCCATTTAAATCAATGAAAGCTGAAGTCTCCTTTTATACTTCCAGCACTTCTGCCTCTGACACGGGGTCGGATGCGAAAGTGTAATAGGAAGCAGCACTTGCAAGGATTTCAATGGGAGTGAAACCTATCATGATGCTTCAGTCCTGATCCCAGTGATCAGTCTTCATCCTTGTACTGAAAACGGGCCGGATGATCAACTGATCACCGAGGATCCTGAGTGGCAGGATATGGTGATTAACTATCCTGATGATAGGTCATCAATAAAATTTGCCCGGAAAACCCTATTAAAAATTGCTGTAAAATAGGTAATATAAGGCAGTGGCGTGAAGAGTCCTCTATCGATTCACGTTAATTACGTGAATTAACGTAAAAAAAAAAAAAAAAAGTGTTTTTTTTTTTTTTTTAATAACCATGTAATAACACTTCATTTACAACCTGTGAAAATGGGTAGTCCATATGCACAATTGTAAGATATTCTAAATGCCTAGTCTCAAACATTTGTAGAAAATTCTCCTGGCACTTCTAGCAGTATTGCTACAAACCACTGAGCGGATCAGATGTGTTGGTCAGGTTGGTCAGTGAAAGTCCTCCATCGTAGAACACTTTTCAAGTTTTTATTCCAGGATAAGCAAAAAGTTTCTCAAAACTTTTGAGGAGACAAAATGATAGAAGCAACTTCAGGTGGTAGCCACAAATCAGAGTTTAACTGGAAGTCGTAGTGCAGGGGTGTCAAACTAATTTTCACCAAGGTCCACATCAGCCTTATGGTTGCCTTCAAAGTGCCAACTGTAAGTGTAAGACTGTATAGTAATAATGACCCCCATAGTGGCCCCAGTGGTAATAATCACCCCAACAGTGGCCCCAGTAGTAAGTGTCCCCTATATTGGTGGTCCCAGTACTAATAGTGCCCCCCATAGTAGTCAAAGTAGTAATAGTGTCCCACATAGTGTCTTCAATAGTAATAGTGTCCCCTTTATTGGCCCCAGTAGTAATCAGCGACCCCCATAGTAGTCTCAGTAGTAATAGCAAGCCCCCTTTATTGGCCTTTGGCCAAGCAGCATCCCTACAGGACTTCCACTCACCCTGTCCACAGCTGTGGTCTGGTGGCAACATCCGCTGCAGAGTCTGTTACTGCTGACCTCTCCCCTTGGTGTCTGTGTGCACCGTCCTGTATGCAGCACAGACACCGGGGGACAAGGTCAGAAGTCACAGGCTCTGGACTGCCATCACGGGACTGAAGCTGCAGGTTGGTTGAATAGAATGCCTGTCCGGTTGCTGCAGGCAAGCAGGCCACATAAAATGATGTGGTGGGCCAGGTTTGGCCCATGAGCCTTGTGTTTGACATGTGTGCCCTAGTGTGTCCATCAGTGGAAGTCACTTGGTCTTTTCTTTGGGACATAAAAATAGTGCAGTAGTCCTAGATCTAGAAATACTTTTAACAAATTAACTGGAAAGGTTTGGGTTCTTACCGACTACATCCAGCTGGTACGTGTGATTGATACTGCCATACTTGTTCTCCACAACACATGTATAATTGCCCTTATCAGACGGGACCACTGAATCCATAATAAGACTCCAAGATTGAGAGCGAACCTGTAAGTTATCAGAGTATGAAGTCATTGAGGTCCACAGCTTACAAATTGGACAATCAAATTAATCAATCTTGGCACCAAAAACGGGCATCACTTCTAGACAAAGTATGCCTGGTATATATCAGTGATAAGAGGAGGTAGACTATTTAAATTATATGACATATGAAATAAGAGTGACCTCTTGGCCTATCAATTGGGGGTAGCCAAACCCAGTACATCTCCCAGACTATCATAGAGTAACTTGTAGTCCCAAGCAAGTTGATGATCTACAAGATGTCTGTCTGCAAAACAAGAACATGAGCAATAGGTGGTAGACCAAGACTGTCACCACCAATACTTTCTCCTTTCCATCCATTTGCTAATTACCCACAGTTTGTTGAGCCATCTAACAAGCTCAGTAATCAGCAGGGGGAGAGATTAATGAGCGTCAGCTTCTAAACCAGCTCAGACTAGCGAGGACAGCATGCTGGGCAAGGAGAAAGGATGATCCAACTTCAAAGCCCAGCCTGGCATGCTAGGTGATCTCATGTCCTGGCAGCAACCCAGTTACAGTGGAGCATCAACTGGTGTTGACACGCATACACCGCAAGATACTGTATTATGAATCTAAGAATCAATGTATAAAGTTTCCATTGTTGTTTTTACCTTATATCCACCGATTCGATGATCAGGTTTAAATTCTTTGCCATTCTTCAGCCAACGTAGAGTAGGCATCGGTGTGCCCGCTGCCGGACACCTGAACCTTATGGTCTTGGCTGCTGGGACAGCATGTAGTTTCTTCTCCATTTTCTCTGGGTTTGCCCAAAATGGTCCTATAATTTATTAAAAAAAAAGAGAAAATATATTTGAACCACATAGTCTGTCCTGACGGCTGTTACTGGAAATGGTCAACAATCTTGTACAGGCACTGAAGAAGCAGGAACTGCAGGTACATTTCAGCTTAGCATCCTGCAGCATTGTGAATACAGCTGTGTGTGACAGGTGGAGAATATTTTTGCAAAATTGATGAAATTTAAGTATTTTTTTTTGTTGAAGTAGAGATTCAGATATGGTGTTCAAAAGTAAAGGAAGGAATACCCCTGGCAAAACTAAATGCAGGGCCTGAAGGGTGGCCTAAAACCTCTTATTAGAAATCTCTTGTGTCATGCTCTTCCTAATTGGATTCTGCTTTAGGCATAACAGTAGTAGTGCCCCCCATAGTGTCTTCAATAGTAATAGTGTCCCCTTTATTGGCCCCAGTAGTAATCAGCGACCCCCATAGTAGTCTCAGTAGTACTAGCAAGCCCCCTTTATTGGCCTTTGCTCGAGCAAGAAAAAAAGGTTTGGCATATATACGATGCCATAGCATAGACTATAAGGAGTTCTCTGATCTGAAGGTGGTGGTGTGGGGGTCCAGTTTATTGCATTATAAGATGGTTAAAAGTTATACTGTGACTTTAGGAAGGGACAAGACACCCTGAAAAGTTGAGGTTGGCAAGGGAAGCCAAACAGAAAGAAGAGAGAGGGCAGAGACGTGGCGAGAGGGAGCAACTTCTGTGAGCAGCCCAGGGAAGCATGTGCAGTATAAGGTCCTTTGGGCCCGGAGCAGAGAGAATAAGGTCAATGCAGACAAGACTACTTCTCTCTTTACTTCAACAGAGTCTTACTGACAAACTCTCTGCTTTTTCCACCTTTTTGTCACTGCAGACCCTCTCAATCTACCTTGGTATAGCGGTATGGCAAAATGGTTAAAGACTGTTGCACCTCTCCACTGCGCATGCGCGCGATCCCGGAGCGGCGCGGCTCGTGCAGACAGAAGAAGAGGAGCAGCGCCTGCCGGGAGATGACCCCCCGATGTCAACAACAACAGAAGACAAGGTAAGTGTTATCTTTTTATGCTTTAGCAGCCATTAAACCATGGGTTCCCTGGGTCCATTAGGCACACCAGGGAACAATGGCTGCTAAAGCATAAAAACATTATTCATGTCAGAACCCCTTTAATAAACCTTCCCCGTTACAGCAGTAGCCGCAATCCTCAGTATAAATATTTTCCCAACACATTACCGTGTACTCCCTGCAGCCGAGGCCAGTTTCTGGCCCGAACCCCCGTAGACCCGATTTGGTCAGATCGCAGACTAGTATATTTAGACACACCGGTACACTAGCCACTAAACGTGTAGATGAGGGTTTCATCCTGGCTGGTCTGAACTCAGATCTTCCAGTATGCCCTGTCAAACTTATCTTGAGGCTTATTCCATTACATTCAGGAAGAGCAGCTATAGGGGTGCAGAGTTAGCAAATTTTGCAACTGGACCAAAATCCCCTCTGCCACATAAGAGGACGACCGTATTATGAATGAGCCTTGGGGACCCGGTTACAAAATGTTTGCATTGGGGCTCCAAGAGCTTCGAGCTACATTTTCGATAACACTGCCTACAGATATCTTAGATGGGACCTCCAGCTACAAATTGGGTGTCCCGGTAGTGAAAGGGTTAATGCTACACTCCAGCCAGAGTTTATTCAATTAGGATGGCATAGGGCCTAGAGGAATCCCACAGGAATTTAAGGTATGTGTTGTCTAAACGCAAATGGTTACTGGAGAAGATAGGGATCATATGGCAGCCTGTCCTGATGGTTTCATCATTAGATGGTTTTAAAAACAACGTTTTTTTTTGCAGGAGGAGGGGAAGGGGTGTTAATGTAAAATAAAAAAAAAATACATAAAAATAATACATCTGAGGGAAATAGTATCCACATGTTACAAGCATTATTACAGAGCAGGGACGTTCCCCTTAAAAGTAAAGTTCTGGGAATGTGTGCTGCTGCAGATTTCTGCTTGACCTGAGCGAGCGTTATTGACTCTGTTGACTAATAGGTATATTCCAGCCAGGCGACAATTTTCACACATACTAATTATTATGCAAGAGAAACACTTAATTAGTGTTGCTATTTAACAGTATGTCAAGTATCCACTTAGTTAATATATATGCAGCGGAGCGGGTGGTTTGCCAAGTTAAGGCCAATTTTTAAGAGGCCCTACAGACTGCACTGATGTAATATTGCTGTTGTAGTGTCTGTACTCACAGGCTGGTCTCACACGAGCGAGTTTGAATTGTGGAATCCCCGATCGTCACAGGTCAATCTGCGGCATTCCACACACATTCAAACAAATAGAGCATTTGCATGTACATGTGGACGCCGGCCGCAACAGAATTTGACCAATTCGTGTGAGACTGGCCTTAACATAGAAAGAACAGATTAAGGGTTCGTTCATATCAGTATAGCGGATTTCCACTAGAAAACCGGACAAAATAGTTCAGCAAGTTGCACTATTTCATCCTGCATGCCCCAGCAAAATGCCAGACTGCTGGCCAGAAATCCAACGGACCCCCATTATAGTCAATGGTGGGCCATTCGGCACCGTTTTGTTCTATCATAAGACAGAACAGTTTGGCCAGGGGGTGCAGTTTTCTAGCTCCCCAAATAGAGCAGGGAAATGAAATCCCCTAATGCTGATGTGAAGATCCCCAAATCCCAAAGTAGAGACTAATATGAATCCCTTTATTGTTGTGCCAAGTTTTGCCAACCAGGTGTTTGTTTCCACCTCTAAAGATGACCATGCGCTCGAATCTTTACATAAACCACAGAGCAGATGATCCATGTTTCGTAGAATCATTCATATGAATGATCCCACCAGCAACATGCCAGACTAAACTGAACGACAAGGGACCATGTGGGAAAAATAATAGACAATGGGCTTGTGCAAAGTGGTGGAGGACCTTCTGAATTTGGCTGATCACACTATGTACTTCTAATTTTTGCCAATCACATGCAACATCTTCCAGTATGACAGATCCCCTCTTGGGCAGGCTTTACAGTCTGCCATCACGAATGATCATTTACAGGGGATATTTTTTTTAAACGATCATTTCCCAAAATGTCCAAAATCGGTCATTTCCTGCAACTGAAATGCGAATGGGCAATTTTTTTTTATGGGCCAAACCCAATCATGCAGCAATGCAGTTTCTCTGGAGAGGGGAATATGGCATCTTGTAATTAAGGGGACTCTATAATCTAGGGTTAGGCTCCCCATCTCCAAGGGCCTTCTGGTATTTGTTTCATTTCTACACATATTGCATACCAAAAGCGAGGCTGACGTAGAGTTATATCAAAGGAAGAAAAAGGGGAAAAGGGCTTTACGTTTGCATACTCAGGATTGTGTTAGCATTTAGTCGCCTAAATCCACCAGCATTCTCCCAGCAACACATAATCCGCTTGACCTAATGGTTGTGCTGTTGATCCTCCAAGGAAGCGCCACAAATTAGTGGCAGAAATCAAAGTGTATGTTGTGGATTTTTGAAAAATCCACAGTAGATTTGCTTATGTATCGCCTCATAACAAGTGAAATTTGCACGCAGCCCTAGGTACCAGAAACTATGGGCACTATATAAAGCAGCCATTGGCGGTAGTCATAGTTGGATGTGTTCACCCCATGTTTGTTTCCTACTGGAAACAAGGGTCTGGCACTGAATGAGTGCCAACACTCACAATACACAGGAGTACGGAATAAAAGTGATGTTGTCATCCTATCCTTTTTTGGGATGTTTCTATGCAACTGTCTTTGGTAATTCTACGAGCCATTTCTCTATGGAAAGACAATAATGAACCATTACAAGCAGACATGTTCGATAAGTTCTCTGCTAGGAGCCATTAAGGCAGTAAAAATAAAGCTGTAATATCATCCAACAGAACAAACGGCTGTGTTAGGTACTAAGTTTTCCTGCTCCATTATGAGAGCAGGAAAATGGAATCCCCTGGCCGAATGGTTCCATTTTATGAAAGAACCACCAAATGGCCCCTATTGACTATAATGGGGTGCGTTTGGTTCTTGCCAACCTGTCTGGCGTTTCACCGGACTTATTCATTTCGCATTTCACACTGGATTGGCTCAAAGGGCTCCAAATACATTCTAATGGCTTACCTCCAATAGAGGCAAACCATATGGCTATGAGGCCAAGTGCTAGGAAAATGCTCCCTTCAAGCTGCCCCTAAATTTTAATTTGCACCTATTCCCTCAAGAAGCAATTCACACATTGCAGGTTTGACACCGCTTTAATTTTTCCCAAACCACAGCACAACTGGTTCTGCGTCACTTTAAGATGAGTTACTTGAAAATGTAATCATGCCCTTTTTTTTTTCAGAAGATCATGCTTGACGTAGGCCATCAGCCTAGAGAATAACGCTCACGCAATAACTAACATCCCATTTGTTTCGCTCATTGAATGGTGCCCATGGTGATATACAAGTGGCCAATCATTGCAGGTTATGGTTTTTTTTGTTTTTTTTTTATTTCTCTTATGCTGTCTTTTTTGTTCAGAATTTTCAAGGCTTCAAGCATTGTCAAATTCGAAATGTCTGTGTAGACTATTTTCTTCCATCTCTGGCTAACATCACATTATTCTATTAAATTAAAACCATACTACTTATTGTAGACTTTTCAATTCCAGCCTCCACCCAGGTCTCATAGGACACAGGGGAAATATATGGGTCAACACAGAACAAAAAGTTCTATGTTTCAGTACCATGGCTTCCTGTAGGATTTTCATGCAGACCATCAGAGATCATATGTGAAAAATGAAATTTTGACATCAAATTTGAAAGAAAGGGCTCATGACTTGTCAAATGATACTTGAAAAACTACCTTTTTTTTTTACCATTGTTATTATATGAAGCCGGTACTGCATAGCCCTGTATCTACAAACCCTAAGCCAAGACAGATAAGCGTCTTGGCACTCAGGGCACATGTGCTAATACCTGTCTAATAGAAAGCTTCTTGGTATGAAAGGGTAGGCTAGAGATGTGGGACACACTTTGGTTTCACATAACAGGTCTCCAGTGTGTAACTTACGGTTTGGTTTGGAATTCTCTATAGCTTTTTCTTCCGAAGAAGAATTCTCATCGTCGTCGTCTTCATCTTCGGCAGATGGTAGCGCATCTGTGTTAGCACAACAAAAACATTTCAGTCAGTACATTTTTTACATTTCTGGTGGAACCAAAAATTTCAAGAATCGTCCATGTAAGAGTAATTTTTGCGGCAGATGTTCACTTGATAGGACACATCATTGGACACACATTGAAGAATCTGGAAATAGTACTGACTTGAAGGGCCCACGGATCTAAACAAATAGTGGCCTTGTTGTCCATATCATTTCAGCTTAAATAAGTATAATTGGTTCCTACGAGCAACAGGGACAACTGTTTGAAGCACGAGGTACTTTATAAACAGGATTATAGGGACATCGTCACTTTTTTTTTAATCAAATTTTTAGCTGTTGGCCCATTCCTTGATTGGCGGACCAAAATAACGTGAAGCAAAAAAACTAGGCAATGCCTACTAACTTTATAAGTGGAACACCCACCTCTGAACAGAAAAAGAATTACAGCCCTATAGGTTATGTGGACCTGCCTGGCCATATGGACAATACATTTTTGACATATCCTCATGACATAAAAACAACATCTCTATGGGTAGCTTAAAAGTGATCGTGGGCACACTATTGAGGGGAAAAAAAAAAAAAAAAAAAAAAATCAAATAAAAATAAAAATCTAAGCTTTTAAAAAATTCTATACATCCAGCAGTCTATCTTTTTTCCCCTCTGGCATTGTACATAATGGATATCATAGTTAATCCCACAGTTTTCTATGGGATAGTTCATGTATATGCTATGGGCACATAAGTTTTAATGCCAGATGCCTAACTGCACCAGGCAAAAAAAAAAAAGTTGCACGCAATGCTTTTCTTTCTGGGCATGGATGCAGATCAATGCAAAAAGTGCACCAAAATGGCATCACTTGTATCTGGCTCTGGCATAAAATCACTGACCGGACACAACTGATACATGGGAATCCAGTTTAAAGGTCCATTTACACATAAAGATTGTTGCTCAAAGTTTGTTCAAATGACCAAAAGTGTGTGATAATAGTCTCAACATGAAGCCATCGTGAATTATTAGTTTGCTTTTCACTTGTCGCTCAGTTTCAGCCTGCATAAAAATCATTTTGTTTCGCTCACTTCTCGTTACGTCCAAACACTCCTGCTCAGTGTTTCACATAGGAATGTGGGTCAGGAACGCTATCTTTTCTCCTTAGGGAGAACACCTAGAAGGTGAGTGAGTGAGGAGACTTATAAGGCCATTCATACTCCTCTGGGTAATATGCAAATGAGGGAGATGGAACAACTAGCGGCGACGTCACTCGCTTGTATAAACAGGAATCGTCCCGTGTAAAAGGGGCATTATGTGGTAGAATGGGCACATTTTGAACTGGTTGTATATCAAGAAGAACACATAACAGCCCATTACAGAAAGTTAGAGCCCTTTGACAAGTCACGACTATCGTTCATATTCGCATTGGTTCATGCTAATCTGAAAGAGAATTGGGCCTCGTAAACAGAACCAGCGACTGAAAGACGAATGATAGTTCATTTGATTTCTATACCTGCCTAAACTGAACGACAAACAATAAGCAAACAACGATCGGCCTGTGTATACAGGCCAATCTTCATCTATGAATGACTTTGAATGGATGCGGGTGGCTAGAAGCATTCTCTGGCCCGCTCCACCTTCATTCACTGGGCGATTGTCGCTCCTCTGTGAAAGCACAGGAGCAGAGGCGTAACTTGGAGCTCCTGGGCCTCAAAGCAAAACATGCAACAGGGCCTCCAACTATAATGCTTTATTCATAGTACTGAGCTCCCTATATGGAGAAGCTAGGCCTTATGGGCCCCCTAAGGCTCCTGGGCCCGGGTGCAACCGCATCCCCTGCACCCCCTATAGTTACGCCCCTGCACAGGAGTGACAATTGTACCGTGTAAAAGGACCCTTAAATGTGCCACATTTCCAAACAATTCCCAAGTGAACTGGACAATTGCATGGTCTACTTTTGGCCAAATTCTCCCTAAGATGAGGTGTCAAACAAAAATTGATTAAAAAAAAAGACATATTGCGGCACAAAAGGGTCATATTAAATTGATCATCAATTTTAAATTGCCATTAAAAAGGTCTGATAAGGAACCACTTACCTTTATGGGCTGCAATATGTATATGACACTATAGACATGGGGTTAACGTATTTTGACAAGTTCTACGAAAGCTCAGCCAAGCCACGGGTTATTTGCAATTAGAATTTTTTTTTAGCCTTTTTGATCAAATAATGGAGGTCAAATAAAGGTTTAGGGTTCCTGAAGGGCCTTTCCACCAGTTCTATAGGAAGTGTTAATGCTATGCATTTCATTACAGATTAGTGTGCAAAGGCCATTCATGAAAGATATACTGCAGTCATGCATTTGCATTTCACGTAGAATGGAAATAATGGATATTGTGGAAATTATGGTAGGCTCTACTTCAGTTCGTGGGGTCACTAACAATGTTCAAGCCATGGGCAAGTAACATGTTAAGACTTTACGTACTAGTGCCTCTATCAACATTGTAACAATTGATATGCTATACCTTCTTTCCGTTAACTATAGCAGCTTTATGACCATAAGACACTGGCCAAAAGTTCTTCAAACCAGGTCACTTCATTCACATTATTTTCAATGAAGGAAGGAGAGGCTACAACAAGACATTTCTAAATGTCTTGTGTTGCTTTCTGTATATCTTGCAGGGGAACAGAAAAATCAGCCCCAAAAAATCCAACATGGCAGATTTATTTAACTCCTCCCCTTATAAGAACATATGTACAAAAACAGCCTTGCATGAGGCATACCTTCTTTCTCTCCTTTCATATGCCCAAGACCAGTGCTTAGAGACTATATTGAATGTACTTTAGGGGTGGTCAGTAATCTTAGCCTTATTTAGAAATATTTGGAGAACCCTTTTAAAATGATTACACCACAAAGTAAAAAAAAAACATTTTACCATGTCATAATCAAAAACCAACCTGAAATGTTAACTTTGAATAAAACAGTATCTGTTCCAAATGGGCCACTAGTAACGCAGACATACAACCCAGAATCCTCCTGCCTCGCGTTGAGAATCTGGATCGCATCGCCTGTTATGCGAGTGCGGTTAGTCTCCGAAAGCTGAACTCCGTTTTTCACCCAGCTGATGCTCTGAACATCCTCTCGAAGCCTGCACTGTAAAATTATCGGGTCTCCGGGATGAGCCAAAAACGATTCCATTTCTTGTTTGGACTCTGGGCCAACTGGGTAGGGGAAAACAAAAAAAATCTGAATTACATTTTTTCTTTAAATATAAGGCTTTATAGGTGAGCCTCTCTTTTTGGGAGGAATAGTGACTTAAAAGGAAAAAGAGCTCCAAATGAAACAACTAGTGAAGTGTTATCAAGAGGTCTTTGAAGGTGTCCATGGTAGGGTCAATCAATCATGGGATTTATGGAAATTTTGGATAGTCTGACCAAAATAGAGAATACGTCTCAGGCAGATATTTCCATGTGATATTCCTAAAATTCTCACTATTGAAGTTTTGGGTGAAACATAAAAGTTATGCAGGTACTTCGTGGGTGAAGAACAGGTTGGAAAGCAAGCTAGAAAAGGTTAGTGTTAATTATTAGAAGAAAAGCATAATACCAAAGCTGCAATTCAGAACAATATAAACAGACACAAAAGGATACCAAAAAAAAGGCTCTCAGTTCCTGCTTCTAATAGTCTGAAGCTACTGGTGGTGGCCTGACCATGTGAGCAAAGGAAAAAAGCCAGAGCCGTGAAAGGCCAACTTCACACTGGCGAGCCCGATATGGGGCCATGCTTCATGGACATCTCCCGCTTCCCACCGTGTGAATTACCCGCGGATGTGAGGCATATTCATATCGCTCTCGCCACTGTGAAGTCAGACTAAGAGAACTGTCATGTGATAGAAGATCTGGCTCTGTACTTTTTATATGCTAAACATGATTGTAATAGACTTCTTATTTTCCGACTAACCAAGTTCCATCAGTGTGAGGTGTAGGCATGACCCAGAAATTACCCTTCTAAAAAGCAACACATGTTTTCAGTCCTTATCAGTGTCAATAAGATAAGGAAAGTTGCACTATGACAAGAGCAAACTACTCCTGACCATACAGGAAGAGAGGGGGAAATCATTTACAGGGCAGGTCCTTCTATGAGAAGGAGCACTACACCGAAAGGCTTCACACGGACGTATGCGCAATTGTGCATGCTCCAGTACAATGTATTTGCGCTATGAGTGAAGTAGATTTGCATAAGTATTGGCGCATTTTAATGTACTTTGCGCACGTAGGGCATGTTCATTGACACACAGCAGGCAGACGCCCCAATTTAAATGCCATTTAGCCTAATGGAGGTCCCCATAATATAAACTTATCTATGGGAGAACCTTTGGCGAGGTCTCACAAGGACGTTGTCCAATTGCGGAATTCTCGATCAGAGTCTGTGCGGAGGTTCCATGGCAAAACGTGGACATTGAGAGGCATGAACTTTTGATTTTTCCTTCACACTCATGGATACAAAATTGCGTATTCCATGAGTGGAGGTAGAAAGAAAAAACCCCCCAAAAAACGCTGTTTTTCCACCAATTTGCCACGGATGGCCTCCATTGCAGTCAGTGGAAGCAGTACGACCCGCAGCCTATATGCAATTAACATTGTGTATGGGCTGCGGATACCCACGTCATCGCTTATCAACAGCGTGGGAAAAGCAAACACTGGGGAAAAGAAACCTGTACTGCGAATGACCAATGGCAAGCTGCCACAGTAATCTCCAATGCAGAAAATTCAGGTGCGCAGGGTGACCGGCCAGGCTCACAGCCAGAATCCGCTGCGGGCTACCACCATGCGGAATCACTTCCATCCGTGTAAGCCTGGCATAGTAAGTATTCGATTTCTCTGCAGTGCCTCCACAGGGGAGATAAAGCATTACAACGATCCAATTAAAATCAATGGGTTATCCATATTAAAGCATGCACAGACCAGGTGCTCCAAAGTGAGGGGGGCTCTTTGTATCTGCTTAACAGACGAGGGTCCTGAATACAGGAACCCCGTGAATAACTTAACAAAACTATGACAAAACTGTTAATGGTGACCACATCTCAGCCAGCTTTCCTGATAATAGTCATGACAATAGTTACACACACAAAAAAAACAACATTTTCTTATATAACCTGCAGCAGTTATTTTTAAGCAGTATTACAGACAGATCCGAAAACATTTTAAATTCTTGGAAAAACTAATTTATATAATGTGACCTTTAAAAACACAGCTTTTATACACAACCTCGGCATGGGCCGGAGTCCAACAATCTATGAATCAGTACTGTGTGTACTCTCAAAAGGCAAAGTGCAATAGTAAAGGAATTAAACGGTGAGTAACGGCCAAGACAGTAAACTACTTTATGTTGTGTTTTTGTTTTTGAACATCTTCAAGTATTCAGCACCTTCGCCTTTTATCACATAACTAAGTTATAACCAGTCAGTCAGATAGAAGACGCTTTTAGCCCAAAAACTCCACTGATGGTTTACGGTACGAGAATTATGAGGCACATAAATCACCAAATTAAAAAAAATATATAGCAAATAAGATTTAACTTTTCTTTTGCAGTCATTACAGACTAGATTTCAGCAGAAGATCATTCTACAACAGGTTCCTAAATTGGTTGTTGGTTGAAAAATGGCAGGAGGATCGATTCTATTGCCACCTCCAACCATAAAAAGAAAAAAAAACTGATTAAATAGAACAGTGCCAAAGACAGACTATAAAAATAATATAAAAGGTCTTAAATGAAACCCGTCACATCGAACATTACCTCAATATGATGGCAGTATGTTATTGAGCAGGAGGAGCTGAGCAGTTCAATACATATTTTTGTAGTAAAAGATTCAGTCTGAAACTTGTAATTTAGTTAAACTATTGCCCCTTCTGGCTTTAGGAGTCCAGTGGGCGGTCCTAGAAGTGATTGACAGCCGTACCTGTACAAGTGTGTGTATTGAAAATTGTCTTTATATGCACACTCATAGGTAAGGCTGTTAACCCTTTCCAATACACTGTCTGACCTCTGAAGACATTATGATTTAAGGCTGTACAGTTCCGATGTTGGAAGACGCCCGTTGGGGTTCTCTTACTGTATATTGCCAGCCTCTCTGCTGTCGGAGCCTATCCAACGTGTCACCTCATGCAGTACTGGCTTTAGCCAGCATATAGCGCCGTTGTATAACGGCAGAAAAAGAGTAAGCCCCCTAGGAAAACCAGGATACAAATTGAATTGGAAAGGGTTAATCATTGAGTAGGATAGCTGACTAGACTCGAAGCTAGAATCGTCAGAGATTTAAAAGAATTAGATACTAATCATGTTGAATCTTTTCCCACAAAAAAAGGTATTGAAGTGACTGTCCGGGCCTGGAGAAACAAAGATGGCTACACCAGCTTTTCAGACTACCTGATGCACACTGAGCACTTGTATGCATAATTCGTCTGAGACACTACACCTGCTTCGATTGACCAGTGCTGCCCATGTGAGCAGTGCTGACCAGTCAGAGCAGCATGTCATGTCTTACAGACTACCAATGAATACAGTGTGCATCAGATAGTCAGAGAAGTGGTTCGGCTATCTTTGTTTCTCCAAGCCCAGAGGGTTGCTTCAATCTGACCAGATCATATTACTCTGACACAATGCCTGCAGGAGTTGTGCTGACCACTTGAATGAGTCCCACTAAAATTAATGGAATGTACATGTGCGACCATCACTACTTCACTTCAAGATGAGCGGGACCCAATTCTCAGGATCTGTGGAGTTCTCAGTGGTTTGACTACCTCCGATTTGAAAGTTTTCCCCTAACCTGAGATAGGTTGTTCCAATATACAAAAAGGGGTCCAAAAGAGAGCCTGGTAACTACAGGCCGGTAAGTCTCATGTCAATAATTGAAAAAATATTCAAGGGGTTTCTGAGAGATGCCATCCTAGAATACCTCAAGGAAAACAACGGTATAACTCCTCATCAGCATGGGTTCATGAGGGGTCAATCATGTCAGATCAATTTGATCAAGAAGTAAGTTCTAGGTTGGGCCTGGGAAAGTCTATTGATGTCGTATATCTGGATTTCTCTAAAGCATTTGACACCGTGCCACTTAATAGATTGATATATAATATAAAACAGCTCAGTCTGGGCGAAAGCATGTGTATCTGGGTTAAGAACTGGCTCAGAGATAGAAAGCAGAGGGTGGTAATAAACGGTTCGTACTCTGATTGGGTCACTGTCACTAGTGGGGTACCACAGGGTTCAGTACTAGGCCTCATTCTGTTCAATATATTTATCAACAACCTGATAGAGGGGCTGCACAGTAAAATATCAATATTTGCAGGTGATACACAATTATATAAGACAACTAAAACAACGGAGGACAATGTACGACTACAAACGGACCTAGATAAGCTGGGGGCTTGGGCAAAAAAATGGCAAATGAAGTTCAATATTGATAAATGTAAGGTTATGTACATGGGCAGGAGAAACGGATGTCACCAATGTACACTAAATGGGGTACTGCTAGGGAAAAGTGATATGGAAAAAGACCTGGGGGTACTAGTGGACTGGAGACTAAACTGGAGTAACCAATGCCAGTCAGCTGCTGCAAAAGCTAATAAAGTCTTGGGGTTCAATAAAAGAGGTATAGAGGCGAAGGACGAGAACATTATTCTTCCACTATATAAGGCACCTGTCAGGCCTCACATGTAATACTGTGCCCAGTTCTGGACACCGATGCTGAGGAAAGATTTTGCAGTGCTTGAGGGGGTTCAAAGAAGGGCAATTAAATTAATAAACAGAATGAGAGGACTGGAATACCCAGAGAGGCTATCAAAATTAGGATTATTCACCCTGGAAAAAAGACGGCTAAGGGGCGTCCAAATAACTGTATAAATATATCATGGGGCAATACAAGGATCTCTCCCATGATCTGTTTATACCCAGGACTGCGACGGTAACAAGAGGGCATCCACTACGTCTAGAGGAAAAAAGGTTTCATCACCAACACAGAAGGGGGTTCAACTGTGGAACACTCTGCCTGAGGACGTGGTGATGGCAAAATCCATAGAGGAGTTTAAGAAGGGACTAGATGTCTATCTAGAGCGCTATGATATTACAGGATATAGACATTAGGTGACCAGTGGGTTGTTGTTCCGGGTCTTACAGTCAGGTAGGAACTATCAAAGGTTGATCCAGGGATTATTCTCACTGCCATTATGGAGTTCCCCCGCATGGATTAATTGGCTTCTGCCTCATTGGGGTCTTTTGCCTTCCTCTGGATCAACAATAGGGGGAAGGGGGTTGAAAAAGGCTGAACTAGATGGACATTGTCTTTATTCAGCCTAACATACTATGTTAGGTGATAACTTTCAAATGTGACGCAATTCCCCTTTAAAAACATAAAACTCGTCAGGAAAGGCTTCAACAACTTAGTTTGCATAGCTTGGAAGAAAGAAGGAAAATGGGGGATACGATCAAAATTCTTATAAATATATTAAAAGGTTTAAATAAGGTTCATGAGGAAAGAAACTAAACACTAGAACAAGGGGGCACAGTCTGAGATTAGTTGGGGGAAGATCAGAAGCAGTGGCAGAAAATATTTTACTGAAGGACTAGCAGATGCTTAAAACAACTTTCCAAGAGATGTGGCTGGAAAATCAACAGTAAGTCAAGTTAAAGGTGTTTTTGTGACCAAGATATTATGCAGACACTGCGACCTCTTCAAATAGCCGACTGGCAGTGGTCCCAAGGTGGCTGACCCCCACTGATCCGATATTGATGACCTATCCTTAGAATAGGTCATCAATGTTTTAAGGCCCTTTACATGGGGCGACCTATTGGGTGCTTTTACATCATCGCTAGTCAATGGAGGCCTCGATCGGGTCGATCCGTCACTCAGTTTTCTGCATGCAAATGAAGGAATTCTCATTCGTCACTCAGTCGGGGCATGCATTTACACTGAACAATAATGATTTAGACTCCCGCTGGATGCAGCAATATGAACGATTTAGCGGCCCGTATGAAAGTGCACTTAGTATCAGAAAACCACATAAAGAAAAAATGGAATTTATATAAGGGCAGATTATGTGGTCATTATTGTTGTCAATCATCTTTGTTTTACATGTAAACTATTTTAATGGGTAGCCATTTATTTTTTCAATGCCCCCCCCAAAAAAAACACAGTATATGTTGGCACTCTATAAGCATTGGGAAATAAGAAATAGAGATGGCAATTATTTATCTTCTAATTGACAGTTTGGTGGGCTCCTCTCACAAGAAAGATCAAAAGACTAGAGATGAGCGAGCGTACTCGGATAAGCACTACTCGCTCGAGTAATTTGCTTTATCCGAGTATCGCTGTGCTCGTCCCTGAAGATTCGGGTGCCGCTGCGGCTGACAGGTGAGTCGCAGCGGGGAGCAGGGGAGAGCGGGCGGGAGACAGGGAGAGAAAGATCTTACCTCCGTTCCTCCCCGCTCTCCCCTGCAGCTCCCCGCTGGCACCCGAATCTTCAGACCCGAGCACAGCGATACTCGGATAAAGCAAATTACTCGAGCGAGTAGTGCTTTTCCGAGTACGCTCGCTCATCCCTAATAAAGACGCTTTAGAAGGATAATCTAACTATTATTAATAGGAAAGATATATACAAGCTGTTTTTGCATTTTTTTCACCACTTTTTTTCTTGCTGTTCATCTTTAAGGCTGGGTTCACACACAGCTGATTCCCGACGTAAATGTCGTGGTTTGGCCGCGGCGGCTTTGAAGCGGCCCAGCCGCTCGCTCTTCCGCTGCAGCCGGCGCTCCCATAGAGGAGAGCGCGGCCGCAGCGTAAATAAAAAAAAAAATAGACATGCTGCGGTTGGCAAAGCCGCGCGGGAGCGGCGGTTTCTGCCGGATTAACCGCAGCGGATTGGCCGTCCCGTGTGGACGAGATTTCTGAGAAATCTCGTCCACTTGGCTGGCTAATCCCGAGATTAGCGGCCGCGGGCGGATTTGCTGCGGCGAAATTCTGCACGGAATTTCTGCGGCAAATCTGCCCTGTGTGAACCCAGCCTAAGAGTGACAGATGCAGCTTTCTTTCCATGCTAATCTAAGGAGCAGACCCTTAGATAATGTAAATACAAGTGACTGACCCTGTTACACCCATAATGGGTGGTTACAGGAATGGCCCTCAACAGGGTCAAATGGGCTGTAGATGCCAATGAGCTGTAAATAAGTCTATTTTCAGGGGCATAACTATAGGGGATGCAGTTGCACCCTGGCCCAGGGGCCTTAGGGGTCCCATAAGGCCTCTTTTCTCCATATAGGGAGCCCAGTACTATGACTAAAGCATTATAGTTGGGGGCCCTGTTACAGGTTTTTCGTCAGGGTCCAGGAGCTTCAAGTTTCTTCTCTGCCCATTTTTATTGTTTGATGCTATAAAAAGCCGCTACGTCTGATGAGGTTACATGGCTGATCACTTACGGTTATTGCAAATTGCAGGTTTTCTGACAATCGAGGCGAGAGCCTTATTTAATCTGTTGTTGTTCTCCTTCTGACAGGAGAGATGGTGGGAAAATTAACTTAAGAGCTCCAATTCTTGCTCAAGGCAGCTGATGTAAATGATGATGCTCATGTGGCAAGATAGACACAGGAGAGGATTTAATTTCAGACCTGCTTGGGGCTACGTATACCAAGCACTCGTACAACAATCAGTGAACAGTTCAATCCCAGCAACACAGGGTATTCTTCGCTGGCATTCTTATGCCAGTCTTGGGAAGAGACAAAAACACTTTTGTAGTAGAATAGGCTTTTGAAAGAAGGGGGTTAATACTGCCCCAATAGTGGATAAATAGTGCCACTACACAATACCCAGGTAATACTGACATAAAGGGAACACATAAGAGTGCCGTAATATCTGACATATAAAAAACAGCAATGCCAGAGCTAGCACCATGATGTAACAGGTAAAGTTGTGTTTACATTTAGGCCTCGCGTTAAAGTTAGGCCCCTGGCACAGAGTGTTAAGACAGCAGAATGCAGTCCTAAGCTCTCACTCACGACCTGAAGGTTGCAGGTTCAGCCTTCCATCTTTCCGAGGTCAAGGGGAAAATATTTTGCAAATATCTCGTCCACACAGAGCGGCCAATCCATTGTGGCAAAGCCAGGCAGAAACAGAAATGCGGTGTGGAATTCAATTCGGCGGCATGTCAATTATGTTTATTCTGCTGTGGCCTCACTCCTCTCTATGGGGAGAGAAAGCCGCAGTGGAATACTGACGGCCGAACCACTAAAAAAACAGCGGGTCTTGAAAATGCGTCTCTCCTGCGGAAAGCTCACGGTCCTTCAGTTTGGCCAAGCCATGAGATTTCCATCCCATGTGAACCCAGCCAAAGGGTTGCCATTGCCATAAACATGGACCCACCCTATTAGTTCATACCTAAAACTTTCATCAATTACATTCCTGAACTGCAATTCCCATTACTTTATGGGCACCTAATCAATGTAGCTGATTAAAGGGAGGATTTCTGTATCACTAACCACAATACTACTTCATTAACCCAGACTGCGTAAAACGAGTCATCAACTCTTGCCCTGTAAACCTTAGATAATGTTTAACCCTGCTCTGCTTCACAGAACAGGGTAAAGAGTGCACAGCCGTGGCTGACTTGTCACTTGGAAGACAGTGTACAAATCGGGAGCACATGTTCTACTTATACCACCTACATGCTGGCCAAAGTCTAAACTTTTTAGAATTAAATCCATTGTGGGTGGGGGGGGGGGGGGGGGGGGGAAGATGAAGGAGGTGCAAAGTGAAGGAAAACAAAATGAAATAATAGAACCACATCAACGTTTCACTTACAATTGCAAACACTCACATTTTTCCAGGATATGTAAATATATAAAATTATACGTCTAGTTTTAATAGGTTTTGGGTGTTTATTCCATAGTTTAAAATTTTATAGCTTGTTTTAAATTCAGCATTAAAAAAAATGTAAAAAAATACACAAAATAGTAAGCAATTTCACACTAAAAAATAAGGCTCTTTAAAAAAAAAAAAAATACAAAATTTTGATTTACAAAATAATCCGAAAATGAAGAAATATATATAAAAAAAATTGTAATATATTTTAATTAAAAAATAAAATAATAAAAAAAAAAAGTCAAACACCCTTACAGACTTGACAGAATTTAGGGGGAAACATGAAAAGGAAGGAGGAAAATGACCTGGAAAGTAAAGGCAGATCCTATATATACACAGCACATGGAAAGAATCCTTAATAATCAACACTGAGGGGAAACTGACTCAATGTGTTTTTAAGAAAGGAGAGCTAAAAAGGGCAAAAAAAAAAAAAAGTTGAAAACATTGGCGCTTTCAAATGCAAATTGAGCAAAGCATGGGATGCAAACTTTAGTTAAGCTGATGCTGATGCAGATTTAGCCATAAAGGCCTTAAACAAAGCCTAACTAGGACAAAAGATAGTGAATGGCTCTAAGCAGCAGGCGCTGGCTGGTTTCTATGGAAACGCCAATGGGGCCTAGTTAAATTTTTTCCTTTTACTTCCTAGAGCATACAAAAAAGACCTGTGGGTACCCTAATCCCAAAACCTTGGTGGAGGGATGGGGGTCAGAAGTTTCCCACATATTAGAGTAGGAAGAAAGCAGAAGCACTCAGCCACGTAACACCTTTTAATCCCCTTTCAATGACAGGAAAGCAGTATGTTTATATTTTACTCATCAAAAAACACAGGGTTAAAACCTGCAGTTGGGTCATCTAGAAAAAAAAAAACAAAAAAAAAAAACAAACCACAAGAAATAATTCAAAATTTTGTAGAAAAATTTAAATAAAAATGTACAACTCCAGTTTGTTGGTTATAAATTATACTTTATTTGGAATGATCATTAAAACTGCAACAAATGATCCAAAATATAGCTTACATATTAGGCAAAATTGTAAATAACTTTACAGGGCCCATTGTAGTACATGGTAAACTACCCAATGACTTACTCCATTGACATTTTTCGATATTTTTTTTTAATTGTTTGGGCAGCAATATTTTATATTTTTTTATGCTCCTTGGAAATGCAAAATTAGGGTTCCTGCATGTGGCAGTATTATCAATGCTGTATATTCTCCAAGCTATAATGCAACACCCCAAATCTATAAAGGCCATGATGATGATGATTTATCCGTTCAGTCATTGCCAGCTTTCGGTCACTTTGTGGATCAGCATATGCCACGCTTCCTTCAGATTTTCCACATTCATGTTCAGGTCAACCTCGATTGTGTCTAGCCACCGTGTTCTTTGGCATCCTCCTCTTCTAGACCCACCGACTGTGCCGAGCATTAATGTTTCCAAAGAATTGGCTGGTATGACATGACTGATTTATCAAAGGCCTATTGGCTATAGTATGGCCTTTATTTTGTTGTGATACTTTATGGATCACAACAATATAAAGGCGGTACTGCAGCCCGATAGACGTTTTATGAATTGTCCCTTTGTTTCCTATAGTTCAACTGCTTTGCTTTTACATTAAAGCCCTATTTAGATGGGACGAATGTCGGGCAAACGATGACCGACACTCGTCCCCGCATATACTCGCTCCCATGCTGCTGCACAGGAGCGAGTATCACTGGCTCTCTGACGGAGCGGCCAGCAGGGAGGCAGAGGAGGAGATTCTACTCCTCACTCTCCCCTGCCCCTCTTTATTCGCTTAACACAGCGGCTGTTCAGTATTGAACAGCTGCTGTTTACATTGAACGATCATCGTTCAGCTCATCGTTCATCGTTTATGCAGCCTAGACAATAAAAGATGAGCTGAAGGATGATCATTCAGTAATTCATGATTGATGATGGTCTGCAGCTCAGGATCCCCACTAATCAGCAGTTTCCTGGCACCACTTTCTGTATGGACAATGCAAGAGGCAGATTGCACTGTCCGTAGTACAGAGTCCCGGGCTGACATTATAGGCGCAGCTCTCACTGAACCCAGGCTGCTGCACTATGGACAACGTGATCTGCTGCCTGCACTGTCTGTACTGACAGAGGTGCCAGGAATAAGCTGATCAGCAAGAATCTTGAGTAGTGGACCCCAGCCGATCATCTTTTGATAACCTATTCCGAGGATAGGTCAGCAGTAGAAAAAGCTCCCAAGAGTCCTTACAACCTCTTTAATATATATATTTTTTTCAAACCATGGTTGAAACACTTCTACCAACTACACCACCCTAAATTCTACATTTTTGGAGTACCGAATTGGGTAGACATCAGAATTACTGAAGGTCATCAACCTTCACGACAAATATTATTTCAGCTTTTTTTTCTCCCCAATTAACTTTAAACAAGCAATATATACCATATATACACATTGTTCTATAACAATCAAAAACCAAAAATTAAATATACTGCCCAAAAACATACAACTTGAGAAATGTTCCAATTCAGCAGATGCTAGCATTTACCCAAATATGGCTCTGGTGAGACAATACAATGTAGCTTCACAATTTGGCCAGGTGAGACTTGTATGTGCCAATTCCGTAAAATGATACTTCATTATTTATATGCATGCTGGGATAAATATCATTTAATTGCTAGCAACTAATTACATATTGGAATCTCCCCAAAAACTATTGCTGGTTAACTATTTCCCCTAGGAAAAAAAGTGTTGTTTTCTCATTAAACACTCAAATCCCTTATCCATCCTGACCCAGGAAATACCTCTAGGACAAGCAAATACCCTTTGTCTGCTGGGGGTGGAGGGGATTCATTAATTCTGCACATACACAAGTGCTTGACTACAAATTCATCAGGGATTATACAAAAGGTGGATTATCTCGGCACTTAATTGGGTTAAAAACAAAAAAACAAACCAAAAAAAAGAGAGCAAGGGTTCAGGAGTGCACTTACAGGTAATGAGCAATGTGCAAAAACCAAGGGAGTCTGCGGGGATCCTGAATAGATATATCCATAGTAGCACAACGACTCCAGCAGACCATGTATGAACATTTTAGATATATTTACATCATATGGGCGTTCGATGTAGTGGGGCCGAGTTGGTGGGGGACTTTCTTTTAATGCAACCACCATTTATCCTCGCGACATGTTAAGGCCCTTTTACACGGCATGATTATCATGCAAATCGCTCATTTGATCCAATTGCTAAGGCCCAACGCACACGGGCAAAATCTGGTGGCAGTGGATTCCGCAGTAAGTGTCCATCCATAGCCTGCAATGTAAAATGAGTCTTCCACGCACACAAGCGCAAATCACTCGCGGAGGAAGAATCGCAGGATGCTCTATTTTCGGGACTCAATGCAGTGGAAGCCGTCCGATCCGGGGTGATTCCAAAATGTCAATTTCGAAATCACCGCGGATCCACGCCATTGCCAGTGCGGCATTCTCTGCAGTGCGCTGGCCGGCGCATCCATAGAACACAGAAGAAAAAATCTGGACAGGTACGCGGGGATCACTGGTCGGGACCAGGTCGGATTCCGCCGCAGGATCTGATCTGGCAGTGTGCATTCAGACTAACACGATAATTGTGCTGTGTGAACGCATCCAGTGGAAGACTGATTAGCGATCGCTGATCGGGCCTTTCATGCAGACCTAAAAATCATAGTTGGTCTGCCGTTGCATCGTCTGACATTCATTTTGAAGTTCTGTACTGCGGGCATGTGCAGAAGTGCCAGCTGGCACATATGCGCAGTACAGATTTTTTTTTTTTAAATCTCCTGCTATTCTCACGGAATCCGTGGCACATCCACAGTGTCAACTATGAACGCGCCACAAATGGGACTGCTTCCATTAACTTCAACGGAAGACGTCCGTGCGGGAACCGCAGTAAAATGGGGCATGCTGTGATTTTTTTTAAAGAAAAACAATTGAATCTGCATTGCCCCATTCTACGGCCCATAGCATTTCTAGATTTTCCACTAATTGATCCATATGGGGGCTTGTTTTTTGCACACAGTTGTAGTTTTTATTGGTACCGTTTGGAGGCACACATGACTTTTAAAGGGGTTGTCCCGCGAAACAAAGTTGGGGTATACACTTCTGTATGGCCATATTAATGCACTTTGTAATATACATCGTGCATTAAATATGAGCCATACAGAAGTTATTCACTTACCCGTTCCGTTGCTAGCGTCCTCGTCTCCATGGTGCCGTCTAATTTTCAGCGTCTAATCGCCCGATTAGACGCGCTTGCGCAGTCCGGTCTTCTCCGTGTTGAATGGGGCTGCTCGTGCTGGAGAGCTGCTCCTCGTAGCTCCGCCCCGTCCCGTGTGCCGATTCCAGCCAATCAGGAGGCTGGAATCGGCAATGGACCGCACAGAAGACCTGCGGTCCACCGAGGGTGAAGATCCCGGCGGCCATCTTCACAAGGTAAGTAAGAAGTCACCGGCGCGCGGGGATTCGGGTAAGTACTATCCGTTTTTTTTTTTCAACACATGCATCGGGTTTGTCTCGCGCCGAACGGGGGGGCTTTTGAAAAAAAAAAACCCGTTTCGGCGCGGGACAACCCCTTTAAATAACTTTTTATTGTGCTTTTTGAGAAGCAAGCAAAAGAAAAATAGGAATTCTGGCATTACTTTAAGTTATTTGTACGGCATTCACCATGTGTGATAAATACCAAAATAGTTTCATTGCCCGAGTCATTTGGAACATGGTAATACCTACGTTTTAAAAACGTTTTGGGTAGATTATCCATTTAAAACGTAGTTCGGTGGGGAAAAAAAAAATACATATTTCATTAAACTATTTTTTTTCTTTAAATTAAACTGTATTGAACTTTTTGACATTTATAAGTCCCTCAAGGGGACCCGAAGATGTGATCTTATCTTTATGATAGTAAACTGCATTACATTCTACTAATGATATCCTATGACCGCATTGTATTAAGACTCTGCAGGAGGGCGGTGTCTAATAGGTTGATTTACATAGTAAACATGGAGGCCTTTGTAAGGCTCCCGGCTGCCATAGGAACTTTAGGATCACATTTCAGGGTGCCGATGAGTAATAGAAAGGGCCCCCCGTCATCTGCTTACATGCTATAGTAGTTGATTGTGGCATGTAAAGAGAGTCGACCACTGCCGTAACTATAACGGATGCGGTTGCACCCGGGCCCAGGAGCCTTAGGGAGGCCATAAGGCCCCTCTTCTCGATACAGGAAGCCCAGTACTATGAATAAAGCATTATAGTTGGGGGCCCTGTTACAGGTTTTGCATTGGAGCCTTTGCGTTAAGTTAAGAAGAGTTAGGGGGCCCCAAGATAAACCTTTGCACCCGGGCCCATGAGCCTTTAGCTACGCCCCTTTCAACCTACCATGAAATGAGATTTCTCCTCTCCTATTGGTTAGAGCAGGAGCCTGGCTGTCATCAGCTAAGCCACCGCCATAAAGACACGTATGTGCAGGTTTAAAGCGCATTCGTGGGGTCTATAAAAAGGCGTATTGGCATTCACTGAGGGTTTACAGTGATTTTAGAAGAGGCCATCAATGTGTGACCAGTGAGAGCCCCTGTAGTCAGCAGGGGGTTCTAGTAAACTGGGATATTGGAGAGGTTTTAGAAGGGATGACTGTTGACCACTTAACCGCCCAACAGCTGTCCCAAGGACTATAAAGTGAAGCACGCTGGGGATCTATTATGGCCGCCTGTATCCATACACTACAAACAGGCAGTCGTTCATAGATGATCGACCGCCTGTTTACACTGAACGATAAGAAGTCGCTCACTAGTAGTTTTGTTTCAGCTCAGTCACATGTTATCGCTCATTTGGGCGATTCTCCAGGTGACTTGCCTACAGTCATAAGAAACTTTCTAGGACAACGATGGAAACAGTTGGGTAAATTTTCTTTTTTTCTAGCAATCTAATAACAAAACATATTGGCACACTCGTCAAATTTGAAGCAAATGTTCCCATCTATGGTTAGCAACACTCAGCTCTGCCACATGTGTATAAATAAGTGCATCGCCATCACCCAGAGCTCCATCACCACCCTCCTCCAACTTCCATCCTTATCTGTATTAGCTCCTTTCGATTGCTTAACAAATGCTAGAATACCTAAAAAGTAACATTATCACCAGTGTGCATCACATAGGAAGTGGCTAGGCCAGTGCAGGCCACATATGTATTGGCTTAGTGCAAATGACCTGATAGACCGGTTTGCACCCTTCCACCTCAGATTTGCATGTTCTAAAAAAAAGACAAACATTTGCCAGGAACAATTAGTATAGACACTAAAAGTCAAGAAATGGTGGACATCAGCTTTTTAAGTCAGTGATTAGGTGGTAATTAACTTAACTTGGTTATCACTGAGGTAATTTAATCAGACTGGAAGCAAGCTAGGCTCGGTTCAGATTTCTGTTGGAGGGTTTTTGTCCCGGGTTCCCATCTACAGTACCAGAAAAAGGTTCATAAATAACGCAGCACGCCGCACTATTTTTTCCAGTGATTGAAGCCGGACAGAACCCATTATAGTCCATGGTGCCGCCAGTTTCTATCAGTTTGACAAATCTGGAATGCCACTTTATTTTTGTTCTTCTATTCCGTAACAGAACAATAGAATGGAAAATCGGAACAAGAGTCTAAGGAACACAGAACAATTATTGTGTAATTATTGAATCGTGTGAAAATGAACCCTAATCGTTCAGTTTAATCATGGCCAACGACTGAACTAGAATTTGTTTGCTTAGCGTTGATTTCACGCAGGCATGAAAAAAAATCAGTTTGTCATTTGCCAGTCATGAAAGGCGGTCAGTTTACAAAAATGTCATCCAGGCCCTTCGATTTCAGCAAGACAGACGCCTATCACTTGTGTATGAGCGCCTCCCGACTCTCCAGACAGGTGATGTCAGGGGAAAGAAGGATCAGGTATGTTGAAATTCAACACCAAAATCCCTTTGTTCCCCCTAGAGATAACCCAGCACCAGAGGTGTGTGGCAGCTGTTTACCACCCTCCACCTACTGAAAACATGTGAATACTCAGCAAACCAAGTGTTCATGTGTATGGGAAAAAAAGTCAGTTGGAATGGACCATTTTGGGCCACCATTGTTTGAAAATTATCACTAATGATGGCAATCTGCTGTCTGCCAAAAAACATCATCGGTCACGTAGTATTTTTAGCAGACCGCAGCTGAAAAAAAGCCAACTCTATGGCATGGTCGACCAAATTTGGTCACCTCCGGGTTCCGCAGCAAATAGCGTCCATAACATTCCATGGAAAAAATTTTATTTTTCTGCATACCAATTGCAAATTTCCACTTGCGGAGGAAAAATAAATAAATTGCAGCATGTTATATTTCTGGGCGGGCTCTGCAGGGACGGCTTCTATTAAAGACAATGGAAGCCGCCCAATCCGCGGCCCTTACGCAACTGACATTGTAGAAAGGTCGCGGATTCCATGGCATCGCCAATGGAGAAGCAGGGGTTTAAAAAAGGAAATCTGTATTGTGCATATCAGACAGCGAGCCATGTGGAGCATCTGCAGTAGAGAACAGAAGAAGAAATGACAGGTACACGTGGATGCCGGATGGTCATAGGGTCGGATTCCGCAAGTAGCCGTGTGCAGCCAGCCTTATTGGCCAGCTGAGAAATCATTCATAACAATGATTCCTCAGATGATTGATCTATTGTATTTAGATCAATCAAAACCTTTTTATAGGGCAGCTTAACTCTGCAGGTTGGTGGGACATCATCAAAAGACCCAACGCAAAAGCGGGTAGATACAATTCGGTGCAACTGGGTTGACCATAATTACTACAATGAGCAACTAAAGGTACCTTTATATGGGGCGACTCCTGTGCTTACATAGGGAGACGGTCGTTTAAGTAGAGGCGCAGTGGCTGGGGATCGTTCTGAACCTGTCCACCTCCATTGACAGTAAACAGGAGTCGCTCAAACATTGAGCAGCTCCTGCTTACAAAGCCCCATAGTCGCCTGGTTTTTAGTTCTGCTAAAAACCAAGTGACTCAAATAGGTGACCCATTTCTCACTTAGTGCCCTGTTGGTGGCCGCCTGTACACAGAACAATTAATCGCCCAAATGTGCCGTTTCCAATGAGAATTTGGGTGACAAATCAGCTGTGTAAAAGGTACCTTGAGTCCAGGAGAATAGTTAACAGAACTAAAGACCATTAATATATTAGGTCATCTGCAGCCTATAATGCATCCTGTTGCACCTGGGGGGGTAAATACCTTGCAGTATGCAGTCCTAAGCTCTCGCTCACGACCTGAAGGTTGCAAGTTCAATCCCTGCCTGGTTCAGGTAGCCGGCTCAAGGTTGACTCAGCCTTCCATCTTTCCAAAATCGGTAAAATGAGTACCCAGCTTGCTGGGGGTAATTAATAAAACAAATGCGGAATAAGTTGGCGCTATACAAATAAACAGTCCCTTTAGTTTCTAATAGAGATACTAGCACCGCTACCAGAGTGTTGGGATACTTGCAATCTTTCTTCCGCGTACATCCGTGTTGGAAAAGTGCACACATACGTGACCATAAGCAATTTGTTTCCGCGATCATTCCCAGGTCTTCTGCTGCAGATATCCGTACGCTCATGTAGGCCGGCTCAATTGTCCATAATCCATAGACCACAGGCCGTCTGTTGACACCAGACCATAGGTAATCCAATAATGGTATTGCAGGGCAAAATCATCTCGTCATACTTACTGTAAAGTTCCCACAAATCACAAACCAAATCTCATCCCAACACCAAATTATGGAATGGCTACTTCTGCAATAGCCTAATTATATTCGTGTAGGTGCACTGACAACGAAAAGTCGTTAGAAAATCTCCCCCCAAAAAGTCAATGTTCACATTATTTCACTGCTAGGTTCATAGTGCAAAGCAATACATAGAAGTGGAAAGGATGCTCAGCAATTATAATCATGCAAAGCTGCTAAACTTCTGTATGGTCAGGAAATAATTGTCTCAGGAAAGGTCAGGAAGGTGCTGCACGGCTCACTGATTTATATTTTCAACTCTGGCGAGTAAAGATTTTATTCCTCAGAAGAGGGATTAATTCCTGAAGGAGGGAAGAAAAAACATACAACATAGGACCCCAGCTGTTCCAGTTGGCCTCTGACCTTCGTCTTCACTAAAGTGTGATTTCCCCCCCCCCCCCCTCCAACCCCTCTTGTGAAGCTGTCGCTCCCCCTCCCCCCCACCTTCCTCACAAGCCCAGACACAAAAGCTTCCTCAGTGCCTCTTGTTGAGGCAGCACAAAAATGTTTCTGGCCCCTTTGGCTAATGAAGTGTGTGGGTCAAAATGACTGTTTATATATGTTAATCTACTTCCTCCCTGCGCTGGAGACAGGCCTCCCTTTCTAAACACAAGCTGAGGCAAGAGCCATTATAAATCCCTCACGTGCACGTGGTATGGCAAGACGTACTACTATAACCATCTTATAAGAAGGCCTTCACGTAAAATTCATCGGTCTAAACATAATCTGGCCACTAGGAGTGTAGTTTAGCTATTGCAGCAAAAGCTAAACAAAAACAACAAAAATAAACTTAAATGGAATTTTTTAAAAACAAGCAAGGGAAGCATTTGATCATGCAAGGGAGATATGTGGTGACCGATCATGACCCAACTGTGTTCATAAATGGACAAACATATCTCCAACAGGCTTTGAGCTCATCATTGGATCACCTATTTTCAAGATGGCAAGCTCTCATTTCACTAGTGGAACATAAATGGCAACTACAATGTTCCAACCTCTTCGAGAAAGTTGATTTAATCAAGGCCAAGCGTGACATTCAATCAAGGCCAAGCTGGCCAGAAGCTAAAGACTTCAGACACATGTTTTTCGTACCGATTGTAATTCAAGGTGGCCACAGGTACCCAAATTACCTGACCACCTAATGTGTATTTGGTGTCTTGACTTTCTCCCAAAGGCAGATGTTTAGGATCGGGCTGTTTTTGTTCTCAGAGAAGATGAGCCCCTGCCAGAGGTGTCCAGCTCTACTTTTTGTCTGTGAAGGAGGATGTTCCATTGTCTAATACGATGAATTACAATCATTAATTGATCTCTGGCTTGATCTGTTAGCTGGGTTGACCTAGGCAGGGTTTCCCTTAACGGGGTGCATAATTAACAGGCAGCAACAGTGGCATGAAATCAGCCTCTTCGGACGTCTAACATCTCTAATGCATGGCCAAATATCTGATTGTCAGATAAGGTCCACGTTTCCCTCATACATGACCCGATTCTTGTCTGACCCATGTATTTTTCTCCTTGCTCGAACCATGTCAGGTTGAGTGCAACTGTAACCTCTGTACCCCATATAGCTATACGTCTATGTAAAATAACAGGGAATTGATGCCACGTACAACTATGTTAACCCATCATGTACATAAGACCTAAGTTGCAGAAACTGCCCATATTTGACTCGTGATTAAATTTGGAACTGGCACTCCTTTACACCAGACTACTCAATATAGTTCATAAAATTAGAAACATGGCTGACAAGAGGCAGCATTAGAAGTGTCCTATTCAAATAGTATATGGAACAGTTATTTGGGAAGTTAAAGTGCTTTACATATGAGTCAATCTTTACACCGTAGCTAATAATTGCCGACAGAGCAACATCTTCTGTTAAGACTCAAACTACTCGTTTTAAAAGGTGCAAATCTTTAACCAGGACCGTCTAAGGTATCAGAGTGCCAAGCAACCTGGACAAAAGAGGGGTGGTGGGAGTGTTACCTCTGATGGATTTTATCAAGCAGAACTAACTGCTATAGTACGTTTCTGGTGGGATATTATACAACTCACTGGTAGCGTATGGGCAACAGGATTTAACATTGAAGCTCACTAAGGAAAGTGCTACAGGAAGGACAGTCCAAAGGAAGCAGTATGTGCAAGAACATTTTTGGGCGATATTACAAAGATGACTTTTTTATCCTAGAATTGTCTTGCTAAGAAGATTTATAGCTCGGAAATGCTAATTTTGAAATTAACTTTTAATGCAAATCCAATACTCTACCCTATGTGATGCCCGCCAGCAGGAAGAGGTCTCAAAAACATCAATGGATGGTACTCTATGTAGTATGCACTTCTCTAACCTAGAGGAAGAAGGGAATATCTCATTGTGCCCTAACAAAATCTTTCATCCACTTGGCGCAGAGGTGATCATAGAGGATGGGGTACTGGTTATAAAACAAAGCCACCCTAACCCTCTGGACCTATTGCGCAATTCTCCCTACAACATTACCGATGGGGAAGATCAGTGACATTAGTTATCCCCTAGTTCCTGCTGGTGTGAAAAGACATGGCCATACACAGATCAATACCGACCATGATGATGAGCCAGCAGCAACTGTCCCTATAATATATACTACCGGTCAAAATTTTTAGTGCACCTCAATTTTTCCACTTTTAAACACAGTTCAAGTCCAGCAAATAACATGAACTGGTTCAAAGGTTCAAAAGTAGAGATGAGCGAGCATGCTCGGTTAAGGAAATTACTTGAGCGAGCATCGGCATTTTCGAGTAACTGCCTGCTCGAGAAGATTCAGGGGGCGTCGGGGGAGAATGAGGGGGGGGGGGGGAGAGAACTCTTCCCGCTCCCCCCTGCTTCCCCACCAGCTCACCCGCCGAGTCTTTTCGGACGAGCAGGCAGTTACTCGAAAATGCTGATACTCGCTCGAGTAATTTCCTTAACCAAGCATGCTCGCTCATCTCTATTCAAAAGTAAATTAAAAACATAAAAATATTAAATTTTAACCTGAAATGCATGAAAAGTTTGAATTTATGATTTTAACCAAAGACCTTTTTTCAGGGAACACGTCAAGGACACCTGCTCTGCAGCACAGAAAACAAAATTATGGTTTGAAATTGGATGCAAACTATTCCTGCAGGTGTCTCCACTTTTGTGGATTCCTTTCAAACCCTCTGTCTCGTTGTAAACAGTGTTGGAACAGACTGCATTACAACACCCTTCAGGGCAGCATTTGGACAGTTTGCTCTAGAGGACAGAGCACATTATTATAATGGCAAGAAAAAAAAGCAATTAATCAAAGAAGGTAGACGGACAGACAATTAAAACTCTTAAAAGTGTAGGTATGTCCTACAGAGAAATCACTGAGATAGCCAAGAGGGCAGTCAGTACAGATACCATCAAAAGGCACTTGGAAACTGGAGAAAACTAACAGGAAGAGATCTAGCAGACCAAAGAACACTACAAAATCAGATGACAAGTTTTCGAGAGTCAACAAGTTTTTGCGATCGGTGCCTCACAGCTCAAAATCTTCAAGCACAGCTTAATGCAGCAAAAAAAACCCCAAAAACACACAAAATCCAATTCAAATGTGAAGAGAATACGTCTATCTGCAGGTTTAACATATAGAGTATCAGTAAGAAGGCCAAAATTAAGAAGAAAAAAAAAAAGCCTGAGATAAGCAGGAACTCCAGTGGACTAATGAAGAGTGGAAGAAGGTCTTATGGACTGATGAATGAAAATTTAACATCTTTGGTACATCACAGGATTTTTGCACACCATCGAGCAGGCGAAAAGATGGTTCTCGAGTGTGTGACGCCAACTGTCAAACATGGAGGAGGAATCAAAATGGTCTGGGGCTTTTTGGCTGGATCCAGAGTTCGCAACTAGTAGAGGGTGACTGGCAAAAAAGGCTACCAAAGCATTTTGATATGCCATGCAATATCCTCTGGTGTACACCTAGTTGGTCAGGGGTTCATATTCCAGCAAGACAATGATCGAAAACAGGTTGTGTCAGAACTAGAGATGAGCGAGCAGACTCGGCCACGCCCCTTTTTCGACCGAGCACCGCGATTTTCGAGTACTTCCGTACTCGGGCGAAAAGATTCGCGGGGTGCCGTGGGTGAGTGGGGGGTTGCAGCGGGGAGTGGAGGGGAGAGGGAGAGAGAGAGGGCTCCCCCCTGTTCCCCGCTGCTACCCCCCGCTCCTCCATGCCTCCCCCGACCCCCCCCGAATCTTTTCGCCCGAGTACGGAAGTACTCGAAAATCGTGGTGCTCGATCGAGTAATTACTCGAAACGAGTAGGTTCGCTCATCTCTAGTCAGAACTACTTAAGACGACATGAAGCAACCGGGTTTGCTTTAAAGAGCGGAATGGTCTACATAGTCTCCAGACTTAAAACCCATAGAGCTTGCTTGGGATGAACTAGACAGAAGGATGAAAGCAAAGCAACCTACAAGTGCAGCACATTTGTGGGAACTTCTGCAACAATGCTGGGAAGACATTTCTGAATATCTGAATGCAATTGTAAAAAGAATGCCTCAATTGCGTAAAGCTGTTACATCAGCTGGAGGAGGTGACTTAATCCATTATTTTTATTCCTCTTAACTTGTTGGTTTTATGCTTTCATTTGAGACATTAAAGGGAACCTGTCACCTGCCTAAAGCACCATAAATATATGACGCTGTTAGGCAAGGTGGCAAAAAGCTGGGTGCTGTTTTCACCTGCTTCCCGATTTCCACAGTACCTGCCGGATGAAAGTCTGACTCTTTTTACAGTCCTGTGCGTGCAATCTCCTACACAAGTCTATGGGGAGTGTGCACACGGGACTCTGAAAATAGTCAGGTTCTCTGCCAACATGTAGACCTCAGCAGTGGGCACCATAGGAATCAGGCGAGTATAAAGAAATTACAGCAACCATCTCCCTGTCACCTTGCCCAACAGCAACATTATTTAGTTTATGCTCCTTTAGGTAGGTGACTGGTTCCCTTTAAACTGTGCAAATACCAAAAACTGAAGTGTTCTAAAACTTTTGACCAATAGTGTATATCTTTCATGCTGTAGGCTAGCTGCAAACTTTACTGTAAATATTTTGACACCGTAGCTTCTCTAGTATTTGCCCTCTTGATCAAATGTCCGTAAAAGCCCACAGATTTCCCTGTGTCAGTAGAAAGTACTTTTTATGTATATGTGTATATATATATATATATATATATATATATATTTAGTTTTTTTTTTACACTCGGGAAGATATGTGCACTTTCTGTGCTGACTTTTATACTTATTTGTATTTTTATCCACCCATGTCATGATCTGTCAGAAAAACATATCTACTTCACCGCAGAGAAGGATCAGTAACCCGCGGCTATGTTCTGGTATATTCACAACAGACTGCCAAAGAGGTATGCACAATATTTACCCAGAAGATGAGCACAGACACCCTGGGGCTATGGAAAGGAAGAGACAAGTCCTTCGTTAGGACAAAGGCAGAAAAGGAAGTCTGTGGCGGATTATCTGAGCCCCAAGGCTGGGAACCTGCTTTGCTCTATACAGTTTGGCAGCTATGAGGGATCGAATTTCATTTATCTCCATTGACAAACATAGGTGAGCGGAACGCATTAAGAAGGCGTGTAAACGAGATCCACCCATTCACAAAAATAGCAACACAGACAACTAACTGAATGATTTATGATCCCAGAACACATATTGTTAACAATCTATTTGATTTTACTGGTCAAAAAAATTTATCAGAAATGTTAGATTTTTTTTCTGCAGATAGACATTATTGATGTGTCAGGGCATGTAGCTGGCAAGGAGTCAAAATCTGCATTCCAGTTCCTATCACATCAATTTAAGAGCAAATAAAGACATTTTCAATATGGCCATACACCTTAGATGGCTGTTGTCCAATAGCCACTCCACCATAGACACCTGTGCTCGGCCTACAGCTTTTCTCAACACAGAAACAAAGGATAGGTAGGGCATGCTCAACTCCAACATGTCCAGTTCTACTTTTTTGCCAATCTGCAGTCAGAGTAGAGTTGGAACACCTCTATACATATCAGAACTCCTGCCAAAATTATCAAATTTAGCTGACTTACGTCTAAAAACTACAATAAAAATTCTGGTTGCTTGAATATACTAGGTATTAAAAAAAAAAAAGATACAAAAATTTGACCAAGGTAATTCTATGAACACCTACGACTACTTTGCTTCTAACTACTGTTTTAGAATGCCGTTAAAAACTTAGAAGAGCAACAATAACCTACCTTGGTCTGGCAAGGTGGAAGGGGGCCGGGCAACTGAGAGAGCAGCGCCGAGTAGGACACCCCAGAGAAGCAACGACCTTCCAGAGAACATCCCCACTCGGCTAGTGCAGGCCACCGGAATCCATGAGGCCTCCAGTGTCAAGACGAGACGAGCCGCACGCTGTTCCTAGATAAACAGAGACATAAACAAGTTATAAACCGTTCATTCACCAGTCCTATTATCTAATAAACTCAAGGAAAACAAAGTAAATAGGGCACACAATTTGCAGCAGATGTGGCCCTCTTACGCGTAACCACATGGAATGCGATCAACTACCTACGACGTCACTATATATACTCTGATTAACTACATGTAAGGCTGAGATCCAGGTCTAGAAATTTTGGCCAATTTTCATTAAAATGCAACTCTTTAATTGCCCCATGACCAAGGGGCAACAGTGGACTTGTATTCCACCACTGCTGATCATGTTGTAGGGCAAGGCCATACAGAACTTGAATAATGCTTCCCAAAAGAGAGTCTACGTGAGGTGGAGCAAAAATGACAGGAAACATATTAAGTTGATTATATATTTTAAACAAACAAAAGAACAGACATGTGATTGCGTCCCGGCCAAGTTTTTTTTCCCTTTCTAAATAAAACACTGACCCAGTAATGGGGTCAAAGCCAGGCACTCAACTTAGGTGCAACAATTGTCTTTGGTACACATGATGCATATGCAAAAACAGTCAACGAATTTTACTACCTTCCTTTTAGGCACTCAAGTCGTAAATGCATAATTATTTGCTTACACATAACTCATTCTGGTCATTAGAGATGCCAGCTGTAAAAGAAGGAGTGTGTGTGTGTGTGTGTGGGGGGGGGGGGGGGGCAGGTGGACAGAAGAATTTTTTTCTATCCATTAGCATCAAACTCCATTTTAACAACCGACATTATATCAAGGAGTTTAAATCTATACAGTTGCCCATTCCCACTGAAGGACAACATATCGAAAAGGCCTTCTACATGGCCTGCTCGGGCCAAAACCTTCTAAGGAATGTTCTTTTGCCCAATTAGACCATGTGAAGGGGCTGTAAACCACCCAACAAATGTTTCTTTATCGAGCGATCACCTTTTTATGCGGCAGAAAGAATTATTGTTGTTGGCAGCACATCTCCCCGTGTAAGCAACAAATGTAACGCTGACAATGATAAGGCTCGGGGGAACAGACGTACGTATGGATGGTCGTTCATACCCAGGGGCGTAATTATAGAGGGTGCAGGGGATGCGGTTGCACCCGGGCCCAGAAGCCTTAGGGGGCCCATAAGACCTCTCTTCTCCATATAGGGAACCCAGTACTATGAATAAAGCATTATAGTTGGGGGCCCGGTTACAGGTTTTGCATTGGGGCCCAGAAGCTTCAAGTTATACCTCTGTGCAGCATGGTTTAGGTATATAGATACAGATGGGGGGGGGGAGCCCTCGTTTTGCATCAGGGCCCCTGAGCCTTTAGTTACGCCCCTGTTCATACCCGAATAATGTCTCAACTGCCCATGCGAAGGTCCAGTAGATGAGAGGTTATCACAATGATTGGAGCTTTATCTCTTAATAGAAAAGGTCCTTAATGTGTGTAGAGGCTTCCAATTCCAATTTTCCAATTGTAGTCGTTTAGCACAAAAAGGAATGGCCATTTGGGGTTCAACATGTGATTCTTTAGGCCATGTTCATGTAGGGTGAATTTTCTGCACTTACAGCCTTAGCTAAATGGATGAGATTTTCAAAACCTTACCTTGCTTCAGAAAAAAAATCCATGCCTAAATTGAGCTATTCTGCAGATGTTCTATCCACAGCATGTTTCTTCATGCAGCAGATGTTCAGCGTGGATTCCACCTCTTCAAAATGAGGAGAAATCCACACCAAGATCAGCTTCAAAAACCCTTGTTTTACAATTGGATTTTAATTCTGATCTGTGCCAAAATCCACAGCAGATTATACATAACAGAAAATCCATTATGTGTGAATGTAGCCTCAGGCCACACAGAAAATCCATGACATGTTATATGGAAGAGTTCTGCTGCAGATTGCGCCTGAAAAAAAACAAACAGGACATTCGTGACTGAAGTCAGCCACCGAATTTATACGCTGCCGGAAAAGATAGGTCTTGTCCGATCTTTTGGCCGAACTACGCTGGCGGCTCCCATAGACTCCTATGGGAGCAGCAAAAAAAAAGGGAGGGGGAGGGAGTTTAGCAGCGTCTAGCACTGTAAAAAGCTTACAGGTGCCTCTATTTAGGCATTAGAAGTCATTCTTAAGGGTTTAGGCTGACCGAGGGATTTCCGGGCTGTGGCGTATTTTTTCGCCAATATCTACTTAAAGTAACCAAGGCGCCCTCTTAAAGGGGGTGTCCAGCTTTGAAAAACTGAGGCTTCTAATTGATCAATAGCTGATCGTTGGGTTTCCGCCAGCCGATCCACTGTTCGCCAGGTCACTGTCAAGAGGGGTATGGGCATCTTTCTTGAGTGTAACAATATTACATGGGAGGACAGAAGCCTTTTTTTAGCCTCAAATACTATGTTACCGTCACAATATATGGAGCAGGAAGTAGATCGCTCTGTAGATTTGCAGTGACCCAGTATGGTATTGCACACGCAGCTCTCAATGGGAGTTATGCCTGCAATACTATGCCGGGCCACTGCACAATGAATGGAGCTGTCCGCTTGCTGCTTTGTATACCATGACAGAAACCTGATGAACAATTGATCGGCCTGCATATCCCCGACGATCAGCTACTGATTACCTATCCTGAGGATCATCAATCTTCCAGAGCTGGACAACCCCTTTATTTGCTCTACAATGTGCATTAAAATGTGGTGCAGCATAAAGATCATTGCAACAATGTACAAGAGCAAGTTGGACCACTGCAGCACTCCATATGAATTACAAAAAAGTTCACAGACCTCCAGAGAAAACAGCCCAAAAAGTTGCACATTTCTATGCCCAATGACTATTCATAGTCCTAGGCATAAACGGATGCCCTAAACTGCCACCATACAGTAAAACACAGATAGCTTCATATACATTAGGACCTATTAGATGTCAATTCAGAGGTCACCAAAACTTAAGTAAACAATGATGGAAATCAGGGCTTCACTATAAAAAAAACGTATAAAATAACTGTTTTGGAAATGGGCGCATTACACTTTAACTAATGTTGCATTTGTACTTCTAAAAGTCCTATATGACTCAACATGTCTTCAAACAAAACATATTAAACACAATACATGAAACACTTCCTTTCCACTCCGACCTCCCCACCCTGACCTCATGTCACCTCTTTGTCAAAATGCTCTTCCTCGAATACAAGAGGGCTCTGATAATCTCCGACCGCAAGGAGAGTTGTATATAAAAGGAAACCGCGGAAGTTCTATATAATACAAAACTATTGTCTTGACGGATATGAATTACTGGGAGATTATACCTTTGGGAATTAAAGGGAAAAGTTACCAAAACATTCTCAGATTTGAACAGTCGGATAATAAAAAGAACGGCTCATACAAGGTCTCATGCATGCAGCTGTGTCACAGCTCGGAGTGTGTAATTGGCATTTATAGAAGGGCCATACTGTACCTCTAATTTCATACAGAGGCATAATAAAGTTTGTCATATTACAGACCAATGCTTTTAGGGAAAAGATAATAATCTTGTACGATATTATATCATTTTGAGGTACTATCTATTGTGCCGATGACTCTATAGCACCGAACCGTAGAGTATTACTGTCTTCGACCAAACTATGAACCTCTTGAAGTAAACCAACTAGAGATGAGCGAGTATACTCGCTAAGGCACATTACTCGAGCGAGTAGTGCCTTAGCCGAGTATCTCGCCTCTAAAGATTCGGAGCCGGCGTGGGTGACAGGTGAGTTGCGGTGGGAAGAGAGAGCTCATTCCTCCCCGCTCTCCGCTGGCCCCCGAATCTTTAGAGACGAGCGGGCAGGTACTCGGCTAAGGCACTACTCACTCAAGTAATGTGCCTTAGCGAGTATACTCGCTCATCTCTAAAACCAACCCATTTAAGACCACTTTCAATCATGACTTCAGAAAGAAAGGATATGTGCACCATGGTGTAGATCAAATTATGTGGATTTTGGTAAGCAATTAGATCAATCCTGGAACCAGCTAACTTTTTTTTTTCTACTTGCAAGACCATGAACTTCCTTAAGGTGCGTTCACACTGAATGATTATTGTTCAGAAAAACATTCAGACAAGCAAAAGTGAAGGATAATCGTTCAGCTTGAATGCAGGCAACGACTGAACGACAAACATGAATTGGGAGGTCCTCACTCATCTTTCACGGTCAGCCGGCATAAAAGGCAATGCTGGCTTATTCACTTGTCGGGCATTAAAGATAGCAATGTGAAACACTGAACAACAAGCGAGTAAGAACTGCACGATCCTCAATGAGAATCATGTAGTTTAAACAGGAGGCCTGAGTGCGAATGACCTGGGGATGATGTCACCAGCTCGTCCACTCGGGCAAACGAGAATCGTCCCATGTAAAAGGGCAATTAGGCATGAAGAGAAAACACTCCAAAGACATATTCTCCAGTCTATTGGGATTGGAGCCTGGTTTAGACACAACGATTATCGCTCAAAAGATTTGAGTTCTTTACAGGGCAAGGTGATCGCTCAAATGTTGAGCGATCACCTTGCACTCCGAGCGGGGGATGCAGAAGATAAGTGGGGCCGCTTGTCTTCTGCATCCAGCCGTTCTCTGCTCGGAGCAGCTGGCTGTTATACAGCCAAGCGCTCCGAGAGGGGGATGCAGAAGACAAGTGGGATGTCCCCACTTGTCGTCTGCACCCGGCTGTTATACAGCTGAGCGAGGTATGAAAAACAGTTTGACCGCTCTATTTTTCATACACCGGCTGTGTTCAGGGAGCGGGATACAGCTGAAACAATAGGATCCCCGCTGTGAATTCCTGATAGATCAGCAATCAGCAGCAGCTTACCGAAAACTGCATGATGTCAGTGCAGTTAAGACACGATTATCACTCAAAAGATGGCTTTGAGCGAAAATCGTTGTGTCTGAAAGGACCTTTACTCAGCCCTGATCTAGCAATGATTCTCATGTACTGTAAATAGTGCGGCCAAAATTGACCCCAAGACATCATCCCAAACATAATCTTCTTCCATGTTAATCCAATAGGGGGCAAATTAAAATCCCTGCAGGTGCTTGAACTTGATTTTACGAAGATGGATAAATCACAGAATCTCCATATACAACAATTCGATTAAAATCTCCAATCAACTTCCAATACAATTCATGTCTAATAGGGGCTCATTTGGGACATGTGGTGCAGCTGTACAGATGGCCAAGTGGGAAACAGAGATGAAAGAGCCTAAGGCCAGCTGTCCACGGGCGTTGCGAAGTCCTGTGGCAGATCTTCGCCCCGGGTGCAGGAGCCACAAACGTTTCTCCGCCGGTCAGCCTAATCTAATAGAGCATGCTGCGAATTGCCCGCCGCGAGCGCAGAATCGCAATGATTCTCCGCTCGTGGACACTGGGCCGGCGCTTTCCATAGCAACGCTATGAAAAAGCTTCAGCCTGCGTGATTCGCCGGCGATTTACCGCCAGTGAATTCACGGTCGTGGACAGGGGGCCTTAGGGTGTATTTATCTTAAAGCTATTAAAAGATGTGACAGAACTTATGTATGGATGGTATTTGTAAAATGCTATTAATTATCCAGGAGCGACTGTGTTGAGTAGAGTCTTTAAGAAGTACACTTTACCACAAGTCAAGACAAATGAATCCAAGGTTACTTCAATTTAGTCAGTGTTACACAAACTTTCTACTTCTTACAACCTACGAAAAAAAAAGTTTTCTAAGTTGGTGTTCATGCAAACATCAAGTGTGGCATATCTGGGAAAATGTTTTTCTACTCCTGTAGAACGTCTTTAAACCATTAGTTAGCTTTCCTTTAGTATAGAAATTCCATAAAAAGGACGAATAGCAGAGCCTGGAAGACTGTAAACTAAACATGTCAAACAAGGACGACAGACTTCCTCAATTGATCAGAGGGTATGTCAAGTATCAAGAGATACATAAACCACTCAGACACATCTTAAACGCTGGGCGGATGGTCAACTCCAGTGGGATCATCTGCTTTCTCTCATGTTCCTGATTATGACATCAACATAAAAATTTCAGAAGATAAGGTTAGATAGGTCTGCTTCCAAGAAAACATGATGGCGTTTGGAGTCTAGTCCTCGAAAGAAAACCAATAAAGACAGCGCCAGGGCTACAAAATGATCAAGAAACGATTAAGTGAATTCTCCGAGGTAGGCCAATACTACCCACTAGATCAAAGAGTACGTCTTGAGGCCAACTAAGACAAGTCAGCCAACATCACCATTAGATTTCTATGAACGAGAAAAACGATTGCTCTTTGATTGATCACATCCTTTATATGGCACAAAATAATGTGTCTGTGGTGGCACATCTCCCCAAGTGAATGACGGATGTACTTCCCACAACGATACTCTATAAGGACAAGCAATTGTATTGTACGCCCCCTAGGATAGCTTTCACAAAGGTCAATTCAGACTATCTAGAGGAGCACTGATTGGCAATCATCAACAGAACCATTTCGGGACAAAATTGGTAAATGTAAAAGGATCTTAAAGGGCCTTTTATATAGGCTGATTATATTATTATTGGACACGTACGTTCGCCCAAACAGTTTATTGTCCACTAATGGGTGAATGTGCGACCAATCACGCAACGAACGAGAAACCGCTTGTTCATTGGACAATTGTATCTTTTATACAGCACAAAATAAAATCACTAGTGTCAGGAACATATTTCCTGTGTAAATGGATGATGCTGCCGACAATGATGATACGCTACGGGAAATAATTTGACTGCTTGTCCCCTTAAAGGGGTTGTCTCGCGAAAACAAGTGGGGTTCAGCACTTCTGTATGGCCATATTAATGCACTTTGTAATATACATCGTGCATTAAATATGAGCCAATCAGGAGGCTGGAATCGGCACACGTGACGGGGGGGGGCGGAGCTACGTGATGACGCGTAGAAGGGGGCAGTGCCAGAACGCCGTTGCTGCCGAACAGACCCGAAGGCAGAAGACCCTTCTGCGCAAGCGCGTCTACTCGGGCGATTAGACGCTGAAGTTAGACGGCACCATGGCGACGGGGACGCCAGCGCAGGGAAGGTAAGTGAATAACTTCTGTATGGCTCATATTTAATGCACGATGTATATTACAAAGTGCATTAATATGGCCATACAGAAGTGCTGAACCCCACTTGCTGCCACGGGACAACCCCTTTAACAGAGCCTGAATGTCCTATGTCAAGGACACACAGACGAGCGCCTATCTAGCTGATCGGCAATCGCCATCAAGAGCGATTGTTCCATGTAGAAGGACTCTTCGTTTTCCCTAGTATTTTCACATCGACTACACAAACAATGAACACTGAGCACAACAGGTCTTCATACTCCTTTGAGATACAATTAAAGATTTATATTTTCTCTGGAGGCCATCAAAATGTTAAAAGTAAATTTAGTACAAGTCAAATACGGTTAAAAAGGAACTTGGACTCTTTAATTCACCATTTTAGACCTTTTTCACACGGGGGCCTACACATGCAAAAATCACGCACGTACAAAACTTGTGGCAATTAAAACTAATGGTCTCCTTCGGGAACATTCAGATGTTTTTTGCCCTGCCCATAGGAAACCATTTGTTCTAACCACCGCAAGTTTTTTACGCGCGTGATTTTTTTCGCGCATAGGTCCCCGTGTGAAAGAGGCCTTAATGTGGAGCTCCTACTGTTTTAGAGCAACATAGTACATCTTGTATCTTTTAATATAACAATAAGAGCTCCAGAAGTATATGAAAACTCTAGAGATACATTGTACCAATCCATCCTCCATTAAGAAAAATATACAGTTTTCTCACCGGGACTCTCTCTTTAAACACAAACCTTACTGGAATTAAACGCTGGAGGCAGAGTTAAGTACTTAATATTACACCGACAATAAAAAACCTAAACTGGTTTACGAGCAATGTGTTATTCAATTCTTAGAAATGAATATTTTCCAAAGTCAGCGCCAGAAATAATTAGCAGAAAACACCATACGAAGAAGAAATCTGTAAACTAGCCAGCAGCAAGCAAATTATTACATTAGAAGAATGTAATTACTGCAACATATTTCACATCTCTGAAAAAAACGGAATTTTTCAAAAACGGTGTACAACGACTAGCGGGGGAGGGGAAGTGATAATGGCTCTGAGTAGTTGCCACTTTCTACACCAGAGGACCCCAACTTTCTTGCAGGTCCACATTCTAGTAATGCAATGGCATTCTTGGTATTAGTAATATACAATAGCATCTGCAGCCTCAACAGCTAGGGAAACCACAAGAAGGGGGCCCATACGTGGCCACCAAGCCCCTGGTTGGGAGACTCCAATATGCTGTTGGTCTGACAAAGCTGAATAGTTTTACTGCACCATCAAAAAACAGATAAATAGGGTTCTGATTGGTTTAGGAAATTGTAGTCATAAGGCATGCAGAAAGGTATAAATGGGTAGCCATGAAATACAATATATTTACCAGAAGGTCAACCAGACTCAAGAGACAATAACCAACTCAATGGTCACAGATATTTACAACAGTGATTGGTCACTTGAGGAAACTTACATGAAAAACATCCAGACAGACCTCCATGATCGAAAGCTGTCCATTGACAATGTGATACCTGTAGGCCAAAAGCAGTTCCGCATGACATATTCAAAGCCGGGATTTCTCACCGATGTGCTGTTTAACAAAACTATATACATTACTTGGATTGAGGTGAGAAGGGGCAACGTAGGCACAACATCTCTGGATGTGGAGAGGAACAGCTGAGAAAGAAGAGCCAGCTAGGTCTACTTGTAGCGATTGACACTTGAACATTAGTAGACCCGATAGGAAGTGGTGGGCTCTTATGCCCATCTTAATAGGGTGGACAGATGGCCCACCTTTGAAGTATCCACTAAGAAGCCTACTGAAGGACCCAACCTCATCTCAGTATTTGTATCATATTCTTTGTTGTACCTATGCAGCCCTTTCGCTCCATGATATAATTAGTAGTTTAGAGCGTTTGTTGCAAGTACATTTTATAGTCATCCGGTAAGCATCTATTAAAAAACACATATAGGTGAGAACAAAGATTGTGAAGCCTGGAAGCAGCAAGCTATGAAATGTACATTGATATGCTTGTATTACTGTACACACCTGGAAGGCAAAAAGAAAAAAAATCCAGCAACCAGATGGCACCAGCCTACAATGAGCAAATAATTTATGCTTCCAGACGTGCCGGATATTACTACGCACTATCAATTACAAAAAGTCTATATTTAGCAGTCAGGCCAAACTGACATGTACCTAGGGCACTACGGGTTACACTGTATATTGGACAGTAGGATTTTTCTCCTTGTTGGCTTTTTGGGCCATCGAGTCCTAAAGGGACTACATATTAGAAGTAACCCCTCATTTAGCCATCATCGTCATACAAATAAGGACTGCCCAATGGTAATAAGTTTATGGCAGGTCTTTAACTGGCTACACCAAAACTTTACAGCTCTGTCCCTTGATGTCACACTTTCAGGGCAATTGACTCCTGATCATCTAGATCGAAAACATGTTGTTAATTGGTGCACTATATTTTAATGAATTGCACCCTTACGGTCAATAGCCTCAGAGAAGTTAACCAGAATCGTAATAAAATTATTATGCTGTATGCAAATGTCAGCAGTTTAGGCTTGTAACGGTGTAAACACTGCCGGTAATTTGGATTATAAAGTTGTAAAGCACTCATCAAGCATATGAACTTACTAGGGGGTTGTCTCAGCATTGGCGGCATAACACCGTGTATGCAAATAATTGGGAGCAGTATAAAAGAGTCATACCACTTCATCTCCACCTGGTTATTTTCAGGAGGCCACATGCTCAGCCCACTATTGTCAAAAGGCCCATCACCTGTCTCCCCTAAAAAAGAGGAGGAGTCAAAATACAAAAGTAGCATAGTACTTGCCTAGCACAACTGCCACTTCATATTGCCGATTGGCAGAGGCTACAAAAATTAACATACGACCAATGTCTATACAAAACCATCCTGTTCGAAACCCCTCCGAAAAAAATTGGAAAAAGCAGTAAATATAAATCATTGAGTTGTCCACTTTTGTATAATTATTTGACAAAATAATGATGGTCTCCAGTACAGCTTTGACCATACTTTCTCAAATTTTGGACTGGCAAATGAGTTATGTTGCGATACATCACTTAACCCTTGTTGGAGTTGGTCATAGACTCAACTTTCTCAGAAACTGGTATGATGGGCTTGACAGAAGAATTTGACTCAAGGCCTTATATTTACGAAATAAATTCTTTGAAGCCGATAGGCTTCATGCCACAGTTTGTTCCAGGCGCCATGTCTGGTCCAAGGTGAACAGGATTGGTCTCATGTACAATCAATATTAGCAAAGCATCGTTATATTAAAAACGGCAGTGCCAGGTGCAACAAAAAGTAAATAACCGATTGCCCGCAGTAGGATAAGAAGAAATGAATAACTTTTTAAGACTTTTATTCCAACTGCTACATCTAATCTATAAGGAAGTCATGGTAAAAAGGTCATAGAAACTAATGTGTTCTAGGGTGCGGATAAACAAAAGTAAGGAATGTTTGACCCAAAATACCTAGGAACATATGAAAACCCTTATTTATCCAGCACAATTTGGTGGCTACATGACATTTCTTTGCCAGTCAGTTTTAGGCACCTTTCACATGGGACGGAATTAGTCCGAATGGACATTTCTACATCGCAATGTTATCTCTATGGGGTTTAAATTCTGTATCTGTTAAAATCCACGCTTCTTTACTTCAAAACCGCTATATTAAATTCTGCAGTGGAAAGGCTTTCGGATATGGAATTAAGTGCGTATACTTGAATTGTTCTTGCAGGTCTCTAATACACAGGGGTCTGTGTAAAAAAAAATGCAAGATGTTCCACAGAATACATTTAAAACTGCAGCTATATCCACACTAATTGACAAAATCCGCATCTCCACTGCGTTCTGTGGACAATTTCGTTTCGCGTGAAAGGTCCATCTGGAAACCTAATAATTCCATGGGTTGGTTTGCAGACCACCTGTGAAAACAATATCATGGTTAGATCATGTGGCCTACAGCTTCTTCACGCCTAACCTTATGTTTCTCTCCAACAGTGCTACTTCAAAGGCCATTCATTAAAGCAGATAGCCATTGTCGCCTATTTGGAACTAGGAAGACTTGCAAAACAGGCAGTCAGTCCTGAAAAACAAACAATCCTTCCAGGTACAAGCAGGTTTTAGGTTTCAAATTAACATCTACTCTGGATATGCACATCATTACATACAATTCAACTGTTTATTATATACTGTTACTCCACTATGTTTAACTTTCAGTGGGCATCAATCCATTACAGTGTGCCCATCAATGTCCCATCCAAAAAGGTCTATATGGAAACCCAATAGGTTTTGACATTTGGTGGTAAATACTATAGCAATGTCGTAGTTGAATAAAATGTAGCTTAATAGACACATTGGCAACAGAACATTTTCATCGGATGGGTCAGAGCAGATTCACCACTTGAAGAAGTTGTGTTGTTGTCGTCATAGTCCATTATGTGCCACCCATGACAAAAGGCTCCAGGCAGGTTGCAGTTCCAAAGAGAACTTGGTTATGATATTGTGCCCCTAAATAACCCAGCTGGCAGACCTGGTAAACAAGAAAAGGTATGCCTTTTGCTTTTGGGCAAGACTGTAGATTGACTCAACAAATGACGACGTATGCTCGATAGTCATTACCCTTGACTACCCAATAACAAGCATAGTCAAATTGGTCAAACATACTTCTTGCCCCATCGGGCAAGACTGAAGATTGACTCAACAAATGAGGATGTATGCCCATTATTCTTCACTACCCATTAACAAGCATAGTCAAATTGACCAACATGCCTGTTATTTTAATACAACATGGGGATAAGATACTGCTGATGGACTTAACATCCATGAGCGATCACGATTCGAATTGGTTAAAAGCCTACCAGATCCACATATATCTCAACAGCAAAAGACCATCTACTGGGCCCCATGGTCATTGGATCCCAATGAAACTGTCAGGATTGACAGACAAATATTTGAATCTTTAGCCATATACCAGGCTGGGACTTTGGCTAAGCCAATAATATACTTGGGACCAAGCATAAGCATCAGTCCACATAGAGATAGTCACTGATGGAAAATATCAAGCTTTCAATGCTAAAATCCTCATATTATCCAGCAATACATAAAATGAAAATCTGCTGAAACATAAAACTAAAAAAATACATAATTGAATTTTCAAATTAGGTGTCCAGGTCCTGAAACGTCACCGTAAAGTTACCCTGGGGCAGGCACAGGACTATAGAGGTTTCACAGACGCCATCTCTTAAGCCAACAGGTTGAGATAAGCAGGACAAATTATCCACATATGTGGAACGCCAGCATTTAATCAAATTATTTACTGCAAATCAGACACATTTGTAACACACGGATGGAAACAATAGACAGAGGATTGAATGAGCAAGATCTGGAGAGGAGAACTTGCCGGAAACCAAGCATCACCTACAGCACAAATTTCCAAACCACGTCATTGCATGGGGGACAGAGAACATTTTTGTCACGCCAACTCATGTTGTTTTTAGATGTTGGATCACACGTGTCAATATGTCGCACGCCATAAAATGAAAATACTGGAAAATTGGCATGTATTTTGTCAATTTCTGGGACATCTACCAGCATCAACTCAATTACTATTTCGGTGCCTTCATAAATTTTCCACCTTCAAGGAGTAGCAACGCAAGATCCTGAATACTGTATAGAACAAGTGTACACAGGAGGGGTAAATACGAAGAATATAACGGGCTTCTATTAGGAATTGCATCACAAACCGCCAAGCAAGCTAGCAGTCACTAGACCAGATACAGATCCAATGCTCCTCAGCTTAGAAAGTCAAGCTGGAACTTTCAAGTCATACAAAAGCTAGTGGTCTACTGATAGCCTACAGGGCATGGCCTATGGGCTTTTGCCTTCCATATCTGTAAAACCTGTGTCTCATTATCCATATACTTGGTGTTATATTAGTCACAGCTTGGCACCTGCATAACTAGATACAGGAAAAACTGGAATGCTGGAACAGATCAAGGATGCAAGAGGGAAAGAGGGATAGAGGGATGGATGGATAGATAGAATAAAAAAAGCTCCCCATTACGATGAATGGAACAAGTTACTGAGCATGATCCAGCAGAAAAGTTCATCCACAGGCTGGGTTTTGAATGCAGTCATGGAACATTCTATGACAAATATTTTCCAAACCTCTCTCGCTCCCTCTAACACTTGCCTACTTCATAGAAATACATACTACAAGCAAGGAGGAGATACATAGATAACTTTGCTATATGAAGAAGGTTTCCTAGCACACATGAACTATACTAGGAGAAATGCACAAGACCATCAGTGTCCCTGAAGACAATCCAGGATCCACTTGCCACTGTGGAACTACAATTAACAGGATGTGCTTCAGCAAACTGAACACAAAGGTGATCAGACCCTGTAGAGCAACTATTGGAGACCATTACCTTAGGAATAAAGGAAAATGCAAAATAAATAAAAAACAATATAAATACAAATAAGAAAAAAAAACTAAACATAACAGGAAGTTAAATAAAAAAACAAATAAGAATAAATAAATAATATTGTAACGGAGAGCAAACTCCTGGCTGGAAAGTTGGAAACAGAATCACGGCAAAAGGTAGACATTCAAGTCACATATACAAGTATGAAAACATAGCAGAAAACTCTGATAGAAAACATATGTGCAGAATGGATCTCACTGACTTCATCCTGAAAGCAAGTGAACAAAATAAAAAAATATAGAAAGTAGAAAAAAAAATTACAATTCTCATGCAATCACATAACCCTACTGCGACTTAAACAAAAAGTAACAACATAATATAAAATCCGCTTTGCTCAACAAAACCAAATACTATCAGCATACATTGGTAGGTTAAAAAAAAGGAAAATATTTACCCACTCGAAACCTTGGATTCTTTGCACAAAAGTCTTCACTCCTTTATCCTTCTGAAGACTTCAACAATCAAAGAAGAAGAAAAAAGGAAGAAAAAAAGTTTAAAAACTGAAGTTTTGTTTAGTCCCCAACTTCCAAGTAGCCTTCACCCTTTAGTTTCTCTAAAAAAAAAAATCTAAAATACCAGATAAAGGGTTAAGACTGTGGCTTTTTCTTGAAGAAAAATTGAACTACTTAAAGACTTGGAAAAAAAAATAAAAGGAAAAAATAAATATATAGAAAAAAGTGAGAAGTATTTCACAAGAAGAAAAAAAAAATTAATTTAAACCATCTGGTGCCCTTAAGACAAAAATGTGGACCGTGTGAAGCACCTCTCGGAAATCCAGGCAGGAGAGAAAGTTTTACACGTGAAAATAAAAAAGTTTTCGTTCCCAGTGATTAAAAAAGAATCTTGAAGTTGATAAATAGAGAAGGTTGGTGAAACAAGGTATCCAGCTCTGCTAAGTGTACATGAGGCAGTTGTGTATCCCTCCAAGTGTGCAGGATTCCTTGAGCATGGAGAGAAGTGAGGCAGCTCCTATTCAGACTTAACAATACACTGCAGTCCCATCCCCCATGTTCCCTACAAGAATTTGCAGCCCCTCCCAGGCAGAGTTCATTTACACAATCCCCTCCCAGCCTCTCAGATTTCTCCTTGTGCACACTGGGGCTTGTAGTTTACATGCCAGGCTCCCTCCTCTGTCTCTCAGACTGCACTGAATATGAATACACATAGGCTGCAGTGCACACATACAAGCCAGGGGTCAGAGGAGATAAAGCTGACTTATTACATCTCCAGTCCTGGCTCTGAAAGCAATACTGCTTAGTTTATTATATGTTTTGTAGAGCTCACATATATCTATCTTGTGAAAAAAAAACCAAGTACCTAGAAGAAGTTGTCGTTTTGCTGCAAAACTCTGCATGCAGGTCCATCTCAGGCAGATACGTAAATGATGAGAGTAGTGGTGATTAGATGAAGGGTCTTGGCCTATAAAAGGCTCTCGGAGGCTCCTTGTGTGTAGTGGCCTCTTCTTCCACTTGTGTAGAGCTTGTTGACCACTAGACGTCGCTACGACGCAGAGAAGAGATTTCACCCCGTTACCAGAGATTAAGAGGGGCGCATTATTGGGATGCGTGAAGCTGGATGGTTGTATTGATAAATTGCCCGCCACCTAGGTCCTTCTGCCAAGACTATTAGGAGGAGATGTTGGGAGCAGTGGGTGCGTGAAGGCATGCACACAAGGCATTCGGGGTCAGTATGCCCTCAACTGATTCCCAGTAGAGAGGATTGTCTGATCCTCCCACAAACACAAGCATCTTCAACTGTTTCATTATCTGCCATTCAGAGACAAGTTGCGCCATCGTTACACCCCTGTGTCTATTGGAACCATTGCCAGGCACTTGTCTGATGGACATTTGGTCTCATGGCATAAATTATGCGTATTGCCTTTGATACCCACTTTCATCTCTGCTTTGCAGTGGTGTTGTGAATGACCGATACTGTGGGTGGAGACATGGGTGTGTGCTGGTGGAGTAAAACTGATTGCCCCCAGCTGATGATTGGCTACCTGGACGCTGGGGGAAGACTGCGGATGATAGCCTGCGTGGGCCGGGGAAACGGAGAGCGGCCCCAGCTTCAGCGTTGTTGCTGGATGAGAGGAGACCGGCCGACGACAGGGCAGCCTAAATGCTTCCATGTGAGAGCGAGGCCGCGTTCAACGCAGGAGCAGGAAGGGCACAGTGATTCTACAGAAGATAGAAGCCGTGGTTGGAGACTGACAGCACCGGAGGCGGCAGGGAAAGCCTGGAGGGGAGATGATGGTGGAGTCACAGCGGGGTGCCGAGGGGAGATTGACAGTGGGGCTACAAGAGGATATGGAAGGATGGCTGCAGGAGCGTTACAGAGGCGCTAGGAGCGCTGATAGAAGGCCAGAGGGGAGGACACATGCCTGAACGCGGGTGGAGGTGTGCCCTTGTGTCTGGGGAGCATCCAATCCGCATTAGTGGCTGTCACCTGCCCCTCCCCTATAAGTCAACCCACACAACCCAGGTCTCCACCATTCTTCTGGTGGAGACAAGATGCACCAGTACCACCCTCCCCCACTGCTGGTGTGATGGTCTGGGGCTCCATCATATACGTCGCTTGGTCACCCCTAGTAATGGTACGAGGGACAATGACAGCTCAGTGATATGTCCGGGACATCCTGCAGCCACATGTGTTCCTCTCATGGTGGCTTCCAAGAGGCAGCAGGATAAAGCTTGGCAGCACACACAAGGGGGTCACAGGAATGTCTCCACAACATTGTCACACATCCATGGCCTGCTCTGTCGCTAGATTTATCGCCAATAGAACATATATGGGACCATCTGAGACACCAACTTGGGCAGCCTGCAAGTTTGCACACTCTAGAGCAGTGTTGGCAAACCTATGGCACCACGATGTTCGCTAGTATCATCCGCCCCTCCACACTGGAGCCTAAAGGGAGAGCTTCCTCCCGTAGAGGTTCAAATCCATGGCAGCCTGAGGCGAAGTGGATTGCCAGCACGCGCTGTTAGCTAGTGGCTCCTCATACCCCCCACCCCTCCGCACAGCAACCCAATCGGAGCGCTTCCTTACTCCCCTGTCAGTGGTAAGGCAGGCAATTTAAATGAAGCGCAGATGGCAGCCTGAAGTGAAGGGGATTGCTGACACGCGCTGTTAGCTAGCGGCTCCTCATATCTCCACCCCTCCGAACAGCAGCCCAATTGGAGTGCTTCCTTCCTCTCATATCAGAAATAAGGCGGGCAGTTCAAATGCAAAGCCGACGGCAGCCTGCGCTGAAGGTGACTGCCCTGTGGTTGTAGAGGTGCGGAGATTGAGTGCAGCAGTAAAGAAAATCTGCAACAGAGGTTAAAAAGAAGATCCTAGCTGCCTGGTTAATGTAAGATAATAGCACTTAGTGCAAAGATAACAGCATAATTACTATAAGTTCCTGTAAAAAACACCTAAACGTACAAAGTCACAGCAAAAACAGAAGCTTAAGGAAGAAAGTAACTGGCAGAAAGGTTTCACTTCTAAAACTTCCCAGCTCACCAACTCCCTGCTACACACGTGAACACGGGTGTATTTACATTGCGGACTCCAGAGTGGGCAACCGCCTCAGCTGTCATTCAATAGCTGAGAGCTGCCTATGATTGGTCACAGTGCTCAGCCAATCAGAGGCAGCACTCAGCTATTCATGAATGGGTGAGTGAGTGCTGCCTCTGATTGGCTGAGGGCTGGGACCAATCAGAGGCAGCCCATTCAGCAGGCGTAGATTTTAAATCCCCGGCTGCTGAATACTACAGAAAGCAGTTCAGAAGAAGAGCTGGCTGGACGTGGCTGATCCCTGGCAGCAGCAAAAAGGTGAGTATATGTTTTTTTTTTATTTTTACACTTTTTTGGGATGGTTTTCAGGGAAGGGCTTATATTTAAAGCCCTTCCCCGAAAATCACTGCAGCGCTGGCCGAGAGCCCATTGCCCAATGGGAGAACGATCTTTAGTATATCTTCTCAATTGGGTCGGTGCTGCTGCCGCCGGTTCCATTGAGCGCATGTACAAGAACACCGACTTGCACAAAATGCAGTTACATGTGCTCTGCGAATCGTTGTGTCATATAATTTTTGGCACATCTGCATAAAAAACGGCCATGTGACCGCTCCTATTGCAAAGCATTGGGTATATATAGATGCGGATCACTAGCGCATCTGCAAATCGGGCAAAAAAACGCCCGTGTGACTAAGCCCTAACAGGCAAGAATCCTGCTAATGAAAAGAAAACTATTGAAATCAGAATTGCGCTTTTTTTGGTCACCCCGTCTCCAAGAAAAAAATGTGATAAAAAATGTTCAAAAAGTAGTATGTGCTTGAAAATGGTACTAAAAGATACTACAGGACGTCCCACAAAAAACGAGCCCTGTCAACAGAAAAATCAAAAAATTATTGTGTCAGAAGATGGCAGTAGAAAATAATTTTGAAAAATTAAATATGTTTGGGAAAAAATGATAGTAGTACAGCAAAAAGCAATAAGCTATGCATTTGGTATCGTGGTTATCGTATGACACATAGAATATTGTTACGTCATTTTTGCTGCAGTTTGTACAACATAGAAACAAGATCCCTCCTTAATGACATGGCCCTTTTTTAAAATTTCAGCTTTTTCCTCCCCCCCCATTTAAAAAAACATAACTTTGTTATTTATCCATTGACCTGGATGTATGAGTGTTTTTTATTAGATTTTTTCTTTGAGATGAGGTGACCTAAAAAGAAGACTTCAGGTGTTCTTTTTTTTCTGACTACATTTACCATGCAGGGTAAATAATGCATTACTTTGATAGATCGAACTTTAGCAGATGCAGCGATACCAAATATATTTTTGTTTTATTATTTAGCCCCCCCCCCCCAGAAGCTCCAGCTATAATTGTGACCCCTCCAAACAGTATCCCTAGCAATAATAGTGACCCTTCACAGTAGCCCCATGAAAAATAGGGACACCCTACAGTATCCCCAGCAATAATAGTGACACCCCACAGAAGCCCCAGCAATAATAGTGACACCTAGTATTCCCAGTAATGGTAGTGACATCCCCATGAGCCCCAGCAATAATAGTGACCCCCACAGAACCCTCAGCAATAATAGTGACACTCCACAGTATTCCCAGCAATAATAGTGACACTCCACAGTATTCCCAGCAATATTAGTGACCCCCACAGTATCCCCAGCAATATTAGTGACCCCCACAGTATCCCCAGCAATAATAGTGACGCCCACAGTATCCCCAGCAATAATAGTAACACCCACAGTATCCCCAGCAATAGTAGTGCCACCCCACAGTATTTCCAGCGATAGTAGTGCCCCCCAGTTGCCCCAGCAATAGTAGTGACCCTCAGAGTATCACCAGCAATATAAGTGACCCCTACAGTATTCGCTGCAATAGTAGTGACCCCCTACAGTAGTCCCAGCTATTACAGTGACAGCCGCAGTATCCCTAGCAATAATAGTGACACCCCACAGTAGCCCCAGCAATAATAGTGACCCCCCCCCACAGTAGCCCCAGCAATAATAGTGACCCCTCCCCCACAGAAGCCCCATAGTATTAGCGCTCCCCCTAAGCCCTCTATAGTTACCTTTTTCTGGTCTTCACAACACTGCTGCTCCTCTCAGTGCCGCTGCCGGCGGGCAGAAGTGTATGCCCCTGCAGCAGCGCATCCTCCCCCTCCTCTCCTCTTGCGGAACTAAAGAGGAGAGGTCAGGGGAGGAGGGGACAATGATCCAGGATGCACACACTTCCGTCAGTGTGTGAATCTGGCCTGCGGCACTGCAGAGTGATTACTGGCTGGGGAACTGCCCCCCCTCCCCCTGCCCCGGCCACTAATCACTACAATGGTGACCCCAAATCCCGAAAGCGGGACAAATGGCTATCCTGCTGAAGTCCCGGCGGAAAGTGGGATACTGGGTCCCAAAGCGGGACTGTCCCGCCTAAATTGGGACGTCTGGTCACCTTACCTAATGACAAATATCATGGTCATAGATTTATTTTATGTACAGTTAAAGCTGGACGGTTTTAAACTTTTTATTAACTCTTCCTGATCGCCCTTCACAGTGTCTTTCATCTAGTAACTTCACTTATTATAGTCTCCAGAGATTTGTGATTTCAGGGCCTGAAATAGTAGAAAGTGGAAACACTTCAACACTAACAACCTACTCAGTGACTTTTTAAGTGTTAATGTATTCTGCCTTATTGCTATGAATGTTCCTTAGGTGAGAACTCAACTTTCCTTCCATCTACAAGCAGCTCCTTTATAAATATTTGACATGGAAAGAAGCCTCCTTGTATCACTTCACCTGGTTTTTATTTTTCCACATAAATTTACTAGAGGTGTAGCACAGTTTTTTGTAAATGTTATATAGTAATACGTTCTCCTACAGTATAATAACCTCTCTATCTCTGGGGGAGATTTACCAATAGTGCTGTAAGATGTATAATAAAAATGGCACCAGTTATGCCTGGACTAAAACATTGAAGACCTTAGGATAGGTAATCAAAATCAAATTGCTGGGCGTCCGACTTGCGACATCCCTACTAATCAACTGCTTGAAGGGGCTGTGGAATTCAGGCTAGTGCTACAGCCTCTTCATTACATACTTGGCGGAGCATCATACATCATGTAATGGCAGTGCCTGGTATTGCACTTCAGTCTCATTCACTTAAATGGGACTAAGCTACAGAAAGACCATGTGGCCGATGAATATGACATCACAGACCAGAGAGCCATGGCCCTTCTGATCGTTGATGGTGTCATACCTTCACCAATTTAACATTGATGGTCTTTTCTAAAGGCCTCCATGCGAATTAGATTTTAGTCGTCCAAACCCGCCAGTAACTGTTGGGTCGAATGATGATGATGTTAGGAGAAAAAAAGGATTGGGGAGATGTTGAATTTTAATGCTCTATCCTTGTGTTCTTCGAGGGATGAGCCACTGCCAAAGGTGGCTGACTGTAGATTACCACCCTAAACACACAAACGGTTGTCCAAGCCGAACGTTTGTGTGTATGTAGGTGTAGTGGCCCAAAACACCATCCTAGTCCCCTCCATAAATGTCATACATGTTTTGTCTTATGTAGATGCACTGTGAAAAGCTTGTCTTGTCATATCCAGTGTGTGTGTGTTTCACAGCTGCAGCGCTTCAGAGGTTAACTCTAATAAAATCATTGCCTGCATATAAATGTATCAGTTTGTCTTGTCATGTGGTATGTAAGAAGGTATAAATAGGAGTGATTGAGAGCGGGTAAGGAGCCCGTTTTCAGGAGGAGAGAGTGCTGACACAGAGTCACATGGAAGCACCTTCAGCTTCCATTTAGGTGAAGATGGAGGAAGAGGAGCGATATCCAATAGCGTTTGGAGTGTGGTTGTGAGAGAGAGAGCGAGCCCTACAATAGCTCTGTACAAGTACCAGTTCACACTACAGGCTTTTCCTGTGCGGCCGTCCAAAGTTAGGATCAACGCACAGAGGTACGTGACTGAGTTACACTCATGCACCTGCCATACGGCGTGTTTATTGTGTAAGCCTGCCTGTCAATAATTGTCTGCCAGAGAGTCTGCAGAGTGACTCCTTCTCCCTTCCTCCTCTGAAGTGTTCCCACTCCAGGAGCTGTACTGTACAGATAATGTGGACTGTAGGACCGTATTCATCCTGTGTATCCTCCCTGACCTCTGAGCTATAGCCTGCGCGGGTTGAAAGTGAATTGTACCTGCTTTGCTTTGAATACCTGTGTTGTAAATTTATTCATTCAGTACAGTTATACCAGGCCCTAACCGTTCTTGGGGACCCGAGGTATTCTACAAAAGTCTCTGCATTATTTTCTCCGCCGCGTATCATACCAGTGTGTGGGAACGGTGACGTCACGAGTAATAAGTACTACTACCCCCATCAACCCGTTTATTGGCATTCCCTATCATTGGGGTGTGAAAGCTGGCCTGTGAGCCTACTCTGTCCTTGGCTGCCGTGTCATCCCTCCGGGACCAGAGCCTGGTAAGTGCCGGCCTGACAAGCCAGCACTTAACCCTCCCAGCTCCACATGTTAGCCAGGTGCCCAGGGTCATCCCTCTGGAGTGTTGCATAGGAGCCATTGGAAAAATGGCACACAACCCACGTCCGTATACCTTATTCAAGCATATGAATATCATAGAACAGGATCCCCCACTTGAGTATAACTTCTTTAAACCAGAATGTATAGTTGCTCTGAGCAAGGTGGCTCTCATTCTGGTTGACTATTCATCTGAATGGCTCCTGCAGGGGAAATTCCCAGTTGGATGCAGCGTCTCCCTGCAAAATCAGCTGACTGCTAGCGGCTGCCCGGAGGGCAGCATGAGTCAGTCAGCTATTCACTGTAGGTACCATGTTTTGAAAGGGGTTGTCAATAGTGAGACAACCTCCTTTAATAAATTTGGCATATTTTATGACTCCTCTTACCAATACCCTTTCTTTCTAGACACTTTTTAAAAACTGTTGGGGCACATGTATAAACTGTCTAAGGGCCCGTTCTCACTGGCATAAGCCTCAGTGTACCATTTCTGTTTCTCTGTTCCATTTGTGAGGCGGAATTAAAAATTTCTGTTGTTTTCCCTATTGATTTCAATATTTATTTTTGTTTTTTGTTTTTTAAACCGATTGAAATTAATAGGGAAAACAACGGAAACGCTTAATTTCATTTTTATTTCCGTTTCTCTGCTCCTCAAGGGGAACAAAACAGAAATGGTTAACTGAGGCTGACACCAGTGAGAGCGGCCCTACGAAACCCAAAAAATCAGCACATACTATTTACTTAAATTTTTTTTTTTACACAATTTGCAACAGAATTCTAGGGTATTATTATAAGTATATCACCTCCGTTGTTCTTTCTTGGGCCACTTTATTCCTGGTGTATATATATGTCAATATTTTGTGCCGAAATGGCGGCCATTGTAACAAATTGACAACTTCTGCGGGACAAATTCATGCCTAGTCTAAGAGGTGACAATTTTAGTCCTGTGCTAGCATAACTGAAATTTTGTATAAACTTGGCCATATACAAAAATCACTCGGAGAAGAGTCATTAGGGTTGTCCAGGACTAGAAAACAAAGGCCTGCACCTCCCCCTCCAGAAACAGCGCCACTTTCATCCATAGGCTGTATCTGGTATTGCAGCTTGGATCCACTCTCTTGAATAGGGAGGAGTTACAATATGAAGCATAGTCCATGGACAGATGGGATGCTGTTTATAGGGAAAAAAAGACAGCCCCTTCTTTTTTAATCCTGGCCACCAAAAGCTTGGATGGTACAAGTGGCAAATAATCTGAATCTACGTATATTACCTATGTTTGTGTTTATTGATATTCATGAAAAAAATGGGGGAAAAAACACAATCTGAAGAAAAAATTGTGAACATTCAAGTAGTCATATTTGCAGTACATGATTGTAGAGTGAATACACTTGGGAGAGTTGCATTTTTCTTCATCTGCTCCATTCAGGGTTTCATCCAGCCATTATCGAGCATAGCTCTCTACATCTACATCTAAGATCATGAGATAACTCCCTAAATCCATCAGCTCCTGTCCACATCACCAGATGCGCAGCTGGACCTCAGCTCTGCATGACATGTTCACCTTCCCTGGGGAGTCAGCTCTTTACTCGGAAGACTTTTTTCTTTTTTTTTCAACCATTCACCTTCTGCTTTTTCATGAGAACATCTGATTAGTCCAACCACAGTGCACAACATTAACAAAAAGTCCCACCCTCTACTCTGAGGTGGTAGCAGCTGAACATCTCCACAAGGGGTGATTTTAAAGACAATGGAAGTTGACACAAAGCTTTGGTTTACAAAAACATTTAAAAAATTACATTACATTGGTTAAGACTGACACTTTTCAGTGGAAATCAACTGGTCTAGATTATGCCAAACTTTTTGGATTCAACATCACCAAACTTCTACTTTTTGATTCCTCCTTTGAAGCTGACCTATTGGTAATAAATAATCTGGTTGTGTTGAGTTGTGTTAATTATCAACATTTTGGAATGAAGTACTGGAGAGATGCCACATATGCCCATGAGCACAGCATGGAGAACAAAATTTAGATGTTAGGTCAAAAATTTCCAAGGCTAAAGATGTGGAAGAATTTGTAGAGGCCATGCAGTATGGAGCCATAATATAATGCCCATATACTGGTTTGGGCTCGTCTTGTATCTTCATTTACCTCCAATTAGATACGGAGGCACATAGAGGTTTTTTTCACATGGAATCCATGAAAAAATAAATTTGTGATGTCTTCCATATAGCATTCTGAAGTTATTCATCACTAAAAGCTTTGCCTCCTGGAAGCCCCATATTTTGGCACACACAGTGGCTAAAGGTCCATCATACAGACACTTATGGATTCTTTGTAACTTTGCTGTGTGCATGAACCCTCAGCCAACACGTTTTGTGTTTTTTTTTATCATGGCACCATAGTTTCAAAATAACTGAGTATCTAATTAATTATTGAAGTAAATGGGTATTATCACTATGACATTGGTTGCATATGCTTGGGACACACGTGCTAAACACAAGGCCCGCGGGTCGAATCCAGCCCGCCACCTCATTTTATATGGCCCACTGGCCATGCAGCATTCTACTCACTCAGCCAGCAGGACCAGTCTGGCAGTGCAGTCTGAAGGTTGACCTCCCCTCCTGGCCTCTGTCATCCTGTACGCAGCAAAGACGCTAAGGCCTCATGTCCACGGACAAAAGAAGAATTAAAATCCGCTGCGGATTTTAACTCTTCTCCTGCCCGCGGATCCGCACCCCATAGGGATGCATTGACCACCCGCGGGTAGATAAATACCCGCGGATGGTCATTAAAAGTGATTTAAAAAAAAAAATGGAGCGTGAAAAAATCTGGACCATGCTCCATTTTCGTGCGGGTCTCCCGTGGGGACGGCTCCCGCGGGCTTCTATTGAAGCCTATGGAAGCCGTCCGGATCCGCGGGAGACAAAAATCAGAATTTACTCACCTGCTCCAGTTCTTCCCTTCGCCGCGGCGCCATCTTCTCTCCGTCGCGGCCGGATCTTTCTTCTTCGGGCCGGCGCATGCGCGGGGCACATCACCGACGTCATCCTGTGCATCCGCCGAGCCGAAGAAAGAAGATCCGGCCGCAACGCAGAGAACATGACGCCGCGGCGAAGGGAAAGAACCGGAGCGGGCGAAAGGTAAGTTTATTCTTATTTATTCTTATTTTCAGCTCTCATGTCCGCGGGGCAGGAGGGACCCGCTCCGGATTCTACATGGAGAATCCGTAGCGGGTCTGATTTTCCCCGTGGACATGAGGCCTAAGGGGGCAGGTCATCGGTCACAGACACTGCACTTCCATCATCGGACTTGATATGAATGCTGGAGAGTGAAATTTTTGTAGGGATGCTGCCCAGCCAGAGGCCAAAAGGGAGGTTGCTATAACTATTGGGAATACTATGAGGATCACTTATTACTTCTGTGGCCACTATAGGGGACACTTTTACTATTGTGTATTAAGTGCACAAACATTGTGTACATAATACACTGCACAAATCTACTCATGTGAACAAGCCCTTACTATACAGTCTTACAATTACAATCAGCCCATTGAAGGCAAACGTAAGGCTGATGCCGCTCTTGTTGAAAATGAGTTTGACACCCCTGTCTTAGAACATGTCAATAATGCGTGTTGTATGGGTCTGACCTCTAGGATTAGATAACTAATGAGTGAATCTCTTTAATCTCATTTTCCCATTAGGTGGGGGTCCCTGAGTTGAGATTCCCATCTATCAGACATATATGAAATATACTGTGAAATGGAAGATTGTGCACAGAGCCTGTATGTTGGCTCATGAAGTTCCTATAATTCTAAATTACAGTTGTAGAAATTCCCTGTGCTGCCAAATAGTTCCTTTGTATAACACCAACACCGTATTATAAAGATAATCGCCTTTAGAAACAAGGCTTCTAGGGGAGAGTACCTTCATATGAGCGACATTCGATGGAGGAAACCATTGTTTTTACCATCTGTCTCTGCATGAAATTGGAGGCATACAAAGTTATAGTGGTGACACATAGAAGTATATGGGCAAGGGCGTAATGATCGTGGTCATAGGGGGTGCGACTGCTACCTGGCCTGGTACTGAAGGGGGTTTGACCGCATCCCTAGGTAGGTGAGGCTTTCAACTGGATCCGCATCCTCAGGTCACACATCCAGGTGAAAGCTATGGTGGAGTAGAGAACTGTAGGCTTCCTGCTCTGCCACTTATACAGATCGTGTGTTACGTGTGCTGCTGGGATCTGTAGTTCTAAGCTTCCTAGCAGCACAGCCCTCACAGGGTTAATTGATTGAGCTGGCTGGGTGTGGTACTTCCTGCTAGCCAATCTCCTGGTTCTGTGCTCACATATAAACCCTGCTCCTGTCAGTTTCTGGCTGGGTCCCAGGGTGAGCAGTCATGTTACTTCTGTGCTGTGTAACTTGTTATCAGGTATGTGCCTTTTTCCCACTCTGAACTGTGTTTGCAAGTATGTTAGGCCTGTGTCTCTCTGCTTCCCTAAAGACGGTTTGGATACCTGTAGTCCTAGTCTGCAGTACATGCAGCCCCCTTTTCCTTCCCCTTTACAGGTGCAGCCTCCAAACTTCTTATGTCGTGCTCTGTGTGTCAGTTGGTGTAACTTTACACGGTTCCCTATGTCAGCTTGTGTGGCTGACTGTCTATTCCCCCTGGTATTAGGACACATAGACTTGCTGTGAGTTCCATCTGTGTGCATGTGAGCTCTGGGTCGAGTCTGTCTGGTTTTCACTATAGGTTGTAGTCTTCTGTGAGCCTTTGCCTGTAAGCAGGTATATTGCTGTCTGTCCTGTTCCTGTTGCCGCTGGCTGTGTGCCCTGTGCTAGGTTTTGTCCTGTTGCAAGCTTGCTGTGTGGCTGTGTGCCCTGTGCTCTATTCTGTCCTGCTGTAAGCTTTCTGTGTGATCTGTGTCTTGCTGGTTCATGTCCGTTGTTCATTTAAATTCTGTCAGTTTTGTGTAAGCTTGCTGTATGACCTGCGATCTGTGTCCTGTCCTGTTGCAGCATTCTGTGTGAACAGTGTCTGGTTCCGCTGGACTCCTGGTTAGTGTAGGGACTAGCAGTATAACCAGGAGCCATGAAGTTGGCCTACTAGCTTCCATGTTTTGTACAAAATTTCAACTAATACCTGGTATTTACATTTAGCTTATCCTGTTACTAGTGGTTGCATTTTGGCTGCAGTATGCTGTGTTTTCAGGCTCTGTGTGTTCTGTTGTTCTGTCCCTGTCGTGTGGCATGTGTATGTCTCCTGTTCTGGTGCGTGGCTCCTAGGATCAGCTAGGGCCCAGATCTGAAGACCGCTGGGTCGCCCTTCATTGGGGGCAATCCCCCGTTTAGGTAGGGCCAAGCCATCCTCCCGTGTAGCACAGGGTCAGTTGCCTGAAGCCCGTGTGAATACCGTGTGCAACCTGTGTGCGTGCATCCCTTCCAGTCCCGCTTTGGGTACGATCGTGTGGGCCCTGTGCCTAGTTTGCCCACACAATCGTAACATCGTGCTGCTGAGTCTGAGCTTTGGCCAACTCAGGTTGCGCTATGACGTCACTACATAGCACTACCTGAATTGGGCTGCAGGAAGAGGACCAAAGTGCTCCTTGGGGCAGCAGAGTATGTGAGTTTCAGTTTTTTATGGTAATAAGAGAAATCGGAACACTGTTTCTCTGTGGGGGCAAAATTAGTCAGTAGGAGCACTTTTACTCTGTGAGGCTCAATGCTGGCACTATTTTTCAATGGGGCACAATTGGTACATAGGGGTAAAATTATTATATGTGGGCACAATGGTGGAACTGTTATTATATGGAAGCTTTATTACTGTAATGGCCATGATGGGAGCACTCTTACTCTATGAGAGCACAATGGGGACACTAATGGCGACAGTATTTCTATGTGGGAGTACAATGGGGTAATATTACTGAAGGGAAAAACAGTTAGGAGCACTATGACTGTATGAGAGCATAATGAGGCACTATTAAAGTATAGAAGCACAGTAGTGGAGCTATTACTGTGTGGGAGCACAATGGGGGTACTTTTACTGTGTAGGAGCACAGTAGGTGCACTATTAAAGCATGGTAACACAATGTGTGCAGGGGGTAATATTCATGTGCGGGGCACTCAGAGGAGCACTGTTACCGCGTGGGGACTAAAGGGAGCACTATTGGTGTTTAGGCGGTATTATTACTGTCTACTATGGATGGAGTGTCTGTTTAAAGGTGGGTAGGGTACTGGTTAAGCAAGTAGCCCAAACCATCTGTGCGTTAAATTCTACAGAGAGGAGTCAAGGCTGAAAGATGTTGTCATGATGGTTTGGCCTTGATGGAAAAGGAAAGTGAAAGCGAATGACCACAGTGAAGAGGCCACCTGAATCACTGGTGGTAATTGCACTGTAATGATTTATAAAGCCTGTAGATATCTACATGTAACATATTTATTAGATTTTTTTGCTTTCTTATTTGAGGGGGGAGGGCAGATGCATATATCTTTATAGACCATAGGAATGCAACTGTGACCTGTTTATCTAAAGAACAAACACCAAATCACCATATATGATGGGCACCAGGTAATGCTTACAGATTGGGTTACCTCACTATGTAGTGTCATCAGACTATATAATGTGACTATAGAGTTGGAGACAGAACTCTCTCTGAACACCCAAGAAGGTGACACTAAAAAAAACTGTGTTCCTGCGTCCTGAAGCCTTTTATGCCCTCAAAGGGAAGAGGAGGGCATTTCACAGTACAGTAACGTCCTCCAAGAAATATTAGCTAGTATTCAGGAAAGAGCCCCCTCTGGGCTAAACACTATGGGGCCAATGGATCAGATCCTACAAGACTAATTTATCATAGGATTACATAGCATCCCCTTAGGCCAAGTACTACACGAGCGAGTCCTTGTTGATCCATCAATGACATTCCACCGGTTGCTGCTGGTATCAGTCGATCAAAGCGAAGATGCGAGCTATGGCCCATACACTGTAAGACCTCAAACTGCCGAAGACCGTGGTGCTACTGGAAAAGAAGAAGCTTGGGAGAAGATGGTACAATATCTGTAGATTGCATTGAGCTCTGTCCAACTGGAGTTAATTCAAGTGAAGGCTCGACTGGGCCAACCCCAGCTAAATGATCCTGTTATAAAGCACTACACGCAGTGTTTCTCAACTCCAGTCCTCAGGACCCCCAACAGGTCATGTTTTCAAGATGGCTTATAGTAAGAACACTGGTAGCAATGTCTGAGGCACTGACAATAATTACATCATCTGTGCAATACTAAGGAAATCCTGAAGACATGGCCTGTTTTGGGGTCCTGAGGACTGGAGTTGAGAAACACTGCACTACAGTATCCACCTAGACCATCATCTGCTAGCCTCAATAGCCTCTTTTCTGAGCGTCGTACGCAAGTAAACTTCCTCGCTTTTTTTTCAGCTTCTATTGGAGTCTATGGGAGCTTCCAGTGTTTTTCGTCAAAAGATAGGTCAAGAATTATCTTTTCACGCAGCATAAAAAATTGACTGAAGACAGTGGCTGATGTTCTCCCTTGATGGCGTGATTTTTTCACGTGACCAAAAATCGCTCATGTGATTGAATGCATTGGAATCCAATGCTACACATGGTCGTGATTTTCAGCTGATGTAGTTACGAGGCTAGTTAGAACGCTTGTGTGAATAAGGCATTATACTGACCGATGATCATTCACTCTCGCTTGTTTGAATGATTTTTTGAACGACATCGCTCTGTCTGAAAGCACCTTTCGAATAAAGTTGTCTGAATCTGACAACTTTTTTCGGATTGTCAGATAGTCCCCCAAAGTTTGCTATCAGGAGAGAGAAGGATGAGGCTTTACGTGAGAGATGATGTGTTCAACCAACAATTAGCTTTTCAGATGTAATTTATTTTTCCAAGATGCAAAGTCCAGAGCTCAAATGATACATTCCTTAAACCAATGTTTTCCTTGAGCTCTTGGAACATCCTTCAAGAAACTAATGGGCATTTTTTATTTTTGTTTTCTAAATGCACCCATTATTTCTTAAAGGAAACACACTGAACAAAACCACATTGTAAGCTAGCAGCTTGTGCCAGAGACAAGTGACCTCTGCTGTGGGGTCAATTTAAAGGGTCACTAGTATTTGCAATCGACATGACCACCTCCTGTAGGGGAATAATGGTTGCCCCCTTGCACCTTTTGTTAGTCAAGAAAGAAATGCTTCTTCTTTTATATTGCATGGGTGTTCTCTGAAGACATTATACCCAGATGTGGAACATGCCATGGCAAGTACAGTGTATATTTAATAGATAATTAATTTAGTGAAAGGCCCCATTTTATCATAGTATGCATATTCTAGGTATTTTGTTCAGTAATTACATTTTTGTACTTTTTTGCTCACTGAAGTCTTGTCTTTCTGTTTGTCAGGGCTCGACCCCATGACCTCCTGTGCTCTAGTTGGTTGCTCTTGCTTTTGAGCCATCCACCTTGGATAGTTCTCCTGCATACCTTGACCTTGCTTCTAAATCCTACTATCCAGCCCCTGTTCTAGCTCTGCTTTTTCCTGTATGGGACTTCCTATAAAAGCCTGGCCCTGACATTCCTTCCTTGCGTGATTATTCTGCTCCACAGTATTGGTCAAGCTCCATTTCTGCCTGCTCCTCTGCTATTGCTAAGACCTAAGACCTTCTGATACTGACTTCTGGCTTCCCTTCTGACTATGCTACTCGCCTCATCCATCTGTACTGCAAACTAAGTCCTCCAATTGCTAACCCCAGGTTTCCCTTCTGACTACACTACCCACCTCATCCATCTGTACTGAGACCTTCTGTTGCTGACCCCTGGCTTCCCTTCTGACTATGCTACCCACCTCATCAATCTGTACAGCGAACTTAGACCTCCCGTTTTTGACTCCTAAATCCTCCCGAACTACAATCCAGACTTGTGGTTACTACACCTGAGGCTTCCCCCTAGTGCCTGAAACCGCTTCACTGTTCCTCTTAGACAGCAATGGTACTGAAGCAGGTTGTCTGCTGTTATAGCCCATTCATGCTAAGGAACAAAAAGTTGTTTACATCCATAGGATCCTCTTTTGCTGGATGTTTTTTCTTGATCACACCATTCTCAGTATACTCTCCACACTGCGGCATGAGAAAATCCCACTAGGTTGGTAGTGAAATCCTGTTCCCAGCTAGTGTAGCACAGATGACCAGGCCTCATTGGAAATTGATCAGTTTGATGGATTTTCCAAAAAATGTGGATTCACACTGAAACTGATCCATGGCAAACTTGCCACTTGATTTTATGCTGCACTCTGGTTTTTCATATTAAACATCCATACAGGGAAGCTCCAATGAAGTCATGGAAGTCTCTAATGAAGTGGCCAATTCGAATATGTCTTCAAAATACCATGGTCAATGATTTTTCAATTAAAGGGCCACTCCATCGAAGACACATTTTTCCACCCATGCCCTGCTCACCCGATTGCCTGTCACACTCTGGAGGTCTCCTTTGTATATTGTAGACACTTTCCTGCAGTACAGCCTCCTGTCTGATACTTATCAAGCACCATATTGATCGTTAAAGATTTTGGTTTCACTTTTACTTTAATCCAATGATGCATCAGCACAGAATTAGCTAAAGGCTATACAATTTCTGACTACTCGGGGGACAGTTTAAATATCATTTACCTCCTATATTCACCTAAATGAGCTACAGACCACAAGTATACAATCAGGAGGATGGGCTTTGATCTCCTCCATTATAACTGTATGACAGGAGCTCTGCAATCATTATCAGTAATAGGAGTGTCTGTGTTCCTCTTCAAGCAGTTTCCATTATAGATTCATGTAACAGAATCACAAAAACAGAGAAATTGACTAGAAACTGAATACATAAACCCAAATAGATCTGAGCTGGCCAGAATCGAGATCACATGACCATCTGAGGAGAAAGAGACTGGAAGTTTTGGACTGAACAGAATAAGTAACCAAGGTGACACTGGGTGACATATATACGGGGGGCATAGCTACATAAGGAATAGAGATGAGCGAGCACCAAAATGCTCGGGTGCTCGTTACTCGGGATGAAATTTTCGCGATGCTCGAGGGTTCGTTTCGAGTAACGAACCCCATTGAAGTCAATGGGCGACCCGAGCATTTTTGTATATCGCCGATGCTCGCTAAGATTTCCATTTGTGAAAATCTGGGCAATTCAAGAAAGTGATGGGAACAACACAGCAACGGATAGGGCAGGCGAGGGGCTACATGTTGGGCTGCATCTCAAGTTCCCAGGTCCCACTATTAAGCCACAATAGCGGCAAGAGTGCCCCCCTCCCTCCCAACAATTTTTACTTCTGAAAAGCCCTCATTAGCAATGCATACCTCAGCTAAGCACCACACTACCTCCAACAAAGCACAATCACTGCCTGCATGACACTCTGCTGCCACTTCTCCTGGGTTACATGCTGCCCAACCCCCCACACGACCCAGTGTCCACAGCGCACACCAAAGTGTCCCTGCGCAGCCTTCAGCTACCCTCATGCCACACCACCCTCATGTCTATTTATAAGTGCGTCTGCCATGAGGAGGAACCGCAGGCACACACTGCAGAGGTTGGCACGGCTAGGCAGCGACCCTCTTTAAAAGGGGCGGGGCGATAGCCCACAATGCTGTACAGAAGCAATGAGAAATATAATCCTGTGCCACCGCCATCAGGAGCTGCACACGTGGGCATAGCAATGGGGAACCTATGTGCATGCCCCAGTCAGACCGCGTTTTTTTATAAATAGTCACAGGCAGGTACAACTCCGCAATGGGAATTCCATGTGCACCCACAGCATGGGTGGCTCCCTGGAACCCACCGGCTGTACATAAATGTATCCCATTGCAGTGCCCTGGACAGCAGAGCTAACGTCAGATTAAATGCAGGTGGGCTTCGGCCCACACTGCATGCCCCAACCTGACCGGGGGTTTTAATTCATAGACAGAGGCAGGTACAACTCCCTATTGTGAAGTCCCTGTGGACCGACAGCATGGGTGGGTGCCAGGAAGCCACCGGCGGTACATAAATATATCCCATTGCATTGCCCATCACAGCTGAGGTAATGTCATGTTTAATGCAGGTGGGCTTCGGCCCACACTGCATGCCCCAGTCAGACTGGGGTTCTTTAGAAGTGGACACATGCAGTTACAACTCCGTGTGGACCGACAGCATGGGTGGGTGCCAGGAAGCCACCGGCGGTACATAAATATATCCCATTGCAGTGCCCAGCACAGCTGAGGTAATGTCATGTTTAATGCAGGTGGGCAAAAAATTAATTGGATTACATTGTAGGCGAGGGCCCCAAAAAATTGGTGTACCAACAGTACTAATGTACGTCAGAAAAATTGCCCATGCCCAACCAAGAGGGCTGGTGAAACCCATTAATCACTTTGGTTAATGTGGCTTAATTTGTAACTAGGCCTGGAGGCAACCCAGTTAAAATAAAAATTGGTTCAGGTGAAAGTTTCAACGCTTTAATGAGCATTGAAACGTATAAAAATTGTTTACAAAAATTATATGACTGAGCCTTGTGGGCCTAAAAAAAATTGCCCGTTCGGCGTGATTATGTGAGGTTTCAGGAGGAGGAGCAGGAGGAGGAGGAGGAATATTATACACAGATTGATGAAGCAAAAAGGTCCACGTTTTTTATGGTGATAGAGAACAATGCTTCCATCCGCGGGTGCAGCCTACGTATTGTTTAGGTATCGCTGCTGTCCGCTGGTGGAGAAGAGAAGTCTGGGGAAATCCAGGCATTGTTCATCTTGATGAGTGTAAGGCTGTCGGCACTGTCGGTTGACAGGCGGGTACGCTTATCTGTGATGATTCCCCCAGCTGCACTAAACACCCTCTCTGACAATACGCTAGCCGCAGGACAAGCAAGCACCTCCAGGGCATACAGCGCGAGTTCAGGCCACGTGTCCAGCTTCGACACCCAGTAGTTGTAGGGAGCAGGGGCGTCACGGAGGACGGTCGTGCAATCGGCTACGTACTCCCTCACCATCCTTTTATAGTGCTCCCGCCAACTCAGCCTTGACTGGGGAGCGGTGACACAGTCTTGCTGGGGAGCCAGAAAGCTGTCAAAGGCCTTAGAGAGTGTTCCCCTGCTGTGCTGTACATGCTGCCTGATCTCCGCGCCTCCCCTGCTACCTGGCCCTCGGAACTGCGCCTTTGGCCACTAGCGCTGTCGTATGGGAATTTTACCATCAGTTTGTCCACCAGGGTCCTGTGGTATAGCATCACTCTCGAACCCCTTTCCTCTTCGGGAATCAGAGTGGGCAGGTTCTCCTTATACCGTGGGTCGAGCAGTGTGTACACCCAGTAATCCGTAGTGGCCAGAATGCGTGTAACGCGAGGGTCACGAGAAAGGCATCCTAACATAAAGTCAGCCATGTGTGCCAGGGTACCTGTACGCAACACATGACTGTCCTCACTAGGAAGATCACTTTCAGGATCCTCCTCCTCCTCCTCCTCCTCAGGCCATACACGCTGAAAGGATGACAGGCAAGCAGCATGGGTACCCTCAGCAGTGGGCCAAGCTGTCTCTTCCCCCTCCTCCTCATCCTCCTCCCCATCCTCCTCCTCCTCAACGCGCTGAGATATAGACAGGAGGGTGCTCTGACTATCCAGCGACATACTGTCTTCCCCCGCCTCTGTTTCCGAGCGCAAAGCGTCTGCCTTTATGCTTTGCAGGGAACTTCTCAAGAGGCATAGCAGAGGAATGGTGACGCTAATGATTGCAGCATCGCCGCTCACCATCTGGGTAGACTCCTCAAAGTTTCGAAGGACCTGGCAGATGTCTGCCAACCAGGCCCACTCTTCTGTAAAGAATTGAGGAGGCTGACTCCCACTGCGCCGCCCATGTTGGAGTTGGTATTCCACTATAGCTCTACGCTGCTCATAGAGCCTGGCCAACATGTGGAGCGTAGAGTTCCACCGTGTGGGCACGTCGCACAGCAGTCGGTGCACTGGCAGATGAAACCGATGTTGCAGGGTGCGCAGGGTGGCAGCGTCCGTGTGGGACTTGCGGAAATGTGCGCAGAGCCGGCGCACCTTTCCGAGCAGGTCTGACAACCATGGGTAGCTTTTCAGAAAGCGCTGAACCACCAAATTAAAGACGTGGGCCAGGCATGGCACGTGCGTGAGGCTGCCGAGCTGCAGAGCCGCCACCAGGTTACGGCCGTTGTCACACACGACCATGCCCGGTTGGAGGCTCAGCGGCGCAAGCCAGCGGTCGGTCTGCTCTGTCAGACCCTGCAGCAGTTCGTGGGCCGTGTGCCTCTTCTCTCCTAAGCTGAGTAGTTTCAGCACGGCCTGCTGACGCTTGCCCACCGCTGTGCTGCCGTGCCGCGCGACACCGACTGCTGGCGACGTGTTGCTGCTGACACATCTTGATTGCGAGACAGAGGTTGCAAAGAAGGAGGAGGAGGAGGGTGTTTTAGTGGAGGAAGCATACACCGCCGCAGATACCACCACCGAGCTGGGGCCCGCAATTCTGGGGGTGAGTAGGACGTGAGCGGTCCCAGGCTCTGACTCTGTCCCAGCCTCCACTAAATTCACCCAATGTGCCGTCAGGGAGATATAGTGGCCCTGCCCGCCTGTGCTTGTCGACGTGTCCGTTGTTAAGTGGACCTTGGCAGTAACCGCATTGGTGAGGGCGCGTACAATGTTGCGGGAGACGTGGTCGTGCAGGGCTGGGACGGCACATCGCGAAAAATATTGGCGACTGGGAACTGAGTAGCGCGGGGCCGCGGCCGCCATCATACCTTTGAAAGCCTCCGTTTCCACAACCCTATACGGCAGCATCTCCAGGCTGATAAATTTGGCTATGTGCACGTTTAACGCTTGAGCGTGCGGGTGCGTGGCGGCGTACTTGCGCTTGCGCTCCAACACTTGCGCTAGCGACGGCTGGACATTGGTGGATGGGGCCGAGGACAGCGGAGGTGAGGGTGTGGGTGCAGGCCAGGAGACGGTAGTGCCTGTGTCCTGAGATGGGGGTTGGATCTCAGTGGCAGGTTGGGGCACAGGGGGAGAGGCAGTGGTGCAAACCGGAGGCGGTGAACGGCTTTCGTCCCACCTTGTGGGGTGCTTGGCCATCATATGTCTACGCATGCTGGTGGTGGTGAGGCTGGTGGTGGTGGCTCCCCGGCTGATCTTGGCGCGACAACGGTTGCACACCAATGTTCGTCGGTCGTCTGCACTCTCAGTGAAAAACTGCCAGACCTTTGAGCACCTCGGCCTCTGCAGGGTGGCATGGCGCGAGGGGGCGCTTTGGGAAACAGTTGGTGGATTATTCGGTCTGGCCCTGCCTCTACCCCTGGCCACCGCACTGCCTCTTCCAACCAGCCCTGCTGCTGCACTTGCCTCCCCCTCTGAAGACCTGTCCTCAGTAGGCGTAGCAAACCAGGTGGGGTCAGTCACCTCATCGTCCTGCTGCTCTTCCTCCGAATCCTCTGTGCGCTCCTCCCTCGGACTTACTCCAATTACTACTACCTGAGTGATAGACAACTGTGTCTCATCGTCATCGTCCTCCTCACCCACTGAAAGCTCTTGAGACAGTTGCCAGAAGTCCCCAGCCTCATCCCCCGGACCCCGGGAACTTTCCAAAGGTTGGGCATTGGTCACGACAAACTCCTCTGGTGGGAGAGGAACCATTGCTGGCCATTCTGGGCAGGGGCCCGGGAACAGTTCCTGGGAGTCTGCCTGCTCCTCAGAATGTGTCATTGTAATGGAGTGAGGAGGCTGGGAGGAAGGAGGAGCAGCAGCCAGAGGATTCAGAGTTGCAGCAGTGGACGGCGCAGAATTCTGGGTGGTCGATAGATTGCTGGATGCACTTTCTGCCATCCACGACAGGACCTGCTCACACTGCTCATTTTCTAATAAAGGTCTACCGCGTGGACCCATTAATTGTGAGATGAATGTGGGGACGCCAGAAACGTGCCTCTCTCCTAATCCCGCAGCAGTTGGTTGCTATACACCTGGATCAGGAGCTCGGCCTGTGCCCACACCCTGACTTGGGCCTCCGCGTCCTCGCCCGCGTCCACGTCCTCTAGGCCTACCCCTACCCCTCAGCATGCTGTATTACCAGTAGTGCAGAAACAGAACACTGTAATTAAATGTGCTGCTTATTGGCCTGTGGTTGGAGGCTGACTTCCCTTACGGAACGCACAGCAGAGCCAGGAAAAATTTTTGCGCACGCCTGTAGTGAGACGTAGGTGCATATGACTGAGCTAGTGGAATTCACAGCGCAGAAGCAGTCAAGTGGCCAAAGGCCAGTAGTAGGCCTTAAGTATTTTGCTTCTATTTTTTTAAAATGCTGAGTTGATACAGCAGACAGATACTGTAGGCAGCGTATAATATTATGTATGCTGTTTCCCTCTGGCGGGATGACGGCAGTGATGTAACGGAGACAGCAGAGCCAGGAAACAATTTTGTGCAAGCCTGCTGTAACGCTTAGCTGCGTATTAATTAGGACTACTACCCCCAGCAGATAGATACTGTAGGCAGCGTATAATATTATGTATACTGTTTCCCTCTGGCGGGATGACGGCGGTGATGTAACGGAGACAGCAGAGTCAGGAAACAATTTTGCGCAAGCCTGCTGTAACGCTTAGCTGCGTATTAATTAGACTACTACCCCCAGCAGACAGATACTGTAGGCAGCGTATAATAATATGTATACTGTTTCTCTCTGGCAGGATGACGGCGGTGATGTAACGGAGACAGCAGAGTCAGGAAACAATTTTGCGCAAGCCTGCTGTAACGCTTAGCTGCGTATTAATTAGGACTACTACCCCCAGCAGACAGATACTGTAGGCAGCGTATAATATTATGTATACTGTTTCCCTCTGGCGGGATGACGGCGGTGATGTAACGGAGACAGCAGAGCCAGGAAACAATTTTGCACAAGCCTGCTGAAACGCTTAGCTGCGTATTAATTAGGACTACTACCCCCAGCAGACAGATACTGTAGGCAGCGTATAATATTATGTATACTGTTTCCCTCTGGCGGGATGACGGCGGTGATGTAACGGAGACAGCAGAGCCAGGAAACAATTTTGTGCAAGCCTGCTGTAACGCTTAGCTGCGTATTAATTAGGACTACTACCCCCAGCAGATAGATACTGTAGGCAGCGTATAATATTATGTATACTGTTTCCCTCTGGCGGGATGACGGCGGTGATGTAACGGAGACAGCAGAGCCAGGAAACAATTTTGCACAAGCCTGCTGAAATGCTTAGCTGCGTATTAATTAGGACTACTACCCCCAGCAGACAGATACTGTAGGCAGCGTATAATATTATGTATACTGTTTCCCTCTGGCGGGATGACGGCGGTGATGTAACGGAGACAGCAGAGCCAGGAAACAATTTTGTGCAAGCCTGCTGTAACGCTTAGCTGCGTATTAATTAGGACTACTACCCCCAGCAGATAGATACTGTAGGCAGCGTATAATATTATGTATACTGTTTCCCTCTGGCGGGATGACGGCGGTGATGTAATGGAGACAGTAGAGACAGGAAACAATTTTGCGCAAGCCTGCTGTAACGCTTAGCTGCGTATTAATTAGGACTACTACATCCAGCAGACAGATACTGTAGGCAGCGTATAATATTATGTATACTGTTTCCCTCTGGCGGGATGACGGCGGTGATGTAACGGAGACAGCAGAGCCAGGAAACAATTTTGCACAAGCCTGCTGAAACGCTTAGCTGCGTATTAATTAGGACTACTACCCCCAGCAGACAGATACTGTAGGCAGCGTATAATATTATGTATACTGTTTCCCTCTGGCGGGATGACGGCGGTGATGTAACGGAGACAGCAGAGCCAGGAAACAATTTTGTGCAAGCCTGCTGTAACGCTTAGCTGCGTATTAATTAGGACTACTACCCCCAGCAGATAGATACTGTAGGCAGCGTATAATATTATGTATACTGTTTCCCTCTGGCGGGATGACGGCGGTGATGTAATGGAGACAGTAGAGACAGGAAACAATTTTGCGCAAGCCTGCTGTAACGCTTAGCTGCGTATTAATTAGGACTACTACCCCCAGCAGACAGATACTGTAGGCAGCGTATAATATTATGTATACTGTTTCCCTCTGGCGGGATGACGGCGGTGATGTAACGGAGACAGCAGAGCCAGGAAACAATTTTGCACAAGCCTGCTGAAACGCTTAGCTGCGTATTAATTAGGACTACTACCCCCAGCAGACAGATACTGTAGGCAGCGTATAATATTATGTATACTGTTTCCCTCTGGCGGGATGACGGCGGTGATGTAACGGAGACAGCAGAGCCAGGAAACAATTTTGTGCAAGCCTGCTGTAACGCTTAGCTGCGTATTAATTAGGACTACTACCCCCAGCAGATAGATACTGTAGGCAGCGTATAATATTATGTATACTGTTTCCCTCTGGCGGGATGACGGCGGTGATGTAATGGAGACAGTAGAGACAGGAAACAATTTTGCGCAAGCCTGCTGTAACGCTTAGCTGCGTATTAATTAGGACTACTACCCCCAGCAGACACTCAGTAAACTGAAGACGGTCACAGGCAGCCCAAATATAGTATTTTTCCCCAATTTTTTTGAAAAAGCCCATTGCCTATATAGCCTGTATATCTCTTCCCCTGCCTCACCAGTACTGGCCCTATACTCTGTACAATGACTGCAGACTGAGGACGCAATGCTCTGCATGCCCGATATACAAAAAAAAAAATTGTGCAACACTGCTAAAAGCAGCCTCAACAGTACTGCACACGGTTAGATGTGGCCCTAAGAAGGACCGTTGGGGTTCTTGAAGCCTAAAATCACTCCTAACGCTCTCCCTATAGCAGCTCCGGCATCAGCAGCACTTTCCCTGATCTCTGTCAGAATGCATCTGTGGCGAGCCGCGGGAGGGGCCGATTTATATACTCGGGTGACACCTGATCTCGCCAGCCACTCACTGCAGGGGGGTGGTATAGGGCTTGAACATCGCAGGGGGAAGTTGTAATGCCTTCCCTGTCTTTCTATTGGCCAGAAAAGCGCGCTAACGTCTCAGAGATGAAAGTGAAAGTAACTCGAACATCGCGTGGTGCTCGCCTCTAGTAACGAGCATCTCGAACACGCTAATACTCGAACGAGTATCAAGCTCGGACGAGTACGTTCGCTCATCTCTAATAAGGAATGAAAAAGAAAATCACCTGAGTTACCCTTTAACATACCATACATATTCTGTAAAGCCAGCAAAAGTAGAAAGGACAATAGGATCAAACTGAAACATCGAGCCTGTCCAGCCCTGCAAATGCTACAGGGATTAAATGTCCATTTATATAACGTGTATTTATAAGGATTACACTAGCTCATGCCTCCTACAAGCTAATGTAATAGCAGAGATTGAAGTTCTACCAAGGGCCCTTTTACATGGAACAATTATCATTGAAAACTTCGTTAGATTGTGCGAATTGGAAGTATATCGTTCACTGTAAACATAATCAACTATTGAATGATGAATGAGAATTCAGGCATAAAAATCATAATTGCTTGTAAACAGCAATTGTTTAGTTGTTCACATTCACTATACAGTGAAGGCTCACCCTCCTGTATCTTGTCTCAGTCTGTAATTGTTTGTTAAACAGTCCAAGCCCTTTGGTAGAATGCTCTCCTACTCAACAGGCCTGTTGGTTGCCAAGTTCCTATGGTTTGAAACTTAGTGGTTTTTACTGAGACCACCCTCACTTACAGTTCATGCTTGGGATTCACTGCTACCACAGCCCCATGCTAGTCCAGGCTCAGGAGGACAACTCTACCATGGTTTCCTTAGATCGCTGTCACAGTCCAGTGGTTTCCACTGGGCTGCGGCAATAGTGTAGTCACTCTTTCTCCCTCAGTTGGGTCCAAGCAGACTCCAGTTTTCAGTCTAGTACTCACTGTCCTTCAGACGCTCTCTCTCAACCAGGGGTCCAGGCTTCCATTGCGTTTTCTTTCTGCAGATTATTGCACCTCTACTCCAGCAGCCACTCTGCTCACTGCTACAGTCCTTGTGCTCTCATTTGTGGCACAGCAGAAAACCCTTTTATACAGTGCTTGTAGCATTGAGAAAGTTTGGGCTTGGTCAGACGGCAGAGTTTCCACAAACATCGCTCACGGCACTGACAATTTCTGGCACTTCATGCATCACAATCTTCTGCTGTGAACCTAATTCTGACGCATGGCGAGTCTTTTCCCTCACTCCGCTCTTCTTCCCTGTCTGATAGGGGGCAAAGCTTAGGGTCCTTTACATGGGCTGATAAGTATTTAGATTCCCGCAGTCCAGAGAGAATTTGAACAACTATTGTTAAATGTAAATTCATGCACTGACTGAATGACGAATGATAATTCACTCGCTTCTCATTCGCTATTCAGTTTATGCATGTATAAAAACTGAACAACAATCTGTCCATGGAAACAGGCAGTCATTTATCTAGAAATGGCTGCCTGTTTATTGTGAATGTAGGCAGGTGGGCGGGCCGGGACGATCCCCAACACGCTCCACATCCATTCACTCAGCGATAATTCCTGTGGAAAAGCACAGGAATGATCATCGCTGGGACAACTTGTTGAGTATCTGCGCCCAACATGTCACCCCGTGTAAAAGTGCCCTTAGCATGGCCAATGCAGATCCTTGTTAGAACAGGTAGCAGCTGCTACAGTAAGAGAGGGAAGAGAGCCATGGCTCCCCCGATTATAAGGAGACTAGCTGATATACCTGGCTTTGCCCGAGTTAATTTGGTACTGGTGTTTATCTGGTGTTCACACGGAAAATCCTATGAAGTCGTCGTTAATTTAGAGATACCGAGGAAAAAAATATGTTCACCATTTTGCATGGTTCTTTGCGTTACCCAGGAAACACCACGTAGAGGTAACCATGCGACGTTTCCTTTATATAAAATGACATCAGGAAGTGAGAGAATAAGATTACGTACGTAAAATTTGGACGCTAATTCTTTTGCGCTAGAATTGAATAATTGAGTTGGGACCCATTAGCTTTTCCTATTTATGACATAATCAATGCTCGTGCAAAATTTCAAGTTTCTATGACATCGGGAAGTGAGAGAATTAGATTCCGTACGTAAAATTTGGACGCTAATTCTTTTGCGCTTAAAATTGAATAATTGAGTTGGGACCCATTAACTTTTTCTATTTATGACCTAATCAATACTCGTGCCACATTTCAAGTTTCTATGACATCGGAAAGTGAGAGAATTAGATTCCGTATGTAAAATTTGGACGCTAATTCTTTGGCGCTTAGAATTGAATAATTGAGTTGGGACCCATTAACTTTTCCTATTTATGACATAATCAATTCTTGTGCCAAATTTCAAGTTTCTATGACATCGGGAAATGAGAGAATTAGATTCCGTACGTAAAATTTGGAGGCTAATTCTTTTGCACTTAGAATTGAATAATTGAGTTGGGACCCATTAGCTTTTCCTATTTTGGACATAATCAATTCTCGTGCCACATTTCATGTTTCTATGAAATCGGGAAGTTGGAGAATTAGTGGCGAGTCAGTCAGTCAGTCAGGGCTTTCGTCTTTATATATATAGATGATCCAAGTTATTGGAAAATCTTCTCCAATTTTGTTGTTATTGAGCTCTCGGTGTTCTGCCCCCTAGATGGACCGATTATATTTTTGGGCCATAAAATTGGCTTTCTTTGTTGCCCGGTTAACAGCCTGGCATGGAAACCCTTACATGGTGGTTGAATTTGTACAATCAATTATTCTTTTCATCCAAGAAAATGTATCTGCTCATATCCATGATCCTAGAAGGCTCACCATCCAAACCTCTTCTCCTTGAGTCAATCTTGTAATAAGCCGGTGAGTCTGGAGAAATGTTTTTCTAGAAGGGCCTTTGTTAATGTTTCTCCATGTCATCCAGGCAGGCAATTTGTCAATGAAGCCCTTTATCAGTAGCTTGTCTGTTCTTACTGCCCTGCCATAAACTCCATTACAAAGACCCTCCTTTGTCTTTCAGTTATGTGTCATTTATTGCTAATACATCTTGTGGTTTTAAGCCATCCATAAGTGACTGTGACTAATGTATAGGATACATGTGTGTGCTGGAGGACATCATGGTATAGACAGAGCTTATTAAGATCACAGACTGATTAATTTGCAGCTCAAGAAAGTTTTCAATACTTAAAAAGCCATTATCGCTATGCAAGAATAATGAATGCTTTGTTTTACTGCATTTGTTTTGTCTCGGTGCATAAAATAAGTTTTGTCGGCTGTTTATGGTTTGGAAAAGTTTTAGTTTTGGCTTAAAACCCCAGGCTGCATACAATACTCAAATTACTGGTCTATATACTTGGGGTGCTGATACTTCTTTGGCTTTTCCTACATCATCTACATTCAGACTAATAATACTTTATCATATCAAAGTTTATTGATTTTTATGTGTCTGACCTTAACTTCATAGTTGTAGCCTTGTAATACAACCGGGTGGATTCCCGGCCGTTTCCCAAGTTTTACATTCGGGAAGTATGACCATTTGAACTCCATGCTCAACATTCTTTCATTGTTGGCTTCTATGCCAATAATTAGCAACAGCCTATAAACTCTGCAGATTTCAAATAGCCGTGGTACTTTTCGAAAACTGAGTTCACTTTTGGACCTTTTTAATGCAATCACTTATTTTAACTCTCTCTCTCTACTTTGGCGCAATACTACTCGGTCTCCAAGCATTTCCTCTGCCAAAAACTGGACACTGCTCTCTGTCTCCACGGATTGAAACTCCATTTACACGCACAGATGATCGCTCAAAATTCGTTCAAAAGATAGGGAGAATGACAGTTTTAGCGATCATTTTGCATAAGCTGCTAATGGGAACTAATGCCCATTAGTAGCTTATTAGCTTCATTTGTATGTAAATGAGGATCCCTTCGCTGTATGCAGATAACAGCAGGTGGTCTGCTATCTGCATGCAGCCTCTTTGTTCTGCCACAGGACCACAGCTGAAAACAATGATATCAGCGCTCCCGTGGAGAATCACAGTGTGCGGTCTCTGCTATGAGCTGCCCAGCCGAATGATGGATTTTAAACTCAACATAAAATCATCGTTCGGCCGAAAAACTAACGATGGTAGTATTTACACGCAACGATTATTGCTGTAAAGAGAGGATTTTGAGCGATAATCATCCCTTGTAAATGGGGCTTAAGACTCTTCAGTGGATTCTCTGTCAATGTTTTTGAACTACTTGTGATCTGTTATCTGTCATGAAACTTTCCGTTGCCCTTACTAACTCTTCTATATTAGAACAAGAACTGTATGTTCATGGAATGGTCTTAGGGAATGAATATGGCATCCAATAACCCATGCCACTGTCACTAAATTCAGAGGTGTGGGGGTACTTTAGAGGAGTAAAGTTTCTCCTTAGGGAGATCACCTAATAGGTGTGAGGAGACTTATAAGGCCATGCATGCTCCTCAGGAAAATGTATGCAATTGGTAAGATGGAACAATGCCTCTACATGTATTGCATGTATTTTCCAGAGGAGCATGTATGACATTATAAGTCTCATAAAAGGAAAAACGTTACTCTTCCTGACACATATAGGTTTCAAAGGGAAAAGTGTAGATACAGTTGGTGTCCAGCTTGTTGACCATGCCTGGTGAGATTGCACATTAGAGGCCCTGGGCATTTGCCTTTTGGTACTCACTATAGTCCAGCCTTGAAAATTCTTGCACAGTGAATGTTTGGGCCTTATTTTTCCTTATACATTCTATAATAAGCCTACATAGGAAAAATTGGATCATGGAAATCTAGATTTCAAGAGTCATTCAAGAAAATTTGTTTAACAAATTGGGATTTGACTAATGCCTCCAGCCACGTTCTCAGCTCTAGCAGTGAAGAAAACTGTGAAACATCAATACTAACAGCGGTGGTGAAGATCGAATCTTCCCTGTGATATCAAACTCTTGTTGTGCTGATAAGATTTTGCATCTAGTGGTTGTAATTAGGAAGCTCATTGAATTACAACTTGGCTTTCACATTAATTGGCATGCTCTGAAAATGTAAAGTGCCCAAAAGTGCTTATGTCATGGAGATGACTTATATAAAATTCATCGTGAAGTTCTGTCAAACTTTTCACTGTCTCCTTCCAGTTCCCACAATGCAGTGGGGCTGGTAGGAATACTGGAGCCCACATATTCAGAGCCAGCAACAAAATAAAGGGTTGGCATATTTCAAATCAGAATTATATCGATTTCAGTTTGGTTTTGCGCCATCTCCTACTTGAGCTTAAAGGGGTTGTCCCGCGGCAGCAAGTGGGTCTATACACTTCTGTATGGCCATATTAATGCACTTTGTAATGTACATTGTGCATTAATTATGAGCCATACAGAAGTTATAAGAAGTTTTTTACTTACCTGCTCCGTTGCTAGCGTCCTCGTTCCCATGGAGCCGACTAATTTTCGCCCTCCGATGGCCAAATTAGCCGCGCTTGCGCAGTCCGGGTCTTCTGCTTTCTTCAATGGGGCTCCGTGTAGCTCCGTGTAGCTCCGCCCCGTCACGTGCCGATTTCAGCCAATCAGGAGTCTGGAATCGGCAATGGACCGCACAGAAGAGCTGCGGTCCACGGAGGAAGAGGATCCCGGCGGCCATCTTCAGCCGGTAAGTATAGAAGTCACCGGAGCGCGGGGATTAAGGTAAGCGCTTAGCGGTTTTTCTTTTACGTCCCTGCATCAGGGTTGTCTCGCGCCGAACGGGGGGGGGGGGGGGGGGTTGAAAAAAAAAAAACCCGTTTCGGCGCGGGACAACCCCTTTAAACTCTTATGACTTGGCTTTCTTGACAACTCTTTTGCGCTGTCCATCCTTATCCTGTTTGAGCGCTGTTACCTTAACCTCAATTAACAATACTTATGCCTACTCCCAGGGGCGTAACTAAAGGCTCAGGGGCCCTGATGCAATAGGTGAGCTGGGGCCCCCCCCTCTATCTGTATATGTACCCGTACCCATACCTAAACCATGCTGCACAGAGGCATAACTTGAAGCTTCTGGGCCCCAATGCAAAACCTGTAACAGGGCCCCCCAACTATAATGCTTTATTCATAGTACTGGGCTCCCTATATGGAGAAGAGAGGCCTTATGGGCCCCCTAAGGCTCCTGGGCCTGGGTGCAACCGCATCCCCTGCACCCTCTATAGTTACGCCCCTGCCTACTCCACTGTACTGCATACCCAATCACTACTAGCCTTCATTACTGACCTGTTGACTATGTTCACGTCTACTCCATGGTAACACCTACCTGATTCTTTCTAGCATCCGCTTCAAACCATTGGTCTATTTGACTACACTCCGGAATAGCTGACTGTTCGTCCACCACACCTCAATATGTTTACCGTGACTTTTCCTGTTGTTACTACCAATAGCAACTTTACCTCCAACTATTCCTATTATGAATGGTTCCATTAGCTAGGAACTTAATTACTGAATCAGATTGGGGCACTTACCTCAACCCTAAACTAAGTTGTGTGAATTCCCGATTATAGTTCCTTGTGTTACCAGATATAAATTGTGGTATCCAAACTTAAGTTGTGTGAAATGTGCTTCCCGGCTTTCTCAAGGTGGCCAGAAGTGTAATATTTGGTTCACCCTATATGCCGTAGTGTTGTATCGGTATTGCAAGGTCCACCAGGCCTGAGTGGGTCACAAGCCATAGGTTCACACAGATGGCTCAGGGGTAAAAAGACAAAAGGCAGAATGGTCAATCAACTGCACTGCAGTGTCTCCACCCTTTCAACTTCATCCCATTGCTTCTAGTCTTTCCTACCTGGTACTTACCTGGTAGTACTGTAGGTGACATAAGTGGCTTTGGCTTATTATTCCCAGTCATTGTAACAAGGCTAGTTAAAAGGTTTGACATTGACTTGTAGGAATGCTGCCTTCCAAAAGGTGGTGCTGTAGCGGTATTATTCCATCTTCTCATTTGCATAAATTTCCCAGAGAAGCATGAATGGTCTTATAGGTCTCTTCACACTTTCTGGGTGCTCTCCCTAAGGAGAAACAAGACACTTCTTTACACAGATCATTTTCATAGAAAAGCTGTCCTTTAGATCATCCCAATTTTTGGAAGAAACAGTATCATTTAGAAAAACAGATTAAAATGCTAGTAGTCCTTACATAAACTTTCAAATTTGTTGAAAAACATTTAGAAAAGTAGTATGAGAGATCATTTCAAGATTCACAACCAAAAGATCAGGGGGAGACATTTAAGAAGGCTTCTACACCAGTTTGCCGGCATAGAAAAGTCATAAAATTTGGCGCAAGGGCCGCTTAACCAATACCTTTGCGGCTTTTCAGCTTTCTGCACTAGCCCCAACACTTTTTAAAAGCCTCCACATGTATGAAAAAGCTAGGGAGCGCTGTGTTGTCCCTACACTTCCTGCTCAAGATCATGGTCAGGATGTCATGTACTGTCCTGAGCAGGAAGTGTAGGAACAGCACATCGCTCCCATTGATTTCTGTAGAGTTAGGCACCTATCCATTAAGGTTCGCCTGAACATGGTGGGTGGGCCCACACAAATTTGATCAGATTGTGCACTTCGAACCTTGTTTTTTTTATGCAGTTAATATAAATGATTGCGAGCGCTGATGCCAACAGAAGGGGTGGTGATGCTGCAGCCTCTGATTGACAGGGAAAAGTCACCTGAGAGATGAGCGAGTATGCTCTTCTGAGCTTGCTACTTGTTCAAGCATTAGGGTGCTCGAAATGCCCGTTACTCAAGATGAACACCATGCGGTACTCGAGTCAATTTCATTTCCCTTCCCCACATGTTTAGTGCCATTTTCTAGCTAATAAACATGCGGGGAAGGCATTACCACTTCCTGCTATGACATGCCAGCCCTCTCCCCCCACAGTAGTGAGTGGCTGGGCCAATCAGGTGACCACCGAGTACTTAAAATTGTCCCGCCCGTGGCTCGCCTCAGACGTATGCTGTTAGGGAAAGTGCTGCTGCTTATACAGAAAAAATGTTAGTCGGGATCCTCTCTACAAGAACCCCATGGTCTTTCTTAGGGCTACTCCTCATCGTGTGCATTACAGTTGTGGTTGGCTGGGAGCAGTAGTGCACCATTTTTTTATTGAAGCATCTAGGCCTGTGCAGAGCATTACAGCTATACCATTCTCAGTCTGCAGTGCATTACGCAGAGTTTAGGGAAAGAGCTGCTGATATAGGGAAAGTGTTACATTCGTGATCCTCTCTACAAGAACCCCAATGGTTCTTCTTAAGGCTACTCCTCATCGTGTGCATTACAGTTGTGGCTGGCTGGGAGCAGTAGAGCACCCTTTTTTTAAAGCATCTAGCCTTGTGCAGAGCATTACAGCTATAGCATTCTCAGTCTGCAGTGCATTAGACAGAGGTCTCACCGCGAAACAGTATTCTAATATTTCCTGGGCCACTGCAAAGCCTTTCAGTTATACCGTTCTCAGTCTGCAGTGCATTAGACAGAGGTCTGACTGCGAAACAGTACTCTAATATTTCCTAGGCCACTGCAAAGCCTTTCGGTTACACCGTTGTCAGTCTGCAGTGCATTAGACAGAGGTCTCACCGCGAAACAGTATTCTAATATTTCCTAGGCCACTGCAAAGCCTTTCAGTTATACCGTTCTCAGTCTGCAGTGCATTAGATAGAGGTCTCACCGCGAAACAGTACTGTAATACTGTACACCCTTCTAGACCCACAGTATAAGGAGAACCTTTCCATTCTCATTCCCGAAGAGGAAAGGGGTACGAGAGTAATGCAATACCACAGGGTCCTGGTGGAAAAAGTGATGCTAAACTTCCCATCTGACAGCGCTAGTGGCAGAAGACACAGTTCTGAGGGCCAACTAGCAGGGGAGGCGCTGGGATCAGGCAGCATGTCCAGCGCAGGCAGGGGAACACTCTCCAAGGCCTTTGCCAGTTTTTTGGCTCCCCAGCAAGACTGTGTCACCACTTCCCAGTCAAGGCTGAGTCAGAGGGAGCAATGTAAAAAGATGATGAGAGAGTACATAGCCGATCGTACCACCATCCTCTGTGATGCCTCTGCTCCATACAACTATTGGGTGTCAAAGCTGGACAAGTGGCACGAACTTGCGCTGTACGCTCTGTAGATGCTGGCCTGCCCTGCCGCTAGTGTCTTGTCAGAGAGGGTGTTTAGTGCAGCTGGGGGAATCATCATGGAAAACCGTACCCGCCTGTCAACTGCCAGCGCCGACATGCTTACACTCATAAAGATGAACAAAGGCTGGATTTCCCAAGACTTCTCTTCTCCACCGGTGGAAAACAACGGAACCTAATGATTCTTTTAGCTGCAACAGGAGAAATATGCATCCTCTCTCTAACCCCAAAAAAGGGGAGAAGTAGCTTGGTCTATCCCTTTTGGAACTTACTAATCCTCCTCCGAAAACAGCATGTCATCATGCTAAACCGCCAATTTTTCAGCGGGCCAAAAGGCTCTGTTAAAACCAATGTTTTCAGAGGGCTGCCTCCAGGCTCTGTTACAAATAAAGCGACAACGAGCTGCATCTTTAAAAAATGTTTATGGCTTTCACCTGCCCTCGGGGTTAAGCAATTTTTAAGGGGTACACTTGTACTCCTGGTACACCAATTTTTCAGGCTCTCACCTATACTCTTAGCCAACAAATTTTTCCTGCCTTCGCCTATACTCTTGGCAAACAAATTTTTTCAGGTGTTCGCCTATACTCTTGGTACACCAATGTTTGAGGGGTTCTCCCATACTCTTGCAACAGAAATGTTTCATGGGCCCGCCTATACACTTGCTACTGAAATGTTTGAGGGGTTCGCCTAAACTCTTGCAACAGAAAAGTTTCAGGGATCCGCCTATACACTTGCTACTTAGAGGTTTGGGGGGTCCACCTATACACTTGCTACTAAAAGGTTTGGGGGGTCCACCTATACACTTGCTACTAAAAGGTTTGAGGGGATCGCCTATACTCTTGCAACAGAGAAGTTTCAGGGGGCCGCCTATACACTTGCTACAGAAAGGTTTGAGGGGTTCGCCTATACTGTGGGTGCACAAAGGTTTCCCATAGCGGTGTTCAGCTGTCTGGCAGAAATACACAGAATGACTAGGGCAAAAGTATGGGCGAGGTCCTTGGCAGGATGAAACTCTGCCATGTGTGGGCACTCTGATTTCTTCATGTGTAATACTGTTTTTGAGTTTCATGGGCTCGCCTATGTTGTGGGTGCACAAAGACTTCCCATTGCGGTGTTTTACCTATCTGGCACAAATACACTGAATGACTTGGGTAGGGTGCAGAGTGCAGACGGCTTTCCCAGCGTGGTGTTTAGCTATCTGACACATACACAGAATGAAGTGTGTGGGGACACATGGATTTCCAATAGCTATGTAACTCCTGGCACCTTGGGTCACACAGGGTGGAGGCTGGGACCGAGCCTGACCCAGAGTATTGCAGGTCCTACCTCAGTCATGGTTTCTCACACTTATTATGCCACCTCCTCCTCCTGCTTGGGGTCTGGGGATCAGCGCTGGGCAACAAATATTTACTCTCTTGTTACCACAGTTATCCAAGACACTGGTTTGGACCAATCAAAAGAAGCATAACTGAATTAAGGAGATGTTCACAGCTGTACTAGCATCCGAGTCTGCTTTATGCCCACGATTGCTGATGGTGTGGGCAGAGGAGGGGGGATGCAACTGCGTCAGGTTTGGCCTGTGGAACTTCTTTGTGGTTCATCCAGTCTTTGGAGTGATGAAAGCAACCGTAACTGATTTAATGAGACGTTTACAGCTGTACTAGCATCCAAATCCGCTTTATGCCCACAATTGCTGAGGGTGTGTGCAGAGGCTGAGGTCCTGGGCGGGGTGAAACTCTGCCCTGTTTGGGCACTGTAATTGCTTCATGTTTAATACTTTCCTTGGGTTTCATGGGCTCGCCTCTGCTGTGGGTGCACAAAGATTTCCCATTGCGGTGTTTTATCTATCTGGCACAAATACATTGAATGACTTGGGTAGGGGGCAGAAGGCTTTCCCATTGCGGTGATCAGCTATCTGAAACCTACACAGAATGAATTGTGTGGGGACACATGGATTTCCCATTGCTATGTAACTCACTGCACCTTGGGTCACACAAGGTGGAGGCTGGGACCGAGCCTGACCCTGGGCCCGCTCACGTGCTTCCCACACAGAGTATTGCGGGTCCTACCTCGGTCATGGTTTCTCGGGTTTATTATGCCACCTCCTTCTCCTGCTTGGGGTCTGGGGATCTGCGTTGGTTGGCATGTATTCTCTCTCGTGTTACAAATTACCACAGTTATCCGAGATACTGGATTGCAGCATTCACAGGAAGCGTTAGTGATTTCATGAGACTTCCACAGGGTCACTGTATACCTGTGGTGGCTACTTTTGCGACACCTCCTGCTTCAAACCAATCTTTGGTGTTAGTATGCGCTGCTGCATTGTGGAGATGTGTAGAAGTGCTAGCACCGGAGTCCCCTTTATGCCCACGTTTGCAGCTCCTGACAATTTTGTGACGGAGGTGGCACGGGATTGGAATGATCGTACGTTAATTTATCAGCAATTCTCATCAGCATTGTTGGATATCGCCCACACTTTCAAAGAGGGTTACCGCCTGGCCCTGCCAACCCTCTGCAGTGTGTGTCTCCGGTTCCTCCTCATCGCAGATGCACTCATAAATTGACATGAGGGTGGTGTGGCTATAAAGCAAGCGTGTAGTATGAGGCCAGCTGAACGCTGTGGAGGAAAAATTTTGTGTGCGCTGTGGATGTAGGGTTGTGCGGGGAAAAAGGGGGGGGGGGGTTGGACAGCAATGCCAGCATGTAACCCAGGAGAAGAGGCAGCGGTGTCACCCGCAGGCAGTGATTGTCCTTGGTTGCAGCTAGTGTGGTGCTTAGCTAAGATGTTCCAGCGCGTGTGCCTTGCTGCTTATGCTCTGTCCCAAGCAAATTTTTAGGGGTGACCGCCAGGCTCTTGCCCCCATTTTGGCTTAATAGTGGGACCTGGGAGCCTCAGATGCAGCCATGCATGTAGCCCCTGTCATTCCCTATCAGTTTCTGTGGTGTTTCCATGACTTTCTGAGGTTTTCCGGTGTTTCACAAATAATCCCCTATGCGGAGCATTAGTCCCATACAAAAATGCTTGAGTCCCCCATTGACTTCAATGGGATTCGTTACTCGAAATGAGCTCTCGAGCATTCCGAAACGTTCGACTTGAGTATCGAGCACCCAAGAATTTCGGTGCTCGGTCATCTCTAGTCACCTGACTTCAGCTGTTAATACAGACTGGGAGAATCTTGGAGCTTCAGCGCTGGATCGGGTTAGCAGGGTAAATACCCTTTGCTTTATTGTTAGATTTTAACCAGACAACCCCTTTAGGCCTCATGTCCACAGGTGTGTTGGATTCCGCACACCCGCGGCTGAGGACCCTGCTTACCTATCCAGGTCTTTTTTTCTCTGTACTGTAGATGTGTGCAGAAGTGCCGGGTGACACGCCGACACATGTGCGTAGTCCTTTTTTTTTTTTCAAACTCCTGCTTTTCCGTGGAATCTGGATCGGACGGCTTCCATTCACCTCAATGAAAGCCGTCCATGCGGGAACCCCCTCAAAATGGAGCATGCTGCGATTTTTTTTTTTATCCTTGGATCTTTTGGATCGTGTGGGTTGAGCCAGGTTTTACCTACTGTAGGTCTCTCCTCAAATTTGTATCTACCGTTTTCATGGGAATTTACCATGTATAATATTTCTTGACCATCCTGCTGAGCGATATCTTCTATTTTCTCTTTTCTACATTGGTTCCCCTCTATAGGTGTGTTTGGAAGAGGTGGCTCACCCAATGCCTTGGTCCATTTACGGAATAACTTAGGGATTTCCTGCCACATATCTATTGAGGGCCTTCCTGGGTTATAGTGTGGCACACACCTGGTGGGTCTCTATTGTATGGGTTCATCTTTTTGTCCTTTCTTGTTATTATTATTATCCTTTTATAAACTCTTTTATAAAGGACTGAGAATGATCCAGAGTATTTGATCATGTACTTGTCACTTGTGAATGCTATATGAAAGAAACTTCTAATGTATATCAGCATTACAAATAGCAAATGTTCAAGTTATAATTTGCCTTAGTTTGTATGCATTTACTCTGGCTTCTCTCAGAAGATGCCGGTTATACTCTGTCTGAAGGTATTTCTGGTCATGTCAGTGATTCCTGGTCCTGACCTGCATCTCAGCAAAGATAAGTCTGCTTGTTGTTGGCTTCTTTATCTGGGGTGTTTGAACATCTATTATTCTGTACCTTTGTGGTTTATTGTTCTTTGAATGTCATCTACTTTTGCCACTGTTCCCTGTCACCATCCAGAGAAAGTCAGGATTGCCCCAGATACCTGATGTGGGGTTGCCCTCATCAGAGCAAGCGCTCCACTGGTATGTAGGGTCTTCCCTTTTCTTAGAGTTTAGCATTAGTTTCTCTGTCTTCCCCATTTTGTGTTTCCTTTTGACATTTTTTTATTATATGTGTGTGTGTGTGTGTGTGTGTGTGTGTGTGTGTGTGTGTGTGTATATATATATATTTGTTCTTTTAGGATGTAACCAATACATCTTGGCCAGACATAACAGAATTATATGATAGTTTAATTCTTCAAATCTGAATTTAGCATTTCCAAAGGGTTGGCCCACCACTGACCCTCTCCATTGGATTCATATAAGTGGAGTGGTTTACTTCAATGACCGAAATACAATAAATAGTTGAATCCCCCTATTTATTTAGTGGTTCAGGGATCAATAGTTCGTCGTTGGTCTTTTCCATGGGATCGACCGTAGTGGGCTGGATTGTCTATATGAACTATATAATGTACAATTGAATCCTTTTTTTCTGGAATTAGCAGTACTTTGGCACTGAACTCTGCGATTGAGGAACATTTTTTGTACATAAGTGTAGATACAAGAGCATCGGGAGTTTGACCTAGCAGATGTCAATCATCGGGATTCGGGACACATGCTACTAAGTTTTAGACCTCATTATAACAGTATTTTCACCCCTGTCTGGTCTTCATGAATGTGTTCTGGGAAGTATGCAGCTGCATGAGATATGTACATGTGCGTAATTCCCCACATCAGAAAATCCCCTTTACATGTTTGTTCCCAGGTTACTTATTAAATGAAGAGACATGAGTTTAATTTGAAAGTAGAATATCTTCCTGGATACAAAAGACTTATCATGCTGTCTGGGATTTAATTGCGCAACTTTGGGAACTAAAAATATTGTCTCATGCTTACATATATAGTTTTATATCCATCCTATTTGTGTTTGAGAATTGTATCTAAATTTTCTGGCACTTCTTCATAGTCATATTCTTGTTCATAGGTGGAAGAGTTATAGTTGATAGCGCTGGAAATAATCTCTCTGCCAGAAAGAAGAAAACTGTCTCACAAGACAATTTTCTTCCTTCGGGGAGAGGGCTAATTTGCACACTTTTTTTTTCATGGTGCATTGCCAATAAGTCTTGATACACAGCTGCAAATCAGGTCTTGTCTCAAGCACACCTGATTCAACTAATCAAGGGTTTCATTAGTTGCATCAGGTGTGCTTGAGATAAAACACATCAAATAACTGGACAGGCAATGACTTTGTAAGAAATATGGCTTAAGGGCCCTTTTACACAGAATGATTATTGTTTAAAAAATCATTGGATCATGCAAATTTGAACATTAGCCGGTGGTCCAAAAATGGGTCCCCCATATGAGAGAGAGAGAGAATAAAGGGGCCATAATTATTAGATAGTGGCCTCTTCCACCATAAGCATGCACTCTTGGATGGGTCACATGACTTTTTCCATAGGGAGAGTAAAACAATGTGCCAGAAGGGCTAGGAAAGCTTCATGCCGATGGTTGTAACTAAAAAGTGATGGGCCCCATGGCAAACATTTAAATGGCAGATCCTTCCTATTCGAGCATTTACCAAATCTGTGTGTAACTAAAGGCCCTGTTATATGGCCTGAATGTTCATTACCCTGATTGTTAGGCTCTGTAAAAGAGACAATGATCAGTCAGTGAATGAGCGAATGCTTATGTGGTTCATGCACATTGTAATGCTGAGTCTATCAATCCTTTAAAGTGACACATGGATTGTGTATGGGTTCACAATAGGCATTCTGTTCCGCAGTGTATCATGCCTCTGTGAGGCATTGTATTCTTTCCTGGAAGCAATGCTCCATAATGCAGTATGCGATCTTATGGAAAAGTTGAGAGAAAATCTCTTATGTAAAATTGGGGGCACATAGAAGTACAGTGTGAGCATGTATTATAATATGATCTGTACATGCCCTAAAACTAAATAAAGTAAAACTTAAAGGGGTTGTCCCACTTCTAGCTATTGTTGCATTCGTCCTGGACTGCTAACGAGATGGAGAGATCCCTTGTTACTGGAGCAGTCAGGCCGGACGTGTAAGCTTACTATACAGGTGGCTAGATGCAGGAGCAGACAGAAACAAGAACTAGTGTCTGCCTATCAATGGACAAAGGGGACAGGATAAGGCTTGGGCATCCGCCCACCAACAATTAAGATCAGGGCATCCAACAACCATTGGATGGTTGGATCAGACATAGAATACATGAATGGAATACATAAATACATAAATGGATAAATACATAAATAGAATACATAAATGGAATACAAACATAAAACAGCAATTAAGAAAACACCCAAAACACTCACCTAGTATACCTGCACACATAAACAGATGTAATTGCTAGCGTACATACAAGGTATTGGTTTGTAGTTTGGCCAAGACATTTAAGCCTGCAGCAAGGGCCCTCGTTTCATGGGTCCCTACTCTCACAAGACAACTACCCCAGGAGTCCTACCTGCAATTGGGGCGATCATCCCAATAGGGGCGGCCCCACGCTGGAACCTAAGGACCTGCTTCACCCTAGATGGTAAATGAAGCAGCACAGAACACGGTACACATCAACACATAAAGGAATGCATACCAAACAGAACAGGACAGTTCACACCACATGACCGGCACTCTGCTCAGACCCACAGAGCACATCACTGCTCACACCATACAGAACACCAGGCATGGAAGCTAACACCAGGGTGTTGGCAAATCAGCATCCTCTAGCAAGAGGAGCTGGTATTTATGTGCAGCAGACCAGTGGGGATTGGCTGGCTGGAGAACTCCACACCCAGCCAGTTCAATTATCCCACACCTGTGAAGGTGTGCTCCTGGAAACCTATAGTACTCCAGGTCCCAGAAACACAACCCATCATCTATTTTGCTGCAGGAAACAGCTCTGTACATTGCCCAGGTTGGTACTTTAAGCAGAGTACCATTCCCTTTAATAGGACTCAGCCTGCAGTACCATTCCAGACCACAGTGTAATGTACGGAGCTGTCTGCTTCCTGCAACAAAATAGCTACAAGTGGGACAACCCCTTTGAGACTGGGTAAATATTATGAGGTGACTTCAGAGGGAACCAAATGCTCCGCATAGTGGAGGATTGCTATATGGGGAAATTGCAGAATTGGATTAAAAGAGAAGTTGTCCCAATGGAGCCCAATATTGTAATGAGATCTTCCATTATATGTAACTAAGTCTGTGATAAATGTGGAATATTTTCAATACAAGACATTTGGCCACCTCATAGTTATGGAGACGTCTAGACATGAGATCTGAAAATCCATGAATATGAAAAGATTTGCCTCAAACCATATCGTAGAATACCCATACTAGATCAAAACTCCCAATTACTACAAAATGACACCTGGCTGCCATACAATGCCAAATGTAGAATTTATATGTGACAACCAGATTTCTGACCTTGAAATGTTTAGAACAGTTGTCACTCCGTTTTCAATATTCCTATAGGAAATTTATACGAAGTGAATCACCCAGAAGGGGGCGATAAAGAGCAAAGGAGTAAGAAAAAGAATTTGGAATCTTTGCTCCATTAAAGGGGTTGTCCCGCGCCGAAACGGGTTTTTTTTTTTTTCAACCCCCCCCCCCCCCCCGTTCGGCGCGAGACAACCCCGATGCAGGGACGTACAGAAAGCTTACCGGAGCGCTTACCTTAATCCCCGCGCTCCGGTGACTTCTATACTTACCTGTGAAGATGGCCGCCGGAATCCTCTTCCTCCGTGGACCGCAGCTCTTCTGTGCGGTCCATTGCCGATTCCAGCCTCCTGATTGGCTGGAATCGGCACGTGACGGGGCGGAGCTACACGGAGCCTGCATTCTGCACGAGCGGCTCCATTGAAGAGAGCAGAAGACCAGGACTGCGCAAGCGCGGCTAATTTGGCCATCGGAGGGCGAAAATTAGTCGGCACCATGGAGACGAGGACGCCAGCAACGGAGCAGGTAAGTAAAAAACTTTTTATAACTTCTGTATGGCTCATAATTAATGCACGATGTACATTACAAAGTGCATTAATATGGCCATACAGAAGTGTATAGACCCACTTGCTGCCGCGGGACAACCCCTTTAAGGAGCATAATAAGAGTGACACTTATAAATAGACAATACCTATGTCTTATCAATGACTTTAACCATTCGAAGGGATTCTCCATGACTTATCATTAGGATAAGCTGTCAATGTTTGCACAGTAGGGGTTTGGCCTCCAAGATCAGGGCTGTTTTAACACATTAGTGGGACCCCTCTCCCAAATGTTAACTGTCAACTAAAAGGCAATTTTTTGGACACATTAAAGGGGTTTCCTTATCTTAAAAAGTGATAGCATATCACTAGGATATGCCATCGCTATATAGTTGAAGTGGGTCTGACTGCTGGGACCTCTGCCAATCCTGAGCATGAAGGGAACACAGAACAGATTTATCAGTGCTTAGAATTATCCCCCGCAGAACTGATTTATCAACGCTTAGAATTATCCCCCGCAGAGTGGCACATCTAGCTGTCCAGCGTGTAGAAAACTGCTGCCATCCCCATTCAGTTGAACAGAGGGTGGCACAGCAGGTGCCTGGGATGTTGATATGCAGGGCAAAGTAAGTGAAGAGGAAGCAGCAGCACTACTCCAGCGCTCTGTCCCCTTTATTCACAGTATTAGTGAGGGACTCAGGAGTCAGATCCCCATAGTCATAAACTGATGGCATATCCTAGTGATGTGCTATGAGTTTATAAGATGGTAAAACCTATCTAATGGGAAAGTTTTGGACTCTAAGGCAATACTTGAGTCAGTAGCTCTCCTTTTCTTCTCCCAGTCCCTGACCCCCCATGATAACTTCTTCCAGCAATGACTCAATAGTGTTTATAAAAGCAATAGTGCGAATAATGACATAGATAGTAATAGTGACACAAATGGTAAGAGTGCCCCACACAATAATAGTGCCCCCTTTAGGCGTCTCACAGTCATAGTGCTTCCTTTTATTCCTCACACAGCAGCAGTGCCTCCTTTGATCAATAATGTTTCCCGTGCACCCCAAAGATACATACAGAATGAATGCCCCTTTAGTGCCTACCACTGTAATTTAAATGTAATTCGAAATAAAAATCAAAAAGATATTTACATAAACCATCCCTATGATGAGCAGAGTGGCTGGGACTTCTCCCGCCTGTACTGTTAGCTGCCTGATACAGACAGTATGATACCATTGCACCAACTGAACCAGACTGCAAATGCCCTATTCTTTCATCGGCCCAGAAAAAGCAGTGTGATTAGAGATGAGCGAGCATACTCGCTAAGGACAATTACTCGATCGAGCATTGTCCTTAACGAGTATTTCCCCGCTTGGAAGAAAATGTTCGGCTGCCAGCGCGGGTGACAGGTGAGTTGTGGCCATGAGCAGGGGGGAGCGGGGGGGGGGGGGGGGAGAGGGGGAGAGAGATCTCCCCTTTGTTCCTCCCCGCTCTCCCCTGCCGCTCCCCGCCCGCCGCCGGCAGCTAAACCTTTGCTCCCGAGTGGGCAGGTACTCGCTAAGGGCAATGCTCGATCGAGCAATTGCCCTTAGCGAGTATGCTCGCTCATCTCTAAGTGTGATACTACCACGCATTGCACCTCTTGCCCCAGGCACAGATTCCTATAGCCTACTACAGAGAAGATGTGGATATACAACCCCAATTCCAAAAATATTGGAACACTGTGTAAAATGTAAATAAAAGTAAAAGAAAAAAGGATGCAATGATTAGGAAATCTCATATACCCATATATTCTTCACACTAGAACATAGAACACATCAGAAGGTGACGGGGAGACATTTTTCCATTTCCTTTTATAAATAATATCTCCTTTAGAAATTGATGGCAGCAACACAACTCACAAAAGTTGGGCGGGGCCGTGTCTACCATTGTGCAGCATCCGCTCTTCTCTTCACAACAGTCTGCAGACATCTGGGAAGTGAGGAGACCAACTGCTGGAGTTTTGGAAGAGGAATGTTGTCCCATTCTTGTCAGATGTAGGATTCTAGCTGTTTAATAGTCCTGGGGGGTGTTTGCCGGATTTCTCGTTTCATAATATAGCAAATGTTTTCTATTGGCAGAAGATCTGGACTGCAGGCGGTCAGTTATCAGCACACAGACTCTTCTTCTGTAAAGCCGCACTGTTGTGATGCATGCATTATGTGGTTTAGCATTGTCTTGCTAAAATATCCAAGGCCTTGTTGTCTGAATGGAGCATATGTTGTTCTAAAGCCTCTATATACGGGTCAGCATTGATAATACCTTTCAAGATGTGTAAGCTGCCCATGCCATAGGCACTAATGTAACCCCGCACCATCAGAGAAGCAGGCTTTTGAACTGTGCGCTGATAACAAGCTGGGTGGTCCCTCTCCTATTGAGTCCGCAGGACACGGCGTCCGTGGCTTCCAAAAATAATTTCAAATTTTGATTCATCCGAGCACAGAACAGTTTTTCATTTTGTCTCAATCCATTTTAAATGAGCTTTGGCCCAGAGAAGACGCTGGTGTTTCTGGATTGTGTTGATATTTGGCTTCTTCTTTGTATGATAGAGCTTTAACTTATATTTGTGGATTGTACGGAGAACTGTGTTCTGATTTCTGGAAGTATTCCTGAGCCCATGCAGTGATTTGCATTTCAAAATCATGAAAAATGTAAAAAAGTGATCCAGCACCAGTATTCTTTAAAAAAACAAAATCACTGCTTTATTGAAAACACATTAAAAATTCCCACGTACACAGGGATTAAAAAACAGGCTAACACGTTTCGGCTGTCATGCAGCCTTACTCATTGCACAGCATCACATTGGAAATCAAGGCCTTCGTCTTTCAAAATCATGCCTGTTTTCAGGCCGTAAATCTCGAGCATCCTGTATTAACCGTCTGCCTTGTCTCTTGTGCACATGAATTTCTCCAGATTCCCTGAATCTTTTTATATTCTGTTGTGTAGCTGGCGGGATATTGAAATACTTCACAATTTTATATTGATGAACATTTTCCTAAAATTTTTCCACAATCTTTAGACACAATTTTCCACAGACCGGTGAACCTCTGACCATCTTTGCTTCTGAGAGACTCTGCCTCTCTAACATGTTCTTTTTATACACAGTCATGTGACTTAGTAGAAAATTGACCCTCCAGCTGTCTTTCATTAGTAGCACTTACATTTCCAGCCTTTTGCTACCCCTATGCCAACTTTTGTGAGATGTGTTGCTGCCATCAATTTCTAAATTAGTTAATTTTTAAAAAATAAAATAGAAAAATGTCCTCCTTTCACCTTCTGGTATGCGTTCTATTGTGAATAAAATATGGTTATATGAAATTTTCAAATCATTGTATACTTTTATTCTTAATATTTTGTTACATCGTACATAGTGTCCCAACTTTTTTGGAATTGGGGTTGTAGTTGAAAGTGGTGCTGCTTTGAGGACTGATGCAGCTCTACTGTTTATCTTATGGTTAAAGCAGCCCTGCCCAGGAGGCCAACTGATCAGCATATTGATGGGGCTATGGCACTGCTATACTGTCAATATAAAGATTTAGTACAGCTGTATCTGAGCTTAGTGGTTTTCCATAAGACAGCAGGTAAGCTTACTGCATTATTTAAACTCAATTGGGGAAATTTACTTAGCAGTTTACAGAAGTTTTCTGTGGTTAAAAAGTCACAGAGTTTTGCAACTTTTTAGGTCCTACACTGCACTTTTCCAATGGTGACTATTAGAGATGAGCGAGTATACTCGCTAAGGCACATTACTCGAGCCAGTAGTGCCTTAGCCGAGTATCTCCCCACTCGTCTCTAAAGATTCGGGGGCCGGCGCGGGTGACAGGTGAGTTGCGGCGGAAGCGGGGGAGAGAGAGGGGAGAGGGATCTCCCCTCCGTTCCCCCCCCCTCTTTCCCCTGCCCCTCGTCGGCCCCCGAATCTTTAGAGACGAGCGGGGAGATACTCGGCTAAGGCACTACTCGCTCGAGTAATGTGCCTTAGCGAGTATACTCGCTCATCTTTAGTGGCTATGGTTTTGAGAGAGGGGCATGGCTTTCGTTGACCCTTTAGAATTACCATAATTTGCGCTTTCTCCTAGCCAGCATAGATTCCAGAGTCTTAAGATATTTGGTAATATATTTTGCACACATCACACCAGGGAGCTCTTCGCTTGGATCAGGGTATAAAATGCCAGTCTGAGTACATTTGTACATTTCCCTCAATGGGTTATCACAATCCACAGAAAACAGATCAGCTCTGCTACATCTGCAGTCATGCAGTCTTGTATAGAGAGCTTGATCCTGGCAAGCACCGCGTTACGCTGTAACAACTTCATGTACTGATGTGGCAAGCAATTGATATTGGGCCCTTAATAGAGATGAGCGAGTGTACTCGGAAAAGCACTACTCGCTCGAGTAATTTGCTTTATCCGAGTATCGCTGTGCTCGTCCCTGAAGATTCGGGGGCCGCCGCAGCTGACAGGTGAGTCGCAGCGGGGAGAGCCGGCGGGAGAGAGGGAGAGAAAGATCTCCCCTTTGTTCCTCCCCGCTCTCCCCTGCAGCTCCCCGCTCCGTGCCGGCACCCGAATCTTCAGGGATGAGCACAGCGATACTCGGATAAAGCAAATTACTCGAGCGAGTAGTGCTTTTCCGAGTACGCTCGCTCATCTCTAGCCCTGAATGCAATGATTTTGTTACTTAATTCTGCTTTATTGAATGGAAACAAGCAAAGAGAAATATGAAAGATTAGATTTGAAAAAGATTAAAATCTGAAATGACCAGGTGTGCCTCAACATGCACCGAAGGCTCGGCCGCTGCAGTAACACATAGCAGACAAACACATCTGGAATACAAATAAGGAAAGTTTCTTCCCTCCTGCCAAATAATCCCTGCAGTGAATGAATGTAGTCAGCATGCCTGCCATTACAGCTTCTTTTGGGGTTGTCAGACAGATTTCTTGGACTCCAACGTGACAAACCTGCTCATTGGGACTCCTCCATCTACATAGAACATGTACACATCCACTTCTACTTGTAATCTTTGTTGTTATCATTGTATAGGCAGTACATACACTATCCTGCCAAAAGTAATTGGACCCCTGAAGAAGAATCAGAAGCAGTATTTATTTCCATATGTTATTATTTAGTAGGACTCCTTTGGCCCTAATGGCATTGGATACTCTCTGTAACATACTTTCTACTAATGTCTGATACACTTCAGCTCGTATTTCCCTCCATTCCTCCTGTAAATGTCTGGCGGGTTCTCTCAGAGAAGATGTTCATATTTCCTGATCTGACATTCCAGCTCATCCCAAAGATGTTCAGTAGGGATCAGGTTGGAACTTTGTGCAACCAGTCCAATCATGGAACATTCGTATCCTCAAACCAATGTAAAACAGTATTGGGTCTGTGACAAGACGCGTTGTCTTCTTGGAAGTATGGCCGACCATTCCCAGAGTATTACCACATTGTTGCCAGCACATTATTGTCTAGAATGTCAAGGTACTTTCATGGTTCTTGTCACTACAACCAAAGGACAGAGACCGTGCCACGTAAAACATCTGCAGACCATAATGGAATCTCTGTCGTACGTATGTTTTGGCACAACACAGGCATAAGGTGTTCCCCAGGATCCTCCACACCCAGGACCATCCATCTGATGTGAAGATGGAGTAGTGTGATTTGTCACTGCATGGAACGTTCTTCCATCGCTCAACTGTACAATGATGACGCTCCTTGCACCACTGTAGGTGGGTTGATGCATTGTACTTCTTGATGGACAGCTTGTGTGCAGCGACATAACCTGTAGATCCAATAGCATGCAGTTGCCATCGCAAACTATAGCTGACACCTCCAAGGGTCTGTATCCTATTTAGCATGGTTTAGGACACGTGACATGGAATACTTATAATCATCCTATAGAAATAGACGTTAGTGATAAATAATTGGCTCCAAAATCACCACCAAATGGGGATGTGTTCGGCTGAAACTTTGGGTCCATTATTATGTAAGAGAATATCGACTGGCCCATTAGACTAGTGGAAGATCTTTCGATATTCTAATGGGCCAGTCCAACCTTGATTAGTGATAACTGTTGTATATATGGCTAGCGGTAGACATATGATTACTATTGTGTCTATGGCCAGTTTTACTCGATCCATTAATATGTATATTAAAGCAACCTTCCAGGCCTGGACAAACAAAGATGGCTGCACCGCTTCTCTGACTACCTGATGTACTTAGCATGCATTAGTAGTCTAAGACACTGCATGCTTCTTGTGTGGACAGCACTGGTAGAGTGCAGTGTCTTAGACTAATGATTGCATACTGTGCACAGTGTGAATCAAGTAGTCATTAACCGTGTGGTCATCTTTGTCCAGGCCCAGAAGGCCACTTTAATAAATGCAGGGTGCAATCTATCGTCTTCCATATGAACAACCGCAGTGAAGCCAGGTTTGTGAAGGCACCTGTCCTCTTTTTGACATCCTAATTGATGTTAATTCGGTTATATTCATCACTGGCTGCTTGCCAAAGAGCATGTTATTAATGCAATTAACAAAATCACAGCCTCCTGAATTTAATTAACTACCAAAGCAGCACGTACTTTTAACCTCTTCATTACTAATGGCTAGCCACAGTGGACATAAGCAAATTGACTCTGTCGGGACATCTAATAGTCTCCTTACCAATCCTATTGCATGTAATAGTGTGAAATGGTTCTTCATATCTGGAATAGAGTTCCCCAAGTGACTTTGCTCTTTCATAGCAAAGAATATCTAATCTGCATTGGATATCTCGGTGTTATCGAACAATATAAGAACCTCAGACGTTGAGCTTGACTTTAGTAAAGCATTCGACAAAGTATCTCATACTATACTTATTGAAAAAATGACCAATTATGGGATTCACAAGGCAACTGTTAGGTGGATTCACAACTGTCTGAGTGATCATACTCAAAGAGTGGTCATAAATGGCTGCACATCCAAGTGGAAGAATGTGTCAGGTGGGGTACCACAAGGCTCTGTCCTAGGCCCAGTGTTGTTCAACATTTTTATAAATGATCTGGAGGAGGGAATTGATGGGAAACTGATCAAATTAGCCAACGACACAAAGCTAGGAGGGATAGCTAACACTAGATTCAGAAAAATACAGAAAAGCTTGAACAGTGGGCAGCAATTAACAAAATGGTATTTAACAGGGAGAAATGCAAAGTCCTACATCTGGGCAAGAAAAATGAAAAATAAAACACATATAGAATCGGAGGAATTGAGCTAAGCAACAGCACATGTGAAAAACCTTGGGCATACTAATAAATCATAGGCTGAACATGAGTCAACAATATGATGTAGCAGCAAAAAAGGCAAACACAATTCTGGGATGTATTAAGAGAAGCATAGAGTGTAGATCACTTGAGGTAATTATCCCCCTCTACTGTTCCTTAGTCAGACCTCATCTGGAGTACTGTGTCCAGTTCTGGGCACCCCTATTTAATAAAGACATTAACAAACTTAAACAAGTTCAGAGAAGAGCTACCAGGATGGTGAGCGGTCTGCAAATCATATCCTGTGAGGAATGGTTAAAAGATCTGGGAATGTTTAGCTTGCAAAAAAGAAGGCTGAGAGGAGACTTAATAGCGATCCACAAATATCTTAAGGGCTGTCACAGTGCAGAGCGATCAGCCCTATTCTCATCTGTACAAGGAAAGACTAGAAGCACTGGGATGAAACTGGAAGGGAGAAAACACGGATTAGATATAAGAAAAAACTTTCTGACAATGAGGGTGATCAATGAGTGGAACAGGTTACCATGGGAGGTGGTGAGTTCCCCTTCAATGGAAGTCTTCAAACAAAGGCTGGACAGACATCTGTCTGGCATAATTTAGTGATCCTGCATTGAGCAGGGGGTTGGATCTAATGACCCTTGAGCAGGGGTCCCCAACTCCAGTCCTCAGGGACCACCAACAGGTCATGTTTTCAGGATATCCTATGGTAAGAACACCTGTGGCAATGTCTGAGGCAAGGACAATAATTACATCACCTGTGCAATACTGAGGAAATCCTGAAAACATGACCTGTTGGCGGTCCCTGAGGACTGGAGTTGGGGAACACTGCTCTGGAGGTCCCTTCCAACTCTACCATTCTATGAGCTGACACTTGAAAAAGGCCTCCAGGCCGAAACGCGTTGTGTATATCTCCATTGCACATAATAAAAGTTGTGAAAATACCTCCGCTGCCGCTGGCCTTCATCTCCGTGCGATAAGCGAATCCTGGATTGGGAGGCGCCTGGGCTATAGGCGCCTCCACCGAGTAAGTTCCATCCTTTTTTCATCTATACCTACACTACCGTTCAAAAGTTTGGGGTCACCCAAACAATTTTGTGTTTTCCATGAAAAGTCACACTTATTCACCACCATGCGTTGTGAAATGAATAGAAAATAGAGCCAAGACATTGACAAGGTTAGAAATAATGATTTGTATTTGAAATAACATTGTTTTTACATCAAACTTTGCTTTCGTCAAAGAATCCTCCTTTTGCAGCAATTACAGCATTGCACACCTTTGACATTCTAGCTGTTAATTTGTTGAGGTAAGCTTGTGAAATTGCACCCCACGCTTCTAGAAGCATCTCCCACAAGTTGGATTGGTTGGATGGGCACTTCTGGCGTACCATACGGTCAAGCTGCTCCCACAACAGCTCAATGGGGTTCAGATCTGGTGACTGCGCTGGCAACTCCATTACCGATAGAATACCAGCTGCCTGCTTCTGCTGTAAATAGTTCTTGCACAATTTGGAGGTGTGTTTAGGGTCATTGTCCTGTTGTAGGATGAAATTGGTTCCAATCAAGCGCTGTCCACTGGGTATGGCATGGCGTTGCAAAATGGAGTGATAGCCTTCCTTATTCAGAATCCCTTTTACCCTGTACAAATCTCCCACCTTACCAGCACCAAAGCAACCCCAGACCATCACATTACCTCCACTATGCTTAACAGATGGCGTCAGGCATTCTTCCAGCATCTTTTCATTTGTTCTGCGTCTCACAAACGTTCTTCTTTGTGATCCAAACACCTTAAACTTGGATTCATCCGTCCACAACACTTTTTTCCAGTCTTCCTCTGTCCAATGTCTGTGTTCTTTTGCCCATCTTAATCTTTTTCTTTTATTGGCCAGTCTCAGATATGGCTTTTTCTTTGCCACTCTGCCCTGAAGCCCAAAATCCCGCAGCCGCCTCTTCACTGTAGATGTTGACACTGGTGTTTTGCGGGTACTATTTAATGAAGATGCCAGTTGGGTACCTGTGAGGCGTCTGTTTCTCAAACTAGAGACTCTAATGTGCTTATCTTCTTGCTTAGTTGTGCAACGCGGCCTCCCACTTCTTTTTCTACTCTGGTTAGAGCCTGTTTGTGCTGTCCTCTGAAGGGAGTAGTACACACAGTTGTAGGAAATCTTCAATTTCTTAGCAATTTCTCGCATGGAATAGCCTTCATTTCTAAGAACAACAATAGACTGTCGAGTTTCAGATGAAAGTTCTCTTTTTCTGGCCATTTTGAGCGTTTAATTGACCCCACAAATGTGATGCTCCAGAAACTCAATCTGCTCACAGGAAGGTCAGTTTTGTAGCTTCTGTAACGAGCTAGACTGTTTTCAGATGTGTGAACATGATTGCACAAGGGTTTTCTAATCATCAATTAGCCTTCTGAGCCAATGAGCAAACACATTGTACCATTAGAACACTGGAGTGATAGTTGCTGGAAATGGGCCTCTATTCACCTTTGTAGATTTTGCACAAAAAACCAGGCATTTGCAGCTAGAATAGTCATTTACCACATTAGCAATGTATAGAGTGCATTTGTTTAAAGTTAGGACTAGTTTAAAGTTATCTTCATTGAAAAGTACAGTGCTTTTCCTTCAAAAATAAGGACATTTCAATGTGACCCCAAACTTTTGAACGGTAGTGTACATGCATATATTGGTGTGAGCGCTGAGGAGTTTTCCTTTTTTTTGTCTTGCTATTCTATGAGCTGATGTATGATATAGCATTTAATAAGGAGATAGTACTACACATACAGCAATTAAAGGGGGTCTTCACTTGAAGCCCTTTTTGTATGCAACTGGTAAAAAAATTAGGCCTATTGTGGTGTTTAGTACTACGGTAGTGTGAGTAACAAGAAACCTGACAGAAAGCAAAACTGAGAAAATATAACAAGACTGGGTGGCTTAACCAGGCACGACCATGGGTATGGATGAACCTCTGCTCATAGGCAGTCAGTAAAGGCTGTACAGTCAGTAGAACAGGCCAAATTTTCACTGTTGGATCTACCCTTCTTTAGTTGGTCTACCAAGGGAACAGTGACAGGCACATGTGGGGCACCACGGAACCTCCTCCAAATTTTTTGCTAGTTACATTTAGGATGCTCTCACATCTGCACTGGAATCTCTGATTGGAGGTTCTGTTGCAGATCCGGTACAAAATACCGGAAGATAAAGAGCTGCAAGCAGCACTTTTTCTCATGGCTAAGAGCCAACTAGCTGAGCAGTAACTGAACTGATCCCATTATAGTCAATGGGTTCATTCGGCGCTGTTCAGTTCCATCCTAAGATGGAGCTATTCGGTCATGGGGATTCCCAAACGGAGCAAGAGTGAAACCCCTAATGCAGATATGAGACCACCCTTACACAAATTTAGTATGTTTATGAATTTCAAATATAGGACAAAACTATAACAGGTTTTGCTTAAAGCGGTTCTTCAATTTAAATGACTCCTCTATCTATATGTTTTATTAGGGCATATGGATATAATAAAGTGAGGGCCCCTCCTCAGCATTCTCTTCTATTAGCCTGTATGGAGAGCCACTGTAATGAGCAGCTGTCCCTGTGATGGACCCCTAGAGATATTAGAGAAGTTAATAATTGATAGAATAATGAATGGGGTCTCCTGCTTGGGATCCCCTTCTATTAGCCAGCAATGAGCAACTTCCCCTCAGACAAATCCAGCATATGGATAATCCTTAAAGGCTCTAGGGAAGTTTATAATACCAACTCCCAGCCAATTTTTAAAAGTGATTAGATATTAATTGTCAATAGGTCAGTCCTGGTACCTTCTTTGTCCCAGTGAATTAGTGGTTTAATCATTGTGGATCTAGATCTAGCTTTCACAGAAATGTACTCATGGTCCTGACTAGATGAACATTTTTGGCATAATTTACACCAGTTTTTGAATAAATTATATATAAATCTGTCGGTCTGGGTTGGCCACACTCCCTCCCAACAAGTCACGCCCACTTTCCCAGAAAGTTGCAAGGGCAATCCATGCCACAATCTAAATCTTTGTGAATATCTTGTCTTGTGTCAATTTAAATCTTAGTGTCCCTCATCTCTAACTCATGTTCTAAACAAAAACTTTGTGGGTCTTTAACCCAACTGCTAACTCATTTGAAACTCATGTCCCATCCTAAATCCTTTTGGGTCTCTCATATCTACACCATGTCCAAACTCGAATCTTAGTGGGTCCCTCATTTCTAACTGATGTCCCAACCCAAAACTCTGTGGATCCTTGGTCTCTAACCCATGTCCCAACCTAAATCTTTGTGAGCCTTTCATATCTAACCCAGTTCTTGACCTACATTTTAGCGGGTCCCTTATTTCTAAACCATGTCCCAGCCTAAATCTTAGTGTGTTCCTCATGTCTAAACAATGACCTAAACTAAATATTAGTGGGTCGTTCATATCTAAGCAATGTCTGAACCCAAAACTTTGGGTTCTCTAACATATCTTCCAACCTAAATCTTATTGGGCCCTTTATCTTTAACCCATGTCCCAACTTGAATTTTAGTGTGTTCCTCATGTCTAAATGATGTCCCAACCTAAATCTTAGTGCGTCTCTCCTGTCTGAGCGATGACCCAACTCAAAACTTTGTGGTTGCCTCATCTCTAACTCATGTCCCAACCTAAATCTTAGAAGGTCCTTAATCTCTAACCAATTTCACAACCTAAATCTTAGTGGACCCGTCATATCTAATCCCTGTCCCAACCTAAATCTTAGTGGCTCCATCACTAACCTATGTACCACCCCAAATGTTAGTGGGTTCTTCATCTCTGACCCATATCCCAACACAAATCTTTGTGAGTACTTCATCTCCAACGATGTCTTAAGAAAATCGTTTTAGCTTCCTCATCTCCAGCCATGACCCAATCCAGACTTTTTTGAGTCCTTTACTTCTTATCCATGTCAAGGCCCAAATTTAGCTACAGCATTCTTGTAAGCTCCAAGGACCTAATCATTGCTGCTCGATAAAAAATATCATAGATATGTTCATAGGATCTATGTCCTCAGAAGATTGTGATTTGCACTTTAATTAAATGAGTTGTTCTATGATAGACTTTTATCACCTATCCAGAGAATAAGTGATGAAAGCCTGATCAGTGGGGGTCTCACTGCTGAGATAAGGGGTCTGTCTTCCCCTCTTCCCACCAATGCGGGAATGCTTCTCCCATCCGCAGTGATGTCACGTTGAATGGAGTGATGGCCACACATGCACGGCTGCTGCTTCATTCATTTCAATGGGGCTGACAGAAAGAGCTGAGTACAAAGCGCTCAACTATCTCCATCAGACCCATTAAAGTGAATGGAGCAGTGGCCATGCACATGGGACCATAGCACCATTGAATCTCCTCCTCAATGCATGGGGTGCAGTGAGGAGCATGGCAGAAATGGGATCCCCGTTCTTTGGATCACTGGAGGTCTCACCACCGATCCGACTCTTATCACCTATCCTAAAGAAAGGTGCTAAAAGTACAACCCCTTTAAGTCACAATTTAGAGATGATGGATCTGCCAATGTAAATGCAAGACCTGAGAATTATTAGCATGACCAAAAATTTGCCGTCTTGTCTAATTTTTTGGACCTGAAAGAACTAAACATTTATTACCACCCTTGTTAATCTTACCTGAACCATATCTCTTAAGTATCCAACTTCCTCTACATTTATGACGCGTTCACGCGCAATCATTTTATTAATAATGACTAAAATAGTACAAATATAACATGATGTAATATCAGTTTATTATTGCTATACGAGCGGCTATTTTTAACCTACCGACAATCAGGTGAATGTTTGCACCTCCGATGCTGGAGATAGAAACAGGATATTATCTTTCAATAAACCCGAATCTATACCAGACCACATTTTCGACTTGGATAATATTATTTTGTTTTTTTAAGACATTATAAATACATAGCGCCTTAATCCCTGATGGATTTATGCTGTAGTTACGCTGTAAAAGGCAGGAACTGCTTATCTTGCAGATACTCCTATGACGGAAATGCAGAATTAAGCAGCATTTAATGAGACAGATAAGTGTGCCTCTGTCTGCAGCTTCCTTGGTAACTTAGGTGATGGGTTTTTTTTCAATATAATATGTTGCCTGGTGCAAAGGCAGATAATACAAGCAAAAATGCAGAAAAAAGTGTAATACAATAGATGAGTGCATCTACGGTTGCGAGAAAGGTAAGTGAACCCTTTGGAATTACTTGGATTTCTGCATTGATTCACTACTAAAATATGATCAAATTGTTATCTAAGTCCCAATTACAGACAAACGCAGTCTAACTCAACTAATAACACACAAACAGTTGTGCCGACTATGCCTTTTATAGAGCACGTTGAGTAATCATTAACAGTGTAGGAAAAAAAAGTAAGTGAATCCTTGAATTTAATAGCCTGTAGTAATCACCTGCAGCTCCAAATAAGATTTCTACAACATTGGAGATGTGTATGCACCAATCCTCTCAGTAAATGTGTTTCAGTTCATCAATATTTCTGGGATGCCTTGCACGCACAGCTCTCTAAACGTCATGACACAGCATCTTGATAGGGTTAAAGGGGTTGTCCAGTTGTAAACTATCACTAGCCAATCCTTAGGGTAGGCCAACAATAGTAGATTAGTGCCACTGTGCTGACTAGGATCCCCGCTGATCAGCTGTTTGCCGTGCCAGTGCGATCATGCACTGAGTTGATTTCTGCAGGACGCAGACAGCTCCATTCTGTAGGTAGTAGTCAAACTGGGTATTACACCAATTCTCTCCACAATGCTAGCTTTACATATAATACCAAGCTTGCCCACTGCAGTGAGAACACAGTTGACTGCTTCCTGCAGAAATCAGCTCAGGGCGATAGCACACCCGAGCAGAGAATAGCTCATTGGTGGGGATTCCGAGCAGAAGACCTCCACCGATCAACTATTGATAGACTATCCTAAGTATAGTCCATCAATAGTTTTCAACTAGACAACCTCTTAAATGTCAGGGTTCTGAATAGCTGGTATGTACTATTACTTTTCCACTGGAGTGGCCATTGCAGGTCGAATGTATGGCCGGGGGCAGCTTCCAGAGACATCATCTGTTTGTCTGGGTTTTGGTAGGGCTGGCATTAATTTGTCTGGATAACATTTTAAACCTATTGACAAGATATATCATAAATCATATATTTTTGGGGAAGGGGTGTAACAGCTGGGACCACCACTGATCCCAAGAATGGGGGAGTTAGTTTCCTGTTCATATCAAAGTTAACCACATATTCCAGATGCCACTTACTCTTCATAGTCTATGTGAGACATGGAAACATCGTCTCGCTACTTAAAATTACCCATGCATTTTAAGCCTTGCCCTATGTGGGCCATATTTAGAGACTCGCAGTTATCTATGCCAGTGATCCTTTAATCTGCAGATGAGATCAACATCTGGATAGTTTATAGGAAGAGTCCAAATAGGCAAGAGAGTAGCAAAAGGGCTGTGGATCCAGAACCCGGGCCTCTGTGTAGAAACTACAATGTTAAATAACTGTAGACGTCCATATTTTTCTCCTTCCCCCAAGCAGATGTGTTGCAGGAGAAGCTGTATCCCAGACATGTCTCCATGCAACCCCTTATACCTTCTGTGACCACATCCCCAATCATGTAATTCAATGGGCTGTATTGTCAGTACACAATAAATCCTGGCATTTATGACTTCCATGGGTTTTTAGCTGAAAGGTAACAATGACAGCAGATGCCGCGCTGTAATCCACTTTAATTTTATTGCAACGTCTCTGCTTTTCTGCAAATCCGGTTTTTGAAGCGTTGGTCCCAGAGCTACTATTAGACAAAAGCGTAACACTTCCAGGATACACAAACGTCACGGTGTTAATAGTTGAAGTTTTATGTGCATTTCCATGGAAAATATTAAATAATGGTGGCCTGTTGGTAAAAAAAGGTCATTCCTTTTGTCTTATGTTGGGTACGATCCAGATCTACAGAGGTCTACTCAAAACATTACATGCCATTTCTTGGAGATGTGGGCCGCAAGTAACTACAACTCTCAGCATGCTCTGAGAGTCTGCTTCTATGGGACCTATAGAGTGGAATACTCTGCAGAACACCAGTTCTATTACCCATGACCAAGTCACCCCCTGCCAGTGGTGGCAAGATCTTATTATATCAATTACCTGCCACCCTTGGCAAAGACACAAAAGCCACATTTACACGGGACGATTATCGCTCAATATTCACTCAAACAATGTTTTTTGAGCGATAATCGTTGGGTTTAAATGCTACCATCATTAGTCTTTCGGCTGAACGATGATTTTATGTTGAGTTTAAAATCCATCGTTCTGCCGGGCAGCTGATAGCAGGGACCACACGCTGTGATTCTCCACAGGAGCGCTGATAACATTGTTTTAAGCTGCAGTCCCTTGGCAGAACAAAGGGGCTGTATGCAGATAACAGACCACCTGCTTTTATCTGCGTACAGCGAAAGGAGCCTCATTTACATGGAAATGAAGTTAATAAGCTACTAATGGGCATTAGTGCTGCAGCATCCAAGGAATGGGTCCACAGCCGAGGAGATAGCGGAGTAGATAAAGAGCTTTTCACGGGGATCTACCATCTCCTCCCCTGGGGGTAGCTGGGGACCCGACCTCGTTACTGCTGGGGGAGATTACAGGGGAAGTAACCAGGGGTTACCTTGAGTCCATTTGTCACATGTGATGCCACCGTTCCGTCCTCTGCAGCAAAACTTGATGATGAAATAAAGTAGTCCACACACAGGGAAAACTTTCTGAGCAAAACCGGGAACGGTCTGTAATGTCCATTTAATGATCCTCCTCCATGATCCACATACGGACCGACCAGTGTTTGTGTGTTTCACTCCCTGCTTCAGACTCCTTCAATTCCAGACTGGGTGCTCTCTCTTTCTCTTGTATTCTCCTCCTATTCAACTCCTCACATCCTTGCAAATATATATATATATATATATATATATATATATATATATATAAATATAACACATAGTCACATGACTCACACAACGATACATTTTCCAGACATAACCCAGACATTAACCCATTCAGTACTGCAGAAGTGCAATACACATAAACCAAATGCATACTACACATAAGACACTGACAAGACAATGGCACGAGACAGACATATAACATTATGGAGGAGCCCCACTAACTCTGGGCCACTACAGTGCCCATTAGCAGCTCATGCAAAATAATTGCTCAAACTGTCATTCTCCCTATATTTTGGACAAATTTTGAGCGGTCATCTTTGAGTGTAAATGGGGCTAAACCCTATGAAAGAGAAACTGTACCCATGGGTGCTCCTAGCCTTTCTGCCACCTGAGAGAAATAGTTGAATGGTGCCCTTCCTCTGCACCCTTCCCCCAAAGAAAATGCAGTTCTTCACTGAACAAAAAGTATGTATATACTGGTTAGACTATATTCTAACTGGGGTAAATACAACAAAGGAGGACTTCTAAAACTTTTTCTACTCAGATTCCACCAGTCTGGCAGTGTCTGAATTATCACGAGGATGTGCCACAAATTTTTAGTACTTTCCCAACCTGTTGGTTAAATTCTGGAGATGAAATGCCCACGATCTAGTACTCTGCAGAAAATTATCCCTAAACTAACAGTCCATTAAAACATTTACAATATTCTAAAAATATATTATTGTAATCATTAAAACTATGTTAGGCTGGCTACCCGTGTCTGCCTCCTTCTTGATGTCCTGGGGTGTGACACGGGCGTCGCTCTGCTCCTCCTGTATGAATGGGCTCCTAGCTGGGTACTTTCCAGTGAATGGACGCCATGACAAACTGCTGTGGTCCTGAAGGCCAGAGGAGGTCCAGCGTGCTACTAGATGGGTGTCTATAAGAGTGGCCATTCAATATATATTACGAAATTGCTTTTTAGGCATCTTTCTAATATATTAGTGAACATTTCAGTTATTATTGTATTGTTGTTGTTATTATTAACCCTTTCCAATCCACTGTCTGACCTCTGAAGACATTACGATTTAAGGCTGTACAGCTTTGATGTTGGAAGACGTCCGTCAGGGTTCTCTTCCTGTATATTGCCAGCCTCTCTGCTGTCGGAGCCTATCCAACGTGTCATCTCATGCAGTACTGGCTTTAGCCAGCATATAGCGCTGTTGAATAATGACAGAAAAAGAGTAAGCCCCCTAGGAAAACCAGGATACAAATTGGATTGGAAAGGGTTATTATTATTAAAGGAGATGTCCCGAGGCAGCAAGTGGGTCTATACACTTCTGTATGGCCATAATAATGCACTTTGTAATATACATTGTGCATTAATTATGAGCCATACAGAAGTTATAAAAAGTTTTTTACTTACCTGCTCCGTTGCTGGCGTCCTCGTCTCCATGGTGCCGACTAATTTTCGCCCTCCGATGGCCAAATTAGCCGCGCTTGCGCAGTCCGGGTCTTCTCCTCTTCTCTATGGGGCTCCGTGTAGCTCCGTGTAGCTCCGCCCCGTCACGTGCCGATTCCAGCCAATCAGGAGGCTGGAATCGGCAATGGACCGCACAGAAGCCCTGCGGTCCATGAAGACAGAGGATCCCGGCGGCCATCTTCAGCAGGTGAGTATGAAGACGCCGGACCGCCGGGATTCAGGTAAGCGCTGTGCGGGTGGGTTTTTTAACCCCTGCATCGGGGTTGTCTCGCGCCGAACGGGGGGGGGGTTTAAAAAAAAAACAACCCGTTTCGGCGCGGGACATCTCCTTTAACAATAATATGTAGAATATGAAGAATAGCTTTTGTAGAATGTAACTTGAGAATGGTTTCATTAATCATGTCTTGAAGGGGTTAACACGTGAAAGGCAGATCCTTGAAGAAAATGGATTTTTACTTCAGTTTATAAAACCGCAGGCAATTCACTTAAACACTGTATTTTTCTCTGACTCAAAAACCATATTTCATGGGAATATGTACGGTAATCTAAGGATGGTACTTGTTCTTAAGCAAATGAATTTTGCCTGCCTGAAAAGAAAACAGGTGAAGCTGAGCTGAGATCATTCATTATATTCATCTGCCCGCTGAGTAATTTACCTTATTGATTCCTCTAATGGGGAAGATGTGAGTGCGAGAGCCGATCCCTGCTCCATACCGGCTGATTTCATTAAAAGTGGATGATAAGAGATTTGGTGACAATGCAGAGAACTGAGGGGCTCACACTGATATACATCCGAGACGGCTGATAGAAAGAACTGAGGTTACAGAAATGTGGCAGTTGGTGCAACGCAGGGCTCAGGAGTAGAGATGAGCGAACGTGCTCGTTTAGAGCAATTACTCGATCGAGCACAGCTTTTTTCGAGTGTTTGCCTTATCGGGCGAAAAGATTTGGGGGGCGCCGGGGGTGATCAGGGGGTTGCGGTGGGGAGTGGGGGGAGAGAGCTCCCCCCTGTTCCCCCCTGCTACCCCCCGCAACACCCCGTCGCCCCCTGAATCTTTTCGCCCGAGTAGGCAGTTACTCGAAAAAAGCGATGCTCGAACGAGTAATTGTCCTAAACGAGTACGTTCGCTCATCTCTACTCAGGATATGATGCAGCAGATAGAGTAACAAACATTTACAATATTTATTGATAAGCATAGAAATAGAAATGAAGAATAATAGTATAGCAAGAATAGTTACACAATTAAACCCTTTTACTTAGAATCACTTGTCGCTAACTGCAACTAACTAGACCATAAGGATACTACTTTGTGCACAATAGAAGATCATTTTGGAAGAACAATATTAATAACATTTGACTATTATCATTGTCTGGCCATTGGAATATATGGCACAGCAACACAGTTTCCCCTTAGGGGTTACCACTTCAATACAGTATCTACGAAAAAGTGGTTCCCATATTCACACATAATGTCCCTTTAAATAACACTCCATAACCCGGGTTCGAGTAACATTAACTTGTACAATGTTACTGTCCACAATATGAGCTTTACCTCCTATAGCAGGCTTGCTAACGCACTAACTTTAACCGTTTCCTCAGTGTATACAACTATTAAGGGTAGCCTCACTTACAATATGTGTCATGGTTCTCACTTCCAGTGACCCAGGCTAGTCCAGGGTCAGGAGCGCTCCTCCACCATGGTTTCCATGAATCTTTGCCACTGTCTAAGTGTCCCACTGGTCTGGGGACACAATGCTGTCTCTTTCTCTCTCTCTCTCTCTCTCTCTCTCTTTCTTGCCTTCAGACACCAGGTAGTCTCTGGTACTGTCTAGAGATGAGTGAGCACGCTCGTTTAAGGCTGATGCTCGAGAGAGCATTGGTCTTTTCGAGTAACTGCTTACTCGTCGGCGCACCATGCAGGGGGGTGGCGGGGGGAGATATCTCTCTCAGCACAAAAAGGTCCCTTTTATAACCAAGGCTCCATTCTCAAGAAAGTTCCTACTGAGCATGCTCAGTTCCAGATTTGGTGTAAATCACAGTCCATTTTCGCTCCCCTCTTACTGATGTAGCGGGTCCATTGGGTGCTAACCTCCATCCCATTGTGAGGGGGGTGGAGTAAGGGAGAGCATTGCACGACAATAAGTCACAGGGCAGATAAGTCAGGTGCATGAAGCGCCACAAAGTTATAGCACCGTGAATGTAACCTCTGACCAGTGAAGGAGCCCAAAAGTTCTCGGCACAAGTGCCATATAAAAAGTACATGGACTGTTAAAACAAGCAGAGGTGCTGCCAGGTTACTATAGAAGAAGTCTATATATGAAATACACATGGCATTCCAAAATAGTCACAATAAAAAAAGATGAAATAAATGTTCCCAAAGTTTAGTGAAACATACTTTCTAACAAAACAGTCTAAAAACAGTTAAAAAGTCCCAGTAATTCAGAACATATTAATGAACAAAGGCTATGTAAAAATAAGTATAATATAACCCACATTTTAGAATATCTTTAATGATAGAAATACTAGCAGCACCGTATACATTAAATATCAATTACTGAAATCTTCATACCTTGGTCTCAGTACCAATGGAGTAAACAGGTCCAATCCCCACGTATTACACAACTACCAGTATACAAGCCTAGAAGGGTTAGTCAACGTAACAAAGACAACTTCAGACAATCTGAAGCAAACATAAAGTGCTGGTGCAAAGTTCAATAGGCATAATGATAAGTAAGAAGTCAAGATACCCATGGCCCAACGCATATCACTACCATTGGTGGCTTTCTTAAGGGGTATGGCAGGCATTGTGACTAGCATAGGTGCCCAGTAGTTGTCAGGTGGGCAGTGTAGCTGGCAATATATTTGTGCTCATACCGTTTTCTAAATTGCGTAACCATATTTCTTTGCAGTTCGTTAGTTGTAATAAATGTATGTATTTTTGTAACTTTGTTGTCAATCTCATATCTTGTAACCTGTGTCGCGTACCATCACCCATGACACAGATCCCAGGTGTGAGACCCACATCTGTCAGGCTTTTATGGTATATCCTGTGACTATGTCACAAAAGTCTCAGACAGGAATACGCCTTTAACACATAGCATTAATAGGAGAAGTATCTGGGTATAGTAATAGATCATAGACTGAGCATGAGTCAACAATGTGATGCAGCAGCCAAAAAGGCAAACACAATTCTGAGATGTATTAAGAGAAGCATAGTCTAGATCACATGAGGTCCTTATCCCCCTCTACTCTTCCTTAGTCAGACCTCATCTGGAATACTGTGTCCAGTTCTGGGCACCCCACTTCAAAAAAGACATGGACAAACTGGAGAAAGTTCAGAGAAGAGTTACCAAGATGGTGAGCAGTCTGCAAATTATGTCCTATGAAGAACGGTTAAAGGATCTGGGAATGTTTAGCTTGCAGAAGAGAAGACTGAGAGGAGACCTAATAGCTGTCTACAAATTTCTAAAGGGCTGTCACACTGCAGAGGGATCAGCCCTATTCTCATCTGCATGAGGACAGACTAGTAGCAATGGGATGAAACTGAAAGGGAGTGTTACGTGTGCTGCTGGGATCTGTGGTTCTGAGCTTCCTAGCAGCACAGACCTCACAGGGTTAATTGATTGGCTAGCAGGAAGTACCACACCCAGCCAGCTCAATCAATTAATCCTGTGAGGTCTGTGCTGCTAGGAAGCTTAGAACTACAGATCCCAGCAGCACACGTAACAGGGAGCATACACAGATTAGATATTAGAAAAAACTTTCTGACAGTGAGGGTGATCAATGAGTGGAACAGGTTACCACGGGAGGTGGTGAGTTCTCCTTCAATGGAAGTCTCCAAACAAAGGCTGGGCAAATATCTGTCTGGGATGATTTAGTGATCCTGCACTGAGCAGGGGGTTGGACCCGATGACCCTGGAGGTCCTTCCAACTCTACCATTCCATGATTCTAAGATTTACTTTAATGGTAAAGAAAATGTAATCAGAAACCAAACCGCTTAAGTCTTCAATAAACAGAGCGTCAAATAATTATTGTCTTTAGGAAAACATTCCCCGCTTTAATCCCCATACAGTATAGAGTTTTGAACGAGAAGAGAAGATCTTCACAGTGTTGTCTCCATGGACCGCATTATCTGCTAAGCAGCCGCACCAAACGCATTCATTTGGCAGCTTAATAAACATCAAATCCAAGAAATTGTTCATTAGGGGTCTGAAAGATCTGAAAGATTTACTAATTACTAATTTTAGATGGACATACTGTTTACTTTTTACTTTTAAAGTCTTAACAACTATTTTTGACTTTTGGCATAAAATAGTTTTTTTTTTCCCTTTTTTGTTTCACCGAATTTGAAAAGCCAGAACTTTTTAATTTATTTGTTTTGTGCATTTCTGAGACTATTTTTGCAGGGCATGAAAAATTAAATTTAAGTTATAGATTTTAATTCTTAATCCATTACCGCTCCATGAAGTACAGTTACGTCATGGAGGTTTGGGATTTGTATGGAAATGGATCAGGAGCCGATCCAGCTGCACACAATGCGAGTGTTGGCTGTTTCTTACAGCGGACACCCGCCCGCAGCAGCTGTGATCAGCACTTCCGCTGATCACTGCTGTTAACTAACCCTTTAAATACCACTATAAATTCTGACATTGGCATTTAAATGCCCTGGTCAGAGTTTGGGGGTCAGGATTGCTCCGTGTTCCTGATGTAGAGTCGCCATTATTAGGGCGAGCGCTCCGCTGGTAGGTAATGTTTTCTCTTATCTGAGTATTCAGCGTTAGTTTCCCCATTTCCCCATTCTGTATTTCCTTATGACGTTGTGTCATCCCCATTTTTCCTTTATGACGTTGTGTCATCCCCATTAACTGTCTGTGTATATATTTGTCTTTTTATGATGCTATCCATATGCCCGGGTCGGACATAACAAATGTCTTTGTTTAGAATTTAGAACTTACTTGATAAAAACCTTTTTAAGATTGCGCTCAACTTTTTTTTTTGATCATTTTATTAAGCTTATTTTTTTTCACATCCCAAAGGATGACTTTTACAATTTAATTTTTCATTATAATGTATTGAACTATCTATATATTCCAAATGCATTATTGCTTCTGCATATACGAGGGGCTGCTGATAAGTCTTTGGCTTTACCTAGAAAAAAAAGAGATAGGAAGATGAAACTTTACATTTATTCCACATACTCTCCACTGATGTCAACACACTTCTTACATCGGTATTCCAAGTTCTGTAAGCCTTGCAAAAAGAAGGATTTCGCTTGTGCCTCAAACCAGTCATCCGTAGCAGCCATGGCATCAGAAATGGTGTGAAATTTGGTACCCTTGGGGGGTTTCTCCAGGTTTGGAAACAGATGATAGTCGGAGGGAGCTAGATCTGGTGAATAAGGTGGGTGGTCAACCAGCTGGAAGCCTAGCTCCACCAGTTTTGCCGTGGTCGCTTGTGCAGTGTGAGCGGAGGCGTTGTCTTGTAGAAACAAGATTCCTTTGGACAGCTTACCGCGCCTTTTGGCCTTTAGAGCTGGTGGAACCATTTTGAGGGTAGTCCACTAGCAGCACGCCCTCCTTATCCAAGAACACAGACGCCATCACCTTAGTGGCTGACCTTCTTTGGGTGAGGAGAACCACTGTGCCTCCACTCTTTTGACTGCTCCTTGGTTTCAGGGTCATATAAATAAATCCAGGTCTCATCCATAGTGACCAGTTGATCCAGGAAGTTCTTAGTGTCCGGAAACGCTGACAAATGGACCGGGAAGTTTTCACTCACATGCTTTTCTGATCTGTTGTCAAACATTTGGGGACCCACTTTGCAGATGGCTTCTTCATGTCCAAATGTTCATGGATAATGACACAAAAACATTCACGAGAAATCCCCATGATGTCTGCTATTCCTTTAGCTGAAATTAGCTGATTCTCCAGTATGAGGTTATGCTCAGCATTGACGATCTCCGGAACAACAACCTCTCCCGGTCGTCCAGGACGTTCCTCACCATTGGTGCTGAAGTGGCCTGTTTGAAATTTGGCGACCCAGTTCTTAACCGTAGAATATGAAGGACATTGATCCCACAATGTCTGCGACATATCACCAGGAATATCCTTCACGGACTTTCCTTGCAGAAACAAGAATTTTATCACTCCTCTGCTCTCATTTGCTGTGAATATCGCCTTAGACTCCACCATTTAGTTTTCCCACGTGCCTAGATCACTGTTGCCATAATCTACAAATACAACATTTTGAAAACATATATTAGACACATAAGGCTTTCATGTGATGTAACATTCGTTACCATGGAAACAAAAAAAGAACACAAAGCCAAAGACTTATCAGCAGATCCTTGTATGTGTGTGCATGCAGGATAGCTTTGTTCAGTGCTGTACCCTTAGAGCCACCAGTCCCAGTGAACGTTACCCCTGGGGCTGGCAACAACTGGTTGAAAGGAGCTTCTTCCCTTATGATGCTGCAATTACTATTGATAGAGGCATTATATGGGTTTTGGTATGTTCACCGATTCCAGAAGCCATAACAAATCCACATCCCATTGATTTGAATGTGAATCCGGATTTCCTTCCGCCACAGATTTGAAATCTATGTTGCGGGAAGATTTTTTCCATTAATCCGCGTACTAATCTGCAGTAGAAATACATGGCTTAGCCACAATTTTCTGCCATGGATTTACAGGCAGAATCTGCACAGAAAAATGTGTGTTGGATTCCACCATGTGAACATACACTAATAGTTTTCTCTGTTCTTGTCTGTTACTTCGGGTTGGTGACTCTTAATAGCAGGGACTTCACTATGTGCGACTGTCTGGAAGATCACAACACTATAAATGGCGCTGTTTTGGAAGAAATTAGCCATGTTTTCTAATCCTGTGCAACCCCTTTAAAACATGTCTACAAAAATGTAAACAAGGTTCCCCTTTAAAAGCGTTTTGCAATCTTATATGGTAAATTGATGGTATATCACGTTATGATTGATGGGAGTCCCACCGATGTCAAGAATGAAGGGGCCACAACTCTGATTTAGCACTGCATCTCCTTTTGCGGCAGTTCGGCTGTACACTGTGCAGGAAACTGCAGTATATCTCTACTCAAGTTATTACGACCATTCTGCAATTCCCTGCAAAACCAGGTGGCGGAGAGTGCTAACATACAGGGAAATCTTAGAAGAAGATGCAACGCTATATCTTTGGTGCAGCTCCTTTATTCTGAGGATTGGTTGGTTCAGGACCGCCACCAATCATAAAGTCATGGCATATCCTATGCCATCATTTTATAAGTTGGAACTAAGCCTTTCTTGAAGAGATGATGATGTCATCATAAAAGACTTTTACAGAACTTCTGAAACTGTTGTGGAAACAAAACCTTTTGATCTTGCAGTTTCCACTCTGTCTATGTCGTTATACGTGAAGCTTTAATGTTTGGCAACCTCATCAGGTAAATGCATAAAATATCCAGAGCCTGCAATTTTCAATGTAATTTTCCAAAAATGCCACACGTAATCATTTGTTGGCACCTTCTCCCATCCACTGTTCTCCAAACAGAGAGGTTTTTATTATGATTTATGTCAGCAGAATGATTTGATGCAACTAAATAATTTAACCTTTATTTTTGAAAGCTTTTTCTGGATTGAAGAACTGCGCTAAAAGCTAGGAGTTAATGTCATCGGCTTTTGTGCAACCACAAGTTGTGTTGCCCTAGGAAATAGTTTAAACATTTGACTGCAGTTTTTGTCTGCACAGGTTTGTATATGTGAGGCCTCTAGCCTGGGTTTATACCTTAAGGCTGGGTTCTCACTGCGCGGATTCCCGACGGAAATCCCGCGGTTTGGCCGCAGCGAAAAAACGCAAGATTTCCGCCGGGAGAACCGCTGCTTCAAAACCCGTGGCGGTTTTGAAGCGGCCCGGCCGCTCGCTCTTCCGCTGCGGCCGGCGCTCCCATAGAGGAGAGCGCGGGAGCAGCAGAAAAAAAAAATGAACATGCTGCAGTCGGCAAATCCGCGCCGCAGCGGCGGGTTCTGCCGGCTTAGCCGCAGCGGATTTGCCGTCCCGTGTGGACGAGATTTCTGAGAAATCTCGTCGACATGGCTGGCTAATCCCGGGATTAGCGGCCGCATGCGGATTTGCTGCGGCGAAATTCTGCACGGAATTTCCGTGGCAAATCTGCCCCGTGTGAACCCAGCCTAAAGGGGTTGTCCAGTTACATTTTAACATAATGCCCTTCTAATGTGCACCCTGAGATATAGTACTGTATAATATACATTCTATCTAGAAGGAAAAATAATATATACACACTTTGTCAAAAAAACAATCTGACCCCTAGAAGAAGTTGTCATTTTGCTGCAAAACCCGGCATGCAGTTCCATCTCAGGCAGATATGTAAAATGATGAGAGTTGTGGTGATTAGATGAGCGGTCTTGTCACCGGAGGCCCTAGAAGTGGTTCCTTCCTTGGCCTATAAGAGGCTCTCGGAGGCTCCTTGTGTGTAGTGACCTCTTCTTCTGCTTGTGTAGAGCTTGTTGACCACAAGACGCCTCTACGACGCAGAGAAGAGATTTCACCCAGAGGGGGCGCATTATTGGAATGTGAGAAGCTGGGTGGTCGTATCGACGAATTGCCTGCCACTTGGGCCGTTCTAACCAGACTGTTAGGAGGTGTTGGGAACAGTGGATGAGTGAGGGCACACAAGGCGACCGGGCTCAGGACACCCCAACAGACCACCAGTAGAGGGGATTATTTGATTGTCCGACAAACACGAACAGCTCAAACTGTTTCGTTGTCCACCATCCAGAGATAGGTGGCACTATCGTTACAGGCCTCTGTGTCTGTTGAAACCATTTCCAGGTGCTTGGCTGAAGAACATTTGGTTTCCATATGCCCTTAACACCAACCCTCACCTCTGTTTGCAATGGTGTCATGAATTATGAAACTGGATGCTATGGAATAGAATTGGGAATCCAGGTTTAGTTTGGGCACTGACAACAGCCATGTTCATGTCTGGAGACCTCAGGGTGAGTGGCTCAATCTTCTCTTTGCCGCGGAGCGACACACTGCCCCCTGCTGGTGTGATGGTCTGGGGGCCATCACATACAACAGTCGGTCACCCCTAATAGTGGTATGAGGGCCAATGACAGCTCAGCGATATGTTTAGGACATCCTGCAGCCACATGTGTTCCTCTCATGGCGGCTTCCAAGGGGCAGCAGGATAATGCTCGGCCACACACACAAGGGGGTCACAGGAATGTCTCCACAACATTGTCACAGTTCCATGGCTGCCCGGTTGTCAGTTTTATTACCAATAGAACATGTATGGAACCATCTGGGATGCCATTTTCAACAGCCTATGAGTTTGTGCGATCAAGAGGCTCAGTTACAGCAAATGTGGACTTATATGCTGCAGGATACCAGATGGAACCTCCATGCCCCCCGTATCACATCTTACATCCAAGCTAGAAGTGGCCCAGCAGGGTACTAGAGTCTCCATGCCCACCCGTATCACATCTTACCTCCAAGCTAGAAGCGGCCCAACAGGGTACTAGAGCCTCCATGCCCACCCGTATCACATCTTACATCCAAGCTAGAAGCGGGCCAACAGGGTACTAGAGCCTCCATGCCCACCCGTATCACATCTTACATCCAAGCTAGAAGCGGGCCAACAGGGTACTAGAGCCTCCATGCCCACCCGTATCACATCTTACATCCAAGCTAGAGGCGGTACAACAGGGTACTAGAGTCTCCATGCCCACCCGTATCACATCTTGTATCCAAGCTAGAGGCAGTACAACAGGGTACTAGAGTCTCCATGCCCACCTGTATTATATCTTGTATCCAAGCTATAGGCATTACAATAGGATACTAGAGCCTGCATGCCTGCCTGTATCACATCTTGTATTCAAGCTAGCGGTGGTACAACAGGGTAGTAGAGCAATAAAAAGAAAGATTGTAAGCTCACCTTTTTCAATCCACTGCCTCTTTGGAAGTGCACAAATAACTCCAGTGAGCTGCAAGTCTCAGCAGCAAGGAAATTTCTCCATAGCAAATGAGTAAGCCGGGTTTCTCAGCGCAAAAAGTTTTTCTTTCTTTATTATTTTCTTTCACCACATGTTGGGACACACAGATAAAACTGCTAGACGCGTTTCGACCAAAAAATGTTTACGGGTTTTATCTGTGTGTCCCACCATGTGATGAAGGAAAATAATAAAGAAAGGAAAACTTTTTGCACTGAGAAACCCGGCTTACTCGCCTGCTATGAAGGATACTAGAGCCTCCATGCCCCCCATATCACATCTTGTATACAAGCTAGAGGCAGTACAACAGGGTACTAGAGCCTCTATGCCCCCCGTATCACATCTTGTATACAAGCTAGAGGCGGTACAACAGGGTACTAGAGCCTCCATGCCCACCCATATCGCATCTTGTATCCAAGCTAGAGGAAGTACAACAGGGTACTAGAGCCTCCATGCCCACCCATATCGCATCTTGTATCCAAGCTAGAGGAAGTACAACAGGGTACTAGAGCCTCCATGCCCACCCATATCGCATCTTGTATCCAAGCTAGAGGAAGTACAACAGGGTACTAGAGGCTCTATGCCCCCCCGTCTCAAATCTTGTATCCAAGCTAGAGGTGTTACCACAGGGTACTAGAGCCTCCATGCCCCCTCGTATCACATCTTGTATCCAAGCTAGAGGCGGCCCAACAGGGTACTAGAGCCTCCATGCCCCCCCCCCCCCCGTATCACATCTTGTTTTCAAGCTAGAGGTGGCCCAACAGGGTACTAGAGCCTCCCTACAAGGGGTCTCTTCTACTCAATAAATTCTCCTTTTGCTCTGATATTGTAATCACTTACTTATATCAATGTTACCATCACACAGAGAGAGTTTCATTTCATTCCGACAGCTTCTAGGGGAGGGACTGTTTTTGACAATGAATGTATTTATACAGTCCATATTATGTCGAGTTATGCCAGCTGATCATGTTTTCAAATCTCCCAAATGGTGTTTTTTCCACTGATGTGCAACGTCCTGTTAGAGACACCACATATTAGTGTCACGGAGAAATGAATACTGCGGGTATGGTCGGAAGCCTAGTTCTTGTCACGGTGTAACTGAGTGGTAACACAGGGGAAATATTTATGGAAGTCTATATGTATATCACGTCGTGACGCCACTGTTCCCACACCACTATTTCTATGCGGCGGAGTAATAAACACTGGACAAGTGTATCGTACCTTGGGTCCTCAGGAGCAGATGAGGCCCGGTAAAACTTTACTTGAATAAAACTTTGCAAACAGGTAATTACAGGTACATTTACGACAGCAGTTATAGGCAGAAGCTCTGAGGTTGGGAGGTAAAATACACAGGAAAAATATGGCCCTGTAGTCCACGTTATCTATATGTCACCGGTCCTGGACACAAAATGTACTCTGGAGGAGGCAAAATGACTAGATCCTCTCCACATACTTTCTGGCAAGTAAGAAGAAGGCTTAGCCTAGATGCACCCCGCACATCATCTGCGTGGGTGTCACAATCACGTACCTCTGTGTGGTGATCCTATTGGCGGACGGCCACACAGGAAGAATAGGTGCCTGTAGTGTGAATGGGTACCTGGTTTGTGTGAAGTAGAATATTGAGGGTTGTGCGCTTTCCCTTTTTCTCTGTATTGGAGTCACTCCATTTACATCCACTCTTCCCAGTGCTACGGGTAGTCATTCCTCTTCCATCTTCATCAACATGGAAGCTGATGGTGCTCCCATGCGGCTCTGTGTTAGCTCCGGGCAGGAGGTAAAATGGAACCCTGCTCAACACAGATAGAAGAAGACCCCTTCCAGCTCTCAGACACTCACATTTATCACCTCACTTGTACCACATGACACAGTAGAAGAGATACATTCAGCAGCAGAAGAGCTGACAGGCAATGATTTTAGGGGAGTTAACCCCTCAGACGCCCAGCTGTGCAACATACATACAGAAAATAGACACGACAGTTTTGCACAGTGCATCCACATAAGACAAACATGTATGACAATTATGGAGGGGTCCAGGATGTTCTGGGACACTACAGATGCAGTATTCACTTTGGAATACATCATTTCTGGACATTCCTCCAAATGGCGCATTATCAATGATGTCTTCAGTGGAAGAGGGCCGGATCTCCTGAAGCTGTGTTCTGAGTAACAGATTGCGATGCAGGTGCTGGCGCTTGCACAGTAATGATCTGTGCATGCGCTGATGCCCACACTGTCACTGGGCATGTGCTACATTGCAGTCTGTCACTCAGAACAGAACTTCAGAAGATCTCTAAACACATCATGGCCAGAAGTAATTGTTTTGCCAACTCAAGATTAACAGGTTTGGATACAGTACAGTAATTTACTCCGAACTGAAAAATGTGCCAGTGGAAGAAACACCATGTGGGAGAATTGGATCATGTGATCAGGCCGGATAACTCCACAATAACAGGTTATTGAGATAGAATGTATATTATACAATACTATATCACAGGGGGCATGTTAACGGGGCATTATGTCAAAATGTAACCAGACAACCCCTTTAAGTTAGGCATGTGTGGGGGCATAGGTTTAGGGATACAGAGATAGCAATTGCACCACTTAAGACCCATTAACACAGGACGAGTGTCGGTCCTGACACTCGTCCCTGTATCCCCGCACTCCCGCGCTCCTGCATGGGAGCTAGCACAGTTGGCTCGCACATTGAGCGGACAGCAGAGGGGGGGGCGCAGTGCAGGAGATTTCTCTCCACTTGCTCCCCCACCCCTCTCCATTGAGATACACAGCAGCCGTTCGCTATTGAAAGGCGGCTGTTTAAACTGCACCACGATTGATGATCTTCATTGCTCATCTTTAATGCTGCATAAAATATTCATTTGGATGTCCAACCCCCAATATAAAGCTTAAAGGGGTATGTCAAGCTTTTACAACAGATGACCTATTCTTTGGATAGATTATCAATAGTTGATTGACAGGGATTCGTCATTCAGTCATGAGTGGATGGGAGGGTGGGGGGGGGGGGGGGGTTAAAGTGCCACCTTCACTCCTATTGAAATCAATGGGAACATTATACGTCCTTTACACTTCCTGCTCTTCTTATGGTCAGGACCAAACAGAGGAACAGGACGTGTATAAGAACCGCATTGCTCCCATTGATTCTTCCCCTGACCACTAATATCAACGTTCAGCCCAGCTGCACTGACAGTGGGCTGGATAATCAACCTATCGATGGGGATCCCAAGTGGCCAATCCCTGTTGATCAACTACTGATGACCTATCCAAAAGATGGGTGATCAGTTGTAAAAGCTCCTTATACCTCTTTAGCTGTATAAGCTTGCAATGTGAGGAGTAACTTGGTGCCCCTTTGGCACTCAGCATCCAGGACGCATACAACTCTAGCACCCCCTCCCAAACAGGAACCTTTCTTTATGGTGTTGGGGATAGTGCTGAGTTAGAATATCAGGTACAGCCCATAGGGCTTTTGTTCTAATGTCACAACAGTTCACTTAACTGGTACATGCAGTTGAGATATGTATAAATGTGAATGTCTTCAATGCCAAATCTTTCTAATGCAATTTTTTTCTGCAGTCTGCCAATTCCAATAGTCTGACATTTGAGCAGAATTGCCTGTTTTCTATATAAAAATTGCATATGTCCGTTGAACACATTTTTGGCATAGATGGAAACTCATCTCGACTTAGACATGTCACTAATGCACCGACGTGGAAGAGCTACAGCATTACATTTAAGGATCCAGGGTAATTTTTGTGCATGGATGGTTTCAGTACTTGCTTCATGTTGAGAGTTGAAACCCCCTATAATTCGTAGCACAAAGGGACAAGCGCCTTTCCAACCATCAGTTTTATCTCAGGTATTCTCAAAGTCCCATACAAGTCGATGTGAGTTCTATGTACAATTAGCTAAGTGATCTTTAACAATGCCACGATAAGTCAGCTAAAAGCCATAATGCTTGGCATGGTACGTAGCATGGTGCTTCCTAATGGCTGGTTACAATGTAACAGGTGCAGGATATGACGCCTGTTATGTAGAGGCTTTATAACAGTTCGGTTGAATAAACAATGCTTGATAAAGTTGATACAATTGATAAAGAATAATAAGGCAAAAATTTGGATACAGTGTAAACAGTTTACTAATGTTCGATTAGCGCTATTTCTCAGTCCGTACCCTAAAAATAAGGTGTCATTAATATTGTGCATGCAGTGTAAAATTTGCACAGTCAATAAATAATTTACCCAGGCCAGTGCCTTTGTGGATGCTATATAGTGATGGAGTCCAAATAATCCGTTTTACCATTGAAGAGCCTGGGTGATGGTACTCACAATCACACACCATTGAAATTTGAATATCCAGATACTGGCTGCCAGTCTATCTGCTCTCACTGGTGGTATCTCTCCTTGTGAAGACTCAGATATTGCTTTTAGTAATTGAAGCTGACTTTCCCTTAGATGATTGGTAGATCTGCCTCTGGCACTTATGTTGCAACAGCTGTGTAGCACCACTCCAGGAATCTGAGTTCCACTCTCTCTGGTACAGGAAAACCCAGATCTCCAGTAGCGCTTGGCCAGCTCAGTCCTCAAAAGGCTCTCTGCAAAAAGCTGTTCCACCCTGGCTGTAGTTCAGCTCTACTGCAGCTCTCACTAACAGAATATCTCTTCTCTGCACTTTCTGAAACTGCTGAGCCAGAGCCTGCCCTTTATACCTAGTCCTTCAGCTAATCAGTAGGCAGCTGAAGTCCTGTTAGTCCACAGCAGCGAAGTTAGAGTACAAAGCACAGTCATGTGATTTCTCTGTGAAGGTCCTGGCAGAAACATAACTAAAGTACAGCAGTAATATTCATAGATATATACATGTGCATTTAACCCCTTACAACAGCTCATGGATCTCCACTCGTTCATTGCAACCAATGGTAATATAAACAATTAATACATTTTAGGGTTCTGCTATTTTTTTCAATTAGATACTATGAGTATTTGAAAACTTTGTTCCTTAGCGTGTCTTCTGTTTTCTAAAACTCCTGACATGGTGTATGGTGCTTGGCTTGGTACCTAACATGGTGCTTCCTAATGATCGCTTGTAGCTCATGGACCTCTATTGCCTCAGTGACACTTTTTAAAGTTGAGCTCATACATTTTTAGACTTTGCAAACTATTATCATTGATTTTTTAAGGTATTCATAAAGAAAATGTTCCTGTTTTTAGTGAAATATGCAGGAAACACTACTTCAACCCTCTGGGTCCCAACTAGTGACCTGAGCTTCACATGTTCTGCTGAACCATTTGGTCCAAAAATGTGTTTGTCTATAGGATAAAATGACGAAATCAGTCCAAAATTCTTAAAGGAGTTGTATAGGGTTAGAAAAACTGGGCTGCTTACTTCCAAAAACAGCGCCTCACCCGTCCATAGGTTGTGTGTGGTATTACAGCTTGGCTATTCACTTCAGTGGAGCTGACCTGCAGTACCAGACACAAACCATGGACAGATCTTACTCTGTTTATGGAAGAAATCAGACATGTTTTTTTTGTTTTGTACAACCACTTTAATTTTTATTCATAAAAGTGAAATTTGCCTCAAAATATTTGACCAGTGTATCCACATGCCAGGTATATTGAGAATTGATTTGCCAATCAGTGACTCTAAAAGCAGCAAATACATTTGCTCATTTGTACAAAACACATAAATTCCTTCAATAGAGTATGTAAAGAACAAGATCAAGGTGACATTGACATCTGAAGACCTCTGCACTGTATGAATCGCTGATTTAGTCATGTCCATTACAGATTATCAATTCCCGCTCTTGTCGAAAATGTATATTATTGATAACCTGTGAGATCCAAGGGTTTTATATAGTAAAAGGCTATTTAAAGTGAAGCTTTCATGTGCTGTAATTCTGAGTACAAAAGAATAAAGAGAAGAGGGTAGTATACATAAAGCTGTATGAGCCGGTCACCAGCCAGTCATATCTGTGTACAGGTATGAAGTGCATTAGGGGTATGGGGTGAGGCGGATATAGTGGGATGAAGGGGTTAGGTTCTGAGGGAGAATGTAGAAAAGTGGTAGATGGAGAAGAGTTAGATTAGTGGATAACAGGCTTCTCTAAAGACGTGTTTTTAACGTGAATAAAACAGCGGATATTGGTGATTTATCCCGATTGTCTGGGGTAGCGCAATCCAGAGAATTGGTGCAGCACTGGAGAGATCATGGAGACGGGAGTGGGAGATTTGGATTACGGAGGATGTTAGTCTAAGACCCTTCTAGTGGGTCTAAATAAGGAAGAGAATAAATGGTAATAAAGTTTATTAAAAATGGACGCAATTTAAAACAACATTTTATTTTAATTTTGTGGAAGTGAAGAAATATAAACCACAGACAGCATCACTATAGTCATTATGTCCTGTATATTTACCTCCATACTGTCACTGAACAAAACCCACCATACCAAGACAACATTACCAATAATAACACTATAAAAGGGCTAAATAATATTGCCACACCATGATCACATATAACTACCACATAGTGATTAATAGCAACATACTGTCACTGAATAAAGACCACTACAGAGATCTGTATTGCTAATAACACTATGTGAGGATAAATAATAACCATATTGTCACTGAATAAGGACCACTACAAAAATCAATACTACCAATAATAACACTATATGAGAGCCAGATAATATGCCCAGACCATGATCACATAATACCAGCACAGTGTTGCTGAAAAAAACACAATACAAAAACCAATATTACACCCCCATACAGTGACCATATAGCAGTATATTGTAGATATACACAGGCACTTTGCAGACCGTATAAATAATTACAGTATTTTTGTATCCAGTGATCACAGGTGACGACCCCTCTGGCTGGAGTTGTTCCATTTCACTTTTTCTTCATTTGGTCCAGACCTTCCTGATGACTTCTCCTGGTCACAACTTGTATCTACATAATTTGACCTCTTTGACACCTCTATTTTACAGGTATCTGCCTTAGCTGTCCAAACTTCTACATAACCTCCCCACCCATAGTGCCACAATAACTAACAGTAATAGTATTTGCCTTTTTGTTCTCCGTGTAGGCCCCACATAGTAAGTGCCACTTTTCATGTCCTACACACAGTAAATGTGCCCACACTCAATAATAATGCACCCCTTATGTCCCCACTCAGCCATAATGCCTCTCAGAGGCTCCACACAGTAATAATACCCTGTATAAGCCCCATTCAGTAATAATGCCCGTCACATGCTCTCCCTCAGTAATAATGCCCTGCATAGCCACTCTCCCCCGATAATAATGCTCCATACAACCTCCCCTCAGTAATAATACTCCATGGGGGCCCCCTCAGTAATAATGTTTCACATAGACCCCTCTCTCAGTAATAATGCACTGCTTACCCGCTGAGTTCTGGTTGATCATGTGATGTGTATTTTTTTTTTAAATTTACATTACAGGTAGAGATGAGCGAGCATGCTCGTTACGGTCAGTTACTCGAGCGAGCCTCGCTCATCTCGAGTAACTGCCTTCTCCTCCGAGCTTGCTCGGGGGGGGGCGACGGGGGTGAGCGACGGGCAGTGGGGAGAGAGAGATCTCTCTCACTCTCCCCGCTGCCCCCGAGCACGCTCGGAGGAGAAGGCAGTTACTCGAGATGAGCGAGGCTCGCTTGAGTAACTGACCTTACCGAGTGTGCTCGCTCATCTCTAATTACAGGGAGAAGGTATTGGTGCAGTGACTGCCCAGCGTGTAGGCATCAGTGTACTACAGACAGGTAAGCCTGACTACTGCATTCAGGATTGATTTGAGAGAGAGGAGAGTTTAGTCAGGGGAAGATTAATCAGTAGCGAGCTACAGTAGTCAAGACGAATGTGGATGAGGGCGGCAATAAGGAAAGAATGGATTCTAGAGATATTCTGAGTTGCAGGGAAACGTAGTTATGTTGCTGTTTGTATTACTACACTTTATTACACTGCTATGGGTGGGAGCTCATTCCTTACTTTTCTATGGGAAGCCAAGAATTCCAGTTTTGTCAGTGCTGATGGTCATACCTAAGAGTTTCCAGGTTTAGAACCAAGGCCCATAGACTTTTTATTTGGCCGGTACTCTAGAACCTGATCATGTGCATTTGGCTCCTAAGGAACGATTGTACAGTTCTACATTTAGCTCTACACAACTAGAATTGAGGGATCTTTTTAAATAAATTGTTTGTCAGGGAATAGTTGATGTAGCCGCATCCCCATTGAATCAGGTCTATGTGAAGTTAGATCCAGTGAGTGTACAGCTAAGCCAAAGACCTTGAGATTCTGTGAGTAGTGATCAGCTGCCCTCTTGTGTGATGGCCTTGTGTGGAACCACAGCCTGGAGAGAGTCACCTTCACCAAATGTTTCTGGTAAAGTGGGGTGGTTCTGGGCCAGCTACCTGGAAATCTGCACTGTGGGCTAATTGAACCCTAGGGTAGCAGCCAAAAGGAGCAAAGTTGTTGGGTGTAACATGTTGCCCTATGTTTTGCTGTTCTTAACTGAGTGCCTTGTAGAGTAACAGAGAATGTAATCATTAAGCTAAGTGTCTTGCAAAGAGACTGCAATCATTAAGTTGTGTGCCCTGGAAAAAGACAGTTTGTTCTATCTGGCAACCGCCAAGCTAAGTGCCCTCATTGAGAAGCTGTAACTGCTAAGCTCTGCACCATTATTGCAACTATTAAGCTCTATGCCTTAAATGGACTTTGTAACCAACAAGTTTCTACACATTGTGACTGTAATTACTACACTTTGTACCTCCAGTGCAGTAAAATATTCATAATTTGACAGCTGGTGCCTGCCTTATTTATTATGCCATCCTGCAGGTGGTGTAAAGTGTCCACCATGTAATACATGGTCATTAGAGATGAGCGAAGATACTCGCTAAGGGCAATTACTCGATCGAGCATTGCCCTTAGCGAGTACCTGCCCACTCGGAAGAATAGATTCGGCTGCCAGCGGCGGGCGGGGAGAGCAGGGAGGAAGGGAGGGGAGATCTCCTTCTCCCTCTCTCCCCCCCCGCTCCCCCCTGCTCACCGCCGCAACTCACCTGTCGGCAGCCGAACCTTTTCCTCCGAGTGCGGAGATACTCGCTAAGGACAATGCTCGCTCATCTCTAATGGTCATTCTGAGTCCTCTAGTGCAAAAGCTGCTCTTCACAGCGGTTCTTATTTCTTAAAGGGGCAGACCAATCTAAAGACACTATAATTTCCATATATCCTGATATGGATTTAGGGTCTTGCATGTTTGAAATTTCTTAGCCCTTGAATAAGCCTCACTACAATACCAATTGTAATCTGTGGACAAGAGTGTCACTGTTGTCATCGGTTGAGGTATAGCGCAGCAAGATTTAGGATACAATGTATCAGACGGAGTAACCAAAGCGTACAATATTTATTGAAGGACGCAAAACTAAAAGTGAACATTGGAAGAGTAATGAATGAGGAAATAGAAATTTTCCTTAGATTCTCGAGACATAGCATGCTACCAACTATAACGTAGTAATTCCTTCTAAGCAATACCATTACTACTTTACTGCTATCAATACACACTCATAGAAATACAGATTACAGGATACATTTGTAATGTCTCTTTATTCAAGGCTCGCATACTACCTAAGGTGAGCTGTGAGTAAGGTCCGTTTTACTTTCCCTCTTGCAAAAATATCTTAGTCCGTGAATGGGGATTTGAGTGGCAGAATCTGTCTAGTTATCCTTAGTGTTGTCCTGCTGGCTCACTATTTCTGATCTTATCGGTGTGCACATCTAAAGTCCCAGTTGAGGCCGGCCTCACTTACATTTTGTTGTGCGAAGTTTCTACTTCTACCCAAGCAATCCTGCAGTGTTGTCCCAGGTCAAAAGTACAACTCTCTGTTCCTCTCTGCCAATGCCAGATGATCCTGCTCCTCTCTATCCCAGGCAGCACCATCTCTTGCTCCTGTCTTGCGCCAGTTGAGCTCTCTGTGTCTTCCTTACCTCCCTGCGCAGTCAGAGCAAAAATTGTCCTGCTTTATAGAAGAGCATCACCCAATTAGCTAGTAACCAGTGATCATGCTCAGTGCAAACTGGTGCAAATTTTGGTGCATGTGTCGATTTTGGTACTGGTTTGGACACATCTCTCCAGTTCATCTCTATGGCAACATTAACCCCTGCAGTGAGTCCAAAACACTGTTTCTTGAAAATCAAAATTAAATGCACATTACCCCTTTAAGAATCAAGAATTTTTGGGGTTTTTATTTAATAATTTCCGTTCTTTATGTTTTTATCAATTTACTCAATGCTCAGTTATATTTCCCAGTTTACTCCCTGCGTCATTTGCATGCCTCACTCTATGCTAAACTTTCCCACCTTATACTTTTAACCCCTGCAGGAGCATGTGACCGATGGTGATGATGAGTTAACTGTTCTCTGTATTTTCCTTCCTCCTTCAGAAGGAGAAGAAGCCATGTTTTATATTAGGATTACGGCACCACAGGGACCATATTCTTGAATTCTCAGTTCCTATGAATTTCCAGGAATAAGTGAGAGGTCGGTCACGGATTCTGTGCCTTGAATCTAGATTTGCCTTAACAATACAGGATGCAAATGATTAAACTCAGGAAGGGAATGGCAGGTGGAGCGCTCATGTCAGCTTCACCATGGAGTGACCTCTTGCATAAGTTCCCAATTTCATTTTAAAAAAGGAAACTTTCCTAACCCCTGATATGTCACCATGGATATTTATTTAACCCTTGGTTATGTTCACAGCTAAATATGTCCTGGGGCTGTATATCCAGCTGCTCTTTAAGCAGAATAAGTATAAATTAATAATTGGACCCCTCACCTGCTTATGCCATAGTCCTAATTGCCTCATTAGTTATTGAGACAGAGTACCTGTGAGAGGAAAGAGGGGTTCCCACCATGCAGATGGATTAAGAGACAGAGAACACATTGTGACAAACAATAATAGTTCTTTACTAGAGATGAGCGAACGTGTTCTTCCGAGCTTGATATTCGTGCGAATATTAGGGTGTTCGGGATGTTCGTTATTCGTAACGAACACCATGCGGTGTTCTGGTTATTTTCACTTCCTTCCCTGAGACGTTAGCGCGCTTTTCTGGCCAATTGAAAGACAGGGAAGGCATTACAACTTCCCCCTGTGACGTTCAAGCCCTATACCACCCCCCTGCTGTGAGTGGCTGGGAAGATCAGGTGTCACCCGAACATAAAAGTCGGCCCCTCCCGCGGTTCGCCTCAGATGCGGTGTGAGTTAGATGAGGGACAGTGCTGTTTGTACCGGAGCTGCTGTAGGGAAAGAATTGGTAGTTAGTGTAGGCTTCAAGACCCCCCAAAGGTCCTTATTAGGGCCACTGATAGCTGTGTGTTGGCTGCTGTTAGCAGTGGCAAATTTTTTTTTCTCAAAATCGCCTCTGCAGACCGTTGCACCTGGCATTAGGGACAGAAGTGCTGCATAGGCAGGGAGAGTGTTAGGAGTGAGTGTAGCCTTCAAGAACCTCAACGGTCCTTTCTAGGGCCATATTTATCAGTGTGCAGTACTGTCCAGGCTGCTGTTAGCTGTGCTGCATTTTTTTTTGCTTCTCAAAATCGCCTCTGCAGACCATTGCACCCTCCATTGATACTGCAGGGAAAGAATTGTATAGGCAGGGCCACAACACAGTTATTATTCATTGAATATACGCAGTGCTGCCTTTTGGTGCCAAAAAATTGAAAACAAATCTATTTGTCCAGCCTCTGTCCGTCCTAAGGGCTGTGGACACGTGTGAGCTGCGTGAACAACATTGCTAAATCAGACGCACCCAGCTACGCTTTACTGCTGGCTTCGCCATTTGCTTTCCTTAATTGGGAAAAAAATACCTGCTCTCCAAGAGTTATAATAACTCTGCTACCCTCACGTTCTGTGACACATAAGCAGGGACACAGCACAGTTATTAAACTTCTCATGTTCATTGAATATACGCAGTGCTGCCTTTTGGTGGAAAAAAACTGAAAACAAATCTATTTGTCCAGCCTCTGTCCGTCCTAAGGGCGGTGGACACGTGTGAGCTGCGTGAACAACATTGCTAAATCAGACGCACCCAGCTACGCTTTACTGCTGGCTTCGCCATTTGCTTTCCTTAATTGGGAAAAAAATACCTGCTCTCCAAGAGTTATAATAACTCTGCTACCTTCACGTTCTGTGACACATTAGCAGGGACACAGCACAGTTATTAAACTTAGATAATTCATTCACTAGAGGCAGTGGGGCCTTTCGTTTTCCAAAAAGGGCAAAAATTATATTTGGCATGCAGTCTTGCGCCAATTTATTTCCTGCCTGTGAAATCAAATCACTGGTAATACAGCATGCTGAGGGGTAGGGGTAGGCCTAGAGGACGTGGACGCGGCCGAGGACGCGGAGGGCCAAGTCAGGGTGTGGGCACAGCCCGAGCTCCTGATCCCGGTGTGTCGCAGCCGACTGCTGCGCGATTAGGAGAGAGGCACGTTTCTGGCGTCCCCACATTCATCGCCCAATTAATGGGTCCACGCGGGAGACGGTTATTAGAAAATGAGCAGTGTGAGCAGGTCCTGTCCTGGATGGCAGAAAGTGCTTCGAGCAACCTATCGTCTACCCGCAGTTCTGCGCCGTCCACTGCTGCCAATCCGAATCCTCTGTCTGCTGCTCCTCCTTCCTCCCAGCCTCCTCACTCCACTACAATAACACCTGCTCAGGAGCGGGAACACTCCCAGGAACTGTTCTCGGGCCCCTGCTTAGATTGGGCAGCAGCGGTTCCTCTCCCACCAGAGGAGTTTATCGTCACTGATGCCCAACCATTCGAAAGTTCCCGGGGTCCGGGGGAAGAGGCTGGGGACTTCCGCCAACTGTCTCAACAACTTTCTGTGGGTGAGGAGGACGATGACGATCAGACACAGTTGTCTTGCAGTGAGGTAGTAGTAAGGGCAGTAAGTCCGAGGGAGCAGCGCACAGAGGATTCGGAGGAAGAGCAGCAGGACGATGAGGTGACTGACCCCACCTGGTGTGCAACGCTTACTCAGGAGGACAGGTCTTCAGAGGGGGAGTCAAGGGCATCAGCAGGGCAGGTTGCAAGAGGCAGTGCGGTGGCCAGGGGTAGAGGCAGGGCCAGACCGAATAATCCACCAAGTGTTTCCCAAAGCGCCCCCTCGCGCCATGCCACCCTGCAGAGGCCGAGGTGCTCTAAGGTCTGGCAGTTTTTCACAGAGACGCCTGACGACCGACGAACAGTGGTGTGCAACCTTTGTTGCGCAAAGCTCAGCCGGGGAGCCAACACCAACAGCCTCACCACCACCACCATGCGCAGACATATGATGGCCAAGCACCCCACAAGGTGGGACGAAGGCCGTTCACTGCCTCCGGTTTGCACCCCTGCCTCTCCCCCTGTGCCCCAACCTGCCACTGAGATGCAACCCCCCTCTCAGGACACAGGCACTACCGCCTAAGTATCATGGAGGCGGCGGCCCCGCGCTACTCAGTTCCCAGTCGCCACTACTTTTCCCGATGTGCCGTCCCAGCCCTGCACGACCACGTCTCCCGCAACATTGTGCGCGCCCTCACCAACGCGGTTACTGCCACGGTCCACTTAACTACGGACACGTGGACAAGCACAGGCGGGCAGGGCCACTACATCTCCCTGACGGCACATTGGGTGAATTTAGTGGAGGCTGGGACAGAGTCAGAGCCTGGGACCGCTCACGTCCTACCCACCCCCAGAATTGCGGGCCCCAGCTCGGTGGTGGTATGTTCGGAGGTGTATGCTTCCTCCACTAAAGCACCCTCCTCCTCCTCCTCCTCCTCTGTCTCGCAATCAAGATGTGTTAGCAGCAGCATGTCGCCAGCAGTCGGTGTCGCGCGGTGTGGCAGCACAGCGGTGGGCAAGCGTCAGCAGGCCGTGCTGAAACTACTCAGCTTAGGCGATAAGAGGCACACGGCCCACGAACTGCTGCAGGGTCTGACACAGCAGACCGACCGCTGGCTTGCGCCTCCAACCGGGCATGGTCGTGTGTGACAACGGGCGTAACCTGGTGGCGGCTCTGCAGCTCGGCAGCCTCACGCACGTGCCATGCCTGGCCCACGTCTTTAATTTGGTGGTTCAGCGGTTTCTGAAAAGCTACCCACGCTTGTCAGACCTGCTCGTAAAGGCGCGCCGGCTCTGCGCACATTTCCGCAAGTCCCACACGGACGCTGCCACCCTGCGCACCCTGCAACATCACTTTAAGCTGCCAGTGCACCGACTGCTGTGCGACGTGCCCACACGGTGGAACTCTACGCTCCACATGTTGGCCAGGCTCTATGAACAACGTAGAGCTATAGTCGAATACCAACTCCAACATGGCCGGCGCAGTGGGAGTCAGCCTCCTCAATTCCTTTCAGAAGAGTGGGCCTGGTTGGCAGACATCTGCCATGTCCTTGGTAATTTTGAGGAGTCTACCCAGGTGGTGAGCGGCGATGCTACAATCATTAGCGTCACCATTCCTCTGCTATGCATCTTGAGAAATTCCCTGCAAACCATAAAGGCAGCTGCTTTGCGCTCGGAAACGGGGGCGGGGGAAGACAGTATGCCGCTGGATAGTCAGGGCACCCTCCTGTCTATTTCTCAGCGCGTACAGGAGGAGGAGGAGGAGCATGAGGAGGATGAGGAGGAGGGGGAAGAGACAGCTTGGCCCGCTGCTGACGGTACACCGGCTGATTGCCTGTCATCCTTTCAGCGTGTATGGCCTGAGGAGGAGGAGGAGGAGGAGGAGGAGGATCCTGATAGTGATCTTCCTAGTGAAGACAGCCATGTGTTGCGTACAGGTACCCTGGCACACATGGCTGACTTCATGTTAGGATGCCTTTCTCGTGACCCTCGCGTTGCACGCATTCTGGCCACGACGGATTACTGGGTGTACACACTGCTCGATCCACGGTATAAGGAGAACCTGCCCACTCTGATTCCCGAAGAGGAAAGGGGTTCGAGAGTGTTGCTATACCACAGGACCCTTGCGGACAAGCTGATGGTAAAATTCCCAGCCGACAGCGCTAGTGGCAGAAGGCGCAGTACCGAGGGCAAGGTAGCAGGGGATGTGCGTAGATCGAGCAGCATGTACATCCCAGGCAGTGCAACAGTCTTTAAGGGCCTGGCCAGCTTTATGGCTCCCCACCAAGACTGTGTCACCGCTCCCCAGTCACGGCTGAGTCGGCGGGAGCACTGTAAAAGGATGGTGAGGGAGTACGTAGCGGATCGCACGACCATCCTTGGTGACGCCTCTGCCCCCTACAACTACTGGGTGTCGAAGCTGGACATGTGGCCTGAACTAGCGCTGTATGCCCTGGAGGTGCTTGCTTGTCCTGCGGCTAGCGTCTTGTCGGAGAGGGTGTTTAGTGCGGCTGGGGGAATCATCACAGATAAGCGTAGCCGCTTGTCAACCGACAGTGCCGACAGGCTAACACTCATCAAGATGAACAAAGGCTGGATTTCCCCAGACTTCTGTTCTCCACCAGCGGACAGCAGCGATACGTAAGCAATACGTAGGCTGCACCCGCGGATGGAAGCTACGTTCTCTCTCACCATCCAAAACGGGGACATTTCTGCTTCATCAATCTGTGTCTAATATTCCTCCTCCTCCTCCTCCTGCTCCTCCTCCTGAAACCTCACGCAATCACGCTGAACGGGCAATTTTTCTTAGGGCCACAAGGCTCACTCAAATAATTTTTCAGAACAATTTTTATAAGTTTCAATGCGCTTAAAAGCATTGGAACTTTAACTTGAACCAATTTTTCGTTACACTGGGCTGCCTCCAGGCCTAGTTACCACTTAAGCCACATTAACCAAAGCGATTAATGGGTTTCACCTGCCCTCTTGGCTGGCCATGGCCAATTTTTGGGATGTACATTAGTACTGTTGATACAGCAATTTTTGTGGGCCCTCGCCTACAGTGTAATCAAATTAATTTTTAGCCCACCTGCATTACAGCTGACGTTACCTCAGCTGTGTTGGGCAATGCAATGGGATATTTTTATGTACCGCCGGTGGGTTCCAGGGAGCCACCCATGCTGTAGGTGCACACTGAGTTTTTAATACATCTGTACACTTCTAAAGAACCCGTCTGACTGGGGCATGCAGTGTGGGCCGAAGCCCACCTGTATTACGCACGACATTACTACCTCAGCTGTGTTGGGCAATGCAATGGGATATTTCTATGTACCGCCGGTGGCTTCCTGGCACCCACCCAGGCAGTGGGTCCACAGGGAGTTTAACCTACATGTGTCCACTTGTAAAGAACCCCAGTCTGACTGGGGCATGCAGTGTGGGCCGAAACCCACCTGCATTAACCCTTTCCAGTCCACTGTGTGACCTGTGAAGACATTAGGGTTTAAGGCTGTACAGCTCCGTTGTTGGTAGACGTCCGTCGGGGTTCTCTTACTGTATGTTGCCAGCCTCTCTGCTGTCGGAGCCTATCCTACGTGTCAGCTCATGCAGTACTGGCTTTAGCCAGCATATAGCGCCGTTGTATAACAGCAGAAAAAGAGTAAGCCCCCTAGGAAAACCATATACAAATTGGATTGGAAAGGGTTAAGCACAACATTACTACCTCAGCTGTGTTGGGCAATGCAATGGGATATTTCTATGTACCGCCGGTGGCTTCCTGGCACCCACCCATGCTGTAGGTGCACACAGAGTTTTTACTACATCTGTACACTTATAAAGAACCCCAGTCAGACTGGGGCATGCAGTGTGGGCCGAAGCCCACCTGCATTAAGCACGACATTACTACCTCAGCTGTGTTGGGCAATGCAATGGGATATTTCTGTGTACCGCCGGTGGGTTCCAGGGAGCCACCCATGCTGTGGGTCGACAGGGACTTCACAATAGGGAGTTGTACCTGCCTGTGTCTATGAATTAAAAAGCCCGGTCTGACTGGGGCATGCAGACACCTTGACAGAATGAATAGTGTGTGGCACATAGGTTCCCCATTGCTATGCCCACGTGTGCAGCTCCTGATGGCGGTGGCACAGGATTCTATTTCTCATTGCTTCTGTACAGCATTGTGGGCTATCGCTCCGCCACTTTTAAAGAGGGTCGCTGCCTAGCCGTGCCAACCTCTGCAGTGTGTGCCTGCGGTCCCTCGTCATGGCAGACGCAATTCTAAATAGACATGAGCGTGGTGTGGCATGAGGGCAGCTGAAGGCTGCCCAGGGACACTTTGGTGTGCGCTGTGGGGGGGGGGAGGGGGGGCGGTTGGGCAGCATGTAACCCAGGAGAAGTGGCAGCGGAGTGTCATCCAGGCAGTGATTGTGCTTTGTTGGAGGTAGTGTGGTGCTTAGCAAAGGTATGCCATGCTAATGAGGGCTTTTCAGAAGTAAAAGTTGTTGGGAGGGGGGGGGGCCCACTCTTGCCGGTATTGTGGCTTAATAGTGGGACCTGGGAACTTGAGATGCAGCCCAACATGTAGCCCCTCGCCTGCCCTATCCGTTTCTGTGTCGTTCCCATCACTTTCTTGAATTGCCCAGATTTTCACACATGAAAACCTTAGCGAGCATCGGCGAAATACAAAAATGCTCTGGTCGCCCATTGACTTCAATGGGGTTCGTTGTTCGAAACGAACCCTCGAGTATCCCGGGAAGTTCGTTCCGAATAACGAACACCCGAACATTTTGGTGTTCGCTCATCTCTATTCTCTACATGACAGCTGAATCAATGCTACAGTCACTAGAACTTGGCATACTGTTTCAGAATGTTGCAACACAGTTTCAATACCCAACCAGACCTCCCCTTACCCGCAGTGCAGTTGCCAAACTTCTTTCCGAATTCCGAGAAACAGGTTCTATCGCTGCTAAACCAAAATCTCTTGAAGGCTGCTCGAATAGCAGTGGCTGATGCTTCGTCAGTAATGGTTTTTGGTCATTCAGATTTTCTCAGAATATGGAAAGACGTTTGGCAACTGCACTGCGGGTAATGGGAGGCCTGGTTGGGGGCTGTTGATAGAAATCTTCTACGATGACATGTGCGCTTTGTTCACCTAACATAAGGATGAACTCAACACGTTCTGCTTGAGGTAACGCCATCATTCACCGTGTCTGTAATGAAGAAAAATCCCTGTTAATATGAGAACAAATAGGGTTATGTTAAAATGAAGCACACCGTTGTTTTACTGATGGAATTCTCTGCCAATTTGATATATCACACACTTACTTTCCCATTGAAAAGAAAATAAGAGCTGAAGCCAAGATAGTGGCATTCAAAATGGCCGTCATGTTGGTCACATGGCCTAACAGGTTTTCCCATTCCTCTGCAATTTGCGTCAGAAATTGCATCTGCCAATCCGTTTTCATTCTATATGAGTGTTTCCACACTTTTGAGACACCCTGTACATCATACGGTGGTAGAGCTATCGTCAGATGGGTTGTACTAGTTTGATCTCTTCATTGTTATTGCGCATTAATCCAATAGATGTACCTATGTTAAGGAGGCTTTATATGGGACAACTATATTCTGAACTTGTGCTTGAAAAAGTGAATGTAAACTGTAGTCGTTCGGTGTAAGCATGGCCACCAAAAAGATGACGAGTGAGAATCTGTTCACTAACCGCTAGTCGCGTCACCTCAGCTCACCAGTCACTGGTTGATTAAGTATCATCTGGTGTAAACAGGTAATTGTTGTCTTTTTTCAACGACTAGCCAACAACGTTGCAGGGAGGTGTGCATTTCCACCAAACCCTTTTTGGCTTCTGCCTTTTCTTAAACATTTTTCCCTTCCAATTAATGCTCATTGATTCCTGAAAACACAAGAATACATGCAAGTGATTCACAACTGAATAATCCCTGTTGGTCTTCGATAGCAGATGAACCAAGGTTTGAACAAAACCAAAATCCTTGCAGAGAAGAAGGAAGAGATGCCACAGCACTGACTATTTAGTCAAACCAGTGACCGGAACAGCAAGTGTTCACTCATAGACTGCTCACACCTATTTATGTGCGTTCAGTGGACTCGGCAGCAGGGGCGTAACTATAGAGGATGCAGGGGATGTGATTGCACCCGGGCCCACGAGCCTTAGGGGGCCCATAAGGCCTCTCTTCTCCATATAGGGAGCCCAGTACTATGAATAAAGCATTATAGTTGCGGGCCCTTTTACAGGTTTTGCATTGGGGCCCAGAAGCTTCAAGTTATGCCTCTGTGCAGCATGAATTAGGTATGGGTACGGGTACAGATACAGATAGAGGGGGGGCCCAGCTCACGTTTTGCATCAGGGCCCCTGAGCCTTTAGTTACGCCCCTGCTCAGCAACCAATGTGCGTGCCTTGGAAAAGGTTAAAAATTTTGAATAAAAACCCGGCAAAAGCCTACTGACCCCTAACTAATCGACAAGTGGCAGTCATTTGGACACTTTAGCAACTATTTCGAGAGACTACTCAGATGATAGTTGACCCGAGTAAACCACCCTTACCCACGTCAGCCAAGGTAAGAGCTCATTCACATCAGTCATTTTGACTTCTGTTTTGTATTTCCATCACTCATGCTGCTCAATGGACAAAAATTGTTCTGTTTTAAGTCCCACTGATTTCAATGGGATTTTCTGGCCCTTGGTTATAATCAGTTCAGTTCCGTTCTGTTTGATTTTTTATCATATAAACAGTAGCGCAGCAATCTGTGCTATTATTTCCGTACAAACAACGAAAATCAAACCGATTTGTTTCTCTTTTTACATTATAATCAATAGGTGAAGGAGCTGAACGGAAATATTTTGTTTGGTTCTGTTTGTGATGTCTGTTTAACTGATCAGTTTTTGAAAAGGCACCTTCAGAAGACAAAAGAATAAAAACCAGATCAGTTAAAACTGTAAATGGAAGAAAGTGGAAACAAACTGATAGAAATTGTCAATTTTTTTTCAATGGATCATACTGGATCTATTCAGAGAATAGTCATAGAATCATAGAATGGTACAATTGGAAGAGACCTCCAGGGTCATCAGGTCCAACCCCCTGCTCAATGCAGGATTCACTAAATCATCCCAGACAGATATCTATGCAGCCTTTTGTCTGAACACTTCCATTGAAGGAGACCTCACCACCTCCCGTGGTAACCTGTTCCACTCATTGATCACCTTCACTGTCAGAAAGTTCTTTTTACTAATATCTAATCTGTGTCTCCTCCCTTTTAGTTTCATCCCATTGCTTCTAGTCTTTCCTTGTACAAATGAGAATAGGGCTGATCCCTCTGCACTGTGACAGCCCTTCAGATATTTGTAGACCGCTATTAAGTCTCCTCTCAGCCTTCTTTTTTGCAAGCTAAACATTCCCAGATCCTTAAACCATTCCTCATAGGACATGGTTTGCGGACCGCTCACCATCTTGGTATCTCTTCTCTGAACTTGCTCCAGTTTGTCAATGTCTTTTTTAAAGTAGGGAGCCCCTGAACTGGACACAGTATTCCAGATGAGGTCTGACTAAGGAAGAGTAGAGGGGGATAATTATCTCATGTGATCTAGACTCTATGCTTCTCTTAATACATCCCAGAATTGTGTTTGCCTTTTTGGCTGCTGCATCACATTGTTGACTCATGTTCAGTCCATGATCTATTCGTATACCCAAGTCTTTTTCCGATGTGCTGCTGCTTAGCCTAATTCCTCCCATTCTGTATGTGCCTTTTTTTAATTTTTTTGCCCAGATGTAGGACTTTGCATTTCTCCTTGTTAAATACCATTCTGTTAGTCGCCGCCCACTGTGCAAGCTTTTCTAGATCTTTTTGAATAAGCTCTCTCTGTCTTCCCTAGTGTTAGCTATCCCTCCTAGCTTTGTGTTGTCCACAAATTTGATCAGTTTCCCATCAATTTCTTCCTCCTCCAGATCATTTATAAAAATGTTGAACAACACTGGGCCTAGGACAGAGCCTTGTGGTATCCCACTTGATGCATTCTTCCACTTGGATGTGCAGCCATTTATGACCACTCTTTGAGTATGATCACTCAGCCAGTTGTGAATCCACCTAACAGTTACCATATTTGGTAATTTTTTCAATAAGTATGGTATGAGATACTTTGTCAAATGCTTTACTAAAATCAAGATATACTATATCCACCGCATTTTCCTGATCAACCCAGTCGGTGATTCTGTCATAGAAGGAAATTTGGTTTGTCTGGCATGACTTGTTTTAAGAATTGTGCTTTGAGAATCTCAATTTACAATATTTCCCAACCTTCTTGGAAATTTCTGTCCTTAAGAACATCCAGCCATTGGATCTTTCCTACCCTCCTGATTTCATTAAACTCTGTTTTTCTGAAATCCAACCTTGAGGTCTTAGTTTTCTCAGGTCTTCCTCCCCTTTTTATCCGAAATTCAAGGATAGCATGATCCCTGCCTCCTAAGGTTCCAGCCACCTGTACTCCCTCAACCATTCCCTCCCTGTTGGTAAGAATTAGGTCCAAGATATCAGATCCCCTTGTTTTCTCTTCGACCTTTTGGAAGATAAAGTTGTCAGCAAGTGTGGATAAGAATATATTGGATTCATTAATTAGTACCCATTGACTTCATTGTGTTCTTTCATGTTTCTGTATTTTGCACTAATTTCCATCCCGCAAAAAAAAATAAAAATACTGCATGCTCTGTTTTTCTGTGTATTGGCGCACCCTGTAGAAGTCAATGGGGATGAACAAATGCGGTCACAGTACGCAAGGAGATGCTTAAACACTGTAATTGAAATATGAAAAAGAACACATCTTTAGCTCATTAACACTAATTAGTCATTGTAATCTGTGCGTCTTTGTTTACCGCGTGCGAATGAACGTACCTTGTGAGTGCAAAAAGTATGCAAAAAAAGCAGATATTTTGCATTGTTTGTTCCGCAAAAGTGCTACGCTCATGTCACATATTAAATGGAGGTGCATTTAGTTCTGATAGTTTCATGTATCAGCGGCAGCTGCAGATATCTAACTTGTATTTTGCTACAATGTATCAGTCTGCAGTCCAGCTGTTTAGCTCACAAAGCATTGTCTAGACTGCTGCTCAGCTTGGAGCAGCAGTCGATATGTTTAATTATACTACCTCTAAGGCCGTCTGCACACGAACGAGCTAGATTCTGTATGCGGCAGCGCACAGCAATATCTGACCCTGTGCCAGGCCGTCATCCGCACGTACCTGCTTTTTGTATTCTTTTCCTGTACTGCGGATGGTCTGCACGGTTTGCCATCAGACATGCGCTGTACAATTTTTTTTTTTTAATCCCTGCCTTTCCCACGCCGTTACTAGGCTATGACGCTAGCACCTGCAATCCTTCCATAATGTCGGATGGTTTCCATTAATGGCTTCCGTGCAAAAATGGAACATTTTTCCTCCGCAAGCAGAAATTGCAAGTGATTTCTGCTCGTGCATAGGAAGAAGTGCTTTTCCATAGTACTGTGATTTTGTAGTGCTACAAAGTCACATGTTGTGCTACAAAGTTGCACGACTTTGTAGCACCACATGCAAAGATTTTCAAGGCTGGGCTTGAAATATAAACCCTACCCGAAAATATGCCATAGCTGCAGAAAAAAAAGTATACATCACTAGAATTGCTGTCCTGGGTTCCATCGCAGTTTCTTCTCGGTCCCCGGCAGTCTTCACCTTCATCTCTTCTGGCCGGAGATTGAAAAATCCCTGCATCCTGGAAGCAGTGGCTGTGATTGGCAGACGCTTAGCCAATCACAGCCAGCACTCAATGAATGGCTGTGATTGGTTCATTGAGCGTTGGCGGTGATTGGCTAAGCGTCAGCCAATCACAGCCAGCGCTTTCAAGAGGCGGGGATTTTTCAATCCCCATCCAGAAGAGAGAAACAGAAACAGTGTCGGGGACCGAGAGGTAGCTACAACAGCGTTGGACAGTGCTTCTAAGGTGATGTATGTGTTTTTTGTTCCTTTAGCTAGCGCTTAGTTTAGGCTTTGACAGAAGGATTTCCTACTGTCAGAGTTGCATCGCACCGCATGAAGGCTCCATAGGAAAACATAGGCTACAAGACCTCACGAGTAGGAGGCATATCGCCAGACCTGCGAGGTTTTTGTGTCGGATTGTCGCATGCTACAAAACATTGCATGTGTGAAGGAACCCCTAGGAAAGCATGGGCTTCACATACATGTGATTTGTAGCATTGTAGCAATGCGACACAATCGCGTTACTTTGTTGTCCATGTAAGGGAGGCCTTATGTATAGAATGTTTTACATAAAGCACCAATATTTTCTTCTCACTAGGCTATAAAAATGCTCATTTAGTCCTCATTTCAAGTTACAACAATTCCATTTTTAGTTCTGTTTCCACCAAAATCCCGTAATAGCATATTCCACAGCACCGTCATTTAGGTACAAAATTAAAGCTCCTTTTATCATAGCGAAAGATGTAATTACTCAGCCTAAAATTACCTTTCTGCTTCTACAGTTAGTAAGAAACTTTCTCCTGTGCACAGAGAGGCTGCGACGGGCGTAGAGGTGACGGCAGAATAGAAATATCCAATGTAAATAAACATTCTACCTGAAATATCCCACCTCAGCTGGGCGCCACGGAGGGCCAAAGCCACAGAGGGGCTATAAAGGGTAATGTGTGATAGCCAGGCAAGCCAAGAGCCTCTTTCTGACATAGAGAACTTCTCTCATTACCATAAACTACTCTTTCTTTTCTCACTGACCCTTCCAGAACCTTCTTTATGCTTTAATTAATTCCAGTTTATATACATATATGACCTGAAGTTGGCTTGGCCACTTGCTGATCACCATGGGTCCAGCTTTAAAAAACACTGGTAAATAGTGGTTATTGCTAGGATAAGCTGCAACTGAAGTGTGCAGTATCACATGCTGGACATTCAAGAATTTTCCACTTCTATACTTGCTGTAAGTGAATTCTCACAGCCAGCACTTTGTTATATTTTACTATATGCAATCTAGAGATTCCAACAAATTCGAACATCTGCACAAATGTCTCTCCTGCCTTAATAATTTGATACAGATACAATCGGTTTAGCGAAATTCTATTCGAGTTCTCTATTCAGTCTAATTAGCTTAAAGAGGATTGTCTATATTGCCACCCAATGGACAAGACTATAATTACTATAATACTGTCCTATAAAAAAAAGAAAATAAGTTCTATAATTCTGTTCTGTACAAACAAGAATTGAAATGTGTAAGTATAAGTCTACTATAAAACTGCCTCGTGTCTACAAAAAAATAACTATTATACTACTGCCTCCTTTGTACAACAATAAAAGTAATATAATACTGTCCCGATGCACAAGAAAATAACTACTACAATACTTCCCCTATGTACAAGAATATAACTACTATAATACTGCCTCCTATGTACAAGAATATAACTACTATAATACTGCCTCCTATATACAAGAATATAACTACTATAATACTGCTCCTATGTACAAGAATATAACTACTATAATACTGCTCCTATGTACAACAATATAACTATTATAATACTGCCCCTATGTACAGGAATATAACTACTATAATACTGCCACCTATGTACAGGAACATAACTGCTATAATACTGCCCCCTATGTACAAGAATATAACTACTATAATACTGCCCCCTATGTACAAGTATATAACTACTATAATACTGCCCCCCATGTACGACAATATAACTACTATAATACTGCCCCCTATGTACAAGAATATAACTACTATAATACTGCCGCCTATGTACAAGAATATAACTACTATAATACTGCCCCCTATGTACAAGAATATAACTACTATAATACTGCCCCCTATGTACAAGAATATAACTACTATAATACTGCCCCCTATGTACAAGAATATAACTACTATAATACTGCCCCCTATGCACAAGAATATAACTACTATAATACTGCCCCCTATGTACAAGAATATAACTACTATAATACTGCCCCCTATGTACAAGAATATAACTACTATAATACTGCCCCCTATGTACAAGAATATAACTACTATAATACTGCCCCCTATGTACAAGAATATAACTAATATAATACTGCCTCCTATGTACAAGAATATAACTACTATAATACTGCTCCTATGTACAAGAATATAACTACTATAATACTGCCCCCTATGTACAAGAATATAACTACTATAATACTGTCCTCTATGTACAAGAATATAACTGATACTGCCCCTATGTACAGGAATATAACTACTATAATACTGCTCCCTATGTACAAGAATATAACTACTATAATACTGTCCTCTATGTACAAGAATATAACTGATACTGCCCCTATGTACAGGAATATAACTACTGTCATACTGCTCCCTATGTACAGGAACATATCTGCTATAATACTGCCCCATATGTACAAGAGTATAACTACTATAATACTGCCGCCTATGTACAAGAATATAACTACTATAATACTGCCCCTATGTACAAGAATATAACTACTATAATACTGTCCTCTATATACAAGAATATAACTACTATAATACTGCCCCCTATGTACAAGAATATAACTACTATAATACTGCCCCCTATGTACAAGAATATAACTACTATAATACTGCTCCTATGTACAACAATATAACTACTATAATACTGCCCCTATGTACAGGAATATAACTACTATAATACTGCCCCCTATGTACAAGAATATAACTACTATAATACTGCCCCCTATGTACAAGTATATGACTACTATAATACTGCCCCCTATGTACAAGAATATAACTACTATAATACTGCCCCCTATGTACAAGAATATAACTACTATAATACTACCTCCAATGTACAAGAATATAACTACTATTATACTGCTCCCTATGTACAACAATATAACTACTAAAATACTGCCGCCTATGTACAACAATATAACTACTATAATACTGCCCTCTATGTACAAGGATATAACTACTAAAATACTGCTCATATGTACAGGAATATAACTACTATAATACTGACACCTATGTACAGAAACATAACTGCTATAATACTGCCCCCTATGTACAAGAATATAACTACTATAATACTGCCCCCTATGTACAAGAATAGAACTACTGGGGTCATATTTGACTCTGATCTCTCTTTTGCCCCCTACATCCAATCTCTTGCCCGAACATGTCAGCTGCACCTCAAGAACATCGCAAGAATCCGCTCTTTTCTCACTGTGGAGACGTTAAAAACGCTTATTGTCGCCCTCATCCACTCCCGGCTCGATTATTGCAACTCGTTGCTGATCGGCCTCCCCTGCACCAGACTCTACCCTCTCCAGTCCATCCTGAATGCGGCAGCCAGGCTCATCTTCCTGTCCAGCCGCTACTCGGACGCCTCTGTCCTGTGCCGGTCACTGCACTGGCTGCCCGTTAAATACAGAATTCAATTCAAACTCGCTACCTTCATCCACAAAGCCCTCCACAGCGCAGCGCCACCCTATATCGCCTCCCTCATCTCAATCCATCAACCAGCCCGGGCTCTCCGCTCTGCTAATGAAACCAGACTGAGCGCCCCTTTAAATTCGAACTTCTCATTCCCGCCTCCAAGACTTCTCCAGAGCAGCACCGGTCCTCTGGAACGCACTACCAAAGGCTACCCGAGCAATCCAGGACTCGCAGAACTTCAGGCGTGCTCTAAAAACGCACCTCTTCAGGGAGGCATACCGCATTCCCTAAACAAACCTCTCTGTACTCCGCCTGATAACATGCTCCCTGACCTACTGACTGCAATCCCTGCTAGCCATCATAAACCGCTCCTGCAGTCACACCGTTTCTGCCGTCACACGGCTAAATGTCTGACCATTGTCTATGTGTATAGCATCGCTCACTCTCCACCTCGCCATACTGTGCACATCTCCAGCCCCTTTACCCTCTGTATCACCCCATTACTTGTAGTATGTAAGCTCGTTGGAGCAGGACCCTCACCCCTATTGTTTCCATCAACTGATTACTATATGTAACCGTGGTTCTGTAATGTTTGTATTTTGTCTTTCTGTATTCCCCCCTGTCTATGTAAGCGCTGCGGAATATGTTGGCGCTATACAAATAAAGATTATTATTATTATAACTACTATAATACTGCTGCCATGTACAACAATATAACTACTATAATACTGTCCCCTATGTACAAGAATAGAACTACTATAATACTGCCTCCTATGTACAAGAATATAACTACTATAATACTGACACCTATGTACAGGAACATAACTGCTATAATACTGCTCCTATGTACAAGAATATAACTACTATAATACTGCTCCCTATGTACAAGAATATAACTACTATAATACTGCTCCCTATGTACAAGAATATAACTACTATAATACTGCCCCCTATGTACAACAATATAACTACTATAATACTGTCCCCTATGTACAAGAATAGAACTACTATAATACTGTCCCTATGTACAAGAATATAACTACTATAATACTGCCCCCTATGTACAAGAATATAACTACTATAATACTGCCCCCTATGTACAAGAATATAACTACTATAATACTGCCCCCTATGTACAAGAATATAACTACTATAATACTGACACCTATGTACAGGAACATAACTGCTATAATACTGCCTCCTATGTACAAGAATATGACTATAGTAATAATAATAATCTTTATTTGTATAGCACCAACTTATTCCGCAGCGCTTTCAAGCATTGGAGAAGCACATAAACAATACAATAATTACATATGATATACAGTCAGTTTGAAACAAACAGGGTGAAGGTGGTACAGGAGATACAAGGGGGGGGGGATTGGCAGGGGGGACACAGGCAGTATGCAGAGTTTATATGGAAATCAGTTATTAGAAAGCCAACAGGGTGTGGCGGTAAGGAGGTGCAGGGGTAGAGGTCGTATGTGATAGGCAGGGTGGAAGGTGTGGGGAGCCATAGGGAGGGGCCGGGGACTAGGTCAGGGGATTTGATATGTCTCCCTGAAGAGGTGAGTTTTTAAGGCGCATCTGAAATTTCGTGCATCAGGAATTGTCGGGATGCCCTGGGGTAGAGCGTTCCAGAGGATGGGTGCTGCTCTGCTGAAGTGCTGTAGGCGAGCATGTGAGATTCGTATTAGTGGGGTGTTTAGTTTGAATGTGTTAGCGGATCGGAGTGTGCAGGATGGGTGGTGTACGGAGAGGAGGGAGGCGATGTACGGTAGTGCAGCGCCATGGAGAGCTTTGTGGGTGATGTTAAGGTTAACTACTATAATACTGTTCCTATCAGAGACAGCAGTGTCACCATTGGTGCTTCTGGCATCAGAACTCATATTTTGGGTGTTCATGTTGGCATGTGCTACCTTGGTCAAAAGCTAATTTTCGTGATCTACAGAGAAAAATCCTCGCAGTATGGAATCGTAACACAGAAGATTCTCACCTTCCATTGAATTTATTTTTCCACACCCTACAGTGGTGGCTTCAAACTTCCAAACTTACCAGAGGAAAATTCTTTGGCAGCCAGAAGTAACTATCACAATTGATGCCTCCAGCTATAGCTGGGGAATTCACATGGAGAATCAGTTGATTCAAGATGTATGGCCCAAAGAATTCAGGCTTCTGCCATCCAACATCAGAGAGTAGACGGCAATCAGATTTGCCCTATATCACTTCAGAGATTCAATAAAAGGGAAATATAACCAAAAAAAATCAGTCCTGGAGTTAAAGGCAGTACACTTAAAAAGAATCATCAACTATTGGGCAGATTTACTCAGCCAGAGGGCATTGCACCCAAACAAATCATCTTTGAATCCCAAATAGCCCATTGGGGATTACCTCATATAGATCTAATAGCTACCAGGCAAAATCGGAAAATTCTGAGGTTTTCTTCTCTCAATCCAGCAGATCACCCCGATCTTCTCAACACTTTTTTCATCAACTGGAAAGGTCTATTCATCTACACTTTTCCTCCAGTTCCCAATGATTTGTAAAACCCTGTCCAAGATAATTCTAGACAAACCAAAAGTAATCTTGCGCCATTTGGCCCCGGTTTCAAACATTGTTGCATCTTTCTAAGTGCATTTTTTTAAAACAACCACTGTACACAGACCTGTTAATTCCCAACAGGTTCTTCCTTCCTGATATTGTTATTTGTATAGCGCCAACTTATTCCACAGCACTTTCAGGTATTTATTACCCCCCACCAAGCTGGGTACTCAATTTACTGACCTCAGAAGGATGGAAGGCTGAGTTGACATTGGGCTGGCTACCTGAACCAAGTGCGGATTGAACTTGTAACCTTCAGGTTGTGAGCAAGAGCTTAGGACTGAATTTCTGCTGCCTTAGCACTCTGCACCATACAAGGCTCATCTGGACAAGTTCCATCTTACAGTTTGCACTTTAAGAGATACAGACTAAGACATCAGGGTTTATCCAAAGAAGGGATTACTACGCTTCTTTCAGCCAGAAAGCCATCCTCAAATAAGATATATATATATATATATATATATATATATATATATATATATATATATATATGAAAACATATGGAAAAAGTCTTCAACTTGGTTGCTAACTTCGGACTACTCTGATATAAACACATCTGCAGGGCTTCAGTTCTTGCAGGAAGGTTTTTTTTAAGAAAAAGTCTTTAACCAAATGCTCTGAAGGTTCATCTGTCAGCTATTAATGTGCTTAGTGATGGAAGGTTCTTTAATCAACCTCTAGTTATGAGATTCGTTAAAGCCTCAAAAAATCTGAGACCTACTGTACGGCCACCCATTTCCACTTGGGATTCACAGCTGGTTCTGTGGAAATTAACTATGCCTCGTTTTGAGCCCCCTTGCACAAACAGATTGGAAATTTCGTTCTTATAAAGCTCTCTTCTTAGTAGCTATTACTTCTGCCAAAAGACTAGGAGAATTACAAGCATTGTCATCAGAGGCGTAACTTGAAGCTCTTGGGCCCCAAGGCAAAATCTGTAACAGGGCCCCCAACTATAATGCTTTATTCATAGTACTGGGCTCTCTATATAAAGAGGAGCGGCCTTATGAGTTCTCTAAGGCTCCTGGGCCCGGGTGCAACCGCATCCCCTGCATCCACTATAGTTATGCCACTGATTGTCATCTAAACAGCCATATTTAAAGTTTTTTCCTTCTGGAGTCTTTTTAAGGCCCATGCCCTATTTTTTGCCAAACGTTTCCTCACAGGCTAATATCAACAAGGAAATTTGTTTGCCATCTTTTCTCCCTTCTGATGCGAAATAAAGAACTTTACGTAGTTTTGATGTCAAGAGGGCCTTACAGTATAATATCTCCAATGCAGGTTTCAGTACGAAGAAATTTTGTTCGTTCTATTTGCTGGAACAAGAAAGGGTTATATAATACTTCTAAAGGAAAAAGGAAAAAAATGATCCAAGCGCTTCTCGGGAAAAAAAGGTGGATCCACTCGATGGATATTCAGTTAGGAAATTTATTGTAACGCGTTTCAGCCCTTAAAGGACCTTTATCAAGCATACAACATATTACAATGATATGGTTTATATAGAAAGATTAAAATTATAACTTACTATTGGTGTGTCTGATTGCTCTCCCATGGCGGGCGCCATCTTGGGGTCAAGTTTCGGATGGGGAGGAGTTTGTGTGTACTGATATTACTGTATCATCTGGTGTACGATAGTGGAATAATAAAGTGCCCTCATTCAGCGCAAAATAATAAAGAGGTTATACCCTATTATGAGCATGATATACATATATCTTTTGCTTATGAGGGGATGCACTTAGAATATTAAAGAAAGGCGTGATGACGTATGTTGTAGCACACGTGACTCCGTTCTATGGGGGAACGTCATGACGCGCGCCGCAAGGCACGTCATGGCGTTCCGGAATACTAGAGACAGGCGTGATGGCGTAGGCCGTAGCACACGTGACTCCACTCTCAATTCAGTAAGTGGCGTCATGACGTATGGCATTGTACACGTCACAACTAGAGATGAGCGAGTATACTCGCTAAGGCACTACTCGCTCGAGTAATGTGCCTTAGCCGAGTATCTCCCCGCTCGTCCCGAAAGATTCGGGGGCCGCCGCGGGGCGGGCAGCTGCGGGGGAGAGCAGGGAGGAACGGAGGGGAGATCTTTCTCTCCCTCTCTCCCGCCCGCTCTGCCCCGCTCCCCGCCGCAACTCACCTGTCAGCTGCGGCAGCCCCCGAATCTTTCGGGACGAGCGGGGAGATACTCGGCTAAGGCACATTACTCGAGCGAGTAGTGCCTTAGCGAGTATACTCGCTCATCTCTAGTCACAACACTATTGGGAGTTGATGGGAATGTGAGGCGACGTCAGGACATCAGACGTAACCGCGTCACAGTGTTAACTGTCAATGAATTAGATGTGTGGTTACATGGCCCACTATAGAGATGGAACAAGGGGGGAAGGTTTAATAGCGTTCTCCTGTAAATTGGCCCCACATCGATAATATATAGCGGCACTCTCAATAATCCAGAGGTCACCACTTCTATTATATGTTATTATATGGTCTTTAGGACCACATATCCATTGTTCATGGAAAATGTTAAATAGATGTTAATTGGCTTATAACGGCCCTTATAAATTAAAATTATAAACAAGGGTAGTAAATAAAATAAAATCAAGAAGATAGCATTATAAAACTATATAAACCATAGTTGGCAGTACAAACATCAATTTTAAAAGTGTAAGACAATACATTCGATACGGTTATATATACATATGCAACTAAAATATGTACTTAAAATATGCATACTTATGCATAATTATCAAAAAATGAGGCCTTGAAAAAAGGTATGTAATACACCTGTATAATACAGTGGTGCAGTAGTATATTATGGATTTTACTCCTTTGATTACATTTTTCCAGAATCTCATTTAATCTAGACGGTGTCAGTGTATTTAATTTGAAAATCCAAAACATCTCTTTTTTCCTTAATCCTTTCCAATCCAATTTGGATCCTGGTTTTCCTAGGGGGCTTATTCTTTTTCTGCTGCTATACAACGGCGCTATCTGCTGGCTAAAGCCAGTACTGCATGAGGTGACACGTTGGATAGGCTCTGACAGCAGAGAGGCTGGCAATATACAGTAAGAGAACTCCGACAGATATCTTGCAACATCGGAGCTGTACAGCCTTAAATCATAATGTCTTCAGACGTCAGACAGTGGATTGGAAAGGGTTAATTCTGGAATAGATTTATTAGAGATGCATTCAAGGTGAATAACCTTTAAACCTGTGGAATCACAATTATGTGAGATATTAACATGTCGGGAGACACTATGTTTAGAGTACCCCTTTTTAATATTGCATTTATGCTGGGATACTCGTGTCCTTAATGCGTTACTTGTGCGCCCAACATAACGTTTGTTGCATGGGCATTGTAGCAAATATATGACATACGGAGTACTACAAGTAAGTCTCTGTTTGATTTTAAACTGTTCTCCTTCGCTGATTTCAATTTCCTTAGTATCGTGTAAAATGTTCAAGCAACATTTGCACTTTTTATTGTCACATCTGAAGATCCCTTTCTTATGTCCTCAATAGAGATGAGCTAGTATACTCGGTAAAGGCAATTGCTTGAGCGAGCATTGCCTTTAGCGAGTACCTGCCCGCTCGAGACAGAAGGTTCGGGTGCCGGCGCGGGGAGCGGTGAGTAGCGGCTGTCAGCAGGAGGAAGCTGGGGGGAGAGAGGGAGAGAGAGATCCGCTCCGCTCTTCCCTGCAGCTCCCTGCCCGCCGCCGGCACCCAAACTTTTCATCTCCAGCGGGCAGGTACTCGCTAAAGGCAATGCTCGCTCGAGCAATTGCCTTTACCGAGTATACTCGCTCATCTCTAGTCCTGAAATTTTTTCATAGCATTTTCTCTATTGGGGCGTGAAGGTGCTACCAAATTTTTTAACATTTTATTCTTGCGGAAGATACACGTTGGATTTTTAGGTAAATTAATTTTTAAAAATGGATCCTCCCTTAGGATGGACCAATTTTTTTTTAAACGATATTTTTGATGGAACCATGATGGAAACTATACTTCGTAATAAAAGCAGTTTTATATTTTGCGTTGGATGGCTGTTTAGCTCCAGATGTTTTGTGTTTACCAATTTTATTGTTTTCTGTGTCATTTTTAACTTTTTCATAGGCTGAACTGATGATAGGTTTGGGGAATCCTTTTTCGTGGAATCTTGTTGTGAGGGTTTTGGCTTGTTCCACGAAATCACTAGCTTTAGTACAGTTTCTTCTTACCCTTTTGTATTGGCCATATGGAACGTTGATTTTCCATTTCTTTGTAATGGCAGCTATGATAGTTCAGATAACTATTGGTATCTACGTGTTTGAAATGTGTCTGGGTAATTATATGTATATTATTTTCGATAGATAATTCTAAATCTAAGAAGACAACACTATTATCACTAATGTGATCCATAAACTTAAGTAAGTTATAATTTTAATCTTTCTATATAAACCATATCATTGTAATATGTTGTATGCTTGATGAAGGTCCTTTAAGGGCTGAAACGCGTTGCAATAAATTTCCTAACTGAATATCCATCAAGTGGATCCACCTTTTTATCCCGAGAAGCGCTTGGATCATTTTTTTCCTTTTTCCTTTGGATTTTACACCATTGGGTCCCCCGTATCTAGGGGGGCACAAAGACCTGAGCAGCTCTCCTTTCAGGATTAGGATAAAGATCGTCCATTCTTACAGGCTTTCCTGGACTTGGAGGTACCAGTGTGAGTCACCTCCATGTGATTCCACTGAGTACCGGGGTAAGTCCATTACATTTACTACTCATTTTATTTGGATTTTGTATACGTAGGGGCGCTATACTGATTCCTGCACATTTGTTTTAGAATACTTCTAAGAATTCACTAGAAAGATGGATACACTCTACCATCATTCAAGCCTAGAATCTATCATCTCTACCTTTTTCCTCAACAGCTCATTCAACCGGATCTACGGCAACTTCCAGGGCAGAAAACGAGCAAGTACCCTTGTGTGACATCTGTAACGCTACTTCCTGGTCCTCTGCTTCCACACTTGTAAGGTAATACAAGCTTGACATCAATGCCTCAGAGGATCCAGCCTTTGGCATGGGAGTTCCAACTGCTGCTTTAACCCCTTGAGTGGCAGGTTTCCTACCACCCTGTCGTGCCCACCAGGGCAGGTTTTTTAAAATGGTCTAATCATTGAATTTCAACTAGTTTTGCAGTTGCGTCTCAAGAGCCATAACTTTTTCATTTTTCCATTGACATGGCCATATAAGGGCTTGTTTTTTGCGGGACAAGTTGTGATTTTTTAAACAGGGGGGAGGAAAAAAAGAAATGGGGAAAAAAGAAAAAAGGGGCCATGTCATTAAGGGGTTAAATAATGTATTAACTTCCTTCTCTGGGTCATTACGACGCACATGGATACCACATGTGTGATTGTATTTTTGATTTTTTACAAAGTAAAGGGAGACAAGTGGTTTTTTTATTTTTTTAATAATTTTTTTACTTTTTTTTTTTTAATTTTTTAAAAAATTTTTATTTTTTTTTGTCCCTTTAGGGGACTTCCACAGGAACCCATCAGGACCCCTGATCACATTCCAGGGGTCCGATGGTGACAGCCCTTTACATGCTGCAGTGACAGCCCTTTACATGCTGCAGTCACATAGACTGCAGCATGCAAAGGGTTAACACAGCAGAGATCGGAGGTTTTCTCTGATCTCTGCTGTAAGAGCTAGTACCTAGCTGTCCTCTGACAGCTAACAACCAGCTCTCCCTGTCACAGAGACCATCGGCTTGCTTCTGACAAGCCGATGGTCTCTATGGCAACCTGTAAACAAAGCAGGACATTGCCGACATGTCGGCAATATCTTCTGCTGGTTTTTCAAAGCCCTTGCTTTGTTCTCTGTGGGTCTGTGCAGGCAGAGCACACTGTCACACCTTGTGGCATTGTGCTCTGCAGCTCCCATAGTGATACATAGCCCGGAAATCTTCCGGGCTATGTCACTATGAGCAGTGGAGCTCGTCACGGAACTTTTCCGGGCGTGCCACTCAAGGGGTTAAATGTCTAAAACCTTTTTTCTTTAGTATCGCTATTCAAATCCCTTGGTAAATTTATACTAACAATAATTTTGCCAAAAAAGTCTAAAGGCAGAACATTTATCCCTCCCAATAAAATATTTTTATAAAAATAAACAAATCTTCTTATTTGTATAGAGCCAACTTATTCCACAGCGCTTTCAGGCAATTTTTATTTATTACCTCCCAACAAGCTGGGTACTCATTTTACCGACCTTGGAAGGGTGGAAGGCTGAGTCAACCTTGAGCCGGCTACCTGAAGCGGCAACCTTCAGGTCGTGAGCGAGAGCTTCGGACTGCATTTGAGCTGCCTTAACACTCTGCACCACAAGGGGCTCTGTGCATTTGTCTTGGTCTATTCTTTACACAGGTTGTGTTGTGTTTTGAGTCTTTTATACTCTAGTGAGGATGGACTAGTTGATGGATTGGTTGATGAATTAATTGTTTACTTGAGTTGTAGTTCTAGGTGGGCAGTCCTAGCTGGGAGATTGGGTATCAAAATAAACCTTTGATGTGCAAGAATATAACTATTATAATACTGCTCCTAGGTACATAAATATAAGTTCTACTAACCACTATATTACATCCCACTATACAGTACAAGAAAATCATTACTATAATTTCCCCCATGTTATAGTTTTCTCTGCCTCTGTCACCTTCTTCTCAGTATCTTGCCACCTTCTTCTCAGTATCTTGTCACCTTCTTCTCAGTATCTTGTCACCTTCTTCTCAGTATCTTGCCACCTTCTTCTCAGTAGCTTGCCACCTTCTTCTCAGTATCTTGCCACCTTCTTCTCAGTATCTTGTCACCTTCTTCTCAGTATCTTGCCACCTTCTTCTCAGTATCTTGTCACCTTCTTTTATCACTTTCTTGCGTCATCCTTCATCAGTCCCCTTGCTTTTTCCTGTCTAGACAGCAGTGAAGTATATTTGATATTTCTGGAAACACAGACTCTTGCCATATGTATGTATATATTTAGATGCGTTTGTTGCCAAACCCACACCATCTGCCTGACCACAAGTCTAGAAGAAGCTCTGCAGGTTCAAGTAGCCATTTTCAAATGTAGAGAATTGCAGTACAAAAGAGATCTGGTTATTAAAATGTATGAAGATGGAAAGAAGTCAAAAGACAAATTAGTAACACAAACAATACAAAGTCAACAGACAAGGTAATCAAATTAAATGGGCTTTCCGGGACTTATAAAAATATTCACAGGCTTAGAAATATGCAAAGTAAAGAAAACATACATATTCACCTGCTTCAACAGCTCACCGTCCAGCTCTAGAGCCCAATGCCCACAGCTTGGAACCTGGAAGAAGGTGGTTGGCAATCATGTTCCATTCACTGTGCCAATCACTCAGCCAATCACAGGCTTCAGTGGACACGTAAAGGGGTTCCAATTTTATATTACAATTATAGTGTGCATGTTTCTTTAAAAATAAATCTGAAGAAGATTGTGTGGCCCCATCTTAGTGGTGAGTGAGCTCCACATCTTGGGTGTAGGTAGGTAACAACACTTCGGTTGTCTCCGTGGGCTACCACATTGGTGAAGACTATTTGACAGCGATGACGGAGAATCCTGGATCTACACCTCTGAGCTATCCACTACCTTCCACAAGACAGACATTGACCTGAACGTGCTTTCTGAAAGTTGAGTACTGCAGCATCTGCTCAGCGCACGATGCCACATTGCCCTGCAGATGGGTACACTTTTAGACGTATGCCCTGGAGGTAAAGACCTGGTGAGAAGAGCCCCGGCCTCAGAACAACTGTTTGAACGGGTCCAGGATAGAACAACCGAGACTTCAGGTGTTGCAATGGGTATGCCACAAAACTTGGAGATGAAAGCCCTCCGACATGTGCCTAAAGAGGCTATGGGTCCTACTGGCCCTGGACATGGTAAATATGGCGTAGTTGGTAGGATAGGCTGAGAGCAGACTACAAACACATCCACCAGAGAAGTGTCATAGAATTCTGACCTACATAGGCACAAACATTGAATGGAGACCTGGTCTGTCACCAGAAATTTCCAGTAGCCTCCTCGATAGCTATGTTTTTTTTATGAACAAGCTATATAGAAATGCCAGATCACTCAGGACTATAAAAGGGAATGAGAAACTACTGAACAACATTTCCAGTGGCTGCTGCAGAGTGCTATGCCTGAAGAACAAAAGCCCGAGAGGAGTGTGGGGTGGTTATCAAATACAATACACTACAGGGGTATGGGTTTATTAAAGGCTTGCCCCAATTGGATGATGTCTTTGTGTGCATCCACTTTTTCTAGCAGCTGTTAGTGCTTCAAGACCTACAAGTTGTGGACCACTTTTACTATAAATGGGTGCATGGCCCCCGGGGAGTTTTGGCTGCAGTTGTGGCCAGGCCTGATGAGACTGGAGCAGAAATCCCATGGGCTGAAGATTGGGACTGGCCAAATCCAGTGGAGGCACCCCAATAGAGACCAAAATCACCAGCCGAGGGAACGTCACCTTGGACTGGTACATGGCAAAAATGGCCGGATGCGTAATCTGTTAGGCATATGAGCCCCAGTGGGGTTGGGAAAGGAAGGTTTTCTCTGACCAAGAAAGTAAGTGCCCAAGATCCTACTGTGGTGTGGCAGAGAGGTTCTGGAGCTCATCTTGTCTATAGCCCCACCATAATGCTGAAGGGAAATACTGCTTCTCCCTCAAAGTGACCTTTAAGTTATTTTAAAAGTTAGATTAAGATATATCAAGTACTGAAAATATGTTTTATGCAAAAGGCCTTGGCAAGGATGGCAATGTTCAAAAATGTAGGGAAAATGTAAGTGGCTTTCACTTCACGGATGGGTGCACTTTCAGATATAGGCCCTGGAGGTAAAGACCTGGTCACCAGTGAGAAGATTATCAGCCTTGGCGCAGGTGATTGAATGGGTCCAGGATGGGAACACTGCACTGGAAGTACACCATTAACGAGACATAACCACCAGCCAACTTCTGAATTCCGAGTAACAGGCACTGGAGCTGCAGCACCAGATGAGAAGCCCCTGTAGCAGGTGAGTATATATTTTTCTCTTTATTTTACACATTTCTAAACCTGTGAATGTTTTTCTAAGTCCTGGAAAACTTTAAGTCCTAATTATGAACAGGGATCACCCCATTAGGAATTTGAAGAGCCTTTTACTAGGTACAGGTGCGCCCACTTGCACTGCAGCTTTAGGCCGGCTGCACACGACTCGATTGGATTCCCAATGCAGGATCCGGCATCGGAATCTGACCCTGTGCCCGGCCGGTGACCCTGCGTACCTGACATTTCTTTTTGTGTGCAGGCGCCCTTCTATACTGTGGATGGTCCGGCTGGTGAGCCGTCGGACATGTGCAGTACAGATTTTTTTTAAACCCCTGCTTTTCCCGCATCCCGTCAGGCGCAACCTTTTCACATTGTGAAAGGGCCACGGGTCGGATGGCTTCAATTGATTTCAATAAAGGCTGTCTGTGCAGAATCCACTCAAAAATAGAGCATGCTGCGATTTTTCCTTTGCCAGCAGAAGATTGCAATTGATTTCCACTTGTGTACAGGAAAAATCGCTTTTTCATAGCTATGGAAGGTATTTGCTGCAGAACTCGGAAGCGGACGCCTGCACCAGATTCCACAATGCAAATTCGGTCGTGTGTAGCCGGCCTAAGGGAATTTCCACTCTTTAAGTCCAACCTTCCAAACTGGTTCATTTCTTAATAGTACTAATAATGTTTAAACCAGTCATAATTCATTGTTTTCAAACAGAGCTTCAAATTCCCTGTGTAGACATAGAATAACATGATAAAATTCTGGTTGCATGCAGCCACCACTAGGGGGACCCTACCACATATGCTGAATGGTCACTTTATTAGAGATCTCGGCCTGTTCAAAAAGAAGCCCTCATACAGTTACATCAATGGAAAATTGAAAAAGTTAAGGTTCCTGGAATGCAACAAGGAAAAAAGACCCAAAACAGGCAGGGTCTTAAAGGGGTTATTCAATGTTTTCAATTTGTGTCGAATTAGGCTGCCCATGTGTAAAAATAATAACTGATCCTATACTCACCTCTCGTGTCCACTGCTGTGTCCAGCACCGCAGTAGCCGGTCTCCGCTGTGACATACAGGCTGCAGCAGCATGTAAAAAATGTGTCACAGGGGAGACCGGCTGCTGCGGCGCTGGCCACAGCAGTGGACACGAGAGGTAAGTATAGGATCCATTATTATTTTTACACATGGGCAACCTAATTAAACACAACTAAACTTTAAAGCTGGGGTCACACGGGTCGTATTCTCGGCGGAAATCTCGTGGTTTTGCTGCAGCGAAAAAACGCGAGATTTCCGCCGGGAAAGTGCAGTTTCAAAACCCACAGCACTTAGCCGCAGGTTTTGGAGCAGCTTTGCCGCATGCTTTTCCGTTGCGGCTGGCTCTCCCATAGAGGAGAGTGCGGCCGCAGCAGCAAAAAAAAAAAAAGAATGGACATGCGGTGTCCTGGGAATCCGAGATTTTCGACAAATCTCGTCCACATGGGTGGCTAATCCTGGGATTAGCGGCCGCAACGAATTTCCGCATGGAAATTCTACGGCAAATCCGCCCCGTGTGAACCCAGCCTAAGGGGTCAAAGAGGTGTTTGCAGCTCCTATAGATTTGTAATTCGGGAGCTTTGGAAAGCTAGTTGATATAATCATGGGTGCTAGGAATGTTGGGACAAAATAGATCATAAGAAAAGATTGACTTACATTTTTTGGAAATTGATTAAATTGTAAACAAGGGCTTAAAATGTGCATTTTTCCCCAGTTTTTGTGTAACTCTATTTTAACGCAATCCCCTAAAATATAAAACAATTGTTTGTATTTTAAACTATTCTGACAAACAAATTAAAAGTCTAAATATTTAATGAAATTCTATATAGTATTTAATAAAAAATATATAGTATAAGAAATTGTCCACTTTTTATCGCTTTCATAAGGATAGCCAAGCTGGGATCTGGAGAAGAACAGAACTTTAAGTCATCTAGTTCCCAAGCTGTTTCCCATTTCCCACTCAATGTCAGCCTGGTCATAAGCCATAGTTGCCTGTCACCACAGCTTAGTGCCACCTTGACACTGAGCAGAGAGCAGGAAGTGGCTGTGACCTTCCCTGAGCTCAGATGGCCAAGAAAGTAAGGCTTCAAGAAACAAAAAGAAAGGAATCTTTTAAATCCAAGACGTATCCGTTATATAATAAATAATATCATATAGTCCCTATATAATGCCACAATAAAACGCCTATATTCCATACAGTGAATACCCAACAGCACCATGCATTGATCTACTATACAAAAAGTATTGCAATACAGTGCATAAATAATATACCGCAGTACATAAATAATACCGCAGTCTATTCCATAAAGTATAAAACCTACAATTAGTGAGAAAGCTCAGAGCAGGTTGTATGGGGCCTGTAAATTGTGGTGGTCCGGGGTGCTATAATCCATCCTGCCTGGGATTAGAATACAAATTACAGTAAATCATAGATCAGTTCAGACTACTTCCTGGATTTACAGTCTTCTTTTGTGTATTGTAATTTAATGAGGATGTTAATTCCAGTTCCCAGTGCTGGAATGTTCTAGAGCTGGAATGTTAGGCCGCTTCACAGGTGTTCATACCTGGAGAGTCAGAAGGAATGAGATTTCTAAGTCCTGTTAATCATTTACATTTCTTTATCTGTATAAGCCGTAGAAAATGCAGCCGTTCTCCGTGTATTACGCCTTTCTCGGTAATGATTAAATATTTGTAGATTTTCATTAATAGTGCGACAGACTGAGCAGTGAGCGCAGACCGTGAACTGAGCAGTGAGCGCAGACCGTGAACTGAGCAGTGAGCGCAGACCGTGAACTTGATGCTCTTTGCCGAACCTTAAGTGAGTTTTTTTTCACTTGACACTCTTTAGCGATATTTAAAGTGAATCTCCATCATCACGTGCGCCGATTCATGTCTTAATATATCCTTATACATACCTCTTAGGTTTTGAACAATGAAAAGAGGGACAATTCTTTCAAATTCTTTACACTAAGCCACACCCCTTTTATGACAAGCCACGCCCCATGTGTCAGCTGACAGTAATAGTGCCCACTATTTACCCCTCCCAATGCTCCTGCTCAGTAATAATGCCCCCTTTATGCCGATTCGTTCTCCCACCCACTTCCTAATACTGTGGTTACGTCATGTGATCACTGTGGCCAATCATTCACCTCAGTGTTGGTACGGCTGAGGCTAGTGATTGGCCACAACGATCCCACACTAGTGGTTGTATTGATGGGACACTTTGGCTTTCATTATATTGGTGTGCAATTTGTCTATTCAATGATGACATTTATTTGGGCTGTATGGCAGTATTATTTGTGTGTACTGTATGGTGGCATTAGTGACATGTAGATTATGACACCATTTCAGTATATAGAACAGGCTCGGCAGTGAAGCACACTTCATATACGATGGGTGTCAGCTGTTTTTGACAGATGACACCTGACCACAACTGCTGGGATTGCAAACAACTCCAGTCCCGGTCATGCAACCATTTAGATGCCATGGTCAGTAGTGACAGTGGCATTTAAATGCTTGACGGAAGAAGCGGGCTCCCTCTGTCTCCTAAATAGCCCTCTCCCCCTTCCCCGAATGAGTTCATGGGGCGCTATTTGATGACTATGGCAGCCTGGGCCCTTGTCAATGCTTGATGGATTTCTTCCTATTAAACCCTGCTGTAGCTCTCTGTACTACTAGCCCCTTACACCTCCCCATCATAGGAATGAAAAGCACACAAGGTTTATTCCTTTAACCATATGGGTCTATTTCATAACGCTTAGTTTCTGAGGCTGCAGAATTGCTACGAATTTGTAGCATGCTCAATACTATAGCTTGAGGAGAAGTCACACAATTTCATCAATGTATAGAGTGAAAATGCTTTATGGTATTTAACCCTTTCCAATCCAATTTGTATCCTGGTTTTCCTAGGGGGCTTACTTTTTTTCTGCTGTTATACAACAGCGCTATATGCTGGCTAAAGCCAGTACTGCATGAGGTGACACACTGGATTGGCTCCGGCAGCAGAGAGGCTGGCAATATACAGTAAGAGAACCCCGACGGACGTCTTCCAACATCACAGCTGTACAGCCTTAAATCATAATGTCTTCAGAGGTCAGACAGTGGATTGGTAAGGGTTAATCCTTAGGTCTAACTCAGCGTAGCTGGCCTTAGCGAAATGTGACTCGTGCAGTCGCACATGGCGCTGACCACCAGCTTGTAGGAAGGGGCACTAAGCAGTTATAGACTGGCAGCAATCACACCTTTAGGTTCGCCTGGCCAGATGATCTTCTTCCTTTTTGTGGCAGCGCTTTGTGGAGCTACATCAATCATCTTCCTCCTGGCTCTGTCTCCTCCCCTTTGATGTTCTGAAGCGCCACAGTCAGCTCATTGGTGGCTCGCAATAATATTGCTTAGTTCTGCTACTGCATATATGTATGAGTTGGGTTCTGGTGCTGTATTTATGTAATGAGCTTGGTTCTGATTCAGCATTTATGTTATGAGCTTGGTTCTGGTACAGTATTTATGTTATGAGCTTAGTTCTGGTGCGGTATTCATGCTACAAGCCTGGTTCTGGGTCAGTATTTATGTTATGACCTTAGTCCTGCCGTGGTATTTATGTTATTAGTTTAGTTCTGGGATGGTATTTGTTATGAGCTTGGTTCTAGTATAGCATCTATATACTGAACTTGGTTCTGTTGATGTATCAATGTTATGAGCTTGCTTCCAGTACTCTATTTATGTTGTAAGTTTATTTCTGCTGTGGTATTTATGCTATGAGCTTGGTTCTGGTGCAGTATTTGTTATAGGCTAGGTTCTGGTGCTGTATTTGTTATGAGCTTGGTTCTGGTGTTGCATCCATGTACTGAGCTTGCTTTTGTTGCTGTATCGATGTTATTAGCTTGCTTTCGGTACTCTATTTATGTTAAGAGGCTGATTCTAGTTATGTATTCGTGTTAGGAGTTTTTCTGATGCTGTATTTATCTTATGAGCTTTGTTCTGGTGGGGTATTTCTTATGAGCTTGGTTCTCATATTGTATCTATGTCCTGAGCTTTGGTTCTGTTGCTGTATCTATATTATAAGCTTGCTTCTGGTGCTTTATTTATGTACTTAGTAGTGTTGAGTGAATCAAAGCAGAAACTCAACCGAGCTTTTAGCAAAGTTCTACCCAAAACAGGGTTCTACTCGATTGGTTCGCTCAACACTAGTCTTAAACACTGGTGTATAACATCATCTTAGAGCCATAAAAGCCTTGTATAACACTCCCAGATTGTTATACTGGGCTTTTATGGCTCTTAGGCAGTGTTACACATAAGTTTGAGGGGCTCTGTTGAACTTTTGGTTGGGTTAGAACTGGTTCTGGCTGAACCAAACTTGTTGCAAAAGTTTGGTGAAGCGGCTGAACCGAACTTTTCAAAAGTTCGCTTATGACTAGTACTGAGCTTAACTCTGGTCCAGTATGTATTCACTGAGCTGTGTTGCTGCTTTCAGCATAAGCAGAATATAGGCAAACTGCCTAACCGTGCATCTTATATATATTTTTTTCTTTGACGGGAGTGTGGTGGCCACCAAAAAAAATTCTGCACAGGTTACCATCTAACCTATTATCATTTGTCTTTCGGTCGTTGGCTCGCATTTAGACCAAACGATTATCATTTAGCCCAAAAGCACCGTATGTTCTTGAGGACAGTCATGCACTATATATTCATTGCCTCCAACTCTATATACCTCAGTAGTTGTATAAACCTATTGTTTCAAATGAAAACCATTCTCTCCCATTAAGCAGCTTCATGACTGTGCAGACTGACACAGTGAATTACCCACACGCCCGCCTGGAAGTAGGAAAAGGAAAGAAAATACATTACAAAGGAAGCAGGTTGCGTTTGTCTAGACTTGTAATTAAGGCATAAAAGACTTTCACCACTTTTGCTCATTTTTATGCCCATGTATTTATTACTTTCTTTACCCAAGAATTGTGGGGACTTTGATTTTAGTCATTAAAGGGATTGTATGAGACTATTGAAATGAGGTGGATTTCTTCCAGAAACAGCACCAGTCTTGTCTATGGGCTGTGTCCTGGGCTGAGCTGCAATACTAGGAACAATCAATGTATAAAGGTGGCGTGGTTTTAGAACTAAAATATAGACACCACAGCGCCACTCTTGTCCATTGGTTGTGCCTGGTATTGCACTTTATAGTGGCTAGGCTGCAATACCAGAGACAGTACATGGATTAGGGTGGCGCTATTTCTGGAAACAAACAGCCATGCTATTTTAGAGTAGTCATGTAATGGCATTTTACAGTTTTATTGATACTTTCATGATGATTCTTTAGACTGAGAGTAATATTCAAGCAGAACTCTTCAATAAAAGATGACCTTCCTCTGTGCTGCGGCTGTATTCACACGAGCGAGATTTTTGCGTTGCAAGACACACAAATCTCATATGAATATGAACCCCATTCACATATACTTGAGCAATTCCCCCCCCCCCCCCGCGACACGTCCTATTGTTGAGCAGAAAAAGCATCACACAAATCTCGCACATTTTTCTTGGCCGTATGAAAGCAGCCTCATTGGGTTGTCTGCCCTCTTTTTCACTGATGACCTATCCTCTGGACACTAGGAATACATTAAAGGTAACTTTACTCTACTGGAGGCACAAACAATATCGGTTATAGGCACACGCTTGATGGTTACTACGTTTTTTAAGGCACAGAGCTTGGCGGTTAGAATCTCTTAACTGGGCATTTAGCTTGGCAATTGCTAGTAAAAAACTCTCTCTTCTGTCTCTTTGCAGGGTAGATGGCTTTATAATTGCAGCGTCCGAGAAGCGAGCCCACAGGCGAGGAGATAGCGGGGTAGATAAATGCCTTGTCACAGGGCTCTACCATCTCTTCCCCTGGGGGTAGCTCCCCCGACCAAGTTACTTCTGCGGTAGGTCATAGGGCAAAGTAACTGGAGGTTACCTGAAATCCAAATGTTACACGTGACGCCACCATTCCGTCCTATGCAGTGAATCTTGACGATAGAATAAAGTAGTCCACATACAGGGAAACGTTCTGGACAAAACTGGGAACGGTCAGTAATGTCTGTTTACTGTAACTTTAGCAAAATCCAATTCAGAAAAGAAGTTTGGCATGGATACAAGATAAGGTGGTGCAATAAGGAGGATTCTCGGGGCATTCACAGTCCTAGTTATCTGTGTGATCCTGCTCCTGACGACTCTCTCTCTCTTACTCTCTACCGGTCAACACTCACGTTACGTATGCTTCTTCTTGACATGCAGCAGTCCTTCTCTCTCACTTAGTGTTTAGTGGTAGCACCGGCATATCCTGTGTAGACTGGGACCAGGCCAAGCAGAAGGGAATCACTCGGCTTCCTCCATTCTCTCCCCACACAGACCGATCAGTGTCTGTGTGACTCACTTGCACTGAAATAGGAAACCTGTGCCAGGATTCTGTTGCAGCGACTGCATCAGAATAAAGCACCATAAGGCTGGGTTCACACTAGGCGTATTCCCGTCGGAAATCTTGCGGTTTGGCCGCAGCAAAAACCACGAGATTTCCGCCGGGAGAACCTCCGCGGTTTAAGCCGTGGCGGCTTTGAAGCGGCCTGGCCGCTCGCTTTTCTTTTGCGGCCGGCGCTCCATAGAGGAGAGCGCAGCCGCGATGAAAATAAACAAAAAAAAAGTAAATAGACATGCTGCATCTTCTGAAACCATGGCTGCGGCTGCCGCAGCCGCGGTTTCAGCCAGACTTACTGCAGCGGATTGGCCGTCCCGTATGGACGAGATTTCTGAGAAAACTCGTCCACATGGCTGGCTAATCCCGAGATTAGCGGCTGCGGGCGGATTTGCCGCGGCCAAATTCCTGTGTGAACCCAGCCTAATGGCGGCCTTAAAGGTGGCCTTGAAAAGGCATATAGCAGTTGTTAGGGGGTTAAGCAGATTTTGCAACTAGATGGATTTACTATGTATACTCCCCTCTGGAGGAACCATACATTGCCAAGGCTTTTTAGTTTGGAGGAATTTTCACCATGGGAGAAGAGAGGGGTCATCTTTTTGGAACAGATACATTCTGCTGGTGGTGGGGGTTATAGTTTTTAACAATTTACAGAACTTTATGATGCTCCCTAAAGTTATTTTATCCACTTCCTTCAGTGACAACATGCGTTTCCTGCTTCGGCCCAGTCAGTTATATGTGCTTACGGCCCAACACCCTTTGGTGACTTTTCTTGGGTGTTCTGCAGCTACAAAGGGTTAATATCTTATGTATAGACAGATGCTTTCTTATTATTTCCAGCAATTCCCACTGATATCTCTATCGCGATATTTGAGCGCTGTCTGATCTATTCTTCGGAGTTATTGCGTTTTTTAGCACACCTCATCACTCATCACAATGATGGGGTGCGTTAAAAAGCACTTTGAGAGTGAAACGCTGTACCATGCCTTCAAAAATGGCGCTCAAAATCGCAGTAAAATGTTGTGGTTTCCAGCACAAATTGCAAGTCCTATTCTCGCATGAGGGGGCACTGAAGGAGAGCATTATGGGATACAGAGGGGGGGCTTAGCATAAAGGCGCTGGGGTGGCAGCACAAGAGGTAGTCCCTGCCTCGCTAACTACTATCACATGTGCGATGCTCCACCTTCTTACACCTGCATGGGGGCACCAATAAGGCACTTTCCCTCCGGCAGGATATTCCAGTGTAGGACTAGATCAGTAAGCCGAATCTTTGCTCCAGGTGAAAGAAGACCAGTTACTCCTCCTCTCCCTCCAGGAGACAGTCAGCAAGCAGCACTCTCCCTCCACACATGGTGTAATAAACCGTAATAAGGATTCCAACTTTTCGGATTCCTTCATAATAGCTGACTGTTAAAGTTCTGTGAAGTGTGTTAGAGGCCCCGCGTACGGACGGACGAGGCCCGCGCTCCGTGTAACGCCGCTCAGTAACACACTGCTGACTTTTACACAACTTTGGGGCTTTTTAACTTTTTCAGCCGCTTCCTCTCATTTGTTTGAAAGCAGCGAGTTTTTAAGTCTTTTCCTTCTTTTTTCCTCTCCCCTTAGGTAAGCGGAGGAGCTCGTGTTTCTGCGCTGTGCCCCATCCGATGAGGGACTTGTTTGCATAGCGTCTGGAAATCTTATTAATCTTGTAAATGGAAACAGCAGACAGAGAGCGGGTTGTAACGGAATGTTTTATTGCCGGAGAACTACAGCCGCGCTCCGCTGACGAAAAAAGGAAAAAAAACACATTTTCTCCTGGTGGAAGGCTACATTTCAGCGTGACCTTTTCCAATTACAAGCAAATCTACAAAGCTATGGACTCCGACTTAATGCACTGGGTAGCCAAAACATGTCATACAGTATTGTCATAATTTAGTCCAGTAATGACCGGCAACAATATGTCTCTACAGTAGGGAAAGGAAAGGCGGAATGGTTCTGAGCGCGGCTTCTTTTTCGCAGATTCGATAAATATGGAGGTCACCTCTCTATGTAAGGAGGAGCCATCACCTCTTCTGACCTGTCTGTTTTAGTAAATAGCAGTAATTCCCAACAAATCTAGAGCATCTTTTCTTATTATCCCTCTGTTATTCCTCCTGGAAATCTATGTGTATACTACTATTCCCCTTGTTAATAGAGTTTTCCCTCTTGGGCTGGATTCATACGAGCGAATACCTATTTGCACGCTCATGAGAGCAATGTTTTTGTGCGCACATTGAGGTGTTTTACTGCTGCATGCTGACAAATCCCCGTACATTACCTTGGTGTGTATGCACGCGTAATATGCACCAAGATAGAGTGTGAGAGGCACCGTTGAAAGTAAAATAAAGTTTATTACCCCATATTAGACACACAAAATCTGCAAGTGTAATGCACGGTAAAAACGCTTGTGTGAGAGAGCCCTAAGACTTTGTATGCGCTAAGGGGGATGGTCCACCAAGTTTGGAGACTATTTTTTATTTTGCTCTGTTTTGCACAATAAATAAAGTTAACACTGGGCTGGGCTGATCAGAAAGAGCACAGTGGTGACTTCACACCGTTAAAATCTCTTGCTCTTTCTACGATAATCATCGCTAATTAATTTGGACACAGATCCTGGTAGCCTTATTGCTGATAATAAATTTAAAGGAGTACTGCCAACAGCGCCACTATCACAAAGGGCCTTAGTTTCCTGTTACACGATGACCTACATCGCTACGTGGCTTCGCCTCCTCATGGTGTAAACATTACATCAGAACCATATGTGTCATAACACAGTGGCGAATGTATCGCCCTATACATCTCTATATTCCTTCCCCGGCGGCAACAAGGCACATTACTATCCAGCTGCTTTCACTTGGGCCATAATATACAATTATATAATGCTACACCTCCCATCAGGTGCGTAGGCATTATGTGCATGTGAGCAAACTTATTGAAATCTATGGGATCTATTCCCTGCGTATTGCACATTCAAATTTTGCATGTGCAGGTACTGCCGTGTGAAGCCGGCCTAACAATATATGTGCACATTGCACAGAGAATTGAACCTGTTGTTTTCAATGGGTTCATTCTCACTGTTCTGTTTTGTGCGCGCATTTCGCATTTGTACTACTGAGCTACTATGTATTGCATGTTCATACACATTAGTGCTGTATTCGGCTGCAATTTGCTTGACAATGCACCACCTGTTCGTCAGAATGATTCTTGACATCCTCCTCTGACCCCTTTCATTGTTTATGTCCACAGGATCCCCTCCCACTGGATGTTTTTCTTCGATCCCATCATTCCCGGTATACTCTCCACACTATTGCATGAGAAAACCCTACAAGGTAGACAGTGACATCCCGGCCCCGGCTAGTTAGCATCGATCACCTTGTTGGAAGTCGCTCAGATCGCTGGATTTTCCCATCTAATGTCACGTGATTTATGCTGCACTTCGGGGTCACGGGTCTAATATCCATACAGAGAAGCTCCAAACGTGAAAGGGGTCTAATAAAGGGGCCACTAAGTGTATATCTTAATTTACATTATGATCCTAATTCCAGTACTGTAATGCTTATGTGAATAGTAAAGGGGACGTAAACCGTTTCTGGATAGGTTTTGCGGCACGTTATAATGGCCGCCATTCGCCTCTCCTTAGGTAATGGTCAGCATTTAGGAGATATATAAATATCTTTTACTCAAGATACATGCAGCAGATGGTTAAGTCATTTGGACGATGTCCTGCAGATTAGAAGAACATCTGCATACACTTATAGTCATAGGTATTATTTACCACGCAGATACTCATTCTTTACAGGACAGGTAATATAACGGAATACTCTCCGTGTCCTTGGGTTAAATCTTGTCATTCCATGTAAATGAAGATATATCAATTTTCCAATAGTCATTCCCTTAATATATCCTGTGGGGATAACCAGTGATATTTTAGATTTTGTGTTGGAGATTTTAAACTACACTGGTCATACTTCTCTTTTTTTTACATAAAGGAGTATATCTCTGATCCCGTCGATCAGTTTTTATTGCTTGTGACTGACCGAACATATTTACTACAGTGGCCACTACAGGGGAAGTGTGGTATTACACAGTGTAGAGCAAAAATAGTGTGGTACCTTATTAGCCATAAAAATCTCAGTGATGTTAATACTCTTGTAGAAAACAGACAAAGGTATTATAGAGGTGATGTCTTTATTGGCCAGCCAGAAAAATGGTATATGCAAGCCTACGAGGCTGCTTAATGCCCCTTCATCAGGCTGGGAAGGTATAAATAAGGATCAGGAGGGAAGTGTATTTATTAGGAAGCTAAACACTAGAACAAGGGGGCGCAGTCTGAGATTAGTTGGGGGAAGATCCGAAGCAGTGGCAGAAAATATTACATTACTAAAAGAGTAGTAGAGGATTGGAACAAACTTCCAGCAGAAGCTGCCTGGGTTAAACATAGCTCTATCCTAACAGAGAAATAATATGAGGACCAACTAGATGGACCAGGGGGGCTTTTTATGACATCAAGTTTCTATAATGCACCATGATGTAACTATACATTGTGGGTTGCCTTTCATAAAGGCTGCGAGACGTACGGTTACATGATGATGAGGAGCCATGTCCGTGTAGTGATCAAGAACCGAGGTCTTGCTGTAATATTGGAGATCAGAGAAACCTCTTATCCCAGCCGTATAACCCCTTGGATGCCACGGTCAACCAGGAAATCTAAGGAAGCTTGACAGTTGGAGGTGCCTAACAAAGACTCTCAGGATTGCCATAGGTATAAGAGGTATAAGCCTACACCTATATGGTGTCAATAAATTACCTGGCAATTACCTATCATCGTAAAACTGACAAGCAATAATGCTTCGAAGTACTAAGTATTCCAAAGCACCTATTTTGACCCAGACTATTGATGTATTGCGTTTGAATGGTAGGAGATATACATGGTTGGACTTGCCACAATCAGCTTAGCTTAACGAGACAACCCTCTTAACGTAACCCTCTGGTTTTGGGCCAAGATTCTATTCCAGGAAGCGAGAGAGTGGGTAATACCTGCCATTGTTCTTCTTCAATCTGCACTCTTCAGGTCCCATTTTAGGCTGTCCTAGATGGCCATCATAGTCTTCAGACTACCAAATTCTGATAGATAGGCTCACTGCGGAGAATCACGGCAAATCGCAGCATGCCGCGATTTGAATCCCGCGGGCGGAGAATCACTATGATTCTCCGTTCATGGACGTCTGGCTGCACTTTCCATAGTTAAGTCTATGGAAAGTGTTCACTGTGTTACAAGCGGCCGGATTATCGCCGCGGATAATGCAGTGACTTATCGCCCATGGACAGGAGGCCTTATTATCAGAGAGTGAATGGTGTAAAAACAAAATAACTATCACAGATTTGCCTTTTTTTTCCCCAATACCCCTTAAAATTTTTATAAAGGTTTGCCATACTGTCAAGGTTACCTTCAACTTGACAGGAATGATCAATAGTGGGGTATCAGGCTTTTCCTCGCCAGTCCTAGCTACGTTCTAGGACAAGTTTCTCACAGACTCCAGGGATATTGGCCATTTTTTTCAAATTCATGCACAACCCCTTTAAGGTCAAAAATAGGCCAGACCTAATAAGAGGTTATGTAACCATGTTGTTTTCCTATAGCAATGATGACAGTGTACTGTATATAGAACAGAGAAGGAAAATGTGCTTACTATTTACTATTAAGATGTATGAACATCATAGAGAGGTGTTCCCCATTTGGGATTCCCTTCAATGTAGAGAACCTCTAAGAAAAAGCAGCACCTATTTTGACCCAGACTATTCATGTATTGCCTTTGAATGGTTGGAGATATACATGGTTGGACTCGCCACAATCAGCTTAGCTTAACGAGACAACCCTCTTAACGTGACCCTCTGGTTTTGGGCCAAGATTCTATTCCAGGACGCGAGAGTGTGGGTAATACCATATATTACCTGCCATTGTTCTTCTTCAATCTGCACTCTTCAGGTCCCATTTTCGGCTGTCCTAGATGGCCGTCACAGTCTTCAGACTACCAAATTCCCATAGCGCATTGGTAGCGTTAGACTACCATTGTACTATACTTGCTCTCTGATAGGCCATTGCTGCTCACACGATCAGCACTGGCCAATCAGAGAGAAGTGTGAAGTTAGTTATATAGAAAATTGTATTGGTCATCTTGGAGAACTGAAACCTAGAACCAGAAACGGCAGATCAAGTGAAGATCTCCTTCAGTCCCAGGGCAGAACTTTGTCCTGAAACCGGGTGGTTGCTATATGATTGAGCAGAGAAGTGCTCTGCCCAATCACTAAGGAAGTGGCAGTCCCTGACTTTCAAACCCTCAGATGCAATATAGGAACACAAATACGGATCACGGCAGGCAACCAAAATTCCACAACAAATGTGCAATGTCTGAACATTGGCCGTAAGACGCAGAACATGATGGATTGTTAGGGGCAGCGGAATCAAGCAGAGGCAGTGGGGAACAATGGGACACATTGCAATACATTCTCTCCAGGGGTCCTATAGTTGCCACATGGTCTGCACACTGATGGAATCTGTCAATGGTGGGCTGATCCCTTGTTTGTCACTGATGGCTAACAGCAGATTTCGGACATAACACCCACTGACTTTCTTGCAGACTTTGTATCTGGAAAACTTTATCCATGTGTATTTTCCTACTGCCTACTCCATCCTCTGGATCCTGCTACGTCCTTATTATTCATCTTTCCTGTTTGATGCACCGGGTTTTAATTTGCAATAAAATTTGCCTACAAAGGAAGACAAACATACGAGAAGCACATGTAACGTCTGTGAGATGGACTGACCGCGCCGCATGCTCTCCTGTTTATGGGACATGATTCATCCATTCATTTGCATCTGTACAAACACATTAAAGTAAGTTTTATTGTCTGCCGTTTGCGCTGACCAGAGGATGTGACCACATAACTCGAGGCCCTTTTACACGAAACGATTGTCATTCAAAAAAAAAAAAAAATCGCTTGAGCGAAAATGGACGATAATCGCTCGTTTTTTGTTTGACGTTCATTTTATGCAGCATGAAGACCATTGTTGGCTCGTTCACTTATCGTTCGGTTTAAATGCCGTTCATTCAGTCGTTCTCACTGGATACAAACACTTATGACACTTTGAGCTGAGAAGTCGCCTCTTAGGATTTATAAGGAGTTGTATGAGATTAGAAAAACATGGCTGCTCTCTTCCAGAAACAGTGCCACTCTTTGTCTATGGACTGTTACTGGTCTTGCAGCTCAACCCCGGTCAAGTGAATATGTGCAATCCTAGAAACAACCTATGGACAAAAGTGGCGCTCCTTGTGCAAGGAAGCAGCCCTGTTTTCCATATATCCCCCTCTAAATCTGTAAATAGGATAGGGTTCTTTAAAATTATGGCATCTAAAGACAATGGTATCAAAAACAGGGGATGAAGAGTCATATTACTCCCCCCACCCGATATCAATACTTCTGAATACTTCGAACCTGAGCCTGAATCTCCAAACTCCAGTAGGTGTAACTTAAACCAGTGTCAGCCTTAGGTTAGTTGGCACCCTGTGAGGAATCTTTTTTGGTGTCCCCCAGAAAAAGAGATATATATTGCACTGATAGGCAGTCTGTCTGTGTTCTTCTTGTGCAGAAAGCAGCAAGATAACAGTATGCCCACACCAGAACAGCTCAGTGAGTAAATATTGTACTAGAACCAAGCTCACAACATAAATATAGCACCTAAACTAAGCTCAGTACATAAATACAGCTCCAGAGCCAAACTCATAACATAAATACAGCTGCAGAGCCAAGTTGTTATGATCGTGTGGACAAACTAAGCACGGGGCCCAAACGATCGTGACCAAAGGGGACTGGGTACGCACACGGGTTTCTGGCAAACTGACCCTATGCTACGAGGAGGTTGACCTGGCCCTACTTAAGTGGGGACATTGCCTCAATACGGGCAGCCAAGCGGTCTTCGGATCTGGGCCCTAGCTGATCCTAGGAGCCACGCACCAGAACAGAATGCAGTAACATGCCACATGACAGGGATGGAACAACAGGACACACAGAACCAGAATACACAGCATACAGCAGCCAAAATGTAACCACTAGTAACAGATGATAAGCTATACATAAATACCAGGCATTAGTTGACATTTTGTACAAAACATGAAAGCTAGCAGGCCACTTCACGGCTCCTCGTTATACTGCTAGTCCCTACACTAGCCAGGAGTCCAGGAGAACCGGACAGAGTTCACACAGAACGCTGCAATAGGACAGGGCATGGATAGCAGGTCACACAGCAAACTAACACAAAACTGACAGAAAATAAACATACAAACGGACATCAACCAGCAAGACACAGATCACACAGCAAGTTTCAACAGACAAGGATTCATGACTGCTCACCCTGAACACCAGATAGAGACTGACCAGGAGCTGGGTTTATATGTGAGCACAAACTCAGGAGATTGGCTAGCAGGAAGCACCACACCCAGCCAGCTCAATCAATTAACCCTGTGAGGTCTGTGCATCTAGGAAGCTTAGAACTACAGATCCCAGCAGCACACGTAACACAAACTTGGTACATAAATACAGCACCAGAACCAAGCTCAGTATGTAGATACAATACCAGAACCAAGCTCATAACGTAAATACAGTAGCAGAATTGTGTTGCGGGGGCACCGTTGGTCTGACAGCAGCTCTGAAAATAAGAGGGAAGGAGACAGAGCCACGAGGAGGATGATTCACTGCCACATGGAACAAGAACATCATCTGGCCAGGCAAACCTAAGGGGAGTGATCGCCCCCCAGCCTACATCCACATGGTGCCCCCCCTGCAAGCTAGTGGCTGGTGCCCATGTGGCTGCGCGGGTCACATGTAGCTTAGGCTGGCTATGCTTTTAACCGTGGTAGCAGTAACACGGAAGCCTCACCTTCCTGGTCGGTTTCCCTGCAAAAGCAGGCAGAATAAGGGACCCTGCCGCCTCTGACCTGTAGTGTTGCACATGCATGCAAGAAGTAACTCAGATTTATGTGCTGCAGTCACAATGTCCCTTAAAGGAGGTTTCCCATGTATAAAACCCATGGTATATAGTGTATTTTTCTGATCGGTGGAACCATGACTAGAACGAAGCATCTCACACGGCAACGTAAGAATCTCTTTCTGCACAACGCCAGACTCATGAACATGGTGTCAGTGATGGCCATTGGCTGGTTGGCGTTCTGTGCAGTATCTTCTATTGACGCCCTCGGCTTTTGATGTACCAAATAGTACCCCTCCCAAAAAAAAACATGCATTTCCCATATAACCCTGCCAGATAGTACCCAAGTATTGAGCTACTAGGGGATGTTATCGGCATTACCTGTAGCTGCTTTTCCAAATATTCAACACAATGTATGGAATCCGGAAATCAACTTCCAGATACCTTGGTCATGAAGGGCAGTGACACCTCCTTTAGTAGTGACAGGCTATGTGCCTGACTGCAAAGGTCACACATCCCTAATGCTAGCCCTGTGTGAAACAGGTGCAGCATAGGAGATATTAAAGTGGCTTAGTGGTGACACCAGGTGTGTTTTCACAAAGGGGTGGGGCTTAGTGAAAGGGGGCAGAATACATGCGGCAGGGCTAGAGGTACAGTTGTGTAAGAGGGTGTCATATTATACATGAACATTTCTGTGTACTGTTCCCCTAAGTATTGTTTTTTTGGGTGACACTTTTTTTTATACTGTGCCCCAAGGGTGCTGGGAAGGTCAACTCATTAATAAAGCAGTAAAGTTGGATAATGGACGCGAACTCCATTTCTTCTCGTAGTGGTGAAACTGAGCCTGGAGACTGGAAATAGTACTGGTTGGCAACAGTGGTAGATAAAGTGGTGTCTGATTGGCTTAATCATGAGCAGCCAGAGCTGAGCTGATGACATGGACGCAAGTTTTTCCCTGGGTATTTGGAGACCCAACCTACAGATAGGCCCCTGACCCCCAAGAGACTATAACAACTGTCAGCTGATCCCGATCCTGGTCTTTGTTTGAGCTGGGTTCCATTTGTTTCCAGGAACAGCCTAGTTGACTATCAAGGACGGACTAGCAATACAATGCACCAGGAAAATTCCGAGTGTATCAGTTGGGTCTTGGGGCTCGTGGAGGGGAGGACATCTTTTTAAAAAATTTTGTTGAAATGTCAAAAAAAAAAAAGTTTTACATATTTACCTGTGTTGTTCCTCTGCAGTACATGCACACTTTCAGCTGAAGAGCTACAGGTGATACATCACATGATTGCTCTACCCAGATTAATAGTGAATGTGCGAGTGCGGACTGCAGAGACAGGCAGTGGGAACAGCGTCACGGAGAGTATAACTTTTTTTCTTATTAAATATAAGAGGACATCACTACTAAGTAAAGAGGGGGTTGGGGCTTATGAATGGCAACACAAGTGAGTGAGGGGCAGGGGACTATGAGGGGAACCGTTACTAAGTGGGTGTTGGGGCCTATATGGGGCATTATCGCTGAGTGCGGGCCTGTGAGGAGGATTATTATTGAGTGGGAGCCTATATGGGGCATTATCACTGAGTGGGGACCTGTGAGGGCATTATTACTGAGTGGAAGCCTATATGAAGTATTATTTCTGAGTGGGGACCTGTATTATGGTCCATGGTTACCCATCATCATCCCGCAATTGTATTTGTGGGGGGCCAATGTGGACAGAGGGAGCTCTCTCCCTCTGTGTAATCAGCTAGATGCCATGATCACTACTGACCGTAGCATCTAGAGAGTTAAATGACAGGGAACAGAGTCTTTCTGATCTTGGCCATGACAGCAAGAGCTCGGCTGTCAGTCAACATAGGGATCATGCGGGTGCAGGACACATAAATGTCTGTCACAGATGCTAAAGATAAGCCAGCCTATGACATTCATTGATGTTATGGAGGCTTAATGGGTTAGAAATAGGTGGCACCTTAATGTTAATGTATACCTCCAGTTCTAACATGTTCTGTGCTTCATAGTAAATTTGCTGTGGCAAGATAGGCATGTCACATAGGCTTCTCCTTCATGGCTTCCGCTGGCGATTTGCTGACCCCTTCCTACTTGTATTCGCCCCACTTTCTGCTCGTTTGGACCACCTACAACATGGGGCCACTTTAGAAATTTTGATTTCCCAATCCACTTCTTTAAGTATACTCTTCTCTCCAGCACAAAGGCTGGAAACGAATGGAACCCTGCTCTAATAAGAACCTTATTAGTTTCTGCTTTCAAAATGGAAGTCTATGGTTACTTCCAGGTTTTGGTTGGGATTGTGTAATGGTCCAGAACGTATATTTCTGGCCCCTCCATAAATGTCATACATGTCATGTCTTTTGTAGATGCGCTGTGCAAAGTTGCCTAGTAATTTTGTTATGTGTATTGCACAGCTGCAGCAAGTGAGAGGTTAATGTTTGCATGAGACTGGGAGATGCCTGCAATGTATCAATATATGTTTAGTCATGTGGTATGTAAGACATTATAAATATGAGAATCAGAGTTAGCGTTCCATTTCTTCTGGGTTCCTGAGTAAGAGTGTCAGCCACATGGGGGTACCTTCAACCCTCATGTGGTAAAGAATGGAAGAGGAGAAGGCAGTTTCTGAGGATCTATATGCCAGTAACCATGCAGGAGTGAGAGCCAGAGGGGAGAGCGTGAGCGTGAGAGTTGAGAGATGAGATCACTGTGCAGAGGTACTGTAACCAAGAGTGTCTGTGGAGTGTCCCTACTCTTATCCTCCTCTGGAGATTTTCCTCGTCTAGGAGCAGTGCCCATCAGATAACTTAGCCTGCATGACCGGTGTCATCCTGTGTTTTCCTCCCAGACCTTAAGTCTACTGTTTTGCCTGCACGGCTGTCTTGTATAATTGTGCCTTATACTAAGTTCATATCAAGTAAAGTTTTGCCAGGCCCTGACCATTCCAAGGGACCTGAGGAATGTTACACAAGTCTGCGGCTCATTTATTTACCGCCGAGGGTAATGGAACGTTGGCATCATCCATGACAACTTTTAACGCCTGTTCACATGTTTATTGGCCACCCTCTCCTAGGTGTCCGGAAGAGGCCCAGCGCTGCCCTGGTCAAGGCTACATGTGTCCCTACGGGAGGGAGCCTGGTAAGTGCCCCTGTGACAAACATCAACCTTTCCCTCCCAGCTCCTCAACGTATGCCCTGCATCCAGGGTCAACCTACGGGACACTGCAGCAGCCTGCTACTCTTTGGCATCACGAACAGGATTGAATCCTCTGTGCCACCCCAGTTTGCCTGCAATACCGCAGAGATATGTAAGAAAAGAAAAATCTGTGAAATTGCGAAGAAGTTTAGTGTTTTACAAGTTTCTGCGCCAACTGTTCCTGCCAAAACTGCTCAAAATGGCGCGCAACAGACATCTCTCTCTCCTATTCCCGCCAAGACTTTCCCGCCAGATGTTTGGTGCCAAAACGCCTGTGCCCTGGATAGGTGCAAAGAAGGGGGAAGGACTACCCCCGCCGGGAGTGCCTGGCGCCAACTACAAGCCATCCCCAAGGGGAGGAGTTATCTGTGGCTGTGGACTCCTTGAGCCAGAACTTTCACAACTTTTGTCCTGCCAAGATGGACTCTGTAAGAAGACACCTATGCCTACGCCCAACGGGAGATGCTGTTGCCGGAGTGTCTCCCAGAAGACAGCCCCACTACTGGGAAGAGGGCCCAAAGCTTCTGCTTTTGCCCAGCAACTCTTCCACCTCTCCACCACCTGATACGGCCACCGGAGAGGTAGTGTCAGGAGATGTTGCAGAACCCACTCGCCCTCTATATACCTTCAGGTGAAAAAATGTCACTGCCCAAGCAGAGTACCCCCCTTGGATACTCATCCACCGCCACAATGCCATGGTGAGGGAATATCTTCAAGAACTTTTAAGAAGTTTTGGGATCGAGCTTGAGGATGACAATTTTTCCTTTCATTTTGCCAGAAGCTGCCAAGTTGTACCTAACCTGCCTATGCGGCAATTTCAACAGAGAACCGCCACGTCTCCCATTCTAATTCAGGACACTTCTTCTTCAGAGGGAGATTCCATGCAGGCTTCTTCTTTTACTACCAGTTCTGTTGTGTCCGAGTGTGATGAAGAGACTGGCTGGCTTCTACAGAGTAGTTTTTCAGAGAGTTCGGTGGTGGAAGTTCCTGTAAGTAACACAACATTGTCCACCATCACAGTCACTAACTCCGACGGTGAAGATGTCCAGGAGGTAGTGGTTGCTAACTTGGTCCAGCCGCGCAACCACTTTCTCATCTAAAGATGGACTTTTTTCGTAAGAGACTCCCGCAGTTTCTTCCCTGTTAAGCCCCTTTTTATAAAATGACTGGGAGATGCCTGTAATGTATCAATTTATGTCCTGTCATGTGGTATGTGAGAGATGATAAGTATGAGTGCTTTGGGTGTGGTAGTGCAGTCCTTCTAGAGTTAGAGTGAGAGTTCCATTTCTAATTTGTTCCTGAGTAAGAGTGCCAGCCACAGGGGGATACCTTCAACCGTCATGTGGTGAAGAATGGAAGAGGAGGAGCAGTTTTTGAGGATTTATATGCCAGTAACCATGGAGGAGTGAGAGCCAGAGGAGAGAGAGCGTGAGAGCGGAGAAACAAGGCCGAGATCACCGTGCAGAGGTACTATAACCAAGAGTGTCTGTGGAGTGTCCCTACCCATATCCTGCTCTGGAGATTTTCCCCATCCAGGAGCAGTGCCTGCCAGATAACTTGGCCTGCAGGTACCGTGTCATCTTGTGTTTTCCTCCTGTACCTTACGTCTACTGTTTTGCCTGCACGGCCATCTTGTATAATTGTGTCTTGTACTAAGTTCATATCAAGTTAAGTTTTTCCAGGTCTTGACCATTCCCAGGGACCTGAGGCACGTTACACAAGTCTGCAGCTCATTTATTTACTGTCGAGGGTCATTCCAGTTGGTAACGAAACGTTGGTGTCACCCGTGACACCTGTTTGCATGTTTATTAGCCATTCCTCTCCTAGGAGTGTCTGGAAGAGGCTCAGCGTCACCCTGGCTGAGGCTACGTGTGTCCCTCCGGGAGGGAGCCTGGTAAGTGCCGCCATGACAAGCGTCCTCCTTACCCTCCCAGCTCCTCAACGTATGCCCTGCATCCAGGGTCACCCTACGGGATGCTGCAATTGCTGCAATCCAGGAGGAGAGCTGTGATGGAACCTGGGGATGGAGGATTGCACATGGTCCAATGAATATACTGGTGATGGAAGGATGATGGTCATAGGTTAGGCAATGGAAGTAAGGATGAATCAGGTATGCAGTACCATGGTACAAATGTTAGCATAGTCAAACACGCGAGGATCAGATTATAAAAGTCAAGCAAAATCAGGATATGGTGCAATGAAGAATCTGAAGAGAAGGACCTACATGCCATCACAAGACTCATTGTAGCACTGGATGGGAGGACATGGCGTGGAGCTGGAAAAGTTAGTTCATGACACCATGATGAAGCAAAAGTAAATTAATAGCCGTTCATGTGAATGGTGACCCTTACTGGTACAGACTCGTCTAATTTAAGTCACCGCTGACAAAGTTCTGATATGCTGCTTGCTATAATAGTACTCCATAAGCTAACAATACTGGCGGTAACCATTGATTTACATATGCTCGATACGATGAGATATCAAACTGCACACAATTACATTGACTGGTTCTTGCAGAACTTGTGATGGATAATATAGCACACTGCAGATACTCCGCACTATGCTAGAAATATAGGAATATTCTGACATCATAGAAAGTCTAAATTCCATTCTGTCTAAACGGAAATATTTTCCTTAGACACGTTATAGATATGACATTTGGAAGACAAGGGCATAAGTCTTGCCAGTGCTTGGCTGAGTGTGCGTATACCAGTCAGAGCTAATAGCTAGGCATTGCATTCTTCTTCATGTAGGATAAGTATGTACTGTATTCAGCTTATGACAGAGCATTTACCCAGAACTCATCCCTTTCCACTCTTCCTGGCAGGATGGAGGGGCATCAGGTCACATTTAATATGCGAAGTGTACACACAACTTTATGACACCTTTCTGTAATGCCTGGCATAGATTTAAAAGGGTTGTCCAGGATTAGAAATACATGACTGCTTTCTTTCAGAAGCAGCACCGCAGCTTTTATGGGTTCTGTCTGGTATTGCACCTCTACCTTTTTTTCCCATAAGAGGTAAGCTACGCCCAGAGGTGCCCTCTGCGACATATTCCGCTCCCCCCATTGAAAGAACATGCCTGCTTAAATAAATTGGTCACTGTTATTTGTCTCATGAGCCTTCATTTTGTAGCTAGGCACATTGTGACAGTATTGTGTGGCACATTCTGCTACCGTACTTAAAGTGGCTGTGCCAAGATGGCATCGCCTGTTCAGAGGCCCTGTTGGGGCATATGAATGTCATAGACCAGAGTGCCTCAACTTACCTCCTCTATGACTCGGGACGGAGGAAGAGCAGCTCACATTCTAGTGGACCTTCTGCCGTTCTGGTATTAAAGGATGGCCATTCATGTGAATGGCCATCCTGTAATACCACATTTGCCCTGCAGGGGCTGCTGTAGTGGAAATCTGCAAGTGGCCGTGGATTTTCTAGCAAATCCACGGCCACTTAATAATCCATTAGCTGATTGATTGGTACCAATAAAGTTCCACCAAGATGGCGTACCGGGAGTCATTTGGTGAATAGCAATGGGGCAGACACCAACCAGAAAGTTGTGACCAGGAGTTTGCATATCGGTTCCAGAGATGAGAACCAGGTGAGACCAGAGATACAACTGGGGAAACATACTTGGCCCCTGTCCTCATTCAGTAAAACAGCCATGCAGGGACTACCCCCAACTGGTGTTGCTCCTCCTAAGTTGAGCCCGGCCCGCTCACCCTCACAACATGGTTCTGCAAGCAGGGTCAGTAGCGGATTACAGGGGCTGCCACCACCACAGCCAGAGTACCAATCCTGGCATGTAGATCAAGTGAGACAATGAAAGGCAGCACTCCAGGCCCAGATGGATGAAGAAGAACAACAGAGGCTGTGGATGTACACTGGGAAAGAATACTACTTCCATCGTAGTTTCAGAGTTGTAGTTCAGGTTGATACAAGGCTTGGCTTTGGATTCATCAAGAACTATTACGCTAATGACAGCATTTTTGTTAACCAGTTATCAGGGGCTCAACAGGACTTGACGTTACATTTACATGACTTATGGGTGGGTCAAGTGGTATATTACACCTGCATGAAAAGTCCATGGGGCACTTGGGCTGTAGCAACACGTTACCCAGATGCCATGGAAGGGAAATTTTCCATTACCACGGATTAGGATTATGAGAGCATCTACGCTGGACTGCGGCTTCCAGCCCCTCCGGACTGGGAGGAATGCTGCTTGGCATCTAGCCCCCTTATGGAAGCACATGCTATGGCATGGGTCACTGAAGGATTTACCACTGCCCCTAACTCCTAGGGTGATGTATCACTGTCCCGCCCTATTCACCATCAAGGATCGGCGGTAAATGTCAATTTCGCCCCAGATGTAGTTGTCCGGGGCTAGAGTTTCACTCCGGTCCCATGGAGCAAGGACGCTGCTAACTAAGTCCTAATAGGCAGAACTAAAGACAGTTTAGTTTATTTCTTTTCTTGTTTGACTATATAATCGAGTCTAATCAATGTTTTGTGTTGCAGTCCAGCTAGGGAATGGCAAAAGAAAACAATCAAGATATTTTCCCTTTGTGGCTGGAGAGACGGTCTGTTGAGAAAAGCAGAAAGTGTCTGCTGTTCTTAGGCTCTGCTTGTGAATTGTTATATTGCTGCTTTCTCTAAGAGGAAAGAGATGGAGGAAATTAAAATGGACTTTGCAAGAATCTGAATCCCAGAGCACAGAGAGATTACTGCAAGCTGCTGGTCTGTTAAATAAAGTTGACAACGTTCCAACTAGATGGTGTACCAGGAGTCATTCAGCAAAGACCAACGAGGAAAGCGGAAGTTCCCCCTGATGGCTCTTGAGATGCCATTACTTCGCCTCAGAGATGAGAAATAGGGGAGACTGGATATGTAACTGGGAACTGGGAAAACGTAATCGTCCCCTGTTCCAATACTTACTGTGCAGGGACTACCCCCAATAAGTCCTGCTCCTCCTAAGTTGAGCCCGACCCCCTTGTCCTCACAATGCCACAGCATCTCCATGGGGTTAAGGTCAGCACTCTGACTTGGCCATTCCAAAACACGTTTTCTTTTTCAATCATTCTTTAGCTGATTTACTTATGTACTTTTGGACATTGTCTTGTTGCATTACCCAAAGCCTCTTCAGCTTGAGGTCATGAACGGCTGCCCTTACATCCTCCTGTAAAATGTTTTCATCTGCAGCGTCTGAGGAGCGGTCCTTCAGCCGAGGAGATGGAGGAGTAGATAAGGGCCTTGTCGCGATGGCTCTATCGTCTCCTCCCCTGGGGGTATCTCGGGACCCGTCCAAGTTACTGCTGGGGGAGGTCACAGGGAAAATGTAACCGGAGGTTATCTGCAATCTTCTTGTCACTCATGACGCCACCGTTCCGTCCTCAGCGGTGAATCTCAGTGAAGTAAATAACTTAGTCCGCGCACAAGGATACTTTCTGGAAAAACCGGGAACGGTCGGTAATGTCCGTTTACTGTAACTTCAGGAAAGTTTCAATGTATAACAGTAGCTGAGCACAAATTACACTTCTAGAAGGTGGTGTGACAGGGAGGACTCTCAGGGTAATTCAGACAATCCACAGTCCCAGTTATCTGTGCGATCCCACTCCCGGAGACTCTCTTTCACCCTCCAACACTCTATGGGTCAACACTCACTCTTCTGGTGCCTTTCTCTCTCTCTCAAACAATGGTCCTTCTTTCTCTCTCACTTAGTGGTCGCACCGGCACATCCTGGGTAGAGAAGGCCCAGGCCAAGCAGAAGGGTATCGTTCAGCTACTTCCATTTTCCACACACAGACCGAGCAATGTCTGTGGGGCTCACTTGCTTGCAGACTTGCTAACTGACTCTCATTCTTGGCAAGCTCTCCTTCCTACTTTTGCAAGAAGACTGCACTTTGCACACACATATATAAGACGTCACATGACACACATGATACATTTTCCAGACATAACCCAGACATTAACCCATTCAGTGCTGCAGAGATGCATTACACATACCAAATGCACGCTACAATTAAGACACTAACAGGACAATGGCACGAGACAGACATATAACATTATGGAGGGGCCCCACTAGTTCTGGGCCACTGCACATCCACCTTAGAATTCATTCTTCCCTCAATGATCACAAGACGTCCAGACCCTGAAACAGCGAAGTAACCCTCAACCATGATGCTCCTTCCACCCGGCTTCACAGTTGGGATGGGGGTTTGGTGTGCAGTCTTGCTTTTCATCCAAACATAGTGTTGTGCATTTGTGCAAAAAATTTCCACTTTTGTCCTATTTGTCCATATAACATTTTCTCAAAAGCATGCGGAACATCCAGGTGGTCTCAGGAAAACTTGAGACAGCCGCAATGGGTTCTTTTTGAGACAGAAGCGGCTTACGTTGTGGTGTCCTTCCATGAACAGCATTCTTGTTCAGCGTTTTTTTTGGCCTTTACTTTTTGATTCTTTCTCACCTCTTTCAGTATCCCTGTTGTGCTTTTGGAGGGATCTTAAGGCCCCCTTCATACATGCAGGATCCACTGCGGAATTTCTGTTAGAGGAATCAATGCAGAAATTCCGCAGCGTTTACAGTACAAGCCATATGGGAGGGATTTTAAAACTGCCCTTCACACGGTGCGGATATTTTCCACGACAAAGCCGCAAAGTTTTTGTCTATTTATATACAGAATCGCGCTGCGGAATTCAACCTGGATTTGGCCGCTGTTGAATTCTTGCAAAATTGCTATGGGTATTCGCAGCGATTCACCCTAGCGAGAAGCCAGCCTAAGTGGATGTCCGATCATGCTAGTTAGACCATCATGTAATTCTCTCTACTGGTGGTCTTTTGACTGTGTGGATCCACTGGCCCCAACACCTCCTAACAGTCTGGTTAGAACGGCTGGTGGGGGACAATTCATCGATACGACCATCCAGCCTCTCACATCCCAATAATGTGCCCCTCTCAGACTCTGGTAACGGGGTGTCATCTCTTCCTTGCGTCGTAGAGGCGTCTAGTGGTCAACAAGCTCTACACAAGCGGAAGAAGAGGTCACTACACACAAGGAGCCTCTGAAGCTTTTTATAGGCCAAGGGGGGAACCACGTTTAGGGTCTCACGTGACAAGACCGTCCATCTAATCACCACAACTCTCATCATTTGTATATCTGCCTGAGATGTAACTGCATGCCGAGTTTTACAGCAAAGCGACAACTTCTTCTAGGGACCGGATTTTTGTTTTGCAAAGAGTTTATTCAGGTCATATTTAATCAGTGCAGAAATCCAGGTATTTTTAGAGGGTTCATTTACTCTTTCTTGCAACTGTAGATATAAAACACAGAAACATTTACGTGGGTATATACTGTGCCAGTCACTCCTCCAGCTGTGAACCACCCTACCCTTTGCTCATTCCAAACTCCAGCCCTCACTCCTGGGTCTGCTCCAACCCTCCTGATGGACGTGCTGCTCTCAGCCAACACTTCAGCAAAACAGAGCTGGCTCTGTGCGGAGGCTCAGTGTCTGCCAGCTGTGCCAGCCGGAATTACAGAGCCGTAAAAAAAAACAAACAGGTCCCTTAGTCTGAAGAACATTCTTCTCAGTACACAGCCCTGAACCGGCTGCTCTGAGCAGATGGTAGCGGCGGCCATGTAGAACAGGAAAACGGAGGCTGTTCTCTTATACTATTCCATACAATAAGATGAAGACTCCAAAATGAAGACTATCACTCCAAATAACTAGAGTGCAGAAAAACGGTAGTTTCATTTGGGAAATCTGCTTTTTAAATCCGCTGCTACTGTTGCAATTTTGTTACAAACTTTTCAGTGGATTAAGTCTTATTTTCTGTGCAAAATCTGCATAAAATCTGCAGTTACTGTTGCTGATTTGGTGCAGATTTACTGCGGATTTTGGTCTCTCCCTTGAAGTCTATTGGCCGAAATCCACAGCATATCCGGTGCTATAACTAACATGCTGCGGATTGAGATTCTACACTGCAGGCCAATTTCCACAGCGTCTGGATAAGATTTTGTAAATCTCATCCACTTTACTACCACTATAAATGCTGCAGATGTTCTGTGCAGGAAGTTTGCACAGAAAATCCGCAGCAAAAAAAAAGAAAAATTCCATACTTATCTGTTCCTCCCCCATCAGTCTACTTACCAGATCTTCACCTCCCTTATCTTCTCCTGTCTCCTGCAGTCCAGGGGGTCACTTCACCTCCAGCTGCCTGATTCCTCTCCTTCCTGTGAGGTTACGTATATCTTGTTGGCAGTCTTCTGCCTGCCAACCAATGAACACGTCACAGGTCAGCAGGGGGACTGCCTATCTTCTTCAGAGATTGTTCAAGAGAGCTATCTCTGAAATAGATTACAATTCCTTCCTAGGCAGTGAAGCTACAGCACAGGGATGTGACCTTCACTGACCCAGCCGGAAGGAATTTGAGATATGCAGCCCTCATAACAAGCTGGGCCCAGCCTGTAGTGAGCTGATCTGGGGCAGTGGAGAAGCTCAACCAGGAGAAGATATGATAAGGAGACAGACAGGGAAGGAATAGGTAAGTTTAGATAATTTTTTTTATGACAAAACCCCTTTAACTAATAAACAGTGGAGGTCCAAGCTCCACCAAAATGTTGCTTCATGACCGCCAACAGTAGACTTTCATCAAACGGTCATGAAGGGTGTATGGAGTGGACTTGGAAGCCAAGTCTGCTTCACACTCTATGACTATGAGCTGTCTTTCACAGCTGACAGCTGCTGGCAAATGCAGCGATCAGATCTAGCTTCAATTTCGCAGTTAACTATTTAGATGCCACTGTCAAAGTTGACCGTGCATCTAAACAGTCAACTGGAGCAAGAGAGGCCCACTCGGATGCCTCATCGGATTCTCAACATCATCATGGAGTGCCAATCTGCTAGCTTGGCAGCCCAGAGCCTTTTGATGGCTCTTAAGGCTGCCATATGTGGATGCCTATTAAGTTCTGCCTATGGCAGGTTTTAATAGGCATAAATGAGAATCACTATATGAAGTATTGTAGTAAATCGTACAAGCGATCATGTGATCACAAGTTCAAGCTCCCAATGGGGACCAAATAATAAGTTACATTTAATTTTAACATTAAAAAAATGCAAAAAGTTCAAAAAAAACCTTTTCTTATTGATACCATAAAGAATCAAAGCAATGAACATGCCCCATGTATTTGGTATTGCTGTGTTCATAAAAGTACGAACTCTGAAAATATTGTACTATTTATATCACACGGAACAGCAAAAAAGAAATTACAGAATGCCAGAATTGCATTTTTTGGGGGTTACCCCGACTTCCAAAAAAATGTAATAAAAGGTGATCAAAAAGACATAAGTTCCCTCAAGTGGTATCAATAGAACTGCAGCTTGCCCTGCAAAGAAACAAGCCCTTACACAACCAAATCGATAAAAAAATGTAAAGCTTTTTTTTGTTAAAAAAAGTATGTTTTAAAAGTAATAAAATAAGCATATAAATTTGGTACTGCTGTAATCATACTAACCCACAAAAATAGTCAGGAAATAGAGCGGTGGTCACACATGCGCACTAATGCTCCATTCACTGTAGGGACTCGGGCCGGGGTACACTGTTCATGTAATCCCTGGGGGTTACAGCCATAAATGTAGTAGAAAAACCCCTTTAAGGGCACATGCATACATGTATGGCTCCTTTAGTCCAGCATCGGACAGCCTCTGTCATTCTTCATGTGCAAGCAGGCATTCGCACATATGAAGTCAAGTGGAACATGACATTTTCGTGTGCCTCCACATGAAATGCTGTAGTGCGCCAATGCTCCTCTACGGAAGCCCTCCTATGTGGCCGTGTGCACATCCTGTTAAACAGAGGGTACGTGGTAAGATTTGATGTTCCGAAAATTGAACAAAGTGGAGTCTTTGTTTGAATCAACTAGAAAATTTCGAAATCACCCATCAGCGAGCAGTAAAAGAAGAACTACAGGAGAACTTAGAAAGGGCAAGGAACTTCACAAAAAATAGACACGGGGGTGTGATGACAACTCTCATTTCCAGAACAGTTCAAGGTTGGGTAACTTAGGCCTGCTTTATTCAGACATAGAAAAAAATTCTGTCCGGTGAAATTTTCTTTCCCTGCCACAAACTCTCTCAGCTCTTTTGAGGTTTTCGCTTCCTTGTCAAAACACTACAAATGGAAGCCTAATCTGCCTTTGGCAGAAACCTGTGTTTTCCTTGCCGTGTTACACGGGCTCTGCCTAATTCAAAACATATGAAATGCAGAAAACTGAGACGAATCATCTTAATTAACCCTTCTGTAGCCACAGGATCTTGCCATGCTTGGCGTGAATGGGTGTTAACCATTTTGCTGTCTTACATTCTCTTTGTTGAGGCTTAGTGGTGCTACGCTTGGAACCTTATTCAGATGTGATTGCCTTCCAATGTCAGACACACCGGGGTCCAGAAAGCTAAGACAGGAGGAAACAGCATTGAACTGAGGTTCATAGAGCCCACAAGAGGTCTATATTATATCAGCATATTATCAAGATTAGAGATGAGCGAGCATACTCGCTAAGGAAAATTGCTCGAGCGAGCATTGTCCTTAGCGAGTACCTGACCGCTCGAGAGAAAAGGTTCAGGTGCCGGCGGCAGGCGGGGAGCGGCGGGGGAGAGCAGGGGGGAATGGAGGGGAGATCTCTCCCTCTCCCTCACTCCCCCCCGCGCCCCCCTGCTCACTCCCGCAACTCACCGCTCACCCGCGCCGGCACCCAAACCTTTTCTTCCGAGTGGGCAGGTACTCGCTAAGGACAGTGCTCGCTCATCTCTAATCAAGATGTATCATCAATAAGATTTAATAGGTTATTTGTGAACCATCTCATAAGATAAAGATCCTAGTGACAAGTGATTGGTTCCAAAAGGGGTTGTCTTCTGCTGGATATTAGGCTTCTGTTGTATTAGAGTCTCAGAGCAAAGGTGTCATGAATGGGTCGCTTCTCCAGAAGATTGTTAATTGTCTTCCAATGTCTACACGGGCATTTAAAAATGATAAAACAAGACACATTAATGAGAAAGATTTTAATTTACAGGTGACCAATTCATTCATTGTAGTCACTCACATTCCCCTTTCTCCTCTATCTGTTCCAGACCTCCATGACAACATTTTCTAGCCATGACTCAGCTCCATTAAGTTCTCTGCCCAGGTATCTTTGGCTTCTCAATTTTCCAGCACCCTCCACAGAAACACTCCATCTTGTTGCTACCTCAGTGTTGTGTCTGTTGTCCCCCCATTTCCCCATCACTTTTCCAACTGTATTGTACAGTGGCCCAAAATATTGTATTTCAGAGATAGTACAACAAATTTAAGGTTTCAGCAACACAAATATTAGCTTCATAACCACAATTGCACTAAAAAACAGTGCCAGACAGGTAGTTCTTCGTAGAACAATACTGTGAGATAAATAGTGACCTACACAGTACTACCGTAGTACCTCATACAGTAATAATGCATCATTTTATACCCCACACAGTAATAGTGACCCCTGTAGGCCCCTGAAAGTAATATTGCCCCCTTTAGGCCCCCTGTAATAGTACTCTTCTTAATTCTCCACATACCCTGTTTCCCTGAAAATAAGACACACCCTGAAAATAAGACATAGCATGATTTTCCAGAATTTTTGAGGATGCAAAATGATTTTTCAGGCTTTTTGAGGATGCTTGAAATATAAGCCCTACTCCAAAATTAAGCCCTGCTAACAGTTAATTAAAAAAGTCAATTTAAATAGTGTCCAGGCAGCTATACATGTAAAAAGTTAAACCTTTTTGAACAAAAATTAATATAAGACACTGTCTTATTTTTGGGGAAACACGGTAGTAATAGTGACCCCTTCTGTGCTCAAATAGTAGAAGTTTCCCCTTTGTTCCCCAACACAATAATGCCACATTTGAGCCCTATACAGTAATAATGTTCTCTGTGTGTCCTCTGTATCAATACTGTCCCCTTTTATGCTTCCCCACATTAGTAGTTACAGTGGGAAAAAAATGTTGCTCACCGTACAACAAGTCCCATGATGAGTGGAGGTGTAGAAGCCTCTATCAGCTGCTCTCTACAGAGCATAACCTGACTCCGCCCCACATCTCCAGACATATTGTATTGAGAAGGGGGCGGAGCCAGTTATGTTTTGTAGAACACGGCATCCAACAAGTCCTGTGTGTCTGTAAGTGATGAGGTGAAGCTATGTACTGCTGAACAGACTAAAGCAGGTGCTTGGTGGTGGGACAGGGGGTAACTATTAAGTGGGGCCACAGAGCAGAGCACTATAAAATGGGGCTACAAAGGAGATTATTACTTTGTGGGGTAACCGAGGGGCACTGTTACTTTGTGGGGCTAGAGAGCAAGCACTATTACTATGGGGAAAGGTCTGAGAGGGCAGGAAGGGGAGAATATTTAGAAAAAAGTCGTGGGTAGAAGAAGCCCTCACAGTGGTCTGGCCCAGATTGAGAAGAAAAATGAAAATGGACAACTCCAAGCACAAAGATGTTACCTGGAGTTAACTGCAGCTTCCAAACACCAGCACACAAGACCAGGGTAGGCATGGAGTGGGAACAAGCAGAGGAAAAGTACTCAGCCTGGCCAAGAAGGTGGGTGAGTAGTCCATGAAGGGGGAGGTGCCACAAATGGAAGATATCAGAGCCCTAAGTATGATGAGAGGGACACTATGGGCCACTATTATTGTGAAGGCGTCATTATTCGACACTATTACTGAGAGGACACAAAGGGTATGGCTTAACATAGAAAAGGGGATAGCCTAATGTAATATACCCTGCCGCTGAATGCCCAGCAGGAATTGTCCCTCTTTAGTTTTTAGAAAGTTGGGCGGTGTGAATAGATGAACACCTAGAATGGAGAACCCCTCCATTAACTCTGCATTTCTTTGTCTGGTGTTTCAGAATACGATTTCTAATCTAGACAATCCTTTTCATAATCAATCAGCCTTCTGTTAGCGCCCCCTAGTGCACCCTGCAGACAGCTAGAATTTTATCTTTTAATCCAATGGTTTGTGAAGCGGCTTCAGTACATTTTAAATAAAGATCTGTGAACCAATATGAACTTTTTGAAACTTATTGTTAATACACTGAACTTTCTGAATGCAACAAACTGAGTCAGAAGGTAACCAGGCTCTCCCCTTTACCCCACTGATCGATGCATCACATCATGAGAAAATAATATCTTGTTTACCATGGAAGAAGAATGGCCTTTAATTATTCATGTCGCTGCAGGAATACTAATATTATTCTATTAAAATAAATTCAATATCTGAGCGGCGTTTTGAAGAATGAAACATAGAACCGAGAGGAAGTGAAATAGGGAATAATGAGATCTAACAATACACAACATAAGAATTTTGCATGTATGTACACTTAATCCCAGCCAAATAAAACATATGAAAATCATTTCCAACAAGGGTTATTTCTATTGCCATCTAGGTACAAAGTCCCAGTTTAGTCATTAAAATTGGGTTAGAATTTACTTGCAGGAATAACTTACATGCTTAGAATCACTATAGGGGCTTTGGTGTAATATTGGCCACATCATAAAAGCAGTTTGCTTCACAAGTGAAAGTATAGCTTCTACATATTTGGCCACTAGATGGCATCGCAAAATGTACCTATCAACATGACTTTAAAAGATGGAAGACTGATGGTTGGCTTGACCAACCACCCATTCTCCCCACTGATCCATTAAAGGGGATGTGTCATCTGAAAATGACCTATTATATAAATCAAGTTTTTATGTTAAACACATTTTTAAGAATTTTTGGTGTTTTTTTAAATTTTTAAATGTCATGATTTATATTTTAAAAATCCTGCAGTTTTCACACCCCTTAATAGGACACTTGAAATTCAGTTCTGGAGGTCTCCCATTTCTCTTGATCTCTAGATGTTTGTACACCTTGATTGGAGTCACCTGTGGTAAATTCAATTGTTTGGACATTATTTCATTATGAGATATTAAGTGTGGACTGATAGGGAAAATTTAGATTTTTTTTTAACTTGCACAAGGCCACAACATAACAAAATGTGAAAAAGGGAAAGGGTCTGAAGACTTTCTGAATGGAGTGTAGATAACACAGGATCCACCATTCACAATAGGTGATGGTCACAGCTCCCCCCCCCTCCCTCCCTACACAGTGACTTCTGAACAGAACACAGAGCATACCCACAACACTCTGTCATAGAAATCAATGGGTCCCCTCCTGTCCATTGTGTCTATGCCCCATGAGGCTGCTGTAAAGCATACTTCTAAATGTTGTTAACTGCAGCTCATGAAAGATGGCCGCCCCCATAGTCATGTACAGGTCATCAAATAAAAATGTACACTCAGAAAAAAATAAATCCTGATTAAAAAATGGAATAGATTTCACCATCTGGTTTTAATTAGTAAAACAAATATTGGTGATACATTCCCTTCAAATGCATGGGGTCCTGTATGTGCCTATAGTAGTCACATTTAACTGTAACTCACAAAACAGAATATTAGTCAAGCTATATCTTCAAATAAATGGCCATAAATTTATCACTAAAATATTCTGAATACAGGAAAAAAAAAGACTCCTTGAAGGCAGTTTCACTCATCATTGGACAATCTCCATGACTTACCGAACCATAAGCCATAGCTGCTCACATTGACCAAAAAGAACCAAATCAGTTCTAATTTCAATATGTTCCTTGGTACCAACAGTAACCCACACTGTCCATATATAGTCTAAATATGGTGCACAACCCTTTCTTCGTGCACCTATATTCCAGCTTATTGCCGTTAAGGATCACCGCTCATGTTGCTATGACTAAAAGCCTATTCTATGGGTCAACAGTTGGGCATGACCATTTGTGGGAATGCTCTTTTGCCCAATTGTTGACCCATATGTGGCTGTACCCAATTAGCCGATGAACAAGCAATTGTTCGATCATTAGTTGATCGCATACTTTGTGAAGCCAAAAATGTTCTTGTCAGCACAACTGCCCATATGAATGGAGAATCTGATGGCCACAATGATTTAAAAAGCACTCTAATTTTTGAGGAGGGTATTTGTACCCTCATTAGGATGTGAGTAGCACCAAGCACCCTACTACCCAGCATTTTATTGAAGCTGCTCGGATCCTGGCTGCCGACATATCACATCACTGTTCAACTGAACCAATGTTATAGAATCCACTGTGCTGACCAACATTGTGAAATTGGATTTCATCATTTAAGAGCGGAGTGCTTTCATCCTCAATAAACTTTTGAGTAAGAGAGTGCCTGCTCATACCTTAAAGGAGATTTTTACTATTGATGACCTGTCATCAGGATAGGTCATCAATAGTTGATCCTCAGAGATATGCTGTTTGTGATCCCCACTGATCAGCTGATTGCCGAACATGCTGTCAGCTTGGACAGTACTGAAAGCAAACAGCAATGAATTCAATGGGAACTATGCCTGTAGTACCAAACCAAGCCACTGCAATACGGATAGTGCTGTCTGCTTCCAGTTCTATGTGTACTGACCCGGCAATCAGCTGATCGGTGGGGATGGCAAGTGTGGACCTCTGCTGATCAACTATCGATGACCTATTCTGAGGAGAGAGGTCACCAATAGTAAAAGTCCCCGAGAACCATTTAATGAGGAATACAAGTGCTCCCTCCCACAAAAAAAAAAATTCAGACTGCAGTGAATGGGGGACAAACAATTGTATGAATGATAGTTCATCCCCCACATCAGCCTGTGTACAATATCAGCTGTGTGAAGGGGCCATAACCCATAGCTATTAAAATTAGAACGGGTGGAAACTTTGCTTCTTTCTGCAGGACTGTATGTCTCAGCAACATGCAGAAAATCCTGTTTGATTGTATGATTCATTTCTAGGTGTACTGTTCCTTTAAGGCTTATATTAAGCAGTGGAAATGTCATGTTTTAAAGAGTGAACTGAGATGAAAACAGATTATGGCACATTATGTATTAATAAAAATGATTGGGTAAAATGAAGCATTATAGGAATTTACATAGCCTTACTTGGTATTTTAATTATTGTTTTTGGCTCTTCCGCTTTTCCTGCAAGTGATACTTAGAAAGGAATAGCCGTGCCAAAACGCAATTAAGGTTCGTTTAGAAGATGGAACGGAGACTAGTAATTAAATACTCAGTCTTAACTCCCTGTCAATAAACATCTTTATCTTTTACATCCTCTTGTGTTGACTCTTTGGAGGAGAATAGTGATTCCCAGTATAAGTACAAGTTCCCAAAGTTTCCAACAGTTAGAACATTGTTGCGAGATTATTTTAATTGGTCTGAAGTATTTTTTTTAAGGTAAAGTACACCAAAAAAGTGATCTTATGACCCGTCACAGAGACATGTCAATTCACGCTGGTGAGCACGGACCTCTGCTAATATCCAAAGCTATAGTGTGGCCAAGCTCCTTCACCACTGCTCATAGATTTCTGTTTATTGAAGGTCAAAGGGCTTAGCCTATTAGGTTAAATGCTTTCAGATTTGCTTTGGCTTACATTCCTAGTCATGCTGCAAGGCCTCTTAAAAGGTTGGTTAGTAAAGCCTACCTGAGTTTTCAACAAGTTTTCTAAAATATAATGGGTTCTCCTTATCCTCTCATTTGCCTCCAGTAGTGACCCCAATAGTAAGTTTCCCTGTACTGGCCCAATAATAATGGTAGCTCTCTTAATGACCCTAGTAGTTATAGTAACCCCCGTTAATGGCCCCAGTAGTAATAGTGGCTCTGTTAGGGACACCAGTAGTAATGGTATTCCCTGCGGTGGTCCCAGTAGTAATAGTGACCCCCACAGTGGCCCACGTAGTAACAGTGCCCCTGTTAGTGGCCCATATAGTAATAGTGACCACCATAGTGGCTCCAGTAATCAGTGCCATTTTTAGTGGCCCCAGGAGTAATAGTAACTCACATAGTGGCCTCAGTAATAAAAGTGGCCCCTACAGTGGCCCCAATAGTAATATTTTCCACCATAATAGTCCCAGTAGTAATAGTGACCCCCCCATAGTAATCCCAGTAGTAATAGCGTCCCCCCTTTGGACTCCGACCCAACAGGTATTCCACTCACCCAGTCTGCAGCTCTGGTCTGGCGGTGGCAGCCGTTGCAGAGTCTGTGATTGCTGATCTCTCTACCCCTTGGTGTCTCTGCTGTATACAGGATGGCACAAGCAGATGCTGGGGGAAAAGGTGAACAGTTACAGACTCGGTAGGAGCAACCACCACTAGACTGGAGCTGCCGGCTGGGTGAGTGGAATGTCCATTGGGTTGCTGCCCAGCCAACGCATAGTAGGCAATTATTTTTTACCGGCCATTAATGCCACCCCCTCTGAGATCCTGTAGACTGCTCTGAGTTGGCAATCTCAGGTCGCTCCGTGGCATGGGTGCCCCTGTTTGACATACACTCTTGAAAAGTGCTATCAAACAGAGCCTAAGGTTGGATTTCACTGCAGCAATGTGGAGAGTATACCAAGAATGCTGCGATGTAGGAGAAAGATCCAGGGGAATCCTATGTGTAGAAATAACTCATCGACAAAACGGGTCAGAGGAGGATGTCAAGAATCATTCTGATGAATAGACAATCCATAGTCAAGGAAATGCAACTGAATACAAAATTGGCACTGCAACTAATGCGTCCAAATACAGAATTCATCATTCCTTAACAGCAGGCAACCAATTCCAGTGCCATTGCTGTCTAAGGGAAACAGAAAAACAAGCTCATAGTATGCAAAAGAGCACAAAAATGTGATCACTGACCAGTAGAAAAACATCGCCTGGTTAGAAAAATCCCGATTTCTGTTATACCATGTTGATGAGAGGGTCAGAATTTGGTGCAAACAGTGTGAATTGACAAACAACTGTGTCAACAGTTGAGGCTGGTGGAGTAATGGTGTTTGGAATGCTTTCTTGGCACACCTGGATCTTCTGATACCTGTGGAAGGACGCCGCAATGATGTGTAAGGTTCTAAAGGCCAAAGGAGGTCCAATGCATTACTTATTGAAGGTGTCTAATAATGTGGCCATTCAAGCTACTATACGTCTGAAAAATCCAGAGACGTTGTTTTCAGACCAGATAAATAGCCAATATCAGTTCATGGGTTGCATAGGGATTCCCTGGATTTGTTTGCCTTGTAATGCTTCTACCATCCCCAGAGGAAGAGTATGGTCAAAAATCATATAGATCACTCGAAATACCTTGATCTAATGGTCCACCATAACATCACTTATAATGGTCAAGAGGGGTGTCGTCTCTCCTTAAGGAGAGCACCCAAAAAGTGTGTGGAGACACCCTGGGTGGGTGAGTGGGTTGGGGGATGGCATAGTCTCTTCCCAAGGAGCGCATCCAGAAGGGGTGTGAAAAGACACCTGAAAAGTGAGTGAGGAGACTTGTATGGCCATGCATGCTCCTCTGGGTAATTTATGCAAATTCTATCTTTCTTATTTGCATCACTTATATTGGGGTATCCCCATTACTTTCCATTTCTAATATTACATTTACAGTACACATTGGTATTGTCAGTAATTGCTGAGTAGTGCGAGTCCAGGAGAGGAGACAGCAGTGGTATAAGCAGGGGGCGCAGCAGCTGACTACTACAGCTGCAATCATTTATGTCAGTAGATGCTGAGATGCCTTCGAAACACATTTCAGGAACAGATTAAAGCTGTCGAGTAAGAGATACTGAAGAAACATAAAGGTCAAGTACAGCCATGAAAGAAGCATAGGAAGATAGTGGCTGTATTGAGCGTAACTCTCTCCCAGGACCTTTGCCAAATTTCAGTGCCCCTAAAGATTGAAACCTTAAACCAAGAGACATTTCAAATATGTGGGCAAGGGACCAACTAGGCATAAATCCAACAAGAAATGCTACAGTGTGGAAGGATACTGCATCAGATAACCCCGCTCAGAGTCCATAGGGGTGAAGTGGTCCACTTGACCTCTTTGCCATTGAAACTGGCATCAATACATCTTCCAGGGCCGGTCTGTGGCTTCAGATTAGACATTTAACTATAAGTCTGTAGAAGCTTTGGACATCCAGTGGTTTTTCCGGCCAAATGCTTGGACTCTTCATCTTACAACAGCTGGAGGGTGACTGTTTGATGACCTCCGTAGTACTATTCATAAACATGGTTCCTTTTTTTGCCTGAACAGGGACAATTTTAGAGCAAGAAAGAACATGGAATCAACCTTCCATGAACCTCATGAACCTTGCTTTCTTATTACAACTGGCAGGAAATCCAGTACAATATTATACAGTATATATCAAGCAACGGATGTGGACCCTACTGTGCCACTGACCGATTTGGCTTTGGGCTACTCCTGAGGGCTGCACCTAGGTGACCCCTGCTTTTACCTCTGCAACCTCTCTTTAAGGGATCTGGTCTTCAGGAAAGGGGCCCCCAGGGTATTACCCCAAGAGACTTGGTGCAGGGTTGGCTGACATGTATTTGTCAAAGGCACTGTAGCACGATACCGTAAGGACAGGCAGAGACATAGTTGAACTCATTGTCTGAGGTCAGGATGGGAGAAGTTGGGGAAGCTGGGTGAAAACCTGGAATCAAACAGGACTTTACAGAACATCACATTAAATAACTAGATGACCATCTGTATTGGTTGGGGATGAAAAAGCTGGATGCACCGTAAAGACAGCAGTGTTAGGAGATAGGATGGTATGGTGCCCGCTGCAAAGAAAACAGAGGGGATACTGATGGCTGCAACCAGTGGGAGATGGAGGTAGGTGAAGCATCCAAATGCAGAGAGCGGCCATAACCACATAACTGGGTTTCTGATATCTCTAATGGTTTAGATACAGTATCGCAATTTGTATCTTGTGTAGCAGACTTATATATACCGCAGGGACAGACAGACAAGTTAATCTCAAGGCTGGACAAGTCCATTCTTAGGGCTAACAAAACTATGCATTCATCTTCACTGGGGCTTCCCATGGTCTGGACCCCAGGAAAAACCCAAATTTACCATTAAACATTGCACTGACCCAGATCACCAGGGAATATTATGTGAAAACCCATACTGTCCTAGACCACAAGGGAATTTATAACTGATTATAGGTAATACTATTGCTACCACCAGAGAGTTTAAAATTATGAGAAAAACTAAAATGGTGACTGGTAGGGGCCTATTTTGTTTTTTGACCAGGGCCTCATATTCTAGAAAGCTAAAACTGAAGCTGATAACATCATTATACACTGGATAAAGATTGTACTTTGTAATGTACATTGTGCATTAATTATGAGCCATACAGAAGTTATCAAAAGTTATTCACTTACCTGTTCCGTTGCTGGCGTCCTCGTCTCCATGGTTGCCGTCTAATTTTCGCCGTCTAATGGCCAAATTAGACGCGCTTGCGCAGTCCGGGTCTTCTTCTCTTCTCAATGGGGCTCGGTGTAGCTCCGTGTAGCTCCGCCCCGTCACGTGCCGATTCCAGCCAATCAGGAGGCTGGAATCGGCAATGGACCGCACAGAAGAGCTGCGGTCCACGGAGGTAGAAGATCCCGGCGGCCATCTTCAACCGGTAAGTAAGAAGTCACCGGAGCGCGGGGATTCAGGTAAGCGCTGTGCGGTGTTCTTTTTTAACCCCTGCATCGGGGTTGTCTCGCGCCGAACGGGGGGGGGGGGGGGGGGGGTTGAAAAAAAAACAAAACCCATTTCGGCGCGGGACAACCCCTTTAAGGCCCAAAGCCTGTAGTCACATAAGTCTGCAAATTCTGGAAGCTAGTGAGACTGTAGGTGAGTAATTCTGTTTTGATGTGTGATATAACTTTTTATTCCACAGTGAAATTCATGATGTTATGTGCATTTTATAACTGCTTGTAAGTAAGTGACATCTTGAAAGCATGGGAAGATACGGGCCAACTGTTAGAGTCAGGGGGACACCAAGAGCTTGTGGTTGCAGGAGACGTAAGAGCATTGCCTCACAAAGATGTCACTGAGAGTAAGTCCTATATGAGGGGTCGACGCAGTACAGAGGACAATGCATGACATCTTAATGAGGCAGTAAGGAGAGTATTGCAGTAGAGTATGCCTTTAGTCTGTGGGATGGTTACGAGTGCAAACAGGAAAGATACCACTGATGCCCAGATGGTTGGCCTCATCATCTTACTATTGTGGCTGCCGAGACAATTTCTACAAGCAGTAAAGATCAACTTGCAAGTTATCAGGTCTTAGGCCACCCCATGTTCGGATGGTGACCCAGTTGGCCTTCAAGTCCACAATCAGAGGTCAAGATAGAGAACATAGATGCTTGGTGCTGCACACAGAACCAGGACCAAGAAGGATACACTGGTCACTGCAAGAGAGATGACACAAATGAACCAGCGATCTCTAGCTTGTGGAATGGCCGTACATAGAGATAGGGCAGGGCATAGTGAAGTTTACTTGGAGATTGAAGGTAATGGAAATGTAGCCTTGGACTGGTATGTGTTAGGAGGGTGTAGGGAGTAACTGGGAGGATTAGGACTAATCTTTATTAGGTGATCAGCATCACCTTCACATGGAATGTTCCTATTATAAGGGCCATAAATCTCTTATCAGCCCTACAGCTCATATCAATCAGAAAAAAACATTTACCAAAATCATGGGGAACTGAACCTAAAATTGTTTTTTACTGCAGAAACTACTGTAATCTTGGTATATTTCGTTGTAGGGGTTGAATACTTATGCAAGCAGTATCCTTGCCTACATAATTGATCATACAGGGATCATTTGATGTTTTATATAAATAATACAATGGTAGAGTTGGAAGGGACCTCCAGGGTCATCGGGTCCAGCCCCCAGCTCAATGCAGGATTCACTAAATCATCTCAGACAGTTGTCTGTCCAGCCTTTGTTTGGAGACTTCCACTGACCGTGGTAACCTGTTCCACTCATTGATCAGCCTCACTGTCAGAAAGTTTTTGCATGAGGCGCAATTCTGAAAGCTCTCGTTTCCATTAAAAAGGACTCACCACCTCCTGTGGCAACCCGTTCCACTCATTGATCACTCTCACTGTCTAATATCTAATTTGTGTCTCTTCCTTTTCAGTTTCATCCTATTGCTTCTAGTCTTTCCTTGTACAAATGAGAATAGGGCTGATCCCTTTGTACTGTGACAGCCCTTCAGATATTTGTAGACCGCTATTAAGTCTCCTCTCAGCCTTCTTTTTTGCAAGCTAAACATTCCCAGATCCTTTAACCGTTCTTCATAGGACATGATTTGCAGACCGCTTACGATCTTAGTAACTTTTCTCTGAACTTGCTCCAGTTTGTCTATGTCTTTTTTAAAGTGGGGTGCCCAGAACTGGACACAGTATTCCAGATGAGGTCTGACTAAGGAGGAATAGAGGGGAATAATGACCTCATGTGATCTAGACTCTATGCTTCTCTTAAGACATCACAAAAGTGTTTTGCTTTTTTGCTGCTGCATCACATTGTTGACTCATGTTCAGTCTTTTTCACATGTGCTGCTGCTGCTTATTTAATTCCTCCCACTCAGTATGCGCCTTTTAAAAAATTTTCTTGCTGATGAATAGGACTTGGCATTTCACTCTGTTAAATGCCATTCTGTTTGTCACCGCCGATTGTTCCAGCTCGTCTAGATCTTTTTGATCCTCTCTCTCTTCTCTAGTGCTACCTATCCCTCCTAGCTTTGTGTCGTCAGCTTGACAAATGTGACCTACACCAATCAGACACTGATTTGACATTTGGTTTAAGAGTTTATATAAAGTCTATGCAAAGAACTTCTATTTGAGTCGTCTCCTGGTTTCGAAAATATCTCAAGTTGTAGGTTTCCAAAAATGTTACAAAAATTCTAAAAATGCAGCAGTAAAAAACAATACTTGAAGCTATTTTGGTATTACAAGTGCAAAATATGCTGTATGGTGAATGCTAAATGACATAAGTGTTACTCACAACGTAGATGTCAGCCAGAAGAGTAACGAGTAAATGGCTGCAGGTCCTAAGATCCTGGATTTTCCTTCTAGGAGTTTATGTATATATAATGGATATAGGTAATTGCTATTCCATACAGAATTTGGAAACTTTGGAGGAGTCTTCCATTTCATTTAACTAGAGACTAAACTGTTTCAAACAACGTCCCATAAAGTAAATCTATGCTGTAAAGCTACTTCTTTAACTCTTTAAAGAACAAAACAATTTTTTTTGTTTTTGCACCCTTGTGTCACGATAGAGCAGATGTATGAGGCCTAATTCGGTGGGAGATGAGGTTTAATTTCATCTAATTTTATTTTAGTTTTAGCCCTTATATATACGGCATTTTCCTGAAAATAATAATAATCTTTATTTGTATAGCACCAACTTATTCCGCAGCGCTTTCAGGCATGGATAAATGCAAAACAATACAACAATTGCAACAATTACAATGTGAGGTACATTGGGTTAGACACAAATGGGTTGAGGGTGGTACAGGCGGTGCAGGGGTTGGGGAACACAGGCAATAGGAAATTTCATGTACAGATCATTTATTAGAAGGCAAACAGGGTGGAGCACCATAGTGAGGGGCAGGGGACTAGGTCAGGAGATTTGGTATGCTTCCCTGAAGAGGTGCGTTTTAAAGGCACGTCTGAAGTTTCGTGCATCGGGAATTGTCCGGATGCCTTGGGGTAGAGCATTCCAGAGGATGGGTGCTGCTCTGGTGAAGTCCTGTAGGCGAGCATGTGAGGTTCGTATTACAGGGGTGTTTAGTCTGAGTGTGTTAGCCGATCGGAGTGAGCGGGCTGGGTGGTGTACGGACAGGAGGGAGGCGATGTATGGTGGCGCAGCGCCATGCAGAGCTTTGTGAGTGAGGTAGAGGAGTTTAAGTTTAGTTCTGCAGTGGATGGGCAGCCAATGCAGCGACTGGCATAATGCAGAGGCATCTGAGTAACGACTGGATAGAAAAATGAGTCTAGCTGCTGCATTTGATATGGATTGGAGTGGAGCGAGTCTAGTGCGGGGGAGGCCGATGAGTAGCGAGTTGCAGTAGTCAAGCCGGGAGTGGATGAGGGCAACCACGAGCGTCTTTAGCGTGTCCGTGGTTAGGAACGGACGTATTTTAGCAATATTTCTGAGGTGCATGTGGCATGTTTGGGCCAGAGATTGGATATGGGGGGCAAAGGAGAGGTCAGAGTCCAGTGTGACCCCAAGGCATCGGGCATGCTGTCTGGGGGTTATGATGGTGCCAGACACTGGAATGGAGATGTTGAGGGGAGGTCGGTTAGAAGGTGGAAAGACAAGGAGGTCAGTTTTAGAGAGGTTTAGTTTGAGAAAAAGGGAGGACATAGTGCTAGAGACAGCGGACAGACAGTCAGTGATATTTTGGAGGAATGGTCCAGAGATCTCACGAGAGGAGGTGTATAGTTGAGTGTCATCAGCGTAGAAATGGTATTGGAGGCCAAATGTGTGGATGGTTTGTCCAATTGGGGCAGTATAGATAGAGAAGAGAAGGGGACCAAGGACCGAGCCCTGGGGTACACCAACAGCGAGAGGAAGTGGAGCAGAGATAGAACCAGCAAAGGAAACACTGAAAGAGCGATCAGAGAGGTAGGAAGAGAACCAGGAGAGAGCAGTATCCTTTAGACCAATAGAGTGGAGCATAGTGAGAAGGAGATTATGGTCAACAGTGTCAAATGCAGCAGACAGGTCAAGGAGGATTAGTAGGGAGTAATCACCTCTCGACTTTGCAGTCATCAGGTCATTTGTTACTTTTGTAAGGGCAGTTTCGGTCGCATGTAGAGAGTGGAAGCCAGACTGGAGGGGGTCGAGGAGCGAGTTGTCAGAGAGAAAGCGAGTAAGGCGGGAGTAGACCAGGCGTTCCAGTAATTTGAAGATGAAGGGGAGGTTTGAGACGGATCAATAGTTGGCAGCATCAGTTGGGTCCAGGGTTGGTTTTTTAAGCAGAGGGGATATAATGGAGTGTTTGAATGAGGATGGAAAAGTGCCAGAGGTTAGGGAGAGGTTGCAGATTGTGGGGAGGTGAGTGATGAGAGCTGGGGAAAGGGACCGGAGGAGGGGCAGCAGAAAGGAGCCTGGAGACTTCTTCCTCTGTCGTTACTTCTAGCGTAGATAGTGAGTAGGTGCTGGATGCAGTGCTGATGAAGCTGGGATCGGGGCTAACCATGCAGCTTTCATAGATTTCTTTTCGAATGTGGTCGATTTTTACTTTGAAATAGGCAGCTAGTTCTCCAGCAGTCAGGTCTGTCGCAGGGGCCTGTTCTTTGGGGCTGAGGAGGGAGTGAAAGGTCTCAAAGAGTTGTTTGGGGTTGTGGGATAGTGAGGAGACAAGGGAGGTGAAATAAACTTGTTTGGCATGGTGAAGGGCTAGGTTATAAGTTTTAAGCATGAATTTGAAGTGGAGGAAGTCTGCTGGCAGCTTTGACTTTCTCCACAGCCGCTCGGCGCGCCTAGAGCACCCCGGATGAAGCGCATTTGGGACGTGAGCCAGGGTTGCCGTGGTCTGCGTTTGATGGCTCGAGTCACGGGTGGTGCCGCTTCATCCAGGGCACAGCTGAGGGTGGTGTGGTAGCATTCGGTAGTATTCGGCTGCCAGGTTAGGGCAGGGGAGGCGAGAGATAGGGGATAGGGAGGACTGAATAGTTTCGGCAAACTGTTTAGTGCCTGATGGAGAAAGAGAGAAGGTTGTGATCTGAGAGTGGAAGTGGGGAGTTAGTAAAGTGAGAAGCAGAGCAGAGACGGAGGAAAACTAAATCGAGAGTGTTACCATCTCTATGAGTGGGGGAGTCAGAGATTAGTGATAGGCCAAGGGAGGAGGTAAGTGTTAAAAGCCGGGAGACAGATGAGGAGCTAGAGTCGTTAGTAGGGATTTTGAAATCACCAAGGATGAGGGTTGGGATTTCACAGGATAGGAAGTGGGGGAGCCAGGCAGCAAAGTGGTCTAGGAACAGGCGGGTGGGACCTGGGGGGCGGTAAATAACTGCGACACGCAGAGGCAGTGGGCGGAAGAGTCGCAGGGTGTGGACTTCGAAGGAGTGGAAGGTAAGTGAGGGAGCTGAGGGAATGACCTGGAAGGTACAGTTTGGGGAGAGGATGATGCTTACTCCTCCGCCGGGTCTGTCATCCGATCTGGGGGTGTGGGAGAACTGCAGGCCATCATAGGACAATGCAGCGGGGGAGGTAGAATCGGACTACTGTATCCAGGTTTCCGTGAGGGCGAGCAAGTTCAAGCATTTACTGGTGAAATGTTCATGGATAGTTGGGAGTTTGTTACATGCAGATTGGGAGTTCCATAGGGCGCATTTGAATGGGGCAGGAGGGGCATTTTGGTAGAGAACAGTACGGGGTGGGCCTGGGTTGGGGGAGATGTCCCCTGCAGCTAGGAGTAGCAGAGTAGCAAGGGTGAGCACATGGCTAGGGGATTTGTGTGGGTGTCTGAGGCGTTTCTCTGCAGTATTGGGGGGTTGAAGGCGTCTTAGGAAGTTGAACAGTGCCTGGGAGCCATACATAGGTGAGGAGAGGAGGGAGGGGCTGATGTGGATGGAGTGTGTTGGGCCTCGGCGTTGGAAGAAAGTGTTAAGGCTTGAAAAGAGGATAGTGAAGGAGATTAATGCGATGAGGAGAGCATTTCCCTCCAGGCTTTGGACAGTTGTGCATGATACCTGTCTCCTGCTCTGTCGAACTGCGCTGTATAACTGCATCATTCGACAGCATAAAACACTTGTTGCTGGACACTTAGTGCTGGAGACATCAGGTGAGGCAGCCTCTGGTGAGGCATGGAGGATAGAACTCAAGATCCTGTCTTATATTAATTTCTGCCCCAAAAAGGCACTAGGTCTTATTTTGGGGAGGTCTTATTATACTTACCTAGCAGGCTTGGTTCATGTCCCTCCCACTGCTCCCCACAGCTCTGACACACTTACCGCAATCCTCGGGCTGCTAATACATCACTTTCTGGTTACGGGATTCACAAAAAGCCGCCTCCAGGAAGTGATGGCTGTGATTGGTTCTTCGACTACTGCTCAGCCAATCAATGCAGTGCTGGATGAACCAACGTGATGGCTGTGATTGAATTATCCAGTGCTGCATTGATTGGCTGAACAGCGGTGGAAGAACCATTCAACAGCCCTCGTGTTGTAAAGGCTGGATTTATGATTTGGATTAGACGCGGCCAATCACAGTCATCACATTGGTTCATCCAGTGCTGCATTGATTGGCTGAGCAGCGGTTGAAGAACCAATCACAGCCATCGTTTCCTGGAGGTGGGAGGCGGCTGAGGACTACGGAATCACACCAAACCGCGCTGAAGCTCTAGAGAGCAGCAGGAGGGACCTGGACCGAGCCTGCTAGGTAATGTATTTTTTAATATAGTGTAACCAGGGCTTATTTTCAGGGTATGGCTTACATTTCAAGGCTCCCTGAAAATTAGGCTAGGTCTTATTTTTGGGAAAACAGGGGATATTTTATGAGTTAAAACTGTGTTTTCAGTCATTGAGCTGCAAATCTGCCCCTTCCTTTCACACATAAAGGGATGACTATACTTAGGCCGGGCTTACACAAGTGTAAGTTAACCACTTATTACGCGTGTGATGTACGCGCTTGTGAAACGCAGTAATTCACAGGCAATCAAATACATTGCCTTGCGTTGTTTCACTCACATTTGCGTGTGCATTGTGTAATGCGTGAGCGCAAAAAAGAACGCAGCATGTTCTACTTTGTCGCATATTACGTGCAAGAGAGCCCATTGTTCTCTATGGGCACATAATCAACGCAGACGCAATCACACTGTGTATTAGGCCGCGTATATAAGCGCCGTTGTGGTGCAACAGTGTGGGAAATATAAACAAAAAAAGAACCAGGAAGATTGCGCATAACAGAGTTCGTAAGATACACAGTTATGCGCAGGAAAATATCACTGCTATACGCGGCAATAGGCCATTTCGCCGCAGTGAAAGCCTGTGTGAATCATGCAGGGTTTTACGCATACGGCCGTGTGAGCCTAGTTACTACTGGTAGCATGAAGCGCTACCTGCAGCACAATCAGGTTGTAAAGGTAGTCCTCCTCTTCCAGGATGAAAAAGTCCATACGGGCTGTTGCAAGAAGTTTCTCCCAGTAGAGTCTCCAGAGCATGGAGCAGATACTACCCTGTTTCCCTGAAAATAAGACATACCCTGAAAATAAGACATAGCATGATTTTCCAGAATTTTTGAGGATGCAAAATGATTTTTCAGGCTTTTTCAGGATGCTTGAAATATAAGCCCTACTCCAAAATTAAGACCTGCTAACAGTTAATTTAAAAAGTCAATTTAAATAGTGTCCAGGCAGCTATACATGTAAAAAAGTTAAATGTTTTTGAACAAAAATTAATATAAGACACTGTCTTATTTTCTGGGAAACACGGTAGGAAACGGGCCGTTACATGAGGAGAGCTGGACAAGGCCATAGAAGGACATGAACCCAACCTCAGGCCCAGAGAAACCCGAGGGGAGCGCTGCCAGAGACCCTTCAGCTTCACATTGAGCTTATGTGACATATGTGAAAGTGTCTGGAGGCAAAGGAGATCATCAAGATCCGATTTGTGATCTAAGAGATTTTGTTTATTCAGGTGTATGATACATGTATACAAACAAAAGAAAATGAACCCGTTCCAGCATTTTTTATTGTGAGTTTGAAAAAATATATATATTTTTTAACTTCTTGTACTGTTTATCACTAACAGAGCAAAAAATATGTTAAAAAGTTAAGGCTTTTAAACCGCTGTGTAAGCAAAATTGCTTAAAAAAAAGTATCACTGAAGTCCAAAAAGAACTTTCTTCATTCCTTTTTCTTATTTCTGTAACCTGGCAAAATGCTAGCTAAATATATATAATACACTTCAAATAGCGAATAACAGTGAAAAATAACACTTCGTGCAGGATTTCACATCAGCACCTGAAAATCACAGCGGAACTGTTTGCTTTGGCACTGCCGGCCGCGGCACACATGTACTAGGCCGGTGCAAAATTGTTTTTCTATGGTAAATTATATAGGGGGAAAATGTAAATACTAATTATACATTCTACAGCCAAAAATAATAGCAGGGATATCACATACAACAGAGGCACAGCTTGAGATTCCGAACCTGGTACTAAAAGCTATACTATGTATCATACTAAATTATACCATAGGTATCCATTCTATACAGTTTGCAAGAATAGAAACATATTTTCAGCTGTTACTAAAGAGTTCCAGATCATGTGACTACTATGGGGCCCACAATGAGAAGAGTACCCAGCCCTGAACTGCTGCTTCCTGGCCTTACATTACATGGTTATGACATTTACATGCAGCCACCACTAGTGGGAGCTCACTACACAGAGATTTTTAACAACTTGCTTTGATATTAGATATATAAATTCATATACAGTGAGCTCCCCCTAGTGGTGGTTGCAAGAAGACTGAATTGATTTATTTAAAGAGGCTGTCCGGGTGTTACACAATTTTTAAAAAACGCAATCAAATCTGCTCAAATTACAAAAGCAGCGGTATTACCTGTGCTCTCCCCCAGTGGTGATCCAGTGCTGCAGCCCTACAGACCTCCTTGGCTGGTAGTTTTGGAATGACTACCACCTGACCGATGCAGCCAATCAGAGGCCACAATGATCATGTGCTGTTCTCTTGACATCCCCGATCAGATGCTGGGAACCACAATTCTAAGAGAACAGCACCTGACTGCCGTGGCCTCTGATTGGTTGCAGCAGTCAAGTGGTAGTCGTCCCTAAGGGAGATTTTTTGTCTTGAGGTTTACACCATTTTTTGTAGCATAAAAAATAGCAAATTTAAAAATTTGCAAGAGTTATTAGCCAGGGAGAACAGTAGCTAAAAACACTCTGGAGGACTAATAAATTCCATGACAGTCTATTCATTTCAATGGAAGATGTAAATAAGGGAGATGGAATAAATCCTCCACAGTGCCACCTATTGAAAGGCAGCATTCCTTCGAGTCAAAGTGGGACTTTTTATACAAGTCTTGCTACAATGACTGGGAATCAAAAGCAAAGCCAGACCCCATGTACATACAGCTGTTTCCGGGTTATTGCCCATCATCAGTGTACAGTAGGAGTCTGGCTTTTGCTAGTGAGAGGCCTGGGACAGGGGTCAGAAACGCTCTTTTCTCCTTAGGGAGAGCAACTATATACTATAAACTAAGTGAGGAGACTCAAATGGCCAACCAGGAATGCTGCCTTTCAATAGGTGGCACTGTGGAGGATTTATTCCATCTCCCTTATTTGCATATTACCCAGAGGAGCGTGCGTGGCCATTTGAGTCTCCTCACTTAGTTTATAGTATATAGTTGCTCTCCCTAAGGAGAAAAGAGCGTTTCTGACCCCAATGGAAGATGTGTAATTCCTCATTTTTCCTGCGGTGGTGCTGCAGAGGAATTAAACACTTGTTGTTGGTTTCCTTCACAGCAGACTGCTGTGAGTCTCATCTGCAGAACTTCATGAGATCAGTTTGTCTAGGGGCGTCCATATAGCAACAAGAGATTGTCATATGATGATAAAACCCGTAAAGTTTTTTGGGACAGGTTGGAGGACTTCAGATATGAGAAACCAGAGAAATTTTCAAACATGATGGAATTTCTGCAAGAGGAGATAAACTTTGATGACAATTATGATCTGATCAGGATAATTTATGAAGATGGCTACTCTGCAGATCAAGGTGTCACAATAATGGGGCTTATTTACTATTCAAAACATGACAGTTTTATTGTGCAGATTACACCACAAAACTGTCTTGGATGCTTGCGCCACATTTGTCATATATATTTAGACACTTTCAGACAGTCATTTCTACACGTCCAAAAAAGGGCGCGGCCTACATAGCACGAAAAACATAGCCAAATTCATGCTAATTGTTCAAAACTTTTGGTGAAATATTTGGCGTAACCTAAGCCAACCAATAGGGATCTAAACTTAGACTAAATAGTCTTAAAATTCAACAGCTTTAGCATTCCATGATAAACTGGAGCATTTTAAGAATGTCTAGTATAAGTTTTCACTAATTTATAGACAGTCTTAGTAAATAAGGGCCCATGTGTGCAGCCAGTTCCATACTAGAACTAAACTGCCTCACAGAGATAATGCGACTCCATTAGAGATGAGCGAGCACCAAAATGCTCGGGTGCTCGTTACTCGGGACAAAATTTTCGCGATGCTCGAGGGTTCGTTTCGAGTAACGAACCCCATTGAAGTCAATGGGCGACTCGAGCATTTTTGTATATCGCCGATGCTCGCTAAGGTTTTCATCTGTGAAAATCTGGGCAATTCAAGAAAGTGATGGGAACGACACAGCAACGGATAGGGCAGGCGAGGGGCTACATGTTGGGCTGCATTTCAAGTTCCCAGGTCCCACTATTAAGCCACAATAGCGGCAAGATTGGGCCCCCCCCCCTCCCAACAACCTTTACTTCTGAAAAGCCCTCATTAGCATGGCATACCTTAGCTAAGCACCACACTACCTCCAACAAAGCACAATCACTGCCTGCATGACACTCCGCTGCCACTTCTTGATGAGTGTAAGCCTGTCGGCACTGTCGGATGATTCCCCCAGCCGCACTAAACACCCTCTCTGACAAGACGCTAGCCGCAGGACAAGCAAGCACCTCCAGGGCATACAGCGCGAGTTCAGGCCACGTGTCCAGCTTCGACACCCAGTAGTTGTAGGGGGCAGAGGTGTCACGGAGGACGGTCGTGCGATCGGCTACGTACTCCCTCACCATCCTTTTACAGTGCTCCCGCCGACTCAGCCTTGACTGGGGAGCGGTGACACAGTCTTGCTGGGGAGCCAGAAAGCTGTCAAAGGCCTTAGAGAGTGTTCCCCTGCCTGTGCTGTACATGCTGCCTGATCTCTGCGCCTCCCCTGCTACCTGGCCCTCGGAACTGCGCCTTCGGCCACTAGCGCTGTCGGATGGGAATTTTACCATCAGTTTGTCCGCCAGGGTCCTGTGGTATAGCATCACTCTCGAACCCCTTTCCTCTTCGGGTATGAGAGTGGAAAGGTTCTCCTTATACCGTGGGTCGAGCAGTGTGTACACCCAGTAATCCGTAGTGGCCAGAATGCGTGTAACGCGAGGGTCACGAGAAAGGCACCCTAACATGAAGTCAGCCATGTGTGCCAGGGTACCTGTACGCAACACATGGCTGTGCTCACTAGGAAGATCACTTTCAGGATCCTCCTCCTCCTCCTCCTCAGGCCATACACGCTGAAAGGATGACAGGCAAGCAGCATGGGTACCCTCAGCAGTGGGCCAAGCTGTTTCTTCCCCCTCCTCCTCATCCTCCTCATGCTCCTCCTCCTCCTCCTCCTCAACGCGCTGAGATATAGACAGGAGGGTGCTCTGACTATCCAGCGACATACTGTCTTCCCCCGCCTCTGTTTCCGAGCGCAAAGCGTCTGCCTTTATGCTTTTCAGGGAACTTCTCAAGAGGCATAGCAGAGGAATGGTGACGCTAATGATTGCAGCATCGCCGCTCACCATCTGGGTAGACTCCTCAAAGTTTCCAAGGACCTGGCAGATGTCTGCCAACCAGGCCCACTCTTCTGTAAAGAATTGAGGAGGCTGACTCCCACTGCGCCGCCCATGTTGGAGTTGGTATTCCACTATAGCTCTACGCTGCTCATAGAGCCTGGCCAACATGTGGAGCGTAAAGTTCCACCGTGTAGGCACGTCGCACAGCAGTCGGTGCACTGGCAGATTAAACCGATGTTGCAGGGTGCGCAGGGTGGCAGCGTCCGTCTTGGACTTGCGGAAATGTGCGCTGACCCGGCGCACCTTTCCGAGCAGGTCTGACAAGCGTGGGTAGCTTTTCAGAAAGCGCTGAACCACCAAATTAAAGACGTGGGCCAGGCATGGCATGTACGTGAGGCTGCCGAGCTGCAGAGCCACCACCAGGTTACGGCCGTTGTCACACACGACCATGCCCGGTTGGAGGCTCAGCGGCGCAAGCCAGCGGTCGGTCTGCTCTGTCAGACCCTGCAGCATTTCGTGGGCCGTGTGCCTCTTCTCTCCTAAGCTGAGTAGTTTCAGCACGGCCTGCTGACGCTTGCCCACCGCTGTGCTGCCACGACGCGCGACACCGACTGCTGGTGACGTGCTGCTGCTGACACATCTTGATTGTGAGACAGATGTTGCGTAGGAGGAGGAAGAGGGTGGTTGAGTGGAGGAAGCATACACCGCCGCAGATACCACCACCGAGCTGGGGCCCGCAATTCTGGGGGTGGGTAGGACGTGAGCGGTCTCAGGCTCTGACTCTGTCCCAGCCTCCACTAAATTCACCCAATGTGCCATCAGGGAGATATAGTGGCCCTGCCCGCCTGTGCTTGTCCACGTGTCCGTTGTTAAGTGGACCTTGGCAGTAACCGCGTTGGTGAGGGCGTGTACAATATTGCGGGAGACGTGGTCGTGCAGGGCTGGGACGGCACATCGGGAAAAGTAGTGGCGACTGGGAACTGAGTAGCGCGGGGCCGCCGCCGCCATCATACCTTTGAAAGCCTCCGTTTCCACAACCCTATACGGCAGCATCTCCAGGCTGATAAATTTGGCTATGTGCACGTTTAACGCTTGAGCGTGCGGGTGCGTGGCGGCATACTTGCGCTCCAACACTTGCGCTAGCGACAGCTGGACGGTGCGCTGAGAGACATTGGTGGATGGGGCCGAGCACAGCGGAGGTGAGGGTGTGGGTGCAGGCCAGGAGACGGTAGTGCCTGTGTCCTGAGAGGGGGGGTGGATCTCAGTGGCAGGTTGGGGCACAGGGGGAGAGGCAGCGGTGCAAACCGGAGGCGGTGAAAGGCCTTCGTCCCACCTTGTGGGGTGCTTGGCCATCATATGTCTGCGCATGCTGGTGGTGGTGAGGCTGGTGGTGGTGGCTCCCCGGCTGATCTTGGCGCGACAAAGGTTGCACACCACTGTTCGTCGGTCGTCTGCACTCTCAGTGAAAAACTGCCACACCTTTGAGCACCTCGGCCTCTGCAGGGTGGCATGGCGCAAGGGGGCGTTTTGGGAAACAGTTGGTGGATTATTCGGTCTGGCCCTGCCTCTACCCCTGGCCACCGCACTGCCTCTTCCAACCTGCCCTGCTGCTGCACTTGCCTCCCCCTCTGAAGACCTGTCCTCAGTAGGCGTAGCAAACCAGGTGGGGTCAGTCACCTCATCGTCCTGCTGCTCTTCCTCCGAATCCTCTGTGCGCTCCTCCCTCGGACTTACTCCAATTACTACTACCTGAATGATAGACAACTGTGTCTCATCGTCATCGTCCTCCTCACCTACTGAAAGCTCTTGAGACAGTTGTCGGAAGTCCCCAGCCTCATCCCCCGGACCCCGGGAACTTTCCAAAGGTTGGGCATCGGTCACGACAAACTCCTCCGGTGGGAGAGGAACCATTGCTGCCCAATTTTGGCAGGGGCCCGAGAACAGTTCCTGGGAGTCTGCCTGCTCCTCAGAATGTGTCATTGTAATGGAGTGAGGAGGCTGGGAGGAAGGAGGAGCAGCAGCCAGAGGATTCAGAGTTGCAGCAGTGGACGGCGCAGAATTCTGGGTGGTCGATAGATTGCTGGATGCACTTTCTACCATCCACGACAGGACCTGCTCACACTGCTCATTTTCTAATAAAGGTCTACCACGTGGACCCATTATTTGTGAGATGAATGTGGGGACGCCAGAAACGTGCCTCTCTCCTAATCCCGCAGCAGTCGGCTGCGATACACCTGGATCAGGAGCTCGGCCTGTGCCCACACCCTGACTTGGGCCTCCGCGTCCTCGCCCACGTCCACGTCCTCTAGGCCTACCCCTACCCCTCAGCATGCTGTATTACCAGTAGTGCAGAAACAGAACGCTGTAATTAAATGTGCCGCTTATTGGCCTGTGGTTGGAGGCTGACTTCCCTTACGGAACGCACAGCAGAGCCAGGAAACAATTTTGCGCACGCCTGTAGTGAGACGTAGGTGCGTATGACTGAGCTAGTGGAATTCACAGCGCAGAAGCAGTCAAGTGGCCAAAGGCCAGTAGTAGGCCTTAAGTATTTTGCTTCTATTTTTTTAAAATGCTGAGCTGATACAGCAGACAGATACTGTAGGCAGCGTATAATATTATGTATACTCTTTCCCTCTGGCGGGATGACGGCGATCATGTAACAGAGACAGCAGATCCAGGAAACAATTTTGCGCAAGCCTGCTGTAACGCTTAGCTGTGTATTAAAGGGGTTGTCCCGCGCCGAAACGGGTTTTTTTTTTTTTTAACCCCCCCCCCCCCCCCCCCCCCGTTCGGCGCGAGACAACCCTGATGCAGGGGTTAAAAAACAAACCGCTCAGCGCTTACCTGAATCCCGGCGGTCCGGCGTCTTCATACTTACCTGCTGAAGATGGCCGCCGGGGTCTGCTCCCTCCGTGGACCGCAGCTCTTCTGTGCGGTCCATTGCCGATTCCAGCCTCCTGATTGGCTGGAATCGGAACGTGACGGGGCGGAGCTACACGGAGCCGGCATTCTGCACGAGCGGCTCCATTGAAGAGAGCAGAAGACCCGGACTGCGCAAGCGCGGCTAATTTGGCCATCGGAGGGCGAAAATTAGTCGGCTCCATGGGAACGAGGACGCTAGCAACGGAGCAGGTAAGTATAAAACTTTTTATAACTTCTGTATGGCTCATAATTAATGCACAATGTACATTACAAAGTGCATTATTATGGCCATACAGAAGTGTATAGACCCACTTGCTGCCGCGGGACAACCCCTTTAATTAGGACTACTACCCCCAGCAGATAGATACTGTAGGCAGCGTATAATATTATGTATACTGTTTCTCTCTGGCGGGATGACAGCGCTGAAGTAACAGAGACAGCAGATGCAGGAAACAATTTTGCGCAAGCCTGCTGTAACGCTTAGCTGCGTATTAATTAGGACTACTACCCCCAGCAGACACGCAGTAAACTGAAGACGGTCACAGGCAGCCCAAATATAGTATTTTTCCCCAATTTTTTGGAAAAAGCCCACTGCCTATATAGCCTGAATATCTCTTTCCCTGCCTCACCAGTACTGGCCCTATACTCTGTACAATGACTGCAGACTGCGGACGCAATGCTCTGCACGCCCGATATGCAAAAAAAAAAATTGTGCAACACTGCTAAAAGCAGCCTCAACAGTACTGCACACGGTCAGATGTGGCCCTAAGAAGGACCGTTGGGGTTCTTGAAGCCTAAAATCACTCCTAACACTCTCCCTATAGCAGCTCCGGCATCAGCAGCACTTTCCCTGAGCTATGTCAGAATGCATCTGTGGCGAGCCGTGGGAGGGGCCGATTTATATACTCGGGTGACACCTGATCTCGCCAGCCACTCACTGCAGGGGGGTGGTATAGGGCTTGAACGTCGCAGGGGTAAGTTGTAATGCCTTCCCTGTCTTTCTATTGGCCAGAAAAGCGCGCTAACGTCTCAGAGATGAAAGTGAAAGTAACTCGAACATCGCGTGGTACTCGTCTCGAGTAACAAGCATCTCGAACACGCTAATACTCGAACGAGTATCAAGCTCGGACGAGTACGTTCGCTCATCTCTAGACTCCATTAAGATTTGCAGCATTATGCAATTTTCAGGGTATTCAGACCAATAAGTTATATAAATTGATGCAGTTTCGGGCCGATCATGTGATCTAGTCAAAATCTTGTGGAGGGCAACTGTGAAGACTGAGGATTCCCTTAGTCCGCTCCCCAGTTTAGCCTGTGCCAGGACAACTGTGGTTTCCTGTTCACTACTGAACTAAATAATGCAACAGTAAACTCCTAAGCGCCTCCTAGTGGTGACTACCGCCAGATAGATTTTTTTAATTTAATGGGGTAAAGGAGGGGAGAAAAAATTAAGTTGAAATATGTATAAAAATTCACTCGATCCTCTACAGCTCCCTTTTCAGCGCCCAGTCCACCCCTTCTGGTTCCTGCAATGACATCCCATCACGCATATTTGGTTTTTCAGCCGCACTTCAGTAGCGGTGAGCAATTCCAGCAACCTGATTGGAGTTGTGCACGAGTGCTACTTCACGAGATCAGCGAGGGGTTAGGGTTTAGAGTTAGGTTTAGGGTTAGGTTTAGGGTTAGGTTTAGGGTTTAGGGTTAGGGTTAGTGTTTCAGTTTAGGCTTGGGCTTAGTTGCCAACCCTCCTACGGCCCTGCTGCTGCTTATTTAACGGCCCAGCCACTCGTGTACATCTCCAAAGGGGGTTGTGTACCCAACAACCAATCAGGTCGCTGGAATCGCTCACCGCTACTGAAGTGCGGCTGAAATACCAAATATGCTCCCATCACAGAGTCATGCAACTGCTACAGCCAGTTACCAGCTGTATGTAACTCAGGATGAGCCAGTAATTGGCTGGAGAGGTCACATGTGCCTATGATGGGATGCCATGACGAAGAGTGCTGCCAGGGACTAGGCACTTTTGGAAGAGGAGCTATGGGGAGTTGGTTAAAGTTTTTGAATGTTTTTATACAGCACTGAGAACATTTCAATCTACTTTCTTCTCCCCAGACTACCCCTTTAACTTTTTGTCTTTGCACATAATATAAAGCTCTGTGTCTTAAGAGCTGAACTCCGACCTCTATAACGAGTTATGTCAAACTTAATCAGTAGAGAACAAGTGATAACGTAGAATAACCACAAACCCAACAGTCATTTCGGCATGTATAGAGTGAACTATGACATATCGCAAGATCCATCAAGAGTTTGATGTCACCCATGTTGTGTATAGATCTTACTACTACCAATGTTCTCAGAGACCTATCTCACTGACCTTAAGGAGAAGGTACCCACTTAGACTATTAGTGGAATTACTTGGGAGGGACCCATAAGACATGTTGCAGAATACACTTTGACCTATCGAGCCACCATCCAGCAGGATGTTATGACCTCGCTCAGGGTCTCCTGATGTCCAACATCACTGTTCTGGGTGGGCTTGCGTTGATGAAACCAGCCATGCACATTTTTCATATGCACGTCTTAAACCTGTCACTGATCTTAATTTACTTCTGTTTCTTTTCAGCCATCGAGTTTGGGGGGTTTTCTATCATTAAAAGCTTTAGAAATCAGAAGCAGATATATGAAATAAAAATCCTATTGCCACAAGTGGGACTTGTTTGTGTGATTAATCTGATTTAATAAACATCTCCAGAAGCAGCTTTACAACTAGTAGATATTAATAAGCCCCCCCCCCTCCCCCCAAGGATTACTTTTTACTACATTTTGAAATTGCAGTTTTCGCAATAAGTTTTAGTATCAGGCGGCTAATAAAGCGGCTGCCCCAAATCTTACCATATATGTAGGATTATTGCAGCTCCGAACCTTAAATAAAACAAATCTATCTAATCCTTAACTTCCCTTTGAATACTCAAAGGATTTTCCAGTATCAAATACTCATGAGAAATCATTTTCTCATAGTTCAGTCTATATAGCTAGGGGATGGAGACGGCGACCATGCTGTTTCTATAGAGATCTCCGTAATACAGAATAGCTTCTCATCATCTTATTGTTGGCTCGCCCTTCCATGACAAAGGATTGTATTCATTCACCACCATAGCATTATGCCAGGGGTGTCAAACGCATTTCCAATGAGGGCCACATCAGCCTTATGGTTGCCTACAAAGAGACGATTGTAATTGTATAGTAAGAGCGCGTTCACATGAGCAGATTTGCGCAGTGTATTATGCACACAATTGGAGTTCGTTCGCATGAACGTATTTTTTCGCGCGATGTGCAATTACATAGAAAAAATACACAGCATGTCCTGTTTTGATGCATATTAGACACTACATGGATTGGACTGAATGGGAGGACGCAAATACATAGTGAATACGCAGGTAACCTGCATTATTTCAATGAGCCATTTTTTTTTTAGCCTGTGCAAAAACGCAGTGTACATAAAAACACGCCAGAGAGGCCAAAAATGTAGCGCATTTGCACGGATGAAATATGTTTACACCTGGGTGAACAAGCCCTAATAGTCACACCTATAGTGGCCACAGTAGTAATAGTGACCCCCATAATGGCCCCAGTAGTAGTAGTGATCCCCATAGTGGCCGCAGTAGTAATAGTGACCCCCATAGTGGCCGCAGTAGTAACAGTGTCCCCATAGTGGCCATGATAGTGATTGTGACCCACATAGTTGCCACAGTAGTGATAGTGATCTCCATAGTGGCCGCAGTAGTAATAGTGACCCCATAGTGGCCGCAGTAGTAATAGTTACACCCATAGTGGACCCAGTAGGGATAGTGACCCTCATAGTGATTTAAGTAGTAACAGTGATTCCCAAAATAATCCCAGTAGTAATAGTGACCCCATAGTGGCCGCAGTAGTAATAGTGACCCCCATAGTGGCTGCAGTAGTAATAGTGACCCCCATAATGGCCTCAGTAGTAATAGTGACCCCCATAATGGCCCCAGTAGTAATAGTGATCCCCATAGTGGCTGCAGTAGTAATAGTGACCTCCATAGTGGCAGCAGTAGTAATAGTGACCCCCATAATGGCCCCTGTAGTAATAGTGACCTCCATAGTGGCCGCAGTAGTAATAGTGACCCCCATAGTGGCCCCAGTAGTGATAGTGACCCCCATGGTGATCTTAGTAGTAATAGTGATCCCCATAGTAATCCCAGCAGTAATAGTGACCCCATAATGGCCGCAGTAGTAACAGTGTCCCCATAGTGGCCATGATAGTAATTGTGACCTACATAGTGGCCACAGTAGTGATAGTGATCTCCATAGTGGCCACAGTAGTAATAGTGACCCCCATAGTGGCCGCAGTAGTAATAGTTACACCCATAGTGGACCCAGTAGGGATAGTGACCCTCATAGTGATTTAAGTAGTAACAGTGATTCCCAAAATAATCCCAGTAGTAATAGTGACCCCATAATGGCCGCAGTAGTAACAGTGCCCCCATAGTGGCCCCGATAGTGATTGTGACCTACATAGTGGCCCCAGTAGTGATATTGTCCCCATAGTGGTCTCAGTAGTAACAGTGATTCCTATAGTAGTCACGGGAATGCTGCCTGGCCAGAGGCCAATAGCAAACCCCCTATTGTCCTCTGCCTGGGCAACATCCCTACAGGCTTTGCACCCGCGGTCCTGCAGCAGCAGCTACTGCTGAGCCTGTGACTGCTGCCCTCTCACCTCGGCACAGAAGTCAGCGGTCAGAAGAGGTTAGCAGTCACAGACTCTGCACTGCGCCACTAGTTTGGAGCTGCAGGAAGGGTGCAGCTCTCATTGAAATGAATGGGAGCTAATCTTGTAATTTCAGGCTGGGGTCCCATTGATTTCAGTGAGAGCTGCGCCTGCAATTCCAAATGACGGACACTGCACAGGGGTCGGAGTAGCGCTTCCGCTCCAACCCCGGTGTATGCCTGGAAAACCCCTTTATGTGGCCGTCAGGCCACATAAAATGAGGTGGCGGGCCGAATTTGGACCGGGAGCCTTGTGTTTGATATGTGCATTATACAGTCTATGATGAAATGTAAACAATGTAATTAATAATTAGTTGTACTAAAAGAGATTGAATTTTCAGATAATTAATGGCCGCAAACTCAACAACAATGGCATTTTCCTCCTACATAATTAATTGTAATTAAAGACATTTATTATGCATGGAGTATTGGAATATTATGCTCATTAATTGGAATGTAATTTTTGTAGAGTAATTAATTACACAGTAGCAAAAGAACAATCCATTAATGCGGCAAAGACAACATCAATAGACAGATCATTCTTCTATATAATGTACAGCAATACGGCTGTTAGCTGATATTTCACAAGTAATGAGAATAAATGATATTACATTAATCACCTGTTACTTACATAGTGTTGTACTGGCAATGCACTTGCACTCAGTGTCTGTTGGGAGTTCCATGGGCCCAACGGATTGAATACTTCTGAGATCCACCCTATAGAACATGTACACATTCTCTTTTACTTGTAACTAGAGATGAGCGAGCGTACTCGGAAAAGCACTACTAGCTCGAGTAATTTGCTTTATCCGAGTATCGCTGTGCTTGGGTCTGAAGATTCGGGTGCCGCTGCGGCTGACAGGTCAGTCGCAGCGGGAAGCAGGGGAGAGCGGGCGGGAGAGAGGGAGAGAAAGATCTTACCTCCGTTCCTCCCCGCTCTCCCCTGCAGCTCCCCGCTCCGTGCCGGCACCCGAATCTTCAGACCCGAGCACAGCGATACTCGGATTAAGCAAATTACTCGAGCGAGTAGTGCTTTTCCGAGTACGCTCGCTCATCTCTACTTGTAACCTTTGTTATCATTGCATACATAATCAATAAGATCTGATAGGTTATTATTTGTGATCATTCCATAAGAAATAGACCCCAGTGACAAGTGATTGGCTCCAAAGTCACCTCCAAATGAGATTGTCCTCTGCTGGGCTTTTGGGAACTAATGATGTTTCAGGAGGATCTTCTGATGCTCTGGTGGACCAGTACGACCATGCTCACAATAGTCCCTGTCCCACTGAAGTTCACAGTATCAAACATAGAAACATATACGTACCTACTAGGGTCTGTTTCTTAGTAGACCATTAGACCTAAGCTGGCAAACAAGGAGAAACTCCCAAAGCACAGGGAAAACATTCCAATGTAGTGGCCCAGTAAATGCTTTCCTGGCCACATCCATAATGTCATATATGTATAATGTGGATGCATTGTGCAAAACTGTCTTATCATTCTGGTATGTGTATTGCACAGCTGCAGCTAATGAGAAATTAATGTCTGCAAAGTGTGAGCTGACTGTCTGTAAATGTATCAATTCTATTCTGTCACGTGGTATGTGTGAGGCTATAAATGTGAGTGCTGGGAAAAGAGTCGTCTTCCATCTTGGCTTTGATCAGCTTCCATCTGAGAAAGAAAGCACAGAGGCACATGGGGGCACCTTCCGCCCTTATGTGTTGAAGATGGAAGAGGAGGAGAAGTTTCCAGAGTGCAAGGATCAGCATGGACAATGAGTGAGCCCACCCCAGAGAGAGAGAGAGAGTGTGTGAGAGTGTCCTAAGTTTCTACTCAAGGCCCCGTGCAGAGGTTCTTTTCTTTTCTCAATTGTTCACGCCCAAGCGTCCTAAAGTCTGGGACCGCTGGGTGGAGGTATGCGTCTCTAATTGTCACACACACAGGCGTCCTGAAGTCTGGGATCGCTTGTTGGAGGTACGCATCTTCAAGTCTGTCAGTATATATGTCCAATTCTACCTGTATGTGGAATACTGTCTGTTTTGCCTTGTATCATTCCAGTTGTTACCAAGTAAAGTTATTCCAGGCCCTGACCGTTCCTGGGGACCTGAGATACTATACTCCTGTCTGTGGCTCATTTATTTCCTCAGCGAGGTTCATGCCGGTGGGTGCCATAATGGTGGCGCCAACCGTGACAACTCCTTCACCTGACCTAATGTTTTTTGGGCATCCCTATACCGGGGGGTGTCTGGAAGAGGCCCAGCGCTGCTCTGGCTTTGGCTGCATGCGTTCCTCCGGGAGGGAGCGTAGTAAGTGCCGCCACAACAAGCCAGCACCTTGCCCTCCCAGCTCCTCAATGTACTCGGGTCATCCTATGGGACGCTGCACTAACTCCATACAGATGCTGCCATGGTTTTACACTATCCTAAAAAAAAGTATTTGGACACCCCTATCAGGAGAATGGATAGTGTTTTATTAGCATGTCATGTGTCCTAAACCATTCTACATATGATACAGACCCTTCGAGGTTTCAGTCATACTTTGTCATGGGAACTGCACGCTATTGGATGTATGGGTTATTCCACTGCTGACAAGCCATTCATTATGAAGTGAATACATTGGCCCATCTACAATAGGGCAAGGAGCATCAACATTGGACAGTTGAGCAATTGTAGACCATTCTATGGAGTGAGGAACCACGCTACTCTATCTTCAGATTAGTTGGATGTACCTAGATGTGGAGGATGTCCACAATGGGACTAACCTGGACCCTATTGAACATCTTTGGAACAAACTGGAACGTCTGGTCAGGAAATATGGATAACTTTAACGATGGGCTGATGCAACATGGGATTGATTGAAAGTGGAAGTAAAGAAATCTCACCATCAAGATGATGTCTGGTAAGCATCAGACAGGGGGCTACACTAGAAGGGAAGTGGCTGAAATACACAGAGGAGACCTCCAGAGTATGACAGGTAATTGGGTAAGGGGGCAGAGATGCAAAAATATGGTTTTGTTGGAGTGGCCCTTTAACTATTTGTTACTCAGCCCCTTGAGGATTCTCGTTTGAAAGAAATTAAACTCATTTTATTAAAAGCCTCCTAGAACAATTGGCGAAAAACCTGAAGTCTGAAGACCGAGACTGGAGTATGTATGAGTGCAATTTATACAGCCCCATGGGAAATGTTAGAATTGCATTGTAAAGCTGAGCTTTTAGGGAATGCACTTCAATTCATGACATCATCGCAGAGTTTTATCTACTCACATTATACAGTCCAACAGTCTGCTTATCTGCACCCTGCAGTCTAAAGATTAGTCAAAGAATTCTCATACTGTGAAGGATAGGTTATGTGTGCGTAAAGGGATTTTGGCCGCAGCTGCATCACCATTTCATTTTTTTGGACATATAATTAATCGTATTTGATGGTTGGCGATTGTATCTGGGATCACGTTATCACTCAGATCTCTGCGTGAGTCATCCATAGAGCAGGATAAGTTACCTGGAAATCATGGGGATTTCAATAGTGTGTGTTTCGAAATTATTGAAGTAGTATACACTGTCCTATCAAAAGTACTGTACACGTCACCTGAGGAAGAATCAAAAGTGGTATTTATTTACTGGAGATGAGCGAGCATACTTGGTAAGGCGATATACTCGAGAGGGCATTGCCTTTTTCAAGTACCTGCTGGCTCGTCCCTGAAGATTCGTAGGGGGCCGGGGGGGGGGGGGGGGGGTCAGGGGCAGCGAGGGGGAGCGGGGAGGAGAGTGAGAGAGATCCCTCTCTCTCCCTCCCGATCCCCTCTGCAACCCCCCGCTCACCCCCGCCGCCCCCCCAAATCTTCAGGGATGAGCCAGCAGGTACTCAAAAAAGGCGATGCTCTCTCTCGAGTATATCGCCTTACCCAGTATGCTCGCTCATCTCTATTTTTTACACATGTTAATACTTAATGGGCCTCCTTTGACCCTAATGACATCAGATAATCTCCGTGGTATACTTTCTACTAACGTCTGATACACTTCAGCTCTTATGTACCTCCATTCATCCTGTAAATATCTCTCAAAGAAGATGGACACTGTTCATATTTCCTGACCCAACGTTCCAGTTCGTCTACAAGATGTTCAGTAGGGTTCAAGTTGCAGCCAGTCCAGTAGTGCAACATCCATATCCTCAAACCAATGTAAAACAGCGCAGGATGTGTGACAAGGCACGTTGTCTTGTTGGAAGTATGGCCGACCATTCCCAGAGTATTACCACACTGTCTTGTTGGAAGTATGGCCGACCATTCCCAGAGTATTACCACATTGTCGGCAGCACATTATTGTCTAGAATGTCAAGGTCCAACCCCCAATTCATGCTTCTTGCCACTACAACCCACAGACTGAGACCATGCCACGTAAACCATCCCCGGAACTTCTGCCATACCTGTTGGCACAACACACTCAGGCAGAAGCTGTTCCCCAGCGTCCTCCACACCAAGATACGTTTATCTGATATGAAGATGGAGTAGTGTTAATAATCACTGCATAGAACGTTCTTTCATTGCTGAACTGCGCAACGACGATGCTCTTTGCACAACTGTAGACTGGCCGATGCATTGCACTTCGTGATGGACAGCTTGTGTGCAGCCATACCGGGTAAACACAGCCAGGGATCAGCAGAATGCACGATCTGGCCAGGAGCTGAAAGTGCATTCCACTGATCTCTAGCTATCTACATTGCTCCAAATGGAACTGAGCTATTGCTTCCTAATTTCACCAGCTGTCTGATGAAGAGGTCTGTGTACCTCGAAACGCATTACAATGGCTGGTTTTAAAATGAAGCCAATCGTTCATTTTTACACATCAGTGACTTTATTGGTACTTCAAATCAGTAACGGAAGGTTGCGTCAGAGCTCTAGTTCTTTGCCCTCTTCACCTATATACTCGCCGGCTCTTCTTCGTCTTACTGCTTCACCCAAACTAAGCCGTAGGGTCTCTTTGCACTTCCATATCCTTCCACCCAGCACCAGGGGCACTGTACTTAAAAACAACCTTAGTAATAAATATATAAACATATATGTCAAGGACCCACTTAGTCCCTATTAAAGTACCATGGGGTCCACCACCAAATACTTTTACTCATATTATAGAATTATAATCTTCTGTAAGGTCCTATCCCTAATATACTGCACATACACAATAAAAAGCGTAATAATGTCTTGTCTGTCGCTTTCTTCTCATCGTCCATCCTTATTGTCTTCCTCGCTTTTCCCCTTTAAGCAGTAAGCGGTTTACTTTCTTTTGCAGTGTGTTTTAATGGTAAAACATAGGTTTATTGGACAAAATATTCCTTCCCGCATTGTACGGAGCGGCAGCAGACATGATGACAGACAAACAAGATCCTAGTGAATATTTATGATTTTTCCAGATGGCGAGATGTCGGCTACATGACAGAGTAACATGGTTTTCCTGCCATCCTGAAATCAAAGGCTGACAGCTTGTGTAGGATCTGTCATTACACCGCAAACATACTTTATATAACAAAGGAATAATACATTTGTTTACTGTTTATTATGGACTCTCTTTCGGTGTCATTGTCACCGGGGGGGGGGGGGGGGGCCTTAACCCTGATTGAACTCGGACAGTAAAAATTGATTGTGACCTCAGTATAACGTCTCTATATTTGTATATGGAAAACACAAGTAGACAGCACAAGTTCTGCTTTTACAATTAGTGGAAACTTCGTTAATGCTTGTTTATACAACTATGGCCGGAACTTATGGAAACAATCGAAAATTTGCAACAGTGTCATGATGCAATCAGGATTCGGCAGATACACTATGTAACTCGGCATCAGCAGATCCGTTTAAGGCAGCTGCTTTTCTCCAAGAGCTGTTTATTTAGGATGTAGGGAATGCATATTCCACATCTGAATATAAGGAGCTCAATATCTGCACATCAAGTACAGTGCTGGTGTTGGGTTAGACATACTGTGCCGATATATATATTTTTTTGCACACCCTCTTTTCCTATTATAATAAAAAAAAACTAAATACACTCTTTGTAAAAAAAAAAATCCATTTCCTAGAAGAAGTTGTCATTTTGCTGAAAAACTCGGCATGCAGTTCCATATACTAGTGATGAGAGTTGTGGTGATTAGATGAACGGTCTTGTCACCTGAGGCCATAAACGTGGCTCCATCCTTGGCCTATAAAAGGCTCTCAGAGGCTCCTTGTGTGTAGTGACCTCTTCTTCCGTTTGTGTAGAGCTTGTTGACCACTTGATGCCTCTACGATGGAGAGAAGAGATTTCACCCCATTACCAGAGTCTGAGAGGGGTGTATTATAGGGATGCGAGAAGCTGGATGGTCGTATCGATAAATTGTCCCCCACCGGGCTGTTCTGACCAGACTGTTAGGAGGTGTTGGACCAGTGGATGTGTGAGGGCACACAAGGTGACTGGGCTCAGGATACCCCGACAGACCACCAGTAGAGAGGAGCCTCTGATCGTCCAACAATCATGAGCAGCACCAATTGTTTCATTGACCACTGTCCACAGATGGATGACGCCATCGTTACAGATCCCTGTGTCTATCAAAGCTATTACCAGGTACTTAGCTGATGGACATTTGGTCTCACAGAGCCCATCACATGTACTGCCTTTGACACCCACTGTCTCCTCTGTTCGCAGTGGTGTCGTGAGTGCTGAAATTGCATTGCTGTGAAGTGAAGCCAGTTTGTCTTCAGCAGTGAATACAGGCTTAGTTTGCGCACTGACGACGCCCGTGTTTGTGTCTAGAGAACTAGGGGTGAGCGCCTCAATCCTGCCTTTGCTGTGGAGCGGCACACTGCCCCCTGCTGGTGTGATGGGTTGGGGGTCCATCACATATAACATTCGGTGACCCAGAAGTAGTAGTGGTATGAGGTACAATGACAGCTCAGCAATATGTTCAGGACATCCTGCAGCCACATGTGTTCCTCTCATGGCAACTTCCAAGAGGCAACAGGATAATGCTTGGCTGCACACATAATGGGGTCACAGGAGCCCCCATAACATTGTCACACTTCCATGGCCGACCGGTCACCAGATTAATCACCTTTAGAACATGTATGGGACCATCTGGGATGCCCAGTTCAACAGTCTACGAGTTTACAAAATCTAGAGGCTCAGTTACAGCAAATATGGAGCGATATGCCACATACATACGGAACCTGTATGCCTTCATGTCGGGCCACATCACATGTTGTATCCAAGCTAGAGATGGTACCACAGGGTATTAGAGTTTCCATGCTCACCCGTATCACATCTTGTATCCAAACTTGAGGTGGTACAACGGGGTTTTAGAGCCTCCATGCCTGCCTGTATCACATCTTGCATGCAAGCTAGAGGCAGTACAACAGGGTACTAGAGCCTCCATGCCTGTCCATATCACATCTTGTATACAAGCTAGAGGCGGTACAACAGGGTTCTAGAGCCTACATGCCCACCTGCATCACAACTTCTATCCAAGCTAGAACCAGTACTACAGGATACTAGAGTCCAGAGGGACAATTAACCTAAACATACTGTTAGAGCTACATTAGAGAGGTCTAAGAGGAAACATGGAAACATCTAGGAATGTTCTAGTCACAGCTCAAACATCAACCTAGTTAAGAATCTGAGACACGACTTGAAGACTGCTGGACACCAACACAACCATCTAACCTGAAGGAGTTGTAGCAGTTTTGCCTGGAAGGAACGGGTAAAAATCCAAGTATCTAGATGTGCTAAGCTAACAGAGGCATACCTCAAGAGACTTGCATCTGGGATTGCAACAAAAGGTAGCTCAACAAAGTCTTGACTTTTAGGGGGTAAATACTTTTGCACATTAATATTCTCTGTTATTTTTTCGTCTTTACCCTTTCCAATCCACTGTCTGACGTCTGAATACATTATGATTTAAGGTTGTACAGCTCTGATGTTGGAAGACATCCGTCCGGGTTCTCTTACTATATATTGCCAGCCTCTCTGCTGTCGGAGCCTATCCAGCGTGTCACCTCATGAAGTACTGGCTTCAGCCAGCAGATAGCGCTGTTGTATAACGGCAAAAAAAGAGTAAGCCCCCTAGGAAAACCAGGATACAAATTGGATTGGAAAGGGTTAACTATTATTTTGTACCTTCAAAGTGGTCGGCATGTTGTGTAGTATGTATGTAGTGATGGTAACCAACCCCACCCACCCAAAAGAAAAAAAAAAATAATTAATTTTATTTCCAGATGGTTATCCAACCAAACAGGAAAAACAATGGGGGTGAAAACTTTTACAAACCACTGTAGTGTATACCTTTTTTTTGCTCATATGTACAACATGTGTATAATTATAATGGTAAATATTTCACAATATCCCATGTTCTTGGTCGAATCAACATAAGTGATTGTGCAATGGCTGGGAGATAAATATTCTTTCTGAGGAATATCCTGCTGTGGTTTATTAACAATTAGCTCAAACTAACCGCAGTTAGATCTCATTGACTAAAATAGTAACATTTGCTTTCCGTGTGAACACTTAGAATTCTTGTGGTCTTTTATTGAGACAAACACATGGCCCAAGTCATCGGGTCCACCTACAAACAACAGTGCCTGGACTGTAATGAAAGCAGTGAGCCGTGTAAAACCTCTCGGAGTCACAACAGGTCCCACATGGAAACATAATTATTTCTACTAGCTACCTGGGAAAAACATCCTGGTCACTTTTAGAAACTTTCCATAGTATAGAACATTAAATCGGTCCTTCTACATTACTAGTATATTGAACTTGGTACAGAAAGCTCTAATTTCCTTAGAAGTAAACTTAGTCTGAAGGCTTAGAAAAACTCTTTATTGCATGAACCCATAGTCTGAAGGGTCCATTGATCGGACATTACCGGCACTTCACTTTTGCCGTTGTTCGGCTCTTAGGACAGAGCCAAACAACAGAGGGCTGTTATGCAACTGTGAACAAGTCCTTAGTAGAGTTGCCTTACCACTATACGAGAGCCAAAAGGACCATCGTTGCACCCTTGGTTGGGTTCCCAGCGGTCAAACCTCCACTTATAATTACAGAATGGCATATCCTAGTGATATCCCATAACCTTATAGGATGGCAATACCCCTTTAATTTGTACATGCCATGAAAGCACCTTTATATTTTCACTACACTTAATAAATTACGGAAAAAGAAACTTTCAGAATGACTTGAGGTTATCAGCCCCCACATCCTAGAAGCCGTGTTTACACATCTGTAGAGCAGGAGATCACTTCCCCCGGATAGATGTCCACCTACTGTAAGCACAGCATTAGATGATGATGACTCACTGCTCTATTTTCTTCCTCAATCATGTCATAAATTTGCTGGAAAATCAATAAATATTCTGTTTTTCAAATATTTTTTGTTGAAGGTTTTGAAAATTTCTCGAAAGAACAAAGTAAAATAAAATGTCAAACGGCCTCTGCAGCTCATTAAATGCATCATAAATATCAGCATTTACTGCATACATGACAGTGAGTTTACAACCCAAGCTCAACTCTTTCCAGAATGTTAGAAAAATGGGAAAGAAAATTTTTTAACCGTGTAATATCTTCCAAAAACCATATTGAACGGGGTTTTCAGCTTGTGGGAACATTTCTTTAACTATAGGTGCACATATGTTAAAATTTTTAAAAAAGCAGCAGTACATACTTGTCCTCTGCCCTGGTGATCAAGTGCTGCAATACCGCGGTCCTCCTAGGCTTTGTTTAGGAAAGGCCACCATCTGACCACTGCAGCCAATCAGGGGCCGCAGACGTCTGGTGCCATTCTTCTGGCATCATGGCTCCCAGCATCTGAACGGTGATGCCAGGAGAACAGTATCTGACCTCTGTGGCCATTGCTATGTCCAATCTGTAATCTGTACCTATCCACCTCTGACCATGTTTCTGAGTGCCCGTTACGTGAACCCCACCCCATGAAATATCACAGCAATGTCATGTCCACAGCATAGCTCTTCCTTTCCTGTCCATGTCTTATGACATCTGTCCTGACTGCTGATTAGGTGGGTGGGCAGGCGGACAGGACCAGAAACTCCAGCAATTTTTGAGCATGCACTGTCACATATTCCAAGAGTGTCACTTGAAAAACTTGGGATGTGTCATTAGGGGTAGAAAGAAGCTTGTGAAAAATGCAAAAGAGATAATGGGCCTGCTCATTACCGTCATTACCAATAATTTAGGATGTTTTTGAAATTGAGTCACATCCTCAGAAAAACCCTTTAACCCTTTGCAATCCAATTTTGGATTCAGGGTTCCCTAGGGGGTTTTCTCTTTCTGCCGTTATACAATGGTGCCATCTGCTGGCTAGAGCCAGCACTGGGGTATGGGACATGCTGGAGAGGTCCCCGACAACGGAGCGGCCAGTAATATACAGTAAGAATACCCTGCTGGACGTCTTCCGACATCAAAGCTGTACAGCCTTCAATCAGAATGTCTTCAGACGTCCGACAGTGGATTGGAAAGGGTTAAGACACAGTAGGATTTGACAGCTTTAACTACTATATATTATTTACTGGATGTGCTACAACCTTCATGAAGACTGCAATAAATCTTCAGGTTTATAAGAAATCATTGCGGGTCCTCATGTTATATCTTTTGGGCTGAAATCCAAGAGTATGTAGAAAAGACACTCCACGCTCAAAACGGGAATAGGTACCCTTTACAGTCAATGACATTCAGCGTTCCGTCAATCAATATGCTTCTTTATTACAGATTGCCACGTGTATCGGTGCTACATGATGTGCCTTTTTTCAAGCATGGTACATAAACCTTGCAGGTGCTGTCTGTGTCCCGGGGGCTGCTCTCCGGAGCTCCGTGCCGGCTTGACAAGCCAGCACATCATGTAGTGACAATACGCGTAGCAATCTATAATAAAGAAGCATATTAATTGACATAACGCTGAATGTCATTGACTGTTAATGGTACCTAAGCTGTTTTGAGGGCGCAGTCTCTTTTCTACATACTCTTGGATTATTGAAAGGGCTCTTGGTCATCCAGGGAGCCTTCACTGACTCCAGACGTCTCTCCAGGCCAGTCCGGAAAAGTAGATAAAGGTACCTCAATTCAATGCCTACGTGGATAAGGGGTGCAGGTGGGGTTGCCTTAGGTAGGGTTTACCCACCATGCACCAGGTGAGTTAATATTCACCCAATCTATTCATTTGAATGAAAATTAGTACAAGGTGCTTTTCTTATATTTCTTCTTTTGGGCTGAAATATGCACTTCCCATGACATACATTTAGCAGTTGTTAATACTATGCTAACTTCCTGAGGTCACCACTAGAGGGAGCTCACTACATATATATATACAGTCACCATTGAACTTGATGACAAATTTGTCTTCAGTTGCTCCCTGAGCTCCCCCTAGTGGTGATTTAATGCAGTCATGTTTTTTTTTCAATTAAATATGTGATATTTGAAGAGAAACAGGAGGTTTAGAGTTCTAAATCATAAAAAGGGAGCGTCGATCACTTATAGGTTATAATAAAATTTTGAACCTAAATAAATACATAATATCAGCAGATGATAGCTATACTTTAACCCGTTCTAGCTGTGGTCTTTTGTGTTTTTTTTTCTCATCTTCAGTTTTCCATATCCATTCTTAAAAATTCCTAACTTTTTTAATCTGGTAACTAGAGATGAGCGAACACCAAAATGTTCGGGTGTTCGTTATTCGAAACGAACTTCCCGCGATGTTCGAGGGTTCGTTTCGAATAACGAACCCCATTGAAGTCAATGGGCGACCAGAACATTTTTGTATTTCGCCGATGCTCGCTAAGGTTTTCATGTGTGAAAATCTGGGCAATTCAAGAAAGTGATGGGAACGACACAGCAACGGATAGGGCAGGCGAGGGGCTACATGTTGGGCTGCATCTCAAGTTCACAGGTCCCACTATTAAGCCACAATACCGGCAAGAGTGGGCCCCCCCCCCCCTCCCAACAACTTTTACTTCTGAAAAGCCATCATTAGCATGGCATACCTTTGCTAAGCACCACACTACCTCCAACAAAGCACAATCACCGCCTGCATGACACTCCACTGCCACTTCTACTGGGTTACATGCTGCCCAACCGCCCCCCCTCCCCCCCACAGCGCACACCAAAGTGTCCCTGCGCAGCCTTCAGCTGCCCTCATGCCACACCACCCTCATGTCTATTTAGAAGTGCGTCTGCCATGATGAGGGACCGCAGGCACACACTGCACAGGGTTGGCACGGCTAGGCAGCGACCCTCTTTAAAAGGGGCGGGGCGATAGCCCACAATGCTGTACAGAAGCAATGAGAAATAGAATCCTGTGCCACCGCCATCAGGAGCTGCACACGTGGGCATAGCAATGGGGAACCTATGTGCCACACACTATTCATTCTGTCAAGGTGTCTGCATGCCCCAGTCAGACCGGGCTTTTTAATTCATAGACACAGGCAGGTACAACTCCCTATTGTGAAGTCCCTGTGGACCGACAGCATGGGTGGCTCCCTGGAACCCACCGGCGATACACAAAAATATCCCATTGCATTGCCCAACACAGCTGAGGTAGTAATGTCGTGCGTAATACAGGTGGGCTTCGGCCCACACTGCATGCCCCAGTCAGACTGGGGTTCTTTACAAGTGGACACATGTAGGTTACACTCCGTGTGCACCTACAGCATGGGTGGCTCCCTGGAACCCACCGGCGGTACACAAAAATATCCCATTGCATTGCCCAACACAGCTGAGGTAGTAATGTCGTGCGTAATACAGGTGGGCTTCGGCCCACACTGCATGCCCCAGTCAGACTGGGGTTCTTTACAAGTGGAAACAGATGCATTTATAATTCCCTGTGGACCCACTGCCTGGGTGGGTGCCAGGAAGCCACCGGCGGTACATAGAAATATCCCATTGCATTGCCCAACACAGCTGAGGTAGTAATGTCGTGCGTAATACAGGTGGGCTTCGGCCCACACTGCATGCCCCAGTCAGACTGGGGTTCTTTAGAAGTGGACACATGTAGGTTACACTCCGTGTGCACCTACAGCATGGGTGGCTCCCTGGAACCCACCGGTGGTACACAAAAATATCCCATTGCATTGCCCAACACAGCTGAGGTAGTAATGTCGTGCGTAATACAGGTGGGCTTCGGCCCACACTGCATGCCCCAGTCAGACTGGGGTTTTTTACAAGTGGACACATGTAGGTTACACTCCGTGTGCACCTACAGCATGGGTGGCTCCCTGGAACCCACCGGCGGTACACAAAAATATCCCATTGCATTGCCCAACACAGCTGAGGTAGTAATGTCGTGCGTAATACAGGTGGGCTTCGGCCCACACTGCATGCCCCAGTCAGACTGGGGTTCTTTAGAAGTGGACACATGTAGGTTAAACTCCCTGTGGACCCACTGCCTGGGTGGGTGCCAGGAAGCCACCGGCGGTACATAGAAATATCCCATTGCATTGCCCAACACAGCTGAGGTAGTAATGTCGTGCGTAATACAGGTGGGCTTTGGCCCACACTGCATGCCCCAGTCAGACTGGGGTTCTTTACAAGTGGAAACAGATGCATTTATAATTCCCTGTGGACCCACTGCCTGGGTGGGTGCCAGGAAGCCACCGGCGGTACATAGAAATATCCCATTGCATTGCCCAACACAGCTGAGGTAACGTCATCTGGAATGCAGGTGGGCTAAAAATTAATTTGATTACACTGTAGGCGAGGGCCCACAAAAATTGCTGTATCAACAGTACTAATGTACATCCCAAAAATTGGCCATGGCCAGCCAAGAGGGCAGGTGAAACCCATTAATCGCTTTGGTTAATGTGGCTTAAGTGGTAACTAGGCCTGGAGGCAGCCCAGTGTAACGAAAAATTGGTTCAAGTTAAAGTTCCAATGCTTTTAAGCGCATTGAAACTTATAAAAATTGTTCAGAAAAATTATTTGAGTGAGCCTTGTGGCCCTAAGAAAAATTGCCCATTCAGCGTGATTACGTGAGGTTTCAGGAGGAGGAGCAGGAGGAGGAATATTAGACACAGATTGATGAAGCAGAAATGTCCCCGTTTTGGATGGTGAGAGAGAACGTAGCTTCCATCCGCGGGTGCAGCCTACGTATTGCTTACGTATCGCTGCTGTCCGCTGGTGGAGAACAGAAGTCTGGGGAAATCCAGCCTTTGTTCATCTTGATGAGTGTTAGCCTGTCGGCACTGTCGGTTGACAAGCGGCTACGCTTATCTGTGATGATTCCCCCAGCCGCACTAAACACCCTCTCCGACAAGACGCTAGCCGCAGGACAAGCAAGCACCTCCAGGGCATACAGCGCGAGTTCAGGCCACGTGTCCAGCTTCGACACCCAGTAGTTGTAGGGGGCAGAGGCGTCACCGAGGATGGTCGTGCGATCGGCTACGTACTCCCTCACCATCCTTTTACAGTGCTCCCGCCGACTCAGCCTTGACTGGGGAGCGGTGACACAGTCTTGGTGGGGAGCCATAAAGCTGGCCAGGCCCTTAAAGACTGTTGCACTGCCTGGGATGTACATGCTGCTCGATCTACGCACATCCCCTGCTACCTTGCCCTCGGTACTGCGCCTTCTACCACTAGCGCTGTCGGCTGGGAATTTTACCATCAGCTTGTCCGCAAGGGTCCTGTAGTATAGCAACACTCTCGAACCCCTTTCCTCTTCGGGAATGAGAGTGGGCAGGTTCTCCTTATAGCGTGGGTCGAGCAGTGTGTACACCCAGTAATCCGTTGTGGCCAGAATGCGTGCAACGCGAGGGTCACGAGAAAGGCATCCTAACATGAAGTCAGCCATGTGTGCCAGGGTACCAGTACGCAACACATGGCTGTCTTCACTAGGAAGATCACTTTCAGGATCCTCCTCCTCCTCCTCCTCCTCCTCCTCCTCCTCCTCAGGCCATACACGCTGAAAGGATGACAGGCAATCAGCCGGTGTACCGTCAGCAGCGGGCCAAGCTGTCTCTTCCCCCTCCTCCTCATCCTCCTCATGCTCCTCCTCCTCCTCCTGCACACGCTGAGAAATAGACAGGAGGGTGCCCTGACTATCCAGCGGCATACTGTCTTCCCCCGCCCCCATTTCCGAGCGCAAAGCAGCTGCCTTTATGGTTTGCAGGGAATTTCTCAAGATGCATAGCAGAGGAATGGTGACGCTAATGATTGTAGCATCGCCGCTCACCACCTGGGTAGACTCCTCAAAATTACCAAGGACATGGCAGATGTCTGCCAACCAGGCCCACTCTTCTGAAAGGAATTGAGGAGGCTGACTCCCACTGCGCCGCCCATGTTGGAGTTGGTATTCGACTATAGCTCTACGTTGTTCATAGAGCCTGGCCAACATGTGGAGCGTAGAGTTCCACCGTGTGGGCACGTCGCACAGCAGTCGGTGCACTGGCAGCTTAAAGTGATGTTGCAGGGTGCGCAGGGTGGCAGCGTCCGTGTGGGACTTGCGGAAATGTGCGCAGAGCCGGCGCGCCTTTACGAGCAGGTCTGACAAGCGTGGGTAGCTTTTCAGAAACCGCTGAACCACCAAAATAAAGACGTGGGCCAGGCATGGCACGTGCATGAGGCTGCTGAGCTGCAGAGCCGCCACCAGGTTACGGCCATTGTCACACACGACCATGCCCGGTTGGAGGCTCAGCGGCGCAAGCCAGCGGTCGGTCTGCTGTGTCAGACCCTGCAGCAGTTCGTGGGCCGTGTGCCTCTTATCGCCTAAGCTGAGTAGTTTCAGCACGGCCTGCTGACGCTTGCCCACCGCTGTGCTGCCACACCGCGCGACACCGACTGCTGGCGACATGCTGCTGCTAACACATCTTGATTGCGAGACAGAGGAGGAGGAGGAGGAGGAGGGTGCTTTAGTGGAGGAAGCATACACCTCCGCAGATACCACCACCGAGCTGGGGCCCGCAATTCTGGGGGTGGGTAGGACGTGAGCGGTCCCAGGCTCTGACTCTGTCCCAGCCTCCACTAAATTCACCCAATGTGCCGTCAGGGAGATGTAGTGGCCCTGCCCGCCTGTGCTTGTCCACGTGTCCGTTGTTAAGTGGACCGTGGCAGTAACCGCGTTGGTGAGGGCGCGTACAATGTTGCGGGAGACGTGGTCGTGCAGGGCTGGGACGGCACATCGGGAAAAGTAGTGGCGACTGGGAACTGAGTAGCGCGGGGCCGCCGCCTCCATGATACTTTTGAAGGACTCCGTTTCCACAACCCTATACGGCAGCATCTCAAGGCTGATGAATTTTGCTATGCGGACAGTTAACGTTTGAGCGTGCGGGTGCGTGGCGGCGTACTTGCGCTTGCGCTCCAACAGTTGCGCAAATGACGGCTGGACGGTGCGCTGAACTACACTGCTGGATGGGGCCGAGGACAGCGGAGATGAGGGTGTGGGTGCAGGCCATGAGGCGGTAGTGCCTGTGTCCTGAGAGGGGGGTTGCATCTCAGTGGCAGGTTGGGGCACAGGGGGAGAGGCAGGGGTGCAAACCGGAGGCGCTGAACGGCCTTCGTCCCACCTTGTGGGGTGCTTGGCCATCATATGTCTGCGCATGGTGGTGGTGGTGAGGCTGTTGGTGTTGGCTCCCCGGCTGAGCTTTGCGCGACAAAGGTTGCACACCACTGTTCGTCGGTCGTCAGGCGTCTCTGTGAAAAACTGCCAGACCTTAGAGCACCTCGGCCTCTGCAGGGTGGCATGGCGCGAGGGGGCGCTTTGGGAAACACTTGGTGGATTATTCGGTCTGGCCCTGCCTCTACCCCTGGCCACCGCACTGCCTCTTGCAACCTGCCCTGCTGATGCCCTTGACTCCCCCTCTGAAGACCTGTCCTCCTGAGTAAGCGTTGCACACCAGGTGGGGTCAGTCACCTCATCGTCCTGCTGCTCTTCCTCCGAATCCTCTGTGCGCTGCTCCCTCGGACTTACTGCCCTTACTACTACCTCACTGCAAGACAACTGTGTCTGATCGTCATCGTCCTCCTCACCCACAGAAAGTTGTTGAGACAGTTGGCGGAAGTCCCCAGCCTCTTCCCTCGGACCCCGGGAACTTTCGAATGGTTGGGCATCAGTGACGATAAACTCCTCTGGTGGGAGAGGAACCGCTGCTGCCCAATCTAAGCAGGGGCCCGAGAACAGTTCCTGGGAGTGTTCCCGCTCCTGAGCAGGTGTCATTGTAGTGGAGTGAGGAGGCTGGGAGGAAGGAGGAGCAGCAGACAGAGGATTCGGATTTGCAGCAGTGGACGGCGCAGAACTGCGGGTTGACGATAGGTTGCTCGAAGCACTTTCTGCCATCCAGGACAGGACCTGCTCACACTGCTCATTTTCTAATAACCGTCTCCCGCGTGGACCCATTAATTGGGCGATGAATGTGGGGACGCCAGAAACGTGCCTCTCTCCTAATCGCGCAGAAGTCGGCTGCGACACACCTGGATCAGGAGCTCGGCCTGTGCCCACACCCTGACTTGGCCCTCCGCGTCCTCGGCCGCGTCCACGTCCTCTAGGCCTACCCCTACCCCTCAGCATGCTGTATTACCAGTGATTTGATTTCACAGGCAGGAAATAAATTGGCGCAAGACTGCAGCCAAATATAATTTTTTCCGTTTTTTGAAAACGAAAGGCCCCACTGCCTCTAGTGAATGAATAATCTAAGTTTAATAACTGTGCTGTGTCCCTGCTAATGTGTCACAGAACGTGAGGGTAGCAGAGTTATTAACTCTGGCAGAGCAGGTATTTTTTTTCCCAATTAAGGAAAGCAAATGGCGAAGCCAGGAGTAAAACGTAGCTGGGTGCGTCTGATTTTTAAACGTTGCACACGCAGCCGACACGTGTCCACCACCCTTAGGACGGACAGAGGCAGGACAAATACAATTATTTTCAGTTTTTTTCCACCAAAAGGCAGCACTGCGTATATTCAATGAACATGAGAAGTTTAATAACTGTGTTGTGGCCCTGCTAATGTGGCACAGAACGTGAGGGTAGCAGAGTTATTAACTCTGGCAGAGCAGGTATTTTTTTTCCCAATTAAGGAAAGCAAATGGCGAAGCCAGGAGTAAAACGTAGCTGGGTGCGTCTGATTTTTAAACGTTGCACATGCAGCCGACACGTGTCCACCGCCCTTAGGACGGACAGAGGCAGGACAAATACAATTATTTTCAGTTTTTTTCCACCAAAAGGCCGCACTGCGTATATTCAATGAATAATAACTGTGTTGTGGCCCTGCCTACACAATTCTTTCCCTGCAGTATCAATGGAGGGTGCAATGCTCTGCAGAGGCGATTTTGAGAAGAAAAAAAAAATGCAGCACAGCTAACAGCAGCCAGCACAGTACTGCACACGGTTAAATATGGCCCTAGAAAGGACCGTTGAGGTTCTTGAAGGCTACACTCACTCCTAACACTCTCCCTGCCTATGCAGCACTTCTGTCCCTAATGCCGGGTGCAACGGTCTGCAGAGGCGATTTTGAGAAAAAAAATAATTGCCACTGCTAACAGCAGCCAACACACAGCTATCAGTGGCCCTAATAAGGACCTTTGGGGGTCTTGAAGCCTACACTAACTACCAATTCTTTCCTTACAGCAGCTCCGGTATAAACAGCACTGTCCCTCATCTAACTCACACGGCATCTGAGGCGAGCCGCGGGAGGGGCCGACTTTTATATTCGGCGGACACCTGATCACCCCAGCCACTCACAGCAGGGGGGTGGTATAGGGCTGGAACAACACAGGGGGAAGTTGTAATGCCTTCCCTGTCTTTCAATTGGCCAGAAAAGCGCGCTAATGTCTCAGGGAAGGAAGTGAAAGTAACCCGAACACCGCATGGTGTTCGTTACGAATAACGAACATCCCAAACACCCTAATATTTGCACGAATATCAAGCTCGGACGAACACGTTCGCTCATCTCTACTGGTAACATAGTCCATAACTTTTTTATTTTTCTGTTGATGGAGCTTTGTGACGGCTCTTTTTCTACTCACTGGTTGCACTGACTAACAGAAGAAAGTTAACAAGTTACTTTTTTGATCATTTTTTGCTCAATTATTTCTTGGAAATGGGATGACCCAAAAAAAAATGCAGTTATGGCGGTACATTTATTTTCTAACAGTGTTCACTGTGCATGATTAATACTGTGATATTTTATTACATTTGAATTCTATAGACACAGAGATATCAATTTTTATTAATTTATTTTTTAACTTTGACATAAAGACTGGGAAAAGGTTTTCCTTTAAATTTTTTAAAATATTTTATTTTTTTTCTCATAATTAAAAAAATATAGGGAGGTTGAACCTGTTGAATTTCATCATTTATGCAGTATAGTGCAATACCATAGTATTGCATCATACTGTATTTTCACCAGCATTCTATTAAGACGTGCCACAGGCTTGTCTTAATAGCAAACATTCATGGCATTACTGCGGGCCTTCAGAAGGCCCCAGGCTGCCATGACAGCTGGACAGCACCTTTTGACCTCATCACACGGCATCATTGGGGATATCTAAGTCCCAACTGGGACATTTAAATACTGCTATCAAAATTGACAGTGGCATTTAAAGGGTTATCAGCTGTGATTGGAGTTATCTCTGATCGCAGCTGTTGTGGGTGGGTACCAGCTGCCAAAGACAGCCGTCATCTGCTGTCTATCCATATAATGACATTAGATGTGCACCATACATGCACAGTGCACATTGGGAGGGGGGTTAATGGTTAAATGAAAAAAAGTTGAGAAATATCAAGTTTTCGAGATTACTTAGATCTCTTCATCAGCCGCGGTTTAACACAAACTCTGACTCTAGAAGCCACAGATGGCATACAAGATCGGCCCCACCTTGTAAAGCTGGAATTTCAGCCGTAATGTGAGTCATTGTTAATCTGATATGCGGCCACATAAGATGTTTGTTCCCATCATGGTCAAACCACATCCCTCCTTATTCTGACTGTTTTTGATTTTGCACGTTGGGTTCTGCAATCTCTCCACACCGGCTGAAAATGTACTTGTGACTTGATCTTCTTATGAATACATTACTAGTTGTAGGTTGAGTGACTTATTAACCCCACAGACCTGACACCTCATTTGTGACCCTTGGCTTGCTACTATTACTGATCCCACACATTCCCGGCATCCAAAAAAACATGTTTACATGGTAACCTGGCGTGACAGAAGCCACCGCTGCTGATTGGAATCGCAGGCCTTGCCGTAAAATGTTTGGTCTACCATGCAGATTAATTGGCAGTCCTGGTATATTCTCAGCGAAGCTCCCTGCTCAGAAGATCCTTTATCACGAGAATCTGGCCAGCTGGAAACCCTAAGCTCGAAGAGCAAAAGTTTGTGACGGACAAAAAGTCTCCGTGTTTGTTTTCAGCTTCCATATGTGGTTCCCTGTCCAAACCCTGTGACGTGTAATACATAAGACAGATGTCCGTAATCTTTTTACAAGATCTCCTCTTGTATTCTGCCAGTTCACATTTCATCTCCCTTCAAAGTCTCCATGTTGTTAGTCTCTGCTTTAATAATAAAGCATACAAGGGCAAATGCAATTCTCTTCCAGAGGAGGAAAGCGGCGTCCAAATTCGTTAGTACCCATGGAGATAACTATCCCCCCCCCCCCCACCCTTAATATCAACACTTTGCAAACTTTCTAAATATGATACATCACAAGTTTTACATAGGGTCATTTAGAGGTAGTAGTATCTATTCCTAGAGTTTTAGGGGTTAATCCTTATTTCTCAAAATGAAGGAGTTAACGGAAATATCCATGAAAGGTGGAAAGGAGGTCAATTCGTAATATCAATGGAGATCTAGGATGTGTTAATGCCTAATATTCAACAAGGTTTATGTTGGGGAAGGGGGTCTATGATACTATTTGCAATGGACTTGGGGCAACGTACAATCTAATCTAATCTAATCTATATATATCCTGTTCCCTGAAAATAAGACATACACTGAAAATAAGACATAGCATGATTTTCCAGAATTTTTGAGGATGCAAAATGATTTTTCAGGCTTTCGAGGATGCTTCAAATATAAGCCCTACTCCAAAATTAAGCCCTTCTAACAGTTAATTTAAAAAGTCAATTTTAATAGTGTCCAGCAGCTATACATGTAAAAAAGTTAAACCTTTTTGAAAAAAAATGAATATAAGACACTGTCTTATTTTCGGGGAAACACGGTAGACATCTGAGGGGTCCATTATATGGACGTATTAGTGCACGTTTTTGTGTGCGGGAAAATTCCGTGTGCAATAGGCGGAGAATATCACCCATTGATTTTAATGGGTTTGTTCACATATGCGCGTTCCTCCAGCGTATTTCGGTCGTGTAAAAAAAAAACCAGCATGCTTTACTTTTCTGCGAAGTCTATGAGGGGTGTACAAATGCGTGCGAAATATGTAAGGAGATGGGCAACACGCTTTGCAATTCCGCTGGAAAAAAAACATTAGACTAAATTGCCATTTAACCCTTTTTAATCGAATTTTGGATTCAGGGTTTCCTAAAAGGCTTTCTCTTTTTGCTGTTATACAACGGTGCCATCTGCTGGCTAAAGCCAGCATGTGTGCGCCAGAGAGGCTTCGACAGCGGAGTGGCTGGCAATAGACGCTAAGAATACCCTGTCGGACATCTTCTGACATTGTAGCTGTACAAGCTTCATTCAGAATGTTGGAAGATGTCAGACAGTGGATTGGAAAGGGTTAAATCAGGGGGTGTTTGTCTACCGTGCGCAAATTAACATGCCCTGGGGGTGCAAAAGGTATGGTAAAATACACCGACACGTGCACAAAAAAAACTCGTTCATAGCACAAATACATTGGCCTGAGACATGCGTAATTGCGTATACACCCATGTTAAGCCACCCGTGAGTGATTATCTTTCAGATTATCGCTGGATAGTGCCAATTTGAATGATATCGTTCAGTATAAATGCTGCCAGCAACTAAACGTCATCCGCTTTCTGCAGGCATAAAAATCAAACAATGATTGGCCTGTCAACCATTCATCTATGAACTACTGCCCGTTTATGCAACACCCCAGAGGGGTGACCCTGACTACCTGGTTAACGTGAAGAGCTGGAAGGGATAAGTGCTGTCTTGTCACGGTGACACTTACTAGGCTCTGGTCCCGGAGGGATGCCACGTAGCCAAGGCCAGAGCAGGATTGCAGGCCAGCTTCAACACTCCTTTGGCAGGTCATGAGGGGAGTTGTAGTAAATATCACTCATGACGCCACCGTTCCCACACACTGATATTCTATGCAGCGGAGTAATAAACACGGAGACTTGTGTGTAGTACCTCGAGTCTGTAGGAACGGTTAGGGCCTGATATAACTTTTACTTGGCAATAAACTTGTATAACAGGTAATTCAGGTACAATTCACTTTAAAGGGGTTGTCTCGCGAAACCAAGTGGGGTTATACACTTCTGTATGGCCATATTAATGCACTTTGTAATATACATCGTGCATTAAATATGAGCCATACAGAAGTTATTCCACTTACCTGTTCCGTTGCTGGCGTCCCCGTCTCCATGGTTCCGTCTAAATTCGCTGGCAGCTTGCTTTTTTAGACGCACTTGCGCAGTCCGGTCTTCTCCTTTCAGCACGAGCCGCTTCAGTGTGCTCCCCGCTACAGCTCTTCTGCGCATGCGCAGACGAGCTGTCACTGCTCGGGAGCGCGCTGGAGCGGCCATTCTGTACCATCCTCTGTTAGAGGAAGGTGCAGAGCCGCTCAGCTGTCCGGAGAAGCCGCCCAGCTGTCCTGCCGTCCTGGTAAGTGATGGGCCGGGGGGGCTGCCGCTGCGCCGGGGGGGTCTGTCGTCGCTGTGCCAGGGGGGGGCTGTCGCTGCGATGGGGGGGGGCTATCGCTGCGCCGGGGGGGCTGCCGCTAGGCCGGGGGGGCTGTCGCTAGGCCGGGGGAACTAGCGCTGGGCCGGGGGAACTGTCGCTAGGCCGGGGGGGGCTGTCGCTAGGCCGGGGGGGCTGTCGCTAGGCCGGGGGAACTAGCGCTGGGCCGGGGGGGGGCTGTCGCTAGGCCGGGGGAACTAGCGCTGGGCCGGGGGAACTGTCGCTAGGCCGGGGGGGCTGTCGCTAGGCCGGGGGGGCTGTCGCTAGGCCGGGGGAACTAGCGCTGGGCCGGGGGGGCTGTCGCTGGGCCGGGGGGGCTGCCGCTGTGATGGGGGGGGGGGGCGCTGCGCCGGTTACCTTCTGCCTGGCGGTGGGTGACTGGTCGGCCGTGTTCACTCCAGGGGTCCGGTCGGCGGCTGCGGGGCATCTGGTTGCCATGGAGACACAGCTGGTAGCGTCTCGGGAGCGCGCACGTCGGGCTGCAGCGAGCGAAGGGAAAAGAGCCGGCGGCCATCTTGGCAAAATTTTTATAAGTTGCTGAAACGCTGGAACTGTAAGTAGAAACCAGCTAGAAAAGTCATTTACAGGGGTAATTAGTAATGTTTGCTTAATTAGGGGGACTGGGCAAAAAAAAAATTCACTGCTTCCTCGAGACATCTCCTTTAAAGGGGTGGTCTCGCGAAACCAAGTGGGGTTATACACTTCCGTATGGCCATATTAATGCACTTTGTAATGTACATTGTGCATTAAATATGAGCCATACAGAAGTTATTCCACTTACCTGCTCCGTTGCTAGCGTCCTCGTCTCCATGGTTCCGTCTAAATTCGCTGGCAGCTTGCTTTTTTAGACGCGCTTGCGCAGTCCGGTCTTCTCCATTCAGCACGAGCCGCTTCAGTGTGCTCCCCGCTACAGCTCTTCTGCGCATGCGCAGACGAGCTGTCACTGCTCGGGAGCGCGCTGAAGCGGCCATTCTGCACCATCCTCTGTTAGAGGAAGGTGCAGAAACTGGAGCTGCCCAGCGGAGAAGACCAGCCCAGCCCAGCAGCCCCGAGAAGCCTCCCAGGTAAGTGATGGGTCGGGGGGGGCTGCCGCTGCGCCGGGCTGCGCCGGGGGGGGGGGGCTGCCGCTGCGCCGGGGGGGCTGCCGCTGCGCCGGGGGAGCTAGCGCTAGGCCGGGGGGGCTGTCGCTGCGATGGGGGGGGGGCTGTCGCTAGGCCGGGGGGGCTGTCGCTGCGCCGGGGGAGCTAGCGCTAGGCCGGGGGGGCTGTCGCTGCGCCGGGGGAGCTAGCGCTAGGCCGGGGGGGCTGTCGCTAGGCCGGGGGGGCTGTCGCTAGGCCGGGGGGGCTGTCGCTGCGCCGGGGGAGCTAGCGCTAGGCCGGGGGGGGCTGTCGCTAGGCCGGGGGGGCTGTCGCTAGGCCGGGGGGGCTGTCGCTGCGCCGGGGGAGCTAGCGCTAGGCCGGGGGGGCTGTCGCTAGGCCGGGGGGGCTGTCGCTAGGCCGGGGGAGCTAGCGCTAGGCCGGGGGGGCTGTCGCTGCGCCGGGGGAGCTAGCGCTAGGCCGGGGGGGCTGTCGCTGCGCCGGGGGAGCTAGCGCTGGGGAGCCGGGGGCTAGCGCCGGTTACCTGCTGTCTGGTCGGCGGCTGCGGGGCGTCTGGTCGGCGGCTGCGATGCGTCCGGTTGCCATGGAGACACAGCTGGCGGCGTCTCGGGAGCGCGCACGTCGGGCTGCAGCGAGCGACTGGGAAAGAGCCGGCGGCCATCTTGAGGAAACTTTTATAACTTGCTGAAACGCTGGAACGGTAAGTACGAACCAGCTAGAAATGTCATTTACAGGGGGGCTTAGTAATGTGTGTTTAATGGGGGGGACTGGGCAAAAAAAAAAATTAACTGCTTCCTCGAGACATCTCCTTTAAGTAGTTACAGGCTATAGCTCAGAGGTAGGGAGGATACACAGGATCTATACAGCCCTACAGTCCACGTTATCTGTATGTCACCAGTCCAGGATTGGGAGTACTCCAGAGGAGGAAGGTGGGTTGGGGTCGCTCTGCAGACTCTATGGCAGACAATTATTAAAGGAGGCTTAGCCAATAAACACCTCGCACCGCAAACCTGTGGGTGTCACAAATGAAGTACCTCTGTGCGGTGATCCTAATGATGGATGGCCGCACAGGAAAAGCCTGTGGTGTGAACTGGTACCTGGTTTAGAATTTGGTCAGTTCGTACACATATTATATGCGCTCACTTACTCAATCCCATGCGATTCCCATTCAGTTTGGGCATCTCTCCTTCTCCTCCATACTAAACACAAGGAAACCAGAGTAGTCTCCCTGTGCCCCTGCGGATTCTCCAACAGATGGGGGAAGAGGGAAGATACTCAACTCCTACAAAGGGAACCTCTCCTTCTTTTCCATTTTCGACACAAGGAAGCTAAAGGTGCTTCCCTGTATCACTATGGGTCCTCCATAGTAGGGGTAGATGAATGAGCATCAACAGCCACTCCCGCTCTCAGACACTCACATTTATAACCTCACTTGTACCACATGACAAGACAAACTGATACATCTACATGCAGGCAATGATTTTGTTGAAGTTAACCCTTCTGACGCTGCAGCTGTGCAACACACACACTGGGTATAACAGGACAGCTTTGCACAGTGCATCTACATAGGACAAAACATGTATGACATTTATGGAGGGGACCAGGATGGAGTACTGGGCCACTGCATTTACTTTGAGGGGAAGTGGGTGGCCGGAAGAGATCTCTGGCCCGCTCTTCCTCCATTCACTACTCATTCATTACTCCTGTGTGAAAGTGTAGGAATGATAATCTCTGGGACTACTGTTGGGCGCCGAAGTGCCCATATAGAAGGACCCTGAGGCAGCTTTCACACGGGCTACAAAATCACACGATTTTCTGGCGATGCGACAGCAGCACAATACACGTGTTTGTGAAACCCATGCTTTTCAATGGTTTCCTTCACATTAGTGATTTTTTCACTGATGTTATGTCGCAAGAGAAAAAAAAATCGTGGCATGTTCTATCTTTCTGCGATGTGCGATTTTTTAAAATCTCCCTTGTTTCCCTATGGAGTCTCCTTGTTTATCCCATCGCATGAACTTGTGATTTTCATGTGCTGCGATTTTAACATTGGAAACTCCTATTGACTTTCGTAATGAAAAAATTGTGTGATTTTATCACGGGTAGCAGCGAAGTGATGCGAGATTATTCTCAAGAAAAAGCATCGCTTACACTACAAAATCACGGGAACAAAGTTCTGATATCACCGCAATTTTGTATCGTAATTGCCTGTTTGAAAGAGGCCTTAGGCCTCATGTCCACGGGGAAAATCAGGCCCGCTACGGATTCTCCATGGAGAATCAGTAGCGGGACCCTCCTGCCCCGCGGACATGAGCGCTTAAAATAAGAATAAACTTACCCGCAGCGGACTGGGTAGTTCTTATCTTCTTCACGGCCGGATCTTTTTTCTTCGACCGGCGGATGCGCTCGGCACGCCGGCTGCGTGCCGCGCACATGCGCCGTGCACATCTGCCTGGCCGAAGAAAGAAGATCCGGCCGTGAAGAAGAGAAGAACTGCCCGGTCGGCTGCGGGTGAGTTATTCTTATTTTAGGTCTCCCGCGGATCCGGACGGCTTCCATAGGCTTCAATAGAAGCCTGCGGGAGCCATTCCCGCGGGAGACCCGCACGAAAATGGAGCATGTCAGTTTTTTTCATGCTCCATTTTTTTAAAATTCCCTTTTATTGACCATCCGCGGGTATTTATCTACCCGTGGGTGGTCAATGCATCCCCATGGGATGCGGATCCGCATGCCGGTGATCCGCTGCGGATTTTAAATCCTATTTTGCCCGTGGACATGAGGCCTTAGCCTGATGTGGTATGATTCGTTATCAAAGTAACTCTACCCTCATATGTATGTATTATGTAACTATACAGGTCTCCCACTCGCTCATCATCACCATAGCATCTATAGGGTGGGCCATAGAAAAGTAGCCACACCCATACTCTTAACAAAGCTGTCTAAAGGACCTTTCAGACAAGACAGAATATCCAGTGTCTACAAAGGTTTACCACGAGTATTTTGCATATTCAATGATTATTCCTAATTCCTAATTCCATTTTCCTGAGCATGGATATATATATATATATATATATATATATATATATATATATATATATATATATATATATATATATATATATATATATATATATATATATATAGATTGCAGTCGCTGTCCTGGGACGGGCCTTCTACTAGCAGGTCCATATGTTCTCTGCTGGGTATGACTATGCACAAGTACATTGTTTAACTCTGCAGCTCTGTGGTTAATATTCATGACGGGACAGTTTTTAGGTACAACCAAACTCCTCTTAGATGTGACATTGTTGTAGGCCGATAGTAAGAAGGGGATTCAATTGCCTCTGCTGCTTCACTGAGTGAAATTATAAAATTGTGTTTAACTGTGGACAAGAGAACAAGAGAAGGAGTTGAGTATTCTGGTTTCGAGTAAGCTAGTACTCAATGTCAATGTGAGGTGTTCTTTGGGACATTATCTAGCTGCATAATGAGTCCTTGGCCGATCACTCCTTTTCCGGCAGGGACTGCGTGACAAACAAGGATTTTGTGGTACCCTTTGTGTTCAAGAATTCCATTGATTCTATACAGTGTTTTTACTCCACCATAGGAGAATTCCTCCCGGACCCTTACCGACCCTTTACCATGCTTGACAGTTGGTGTAATACAGTTGGACATCATCTTTTTGTTTGCTGAGCGTCGTATGTATATTTTTATCTTGCTCCCAAACACCACAAATTTGGACTCCTCCATCCAAACCACTTTTTAAAAATCTTCTACAATCCAGTTCTTGTGTTTCTGTGTCTCTTGTTTTTTATGTAAAACAAAAAAAAAAAGGTATGGTACGGTGTTAGCCAGTTGAGCAAAGTGTGATTTTTCTCAGTGAGAGAAACCAAGTTCTAGCCTGATGAAGGATCGATAGAAGACCCGAAAGCTCGCTGTAACATCATGTATTTTTGTTAACCATTAAAAGGTATCATATCTACAAGATTTTATTTACTGCCTTTAGAAGTCTTTTCCGCACAACTCTACTGATGAGGCAGCTGATCTAAGTCTCCTCTTGATAGTTTCCACACACACCTGCTTGTGTGACATAAGTTGAAACCTGCTTGAATTTCAGAAGAACCTCACTTTCTATGTCATTTGGAGAGCAGCACAATGGACTTATCTTCTGCTTTCATAGTCACCCGTGGCCTCCTACTGCATGGTTGATCTTTATTGGTCCTTGTTTCACGAAAATGCATGATGGTGTATGCAGTAGTGCACCCGGGGATTCTCAGTTTTGAGGCAATGTCACAAATACAAAGACCATCCTTGTTGCAACTTGCATTCATTATGGCCCTCGTCTCTCAGTTCATGTGCTTGTGGGTTGGAGAGCCATCTCCTACAGTTCACCAACTGCAATTATTTATGATCATGTTGGTTCCTAATAAATCTTGTTGTCTGTATAGCGCCAACTTATTCAGCAGGGCTTTGAGGTAATTTACTTATTACCCCCCACCAAGCTGGATATCCATTTTACTGAACTCGGAAGGATGGAAGGATGAGTCAACCTTGAGCTGGCTACCTGAACCAAGCGGGGATTGAATTTGCAACCTTCAGGTCGTGAGCGAGAGCTTAGGACTCCATTTCTGTTGCCTTAGCACTCTGCGCCATAATAATGATTATTACGTTGAATCCTTGTTATCGAATACCTGTCTCTCACCTTCCTACAATTGATTTGAAGTTTATAAATAAATAAGTTATGAGTTTTTGAAAGTGGGGAGGAAAAAACGAAAATTACAAAAAAAGGGCTGCGTCCTTAAGGAATTAAGGTAACTTTACAGATGCCAATAGTTGCCTGTTGGAGCAATTATGAGCAAACTGTTGGCCCGTGTACAGAATGACTAGTGAATGAGTGTAAACAGGAGTCACTCAATGTCTAAGCAACTGCCTGTTTGCAGTGAATGGAGGTTGGCGGCCAGAAGAGACCTCCAGGCCGCTTCACCTTCATTCTCTGACAGACTATCACTCCTGTGGGAAAACAAGGAGAAATAGTCGCTGGGACAGCTGTCAGACGCTCATGCATCCGACAGTTGTACGTGTGTAAAGGTACCCATGGTCTTAGGAGATTACATTGGGGATATGTAGCTGTTAACTAACCTACATCAATGCTATATTTTAGTAAGACGATGTCCTCAAGTTTTAGTCATTAATATTCCCCCTGAAACTCCAAATGCTCATGTTGTCCAAAGACTTTTGAGTGGCAGTCGAAAAACCAGTGATCCCAATGTAATATTATCCCCCTATAATTCCCTTGTAAGGCCATATCTTCAGTATGGGTTTCGGTTTTGGGCTCCATCTTGTTAAAAGGACATGGTAGAGCTGGGGATGGTTCAAAGATGGGCGACTAGATTATGAAATGGGGTGGGAGGACCGTCTTATAATAAAAGGCTAGAAAAACTGGGCTTGTTTAGCTCGGAAAAAAAGACGCCTTAGTAGTGATCTCATTTACATGTAAAAATATATGTGTGGTCAGTACAAAGAGGTGATTTATTCTTCCCAATGACTGTAAAAAGGAGCAGGAGACATTCATTACGTGTGGAGGAAAAGCAATTTAAGCATCTATATAAGAAAAGGTTCTTTATAGTTAGAGAAGTCAAACTACCACCATACACAGTCAGCTCCACTTAGTGGAGGGTGAAAGGGGCAGAATTGTGTTTTTAACTATGCCATGAAATAGGATAGAGAGATAGAGAGAAAGATAGATAGAGAGAGATAGATAGATAGATAGATAGAGATAGATAGATAGATAGAGAGAGAGAGAGAGATAGATAGATAGATAGATAGATAGATAGATAGATAGATAGATAGATAGATAGATAGATATGAGATAGATATGAGATAGATAGATAGATATGAGATAGATAGATAGATAGATAGATAGATAGATAGATAGATAGATAGATAGATAGATAGATAGATAGATGGATGGATGGAGGTTTTGATCGAGAGATGAGGGAGGTCCAAGGGACGAAGGCCATTTGGATGAATGCCACTTTATACAAGTGCTGGATGATGAGGAATGCGAGATGTATGGTGGAATGAGGGAAGTTCATATAACATATGTAGAAGGATTAAGGATGCCAATGTAAGATGTGTACAGGGATGAAGGTAGCATTTCCGAAAAGGTAGGTTTTCAGGTTGCTTTTAAAGCTTTTGAGGGTGGGGGAGAAGCTGATAGTCCAGAGTATGGGAGAAGTCTTGGAGATGGTTTTGAGGAGCAGATAAGAGGAGAGCAGAGAAGGGGGTCCTGTGATTGTGAGGACCGGAGATAACTTGTGGTTTCAAGAAAGATGAAGAAAGATGTCTTCATAAAAGAGGTTCAGGAGGTGAGTTAGAGGAGGTTTGTTCAGGATAAATACTGTATGTAGAGGGACACAGGAAATTGAGAAGATATGAGTAGGAGGACTGTGAAGGAGAGATAATAAAAGTATAGAAGAGCTTAAAGAGACATGTCAAAGATAGCGGAGGTTCAGGAGAGATGTATAAAGGCATAAAAGATGTTCTTAAGAAACAAGTAAAGGGATAAAGAGGGTTCAGCAAAAACCTGTAGAAAGATTAAAGAGATTCATGAGAGAGGTCTAACGGGGAAGAGGACGTTCAAGAGAGATTTTTAAAAGCTTTTTTTACTTGAATGCATGTATTTTATTGTGACAATAATTTTTGCGATTGGGTTTAGTTAAAAAATCTACACCATTTGTCTTCAGCCACTTCTACATATCACTGTATATAGAGCCTGCAGTCAAAGTCTTAATAGGAGATCCGTCAGTGAGGCTGGACTGGCTGCTTAGTTTTCAGCCCTTATCTTTCCTCTCCTACACTTTTTAGCTAATTTATGATCATGACAAATATAAACTTTGTTGTCATCATAAATTAATTGATAGGAACAACCAGGAGCTAGCAGGCGGACGCAGTTAGTCCAGCCTCATTGATGGGTTTTCTATTGAGACTTAGACTGTGATGTCTATATACAGTGATATATAGAGGCTGCAGAAGACAAATGGTGCACAATTCTTAAATAAATCATATTGTAAAAATGAATGCCAACCCAAAATACGGGCATTTAAGTGAAAAAAACCCTCAAAAGGAGTCCATAGTCTTTAAAGGCATTAAGTAGTTCCAGTGAGACGTGTACAGAAATAGAGGAGGTTAAGGAGAGATGTACAGTATATGAAGATACAGATGGTTCAAAAGAAAACTGGCTTCAACCTCATGGTTTTTGTGCCTTCCTCTGGATCAACATTGGGCAGTAATAGGCTAAACTAGATGGACATAGTTCTTTTTTTCAGCCTTACACACTATGTTACTATGTTAAGATTAAGGAGCTTCATCAGAAATGTGTAGAGGGATAGAGGAGAGTCCACATAGATGTATAGAAAAAATAAGGATACTTGGATGGAAGAGTAAAGACAATATTCAAACAAGCCATATCAAGTCCATAGCATACGCAGAGGCGATAGAAGATGGACCATTATACTTAAGGATTAGATGTCTACACATGTGGCTACTGGAATACAGCTCACTTCTTTCTCGCCTTCCTTCCGTGATAACCTTGCAGCATCTGAGTGATTGTTAGGCATAAACCAGGTTAGAAAAAACATTTCTCTTAGCATAAATTGATCCACAAATGGCATTAGCTGTCTCATCCTAGAAGATTATTCATAGAAGCTCTGTCATCCTTCATCACGGTATCATTTGGACAGTCCATCTCCCATCCCACCAGCATGTCTCTGGAGATATAATGTGTCACAGCCATCACTCTTCAGAATATACACAAGGTTTTAACGTGGGAGAATTAAAGATCTAGCAAGCCCTCAATGCAATTTGGTCATCTATAAATGATAGGTTCCTCCACTCTGCCAAATGTGCGGTGTACATTGTGAGGCTATCCATAGCTCTTTAGTAGGATAGATACAAGTCACTGAGGATCCTGAAGACCAAGGAGAAGACAGAACAGTTCTGCACAACTAATGTCCAATTTGATGTTGCTAGATTGTACAATTCTTCTGCATGACCTCAACAATGAAACATGTATGTTACCCTTTGAAATCAGTGGGCTGTTTAGGTTATACATGAATGTTCTGGGTGGACCACAATCAGAGATGTTCTTTGTAAGCACTTTCTACTCTCACTGATACATGGGGGCTTGAATGGGGAGACCCCTCTCTACCCTGTTTCCCTGAAAAGAAGGCCTACCCTGAAAATAAACCCTACCCTGATTTTTCGGGGAGGCTTGAGATATAAGCCCTACTGCGAAAATAAGCCCTAGCTGCATTACATTAAAAAAGAATAGTTACCTAGCAGGCTCGGTTCAAGTCCTCCTGCTCCTGACCTCTGCTGTGCATCTGTTCACTCACAGAAGATCACTTCCTGGTTACGGGATTCTTAAATCCTACCTGCAGGAAACTATGGCTCTGATTGGTTGAGCAGTGCTCGAGAACCAATCAATGCAGAGCTCAATGAACCAATGCGATGGCTGTGATTGGGTCATCGATTGCTGCATTGATTGGCTGAGCAGCAGTCGAAAAACCAATAAGAGCCATCGCATTGTGGAAACGGGATTTAGGAATTGGGCAATCAATGCCACGGCTCAGCGTGTCGGAGCTCCGGAAAGCAGCTAGATGGACCTGGACTGAGCCAGCTAGGCAAGTATAATAAGACCAAGTGCCTCTTTTGGGGAAAAAATGAAAAAGACAGGGTCTTATTTTCGGAGATATATGGTATTACCCAATGGGGTGTTAAAAATAGGATTTCTAAAACCAGACATCCCCTTTAGGTTGGCAATGCAGGTCTAGATACTAAAAATGCTAGTGATCAACTGATAATGGCAGGATACAAAATGGGAAATACCTGGGGCAATGCCAGCCTTAGGTTAGATGGCACCCTGTACAGGATTTTTTTGCCCTCTTCCCTTACTTATGAGAATAAAGTTATGTATATTGCAGTGATATGCAGACTGACTGTATTCTGCCTGTGCAGCAAGTTGGCAGCATACCCACACCAGAACAACTTAATGAATAAATACAGTACCAGAAGCAAGCTCATAACCTGAATACAGCACCAGAACCAAGCTTATAACTTAAAAACAGTGCCAGAACTAAGTGCAAAATATGAATACAGCACAACCCAAGCTCATGACATAAACACAGCCCCAGAACAAAGCTTAGTACATAAATACAATGCCAGAACCAAGCTCATAACATTAATACAGTATAAACTAACCAGAGTATATAAATACTCCCCCAGAACTAAGCTTATAACATACATACAGCACCAGAACTAAGCTCATATCATTTCTGACAGCAGCATTTAAAGGGTTAACAGTAGAGATGAGCGAGCACCAAAATGCTCGGGTGCTCGTTACTCGGGACGAAATTATCGCGATGCTCGAGGGTTCGTTTCGAGTAACGAACCCCATTGAAGTCAATGGGCGACCCGAGCATTTTTGTATATCGCTGATGCTCGCTAAGATTTTCATTTGTGAAAATCTGGGCAATTCAAGAAAGTGATGGGAACGACACAGCAACGGATAGGGCAGGCGAGGGGCTACATGTTGGGCTGCATCTCAAGTTCCCAGGTCCCACTATTAAGCCACAATAGCGGCAAGAGTGGGCCCCCCCCCCTCCCAACAACTTTTACTTCTGAAAAGCCCTCATTAGCAATGCATACCTTTGCTAAGCACCACACTACCTCCAACAAAGCACAATCACTGCCTGCATGACACTCCGCTGCCACTTCTCCTGGGTTACATGCTGCCCAACCCCCCCGCACGACCCAGTGTCCACAGCGCACACCAAAGTGTCCCTGCGCAGCCTTCAGCTGCACTCATGCCACACCACCCTCATGTCTATTTATAAGTGCGTCTGCCATGAGGAGGAACCGCAGGCACACACTGCAGAGGGTTGGCACGGCTAGGCAGCAACCCTCTTTAAAAGGGACGGGGCGATAGCCCATAATGCTGTACAGAAGCAATGAGAAATCCAATCCTGTGCCACCTCCATCAGGAGCTGCACACGTGGGCATAGCAATGGGGAACCTATGTGCCAAACACTATTCATTCTGTCAAGGTGTCTGCATGCCCCAGTCAGACCGCGGTTTTTTATAAATAGTCACAGGCAGGTACAACTCCGCAATGGGAATTCCGTGTGCACCCACAGCATGGGTGGCTCCCTGGAACCCACCGGCTGTACATAAATATATCCCATTGCAGTGCCCATCACAGCTGAGGTAACGTTCGATTAAATGCAGGTGGGCTTCGGCCCACACTGCATGGCCCAGTCAGACTGGGGTTCTTTAGAAGTGGACACATGCAGTTACAACTCCCTGTGGACCCACAGCATGGGTGGCTCCCTGGAACCCACCGGCGGTACATAAATATATCCCATTGCAGTGCCCAACACAGCTGATGTAACATCAGCTTTAATGCAGGTGGGCAAAAAATTAATTGGATTACACTGTAGGCGAGGGCCCCAAAAAATTGGTGTACCAACAGTACTAATGTACGTCAGAAAAATTGCCCATGCCCAACCAAGAGGGCAGGTGAAACCCATTAATCGCTTTGGTTAATGTGGCTTAATTTGTAACTAGGCCTGGAGGCAGCCCAGTTAAAATAAAAATTGGTTCAGGTGAAAGTTTCAACGCTTTAATGAGCATTGAAACATATAAAAATTGTTTACAAAAATTATATGACTGAGCCTTGTGGCCCTAAGAAAAATTGCCCGTTCGGCGTGATTACGTCAGGTTTCAGGAGGAGGAGCAGGAGGAGGAGGATGAATATTATACACAGATTGATGAAGCTAAAAGGTCCACGTTTTTGATGGTGATAGAGAACAATGCTTCCATCCGCGGGTGCAACCTACGTATTGTTTAGGTATCGCTGCTGTCCGCTGGTGGAGAAGAGAAGTCTGGGGAAATCCAGGCTTTGTTCATCTTGATGAGTGTAAGCCTGTCGGCACTGTCAGTTGACAGGCGGGTACGCTTATCTGTGATGATTCCCCCAGCTGCACTAAACACCCTCTCTGACAAGACGCTAGCCGCAGGACAAGCAAGCACCTCCAGGGCATACAGCGCGAGTTCAGGCCACGTGTCCAGCTTCGACACCCAGTAGTTGTAGGGGGCAGAGGCGACACGGAGGACGGTCGTGCGATCGGCTATGTACTCCCTCACCATCCTTTTACAGTGCTCCCGCCGACTCAGCCTTGACTGGGGAGTGGTGACACAGTCTTGCTGGGGAGCCAGAAAGCTGTCAAAGGCCTTAGAGAGTGTTCCCCTGCCTATACTGTACATGCTGCCTGATCTCTGCGCCTCCCCTGCTACCTGGCCCTCGGAACTGCGCCTACGGCCACTAGCGCTGTCGGATGGGAATTTTACCATCAGTTTGTCCACCAGGGTCCTGTGGTATAGCATCACTCTCGAACCCCTTTCCTCTTCGGGTATGAGAGTGGAAAGGTTCTCCTTATACCGTGGGTCGAGCAGTGTGTACACCCAGTAATCCGTAGTGGCCAGAATGCGTGTAACGCGAGGGTCACGAGAAAGGCATCCTAACATGAAGTCAGCCATGTGTGCCAGGGTACCTGTACGCAACACATGGCTGTCCTCACTAGGAAGATCACTTTCAGGATCCTCCTCCTCCTCCTCCTCCTCAGGCCATACACGCTGAAAGGATGACAGGCAAGCAGCATGGGTACCCTCAGCAGTGGGCCAAGCTGTCTCTTCCCCCTCCTCCTCATCCTCCTCATGCTCCTCCTCCTCTTCCTCAACGCGCTGAGATATAGAAAGGAGGGTGCTCTGACTATCCAGCGACATACTGTCTTCCCCCGCCTCTGTTTCCGAGAGCAAAGCGTCTGCCTTTATGCTTTGCAGGGAACTTCTCAAGAGGCATAGAAGAGGAATGGTGACGCTAATGATTGCAGCATCGCCGCTCACCATGTGGAGCGTAGAGTTCCACCGTGTGGGCACGTTGCACAGCAGTTGGTGCACTGGCAGATGAAACCAATGTTGCAGGGTGCGCAAAGTGGCAGCGTCCGTGTGGGACTTGCGGAAATGTGCGCAGAGCCGGCGCACCTTTCCGAGCAGGTCTGACAAGCGTGGGTAGCTTTTCAGAAAGCGCTGAACCACCAAATTAAAGACGTGGGCCAGGCATGGCACGTGCGTGAGGCTGCCGAGCTGCAGAGCCGCCACCAGGTTACAGCCGTTGTCACACACGATCATGCCCGGTTGGAGGCTCAGCGGCGCAAGCCAGCGGTCGGTCTGCTCTGTTAGACTCTGCAGCAGTTCGTGGGCCGTGTGCCTCTTATCTCCTAAGCTGAGCTGTGCTGCCACGCCGCGCGACACCAACTGCTGCCGACGTGCTGCTGCTGACACATCTTGATTGCGAGACAGAGGTTGCGGAGGAGGAGGAGGAGGGTGGTTTAGTGGAGGAAGCATACACCGCCGCACATACCACCACCGAGCTGGGGCCCGCAATTCTGGGGGTGGGTAGGACGTGAGCGGTCCCAGGCTCTGACTCTGTCCCAGCCTCCACTAAATTCACCCAATGTGCCGTCAGGGAGATATAGTGGCCCTGCCCGCCTGTGCTTGTCCACGTGTCTGTTGTTAAGTGGATCTTGGCAGTAACCGCGTTGGTGAGGGCGCGTACAATGTTGCGGGAGACGTGGTCATCAAAGTAGTGGCGACTGGGAACTGAGTAGCGCGGGGCCGCCGCCGCCATCATACTTTTGAAAGCCTCCGTTTCCACAACCCTATACGGCAGCATCTCCAGGCTGATAAATTTGGCTATGTGCACGTTTAACGCTTGAGCGTGCGGGTGCATGGCGGCGTACTTGCGCTTGCGCTCCAACACTTGCGCTAGCGACGGCTGGACGGTGCGCTGACAGACATTGGTGGATGGGGCCGAGGACAGTGGAGGTGAGGGTGTGGGTGCAGGCCAGGAGACGGTAGTGCCTGTGTCCTGAGAGGGGGGTTGGATCTCAGTGGCAGGTTGGGGCACAGGGGGAGAGGCAGCAGTGCAAACCGGAGGCGGTGAACGGCCTTCGTCCCACCTTGTGGGGTGCTTGGCCATCATATGTCTGCGCATGCTGATGGTGGTGGCTCCCGGCTGATCTTGGCGCGACACAGGTTGCACACAACTGTTCGTTGGTCGTCTGCACTCTCAGTGAAAAACTGCCAGACCTTTGAGCACCTCGGCCTCTGCAGGGTGGCATGGCGTGAGGGGGCGCTTTGGGAAACAGTTGGTGGATTATTCGGTCTGGCCCTGCCTCTACCCCTGGCCACCGCACTGCCTCTTGCAACCTGCCCTGCTGCTGCCCTTGCCTCCCCCTCTGAAGACCTGTCGTCAGTAGGCTTAGCAAACCAGGTGGGGTCAGTCACCTCATCGTCCTGCTGCTCTTCCTCCGAATCCTCTGTGCGCTCCTCCCCCGGACTTACTGCCCTTACTACTACCTCACTGATAGACAACTGTGTCTCATCGTCATCGTCCTCCTCACCCACTGAAAGGTCTTGAGACAGTTGCCGGAAGTCCCCAGCCTCATCCCCCGGACCCCGGGAACTTTCCAAAGGTTGGGCATCGGTCACGACAAACTCCTCCAGTGGGAGAGGATTCGGAACCATTGCTGCCCATTCTGGGCAGGGACCCGGGAACAGTTCCTGGGAGTCTGCCTGCTCCTCAGAATGTGTCATTGTAATGGAGTGAGGAGGCTGGGAGGAAGGAGGAGCAGCAGCCAGAGGATTCAGAGTTGCAGCAGTGGACGGAGCAGAACTCTGGGTGTTCGATAGATTGCTGGATGCACTTTCTGCCATCCACGACAGGACCTGCTCACACTGCTCATTTTCTAATAAAGGTCTACCGCGTGGACCCATTAATTGTGAGATGAATGTGGGGATGCCAGAAACGTGCCTCTCTCCTAATCCCGCAGCAGTCGGCTGCGATACACCTGGATCAGGAGCTCGGCCTGTGCCCACACCCTGACTTGGGCCTCCGCATCCTCGCCCGCGTCCACGTCCTCTAGGCCTACCCCTACCCCTCAGCATGGTGTATTACCAGTAGTGCAGAAACAGAACGCTGTAATTAAATGTGCCGCTTATTGGCCTGTGATTGGAGGCTGACTTCGCTTACGGAACGCACAGCAGAGCCAGGAAATAATTTTGCGCAAGCCTGCTGTAACACTTAGCTGGCTGCGTATGAATTAGGACAACTACCCCCAGCACAGACCCAGTACACTGAGGACAGTCACAGGCAGCCCAAATAGATTTTTTTCCCCAAATGTTTTTGGAAAGGCCCACTGCCTATATACACTGTATATGTCTTCTCTCTCTGCGTCACCACTACTGGCCCTGGAGTATGTAAAATAACTGCAGACTGTTGCACTGTGGACTGGAATACAGCGGTGATGTAACAGCCAACACAGAGCCAGGAAATAATTTTGCGCAAGCCTGCTGTAACACTTAGCTGGCTGCGTATGAATTAGGACAACTACCCCCAGCACAAACCCAGTACACTGAGGACAGTCACAGGCAGCCCAAATAGATTTTTTTCCCCAAATGTTTTTGAAAAGGCCCACTGCCTATATACACTGTATATGTCTTCTCTCTCTGCGTCACCACTACTGGCCCTGGAGTATGTAAAATAACTGCAAACTGTTGCACTGTGGACTGGAATACAGCGGTGATGTAACAGCCAACACAGAGCCAGGAAATAATTTTGCGCAAGCCTGCTGTGACACTTAGCTGGCTGCGTATGAATTAGGACAACTATCCCCAGCACAGACCCAGTACACTGAGGACGGTCACAGGCAGCCCAAATAGATTTTTTTTCCCAAATGTTTTTGGAAAGGCCCACTGCCTATATTCAATAAATATGTCTTCTGTCCCTGCCTCACCACCACTACTGGCCCTGGACTATGTATAATTACTGCAGGGCGCAATGCTCTGCACGGCCGATATACAAAAAAAAAAAAAGTGCAACACTGCAAAAAGCAGCCTCCACACTACTGCACACGGTTAGATGTGGCCCTAAGAAGGACCGTTGGGGTTCTTGAAGCCTAAAATCACTCCTAACGCTCTCCCTATAGCAGCTCCAGCAGGACAGCACTTTCCCTGATCTCTGTCAGAACGCATCTGTGGCGAGCCGCGGGAGGGGCCGATTTATATACTCGGGTGACACCTGATCTCGCCAGCCACTCACTGCAGGGGGGTGGTATAGGGCTTGAACGTCACAGGGGGAAGTTGTAATGCCTTCCCTGTCTTTCTATTGGCCAGAAAAGCGCGCTAACGTCTCAGAGATGAAAGTGAAAGTAACTCGAACATCGCGTGGTGCTCGCCTCTAGTAACGAGCATCTCGAACACGCTAATACTCGAACGAGTAACAAGCTCGGACGAGTACATTCACTCATCTCTAGTTAACAGCTCTGATGAGCTGCGTGGCTTTTCGGAGCTGCTGCGGACTGGTGTTGGCTGTAAGGGACAGCCTGCACCCACATTGTATGGATTGGGATCTACGTGCAATCTCCCTCCATACAAGCATTTCTTCAGACATATGAACAAATTCACTTACGAATCGCTTCCTGGAACGAAACCAATTAGTAAATTGGGGACTTTCTGTATTTTATTTAATTTTTTTATGTCCCGGAAACCCCTTTAATGGTTATAAGGTTTGCTTCCTATATTAAACCCCACTTCATAGGAGGAATTATATGAAAAGGTTATATGGACTAGTAGAAGTAGATATAGGGGATTATATGAAGTCATAGGAGGACATATAGAAATAGGATGATATCATGGGAGATACCATGTGAATTATAGCGAGATATGAAATAGTAAGTGGAGGCACTATTATGTACTCAGACCGATGCACAATCTATAATAATACTGCATGATAATGTGATAAAACTCTGATAACGGAGGTATTGTATTTCTCATCTAACATTATTTCCGCCCCTGAAGTCAGTTTGGAGAATTGAAGCAGAGCTAATACACACAGAGGAGGGAGCAGCTCTTCCCTCCGATCCCCTCCTAATGCATATTAGAACCTGCGCTTATCAGTGTAATGTTAAATCGAAACCCTCAATTACCCAGATGATCCTGTCACTGCACTATTGATCTGCTGGTATAGATCGGAGAGATGAATTACATTATCATCAGACACATCCGTGGCCTGAGAAGCAGCATCTGAGGGAAAGAAGTCGTTTTCCGTGACATTAATATATGAATTGAAGAATTTTGGGCAAAGATGAATCCATTATCAATGAACGGGTTAAGAGGAGACCATCAGCAAGTCCTAATTGCGTAGCGCTTCATGGACTTTATTATCTATTTTAAATCAGGCCTGGAGCCAGAAAGTATATTGGAATATCATGGGTTAATGACGTGTTTTATGCTGTGGTGCAGAGAACACATGCAAAGTCTTGAAGAACAGAAGCAGTACAGCAAGAACGAAATCTGAGCATCCATAAAAGGACCACAAAGAGTATTACACATGGCATTCACATACGAATGCTTGTCTAGGAAGGATCTATTGGAAAGGGTTGCACGGGGTTAAAACAAAATGTCTGCTTTCTTCCAAAAACAGTGCCACACCTGTTCATAGGCTGTGTGTGGTATTACAGTTCAGTTCTATTCACTTCAATGGATCTGAACAGCTCATGGACAGCTGTGGCTCTGTTTCTGGAAGAAAGAAGTAGTGTTTTTCTAGCCCTGTAGGATCCGTTTAATGTCCCAGGTTACAAAAAAGTGTTACCAATTGGAAAAAGTTGTGATCTAACAGGGAAATGTAACAGTTAAGCATGGCACAATCCATTTAAAGGGGCCGTCCACTTTGGACAATCTTTTTTTTTTACAAGCGTTGTATCCCATGTGAGCAGTTGAGTTGAGAGTGTGTCATAAGCAGGGGCGTAACTATAGAGGGTGCAGGGGATGCGGTTGCACCCGGGCCCAGGAGCCTCAGGGGGCTCCTGGGCCCAGGTGCATTCGGGCCCAGAAGCTTCAAGTTACGCCTCTGGTCATAAGTGACAGAGTTAGAATTGCTAAACCAAAGGACTGTGTTAGTAGGAAGAGTTTATTGCATTGTTGAGAGACAGAATTTGATTCTGCAAAGACCGGGCAATACGATAATAAACTTAATAATAAACTTTATTTGTATAGCGCCAACATATTCCGCAGCGCTTACATAGACAGGGGATACAGAAAGACAAAAGTACAAACATTACAGAACCACGGTTACAAAGTAATCAATTAATGGAAACAATAGGGGTGAGGGTCCTGCTCCAACGAGCTTACATATTATAAGTAATGGGGTGATACAGAAGGTAAAGGGCTGGAGATGTGCCCGTTATGGCGAGGTGGAGAGTGAGGGATGCTATACACATAGACAATGGTCAGACATTTAGCCATGTGACGGCAGAAACAGTATGGCTGCAGGAGCGGTTTATGATGGCTAGCAGGGATTGCAGTCAGTAGGTCAGGGAGCATGTTATCAGGCGGAGTACAGAGGGGTTTGTTTAGGGTATGCGGTATGCCTCCCTGAAGAGGTGCGTTTTTAGAGCACGCCTGAAGTTCTGCGAGTCCTGGATTGCTCGGGTAGCCTTTGGTAGTGCATTCCAGAGGACCGGTGCTGCTCTGGAGAAGTCTTGGAGGCGGGAATGAGAAGTTCGAATTAAAGGGGCGCTCAATCTGGTTTTGTTAGCAGAGCGGAGAGCCCGGGCTGGTTGATGGATTGAGATGAGGGAGGCGATATAGGGGGGCGCTGCACTGTGGAGGGCTTTGTGGATGAAGGTGGCGAGTTTAAATTGAATTCTGTATTTAACGGGCAGCCAGTGCAGTGACCGGCACAGGGCAGAGGCGTCCGAGTAGTGGCTGGACAGGAAGTTGAGCCCGGCTGCCGCATTCAGGATGGATTGGAGAGGGTAGAGTCTGGTGCAGGGGGGGCCGATCAGCAACGAGTTGCAATAATCAAGCCGGGAGTGGATGAGGGCAACAGTAAGCGTTTTTAGCGTGTCCACAGTGAGAAAAGAGCGGATTCTTGCGATGTTCTTGAGGTGCAGCTGACATGTTCGGGCCAGAGATTGGATGTAGGGGGTAAAAGAGAGATCAGAATCAAATATGACTCCAAGGCAGCGGGCATGTTGCCTAGGAGTTATGGTGGCGCCACACACTGAGATGGAGATGTCAGGAGGAGGTCGGTTGGTGGAGGGTGGAAATACCAGCAGGTCAGTTTTAGAGAGGTTTAGTTTTAGGTAGAGAGAGGACATGGTGTTAGAGACAGCGGACAGACAGTTAGTGATGTTTTGGAGTAAAGGTGCAGAGATGTCACGGGAAGAGGTGTATAGCTGGGTGTCATCAGCATACAGGTGGTATTGGAGGCCAAATCTCCTGTTGGTTTGTCCAATAGGGGCTGTGTAGATAGAGAAAAGAAGGGGGCCGAGGACAGAGCCCTGGGGGACCCCAACAGCAAGGGGAAGAGGAGGAGAGGTAGAGCCAGCAAAGGAGACACTGAACATACGATACAATGTTGCAAAGATCCCAAAGTCTGTGTTGTTGAGTTTTCTGGATATATTGACAAAGAATTTGAAACTGTGTTACAACGTTCTGTAATCCGCAAGTCATTTAATTGCACGTACCATCTGAAACCCTGTTGAAGTGACTGTACTGTTGATTCTTTTAAACTAGGTAAAGGGGTATTCCGGGCATTTAGCCCCTTGCAGTATTGATGACCTATCCTCAGGACCACCAAGAACCCCTGGCAATCAGCTGATCTCAGCCCTCCACTCTCACTACAGTGGGGTTGGATGTCCTCTCTGGCGTCGGAGCTCGAAGTTCAATAGAAAGTATAGTTCCCATTGATTTCAATGAGAGCCAAGCCTTCAGGGTCGGAGGTGTAATAGAAGGCTCTCATTGAAATCAATGGGATTATGCCTTCTGTTTCATTTCTGGCTACGACCCCAAAGCGGATGGAGCTGTCAACATCAGGCTTGATGCAGTGAGTGCGGAGGCTGTGAGGAACTGGGGGATGAGGGTCCCTAGCGGATCCCTGTGGATAGGACATTAATACTGCAAGGAGATAGATCGATCAGAGAATGAAAAGTTCCCCTGCTCCGGGGGTATAGTATAAATCAATCTGTACGGAAAGGTGTCAAATAGATGGGACTGTCGCTTACATTATTGGGGGGTTCAATGTCCAAGAACCCCCTAGAAATCCCAGTTATGCCTTGAAATGATGACAGGTGTTGTAGATAAAGTCCACCCTTACAGCTTCTGGACCTTGAACGTCATTTTATTAGATACATATACAGAAAAGGAAATTGCAACGTGTTTTGAAGGTAGTGTCCTTCTTTATCAAGTATAATGTCAGCATGGAAAACACTCAATTTATATCATATCATTAGTTGATTAATGGAGGAGTGCTTTGATTCACCCGCCCCAAGAAAATGGTGGTTTCCCGCCGTTTTCCAAAGTTTTAACATCATTTACGTACCTGGAGCACACGTTTTTTGCGCTTCAGCAAATGTTTACATAGCTGGAGCGCATGTGTTTGTGCACTACAGAGAGCGGAAATGTAGGCTGCCGGGCGAATATGTTTGTATTCCATGATTGAACTTTCTATTTCATTCAACAAAGTAAGATCTATACATATCAGTATTAAGGAAAACATTTACATATCCAAAGAAACTAAAACCAAGTCAACAAGGAATACACATAGTCCAAGGCATACAGAGAGATGGTAAAATGTGGAGTTTCTTTTTAACAACAAGACATTGTCTATGTAAACCATAGCGGGTGGGATCATGAGGAGATAAGTCACACTCATCAGAGTGAATTGCAAAGGAAATAATAGTTAAGGCCCATTTAGACACAACGATTATCTCCCAAAATTCGCTCAGAGCCGTCTTTTGATCGATAATCGTTGTGTGTAACTGCACTGACATCGTGTAGTTTTCGTTATCCCGTCGCTCATCGTCGTCTTTCAGCATGCTGAAAGGCAACGATGAGTCTTATCAGGGATTCACAGCGGGATACAGCTGATACTATTGTTTTAGCTGTATCTTGCTCCCTGATAACAGGTTGCGTATGAAGAACAGAGAGGTCCAGCTCTGTTCTCCATACCCCGCACGGAGCGCTCGGATGTATAACAGATGGGTGCTCCATGCAGAAAACAGCTGGATGCAGAAGACAAGCGGGAACACCTGGCTTGCCTTCTGCATCCTCCGCTCTGAGCGCTCGGCTGTATAATCGTATAGCCAGGTGCTCAGAGCGGGGGAACAGCTGGATGCAGAAGGCAAGCGGAGACACTCCGCTTGTCTTCTGCATTCTCCGCTGGGAGCACTCAGCTGTATGACAGCCGGGCGCTTCCAGCAGGGAGCAGCTGGATGCAGAGAACAAGCGGCCCCCCGCTTGTTCTTTGCATCCTCCGGAGTGCAAGTTGATCGCTCAACGTTTGAGCGATCATCTTGTGATGTAAATGGCACGACGATTATCGCTCAAAAGACATCTTTTGAGCAATAATCATTGTGTCTAAATGGGCCTTGAGAATGAAGGTCCTTTTACACGCAACTATTATCGCTCAAAATTAATTCAAAAGGTCGAAAATGAATGATAATCATTACATGTAAAACACGGACAGTTGTGAACGTTTCGTTTAATGATGGGATTTCAGCCTGCACAAAATCCATCGTTGAAGCCGCTGATAGACTGAGCAAAATCCTTAATTTAAATGCATTTCACTCAGTCTTTCAAAAGACTCCAGCATGGATTTGTTTACCTTTCATACACAATGAATACATTGTGTATGCAAGGCAAACAGATGACTGGAGAGAACAATGGAATCCCGCTGGCAGATAATCACTCGCACTAAACACAGGTCCATGCTACTACTGAGCTTACTAAAGGCCCTTTTACACGTAACAATTGTCGGGCAAACAATGCTTGACACTCATCCCCATGTATACTCACTCCTATGCTGTTACACAGGAGGGAGTATCGCTGGATCGCTCACAGCGCAACCAGCAGGGAGGTGGGGAAGCTGGAGGGGAGTTCTCTCCCTGCTCTTCCCCGCCCCTCTCCATTCACTGCAAGCAGCTGCCGTTCAGAAATTAACAATGGTCGTTCGGTATTTTAAGCATGCTTAAAACTGAATGACTAGACGACTCTTGCTCAGTCATTCAGTTTCTGCATGCTTTTACAGGGGACGATCATCGTTCAAAACCCTGTGGGAGCCTGAACAACCAGAATAATAATCGTCCCGTGTAAAAGGGCCTTTAGATAATGAGGGAAATGGAGTGAATTATCTGTGCGTGTAATTTTATGCAAAACCATTGTTAAATCTTTCAATGTTTTAACAGTTTGAGCGTTTATCTTTGCATGTATAAGGGAGGGAAAATATTACTAGGATTTGTTAAAAATACCCAGTGTTATTAAATCACTAAAATTACCATAGTCTACAAAATCCATGCCCCGTGGGGAAGGGGAAGGGTTAAGGAATCGAACATAAGTAAATAGTATACACATGATATAACAATGGACCATAAAACTCACATGTAAAATGAATACCTGCATGGGTATAATAACATAAAATATGAGATATATAGGATATAATCTTCGGGCGTTCCCTCAAAACGCCTCGCCCATTCTTTTTAATGGCGCCAGAAAACATATTGAACGGCGTGTGAGGTGCACACTACTGTGATGCGAGGTTTCCAATGGCACACGGGATGCGATGCTATGCGGGAAACAAATCGCGGCATATTCTATGTTAGCATCACAGCGATTACTGTTTTTAATGGGGTTCTGACAGCCGTGCTGGAGGACCCCTGCATCCCGAAAGTGATGTGAGGCTATTTTCACATGAAAGCGCCTTTCATTCCTGGGGATTTCACCTGGTGGGGAGCGCGATATAGGGGTGGGATTCACGGTCCCACATCGTGCTCGCTCGTGTTAAGTGTTTGTCTTGTGTCTTTGTATCAGCGGTGGCCTGATGTCTACCCTGGGCACAATTCACCCAGGCCCCCTTGGTGCTAATATGGACTACTGAGAGAGAGAGTGATAGGAGCTGCCACGCAATGCTGTGAATGTCTACTGGTAGAGAGCTGGAGAGAGAGTAAAGAGTGTGTAAGGGCAGACACCCACTGGCGTTTTTTTCTCCACTGCGCTGCGAGAGTAAAGGAAAAGTCTCGGGATATCGCCAGTCTTTTCAATGGGGCCAGCGGCAGTAGCGCTAGCCCCATTGAAGAGAAATGGAGAATGCCGCAGACTTCTGTGACAGCTGTGCCAGGAGTTTCCTTCATTACCGATCCCATTGAAAGCAATGAGATATCATGCTGCACTTCTGCCACAGCTGTGGCAGAAGTCCGTGCTATTCTCCCTATGTTTTCAATGGGGCTAGTGCTGCTGCCGCTGGCCCCATTGAAAGCACTGGCAATATGCCGGTTGTATTTCGGCGTCTTTCTTGCGCTGCGAGACGAGAGTTTTCACGTGCTCTTGCAGCGCAAGATATAAAATATCGCCAGTGGGTGTCCACCCTTAGGCCTCATGTCCACGGGCAAAAGAACAATTAAAATCCGCAGCGGATCATCCGCACGCGGATCCGCACCGCATAGGGATGCATTGACCACCTGCGGGTAGATAAATATCCGCGGATGGTCAATAAAAGTGAATTTAAAAAATTCTGGAGCATGAAAAAAATGGACATGCTCCATTTTCGTGCGGTCTCCCGCGGGGACGGCTCCCGCAGGCTTCTATTGAAGCCTATGGAAGCCGTCCGGATCCGCAGGAGAACCGCGCCTGAATTAAACTCACCTGCTCCGAGTGATGCAGATCTTCCTTCCTTCGCGGCAGGATCTTCTTTCTTCGGGCCGGCAGATGTGCCCGGCGCATGCACGCGGCACGCAGCCGGCGTGCCGAGCACATCCGCCCGGCTGAAGAAAGAAGATCCGGCCGCGAAGATGGGAAGACACACATCGCCCGCAGCATGTGAGTTTATTCTTATTTTCAGCCCTCATGTCCACGGGAAAGGAGGGACCCGCTACGGATTCTCCATGTAGAATCCGTAGCGGGCCTGATTTTCCCCGTGGACATGAGGCCTTAAGGTTTCACCTTGCACACTCCATGACTGTGCAGATAGATCTCCAAAATGATAAGTGAGTAGAACACTGAGACTAACCAACACTGGATATTCACTCTGTTTTTAAGAGGCGCTGGGGTTGGCTTGTTCTAAGGAAGGGGGAATGTAGTGGCCCAGAGTTAAAGGGGCCCTTCCATAATGTTAAATGTTTGTCTCGTGCCTTTGTATTGTCAGTGTCTTTTATGTGTATGCATTTGATGTGTATTGCACCTCTGCAGCACTGGGTTAATGTCTTGGTTATGTCTGAGAAATGTATCTTCTTGTGTCATGTGATCGTGCTATATATATGTGGAGTGCAAAGTTGATCTTGGGAAAACGTGCCTCGTCTTAAAAGAACCCCCAAGATGGAAGAGGCTGAGCGATGGCCTGATATCTGCCCTGGGCACAATTCACCCAGGCCCCCTCGGTGCTAATATGGAGTACTGAGAGAGAGAGTGAGAGTAGCCGCCACGCAACGTTGTGTGCAACTTGAAATGTGAATGTGTAACGGTAGAGAGCTGGAGAGAGAGTGAAGACTGTGGCCGGGAGCAGAACCCTGCAGATAACTGGGACTGTGGCTTCTTCGGCCATGCTGGGAATCCTCCCTGTCACACCACAATCCGTTTGGCACCCGTGTTTTGCTGGCTGAAGTAACGTACATGGACTGTTTACCTTTTATTCAAGTAAATGAGCTCTACCGACCGTTCCTGGTTTTGCTCAGAAAGTTACCCGTGTGTGCGGACTAACACAACTTTGGGACGGAATGGTGGCGTCACTTGTGACAACAGGGATTGTAAGGTAAACCGCGGATTGGGTTTTTCCTGTGAAACTCCCCCAGCAGTAACTTGGTCGTGTCCCGTGCTACCCCCAGGGGGATAGATGGTAGAGCCCTGTGACAAGGCCTTATCTATCCCGCTATCTCTTCGGCTGTGGGCCTGCTCCTCGGACGCTGCAGTTAGTCTAAGGCCTCATGTCCACTAGCAAAATTGAAGTGCGGATTCTGTGGGTAAAATCCGCATTCAGTTTTGCCCATAGGGAATCATTGGCTATCCTCAGTCAATTGAATTGCATTTTACACCCACGGATGGCATTTTAATCGATTTGCGTTTTTCATGCGCGGGAAAAAAAACGCAGCATGCTCCATTTTACCGCGGATCGGCCACATTGCTATCTATAGGTGGATTGTATTTTTGTATTTTTCTAGTGGACATGAGGCCTAAGGGATCTTTCATACGGGGCAGAAAGGATGCAGCCAAATCCGCAAATGTGGAATTCCACATCAAAATCTGCAGCTCTAAGTGTGGGTTTTAATGCAGAATTGCAGGCAGGTTTTACGCCATTTTTAATTCTGCCTCATAATCCACTGGTAGGCTGCAGATTTTGGTGCAGAATTTACTGCGGCTTGCGGTGCGTCGTGCGGCCTGTTCAGCCTCATGTGAAAGGCCCCTAATTCTCCCTTGAGATACTTTTAAGGGAGCTTGCATGTGGGATGGAATATTCCACAACAGCGCTGTGGAATGAGCCGTCCCTGAATTCTGCACTGCTATCTGCGGATTTTAATGCAGAATTGCCTGCAGGATTCTGTTATTTTCAGTTCTGCACCACTAGCAGCGTGGATTTTGATGATAAATATTCCGCAGGAGTCCATATTCTGCAACCCTGAGAGACATTTCACACGGGATGGAATTACACCGCAGCCAAATCCGCAGCTGCAGAATTTCATATCAGAATTTGCAGGTCTAAGGCCCCTTCACACGAGCGTATGTGCATTTGCACGAGCATGAGAGTAGCATTTTTGTGACACGAACTATGCACGCGTATCGGCATATTTTACTGTACTTTTTGCGCCTGCGAGGCATGTTCAATTGCATGCGGCAAACAAAGACGGACCATTTTAAATGTCCAATTAGTCTTAATGAGTTCCAAATTTGTGTTTTTTCCTGCGCAATTACACAGTGTTTCACAAATCTCCTTGCTTATTTTGCGCTCATTTGCGCACCCCCATTGACTTCTATGGGGAACTTTTTGCGCAAGTATGCAGAAAAATAAAACATGCTCTATTTTTTTTATTGCGTGACGGAGTTGTGCATGCAAAATGCGGAAATCTGACCTAACTTATTGAAATCAATGGGTTCTATGCTTGCGTACCGCGTGTGCAAATACGCCCGTGTGACGCTATGGATTTTGATGTGGAAATGCAGGCAGGTTTAAGGCCACGGTCACACAGGGCGGATTCTCGACGGAAATGTTGCGGTTTGGCCGCAGCGAAAAACCGTGACATTTCCGCCGGGAGAACCGCGGCGGCGGCTTTGGAGCGGCCCAGCCGCTCGCTCTTCCGCTGCGGTCGGTGCTCTCCTCTATGGGAGCGCCGGCCGCAGCGGAAAAAGAAAAAAATAGACATGCTGCGGTCGGCAAATCCGTGCCACAGCAGCGGTTTCTGCCGGATTAGCCGCAGCGGATTTGCCGTCCCGTGTGGACGAGATTTCTGAGAAATCTCGTCCACTTGGCTGGCTAATTCCGGGATTAGCGGCCGCATGTGGATTTGCCGTGGCGAAATTCCGCACGGAATTTCCGCGGCAAATCTGACCTGTGTGAACCCAGCCTTAGGGCTCCAGCAGACGAGCCTATGTGTAGGTACGCTCGTGGTAGCATAACATAATAGAGCTGTGAAGGGAGTGCTATCGAGCACGTATCCTGTGCTGCCGGGCCCGTTTACATCGGCGAGGGACACACCTGCGCCGTGATTGAACAGGCTGAGCGGCCTAATCATTCTCTAATGTTATCAATTAACACCGCAAAATTGCGCCACTCCATAGATCCCAATGGTGCCTTGGGTGCGCAAATGCGCACGAAAATAGTGCATGTCATGTATATTTTCGCACACGCTGAAGGCGAGGGTGTCCATTGCAAACAAAAGCGTCCGTCTGCAGGAACTCTTAAGCCATTTTCAGGTAGCCTGTGGATTTTGGTGCAGAATTAAGGGCGGCTCGCGATGCGTCGTGCGGTACGGCTTCCATCCCATATGAAAGGTCCCTATCATTCCCTAGGTTAAATAACACTTTCCCCCCAATCATCAGAGCAGAGCCATGATTTACTCCTCTGTAACTGTGAAGCCCTATTCCAGCAGTCACACATGGCCTGCAGCCGCTGGTACGGAGGCTGCACACCATGCTCCTCTACGCAGAGCGTCCATCGAGGGCGATGCAGACAAATCAGCTGGAATTTAGTAAGAACAAGTATTTCCTGAGCAGCCGGAGCGCAGCAGAGGCTTAGGAGGAAGCAGTGGGCAGATTTTCTGGGAACATATAAATTGATTTTATTGCTGACTGCAGGGGAAACGGAAACACTGCGGTTTGTGTGTGGAACTTACTGCAAATGATTCCAGTCATTTTCCTATTTTTTCTCTCTCATATGAGCTGCAGACTTGTTTAGAAATGCAAGTGTATCCGGTATATATTAGCCCACCGTAAATCAGCCGCACCGCGGACAAGTGGATATGAGACGCGGCTGTTGGACAGCCGTAAAAAATAGCAATGTGGGATGGAAAAAGTTTGTGATCAAAGAGGCGACGTGTGCAGGTCTTGATCACAAAACTGTAGAGGCAGAAAAACATGGCTGCATTCTACTAAAAAGAGCGCCACCTATCTTTTGATGGAACAACACAGGACACTTCATAGACTCCTATGGGAGCTGTCAGAAAAGGGAGGGAGTTTAGCAGCGGCTAGTGCTGCTAAACACTGTCCAGTGCTTCTAATTGAGGCATTTAAAGCTGGCTGCGCACAGACGGGTCAGATACCACATGCAAAACCCCACCCTGTGCCCAGCCGGCATTCGTGCGTACCTGCCTTTCTGAAATCTTCTCTGTACTGCGAATGGTCCACATGGCAAACCGTTGGACATGCGCAGTACAGATTTTTTTTTTAAACCTCTGCCTTTCCCGCGTCATCGCTAGTAGATGCAGCAGAATCCGTTACCTTTCCACAATGTCATTGTGGAAGGGCGAGGGTCGAACGGCTTCCATTGGCTTCGATGGAAGCTATCCGTGTGGAATCTGCGCAAAAATAGAACATGCTGCGATTTTTTCTCCACGAGCAAAAAAATCACAATTGATTTCCGCTCGTGTAGAGGAGAAAAAGCGTTTTTCAGTTCATGTTAAGGGCAGTGTTGCTGCGGAATATGGAGGCGGATGCCCGCTCTGGATTCCACAAAGCAAATCCACCTGTGTGCAGGTAGCCTAAAAGTCATTAAAATAGTTCTACTGACCGAGGGATTTCGGGGCCCGCAGCGTTTTTTCCCTGCAGCCAGCCGTTGAATGGACGGGAAAAAAAATTGCAAATAATAACCACGACTTGGTCAAGGCTATTCTTTGTTCACTGTGTGAATGAGGCCTAAGAGCTGATCACATCACATTTTAGCTAACCGACAAACATGTAGGTTTTTATACCGATGTGATTTTTGACATACTAGTTGATATAATAAGTCAAAAGTGCATACGTTTGGTTATGTTTCACGTCCTTTACGTTTGCATAAGTTTTTTTGTGGGATCGGAATGTGTAACATATTGTGCTTTTCTATCCTGCAAAAAAAATGTAGAAAAAGTATGGAAACATGAAGCTATACGTTTCCATGTTTAAGGCTGCACAGGCACGGCGGTTCAGGAATAGAGATGAGCGAGCGTACTCGGATAAGCACTACTCGCTCGAGTAATTGGCTTTATCCGAGTATCGCTGTGCTCGGGGCTAAAGATTCGGGTGCCGGCACGGAGCGGGGAGCTGCAGGGGAGAGCGGGGAGGAACGGAGGTAAGATCTTTCTCTCCTTCTCTCCCGCCCGCTCTCCCCTGCTCCCCGCTGCGACTCACCTGTCAGCCGCAGCGGCACCCGAATCTTCAGGGACGAGCACAGCGATACTCGGATAAAGCCAATTACTCGAGCGAGTAGTGCTTATCCGAGTACGCTCGCTCATCTCTATTCAGGAACCTGCGGCCATTATTGCATTTGCAAACCAGCAATTTTCCATGTTAGTGCAGTGTGTCTGCATCGCGTTGTATTGCGGCACCTGCGGTTTTCATGCACGTGAAAAACTAGAGTGAAAATCACGTTATTTCAATAGAAAAAGCAGAAAATAGCATTGTGCCTACATGAAACTCGCATGTACATGTGAGTGCAACGGAATTCTTATTTCCCCAATAAGAAAGAATGGGCAATTTTTGCCCCAAAATAGGACGCGCTGCATTTTTTTTTCTACCATGGCATCTCTGAGAGAGAAAAATCGCACACGTAAATAGACTAATTGAAAACAATGCATCTTCCAACGCGCAAAACTCGCATTGGGAAAATCGACCATGTAAATACACCCAAAGGGCTTGTTTAAATGGACGAATTTGTGCCCACATTTGCGCACTAAAAAGTTGCGCATTTTGTTTGCACAAAAAAAAAAATACCTGGCATGCTCTATTTTCCTGCACATTTGCACAGAGAAAAAAGAACACAACTTGAACTCATTAAACCAATTGGTCATTTCAATGGTTGAGAGCATCGGCGCACATTTTTCTGCACACACAAATGCGCACGATTTGCAGGCACAAAAAGTCCAATAAAACACGCAGTTAAGTGCGCAAATATTGCACTCAAGTGAATGCTACAATATTTGACACAGCCCATGGACAAAAGATATGCATGCATTTGCGATGTGAGGTTTCCCATTGAAAACAAGCAGCGATGGGAGGCGTTTTTGCCAGAAAAATGCCTCGCACCGGCGTGAAGACGCACGTTGGCAAGCGTAATATCGGGCCAAGTTTCTCGGCTGAATATCAGGCTCACCTGTATGTAGATAGCCTTAGGCCTAATGCCCACGGACGGATTCCGTGGCGCTATCCTGCAGCTTTTAGGTTCTATTGAACCTAATTACTAAATGTTCACGCTGTGGAATTCTACCGCGGAATTCCGCAGTGTGAAAGAAATGGCGGCATACTCTAAGCACGGCCGGCTTGTAGTCACAGCAGAAGTATCGCATAATTACTCGTCACCTCCCACTGCCAGCCGTGTCATCCTCTACTGCCGGCGGGTCATGCGCTGTACTGAGCATACGCGCTGGCTCACCGGACGGGAATCAAGCTGCGGATCCGGAGAGGTGAGTATGGAGTCTTTGGGGAGGCATCGTGATCAAGGCAGTGGGCATAAGCCCTTAGGAAATGGCTTAATACGGTGGCTGTCAGTGCTGTTTACTTGGAAAATCATGCAACTACACTCATTGTCAAAAACACTCCCGTCCCTAGAAGAAGTTGTTGTTTAAGCTGCAAAACTTGGCCTGCAATTCCATCTCAGAATGTTAGGAGGTGTTAGGACCAGTGAATGTGTGAGGGCACACAAGGTGACCGGGCTCAGGACCCCCTACAGACCACCAGTAGAGAGGAGCATCTGACCAGACTGTTAGGTGTTGGGACCAGTGGATGTGTGAGGGCACACAAGGTGACCCGGCTCAGGATGCCGCCTACAGACCACCAGTAGAGAAGAGCGTCTGACCAGACTGTTAGGGGGTGTTGGGACCAGTGGATGTGTGGGGGCACACAAGGTGACCGGACTAAGGACGCCCCCTACAGACCACCAGTAGAGAGGAGCGCCTGACCAGACTGTTAGGAGGTGTTGGGACCAGTGGATCTGTGAGGCCACACAAGGCGACCGGGCTCAGGCCCCCGACAGACCACCAGTAAAGAGGAGTGTCTGACCAGAATGTTTGGAGGTGTTGGGACCTGGGTGTGTGAGGGCACACAAGGCAACCAGGCTCAGGATTGGCCTGTACCGCTATACCAAATATAAACTAATTTGAGGAGGTGCTGATAAGTCCTTGGCTTTGTGATCTTCATTAGTTTTCACATCAGTGAAAGGTTATATAATTTGAAAGCTTAATCTTTGCAATACTTAGTGAGCACATTTTGGCAGGATCTCATGATCTCACGACAAGGCGAAGTCTGTTGCACATTTCACTGCAAAGGAGAGCAGAACGGTGATGAAGTTCGTGTTTCTAAGAGATGTCAGTGACATAGCGCAAACATTTGGAGATAAGCGCCCTTTTTATTCCACAGTGAAAAATTGGGCTGCCAAATTTAAAAACCGGCCACTTCAACACCGAGATGGTTTCGGGAGACCTCCAGTGGTGACCGTTCCAAAAACCATAGTTGGCATCCATGGCATGATACCTAAAGACCGACAATTTTCTATTAAAACGATAGCGGAGGCTCTGAATATTTCAGAATGGGGTGCATAATTCATGATCATCTGGACATGAGGAAGGCATCTTCCAGCAGATTAAAAGCGTGTCTCCCAGGCAGAGGCAAAACTTAAAGCTCCTGGGCCCCAATGCAAAATCTGTAACGGGACCCCCAACTATGATGCTTTATTCATAGTACTGAGCTTCCTATATGGAGAGAAGAGGCCTTATGGGCCCCCTAAGGCTCCTGGGTCCGGGTGCAACCGCATCCTCTATAGTTACTGTATGCCAGTGTTCCCAGGGAATTTTACAGTATTTTCAACAGGATGCTGATGCTTTTCTGCTTGATGTGTGACGATTAGAGATGAGCGAACGTACTCGTCCGAGCTTGATGCTCGTTCGAGTATTAGGGTGTTCGAGATGCTCGTTACTAGAGGCGAGCACCAGGTGATGTTTGAGTTACTTTCACTTTCATCTCTGAGATATTTGCGCGCTTTTCTGGCCAATAGAAAGACAGGGAAGGCATTACAACTTCCTCCTGTGACGTTCCAGCCCTATACCACCCCCCTGCAGTGAGTGGCTGGGGAGATCAGGTGTCACCCGAGTATTTAAATCTGCCCCGCCCGCGGCTCGCCACAGATGCATTCTGACAGAGATCAGGGACAGTGCTGCTGATGCTGCTGCTGCTATAGGGAGAGCGTTAGGAGTTATTTTAGGCTTGAAGAACCCCAACGGTCCTTCTTAGGGCCACATCTGACTGTGTGCAGTACTGTTAAGGCTGCTGTGAGCAGTGTTGCACATTTTTTTTATTTTTTTGTATATCGGGCGTGCAGAGCATTGCGTCCTCAGTCTGCAGTCCTTGTGCATAGTATAGGGCCAGTACTGGTGAGGCAGGGAAAGAGATATACTGTCTACATAGGCAGTGGGCTTTTTCAATCAAATTTGGGAAAAATACTATCTTTAGGCTGCCTGTGATCGTCTTGACTGTACTGCGTCTCTGCTGGGGGTAGTAGTCCTAATTATTACACAGCTAAGTGTTACAGCAGGCGTGCGCAAAATTCTTTCCTGGCTCTGCGTTGCCCGTTACATCACCGACGTCATCCCGTCCAGAGGGAAACAGTATACATATATACGCTGCCTACAGTATCTGTCTGCTGTCTCAGCTCAGCCTTTAAAAAAATAGAAGCAAAATACTTAAGGCCTACTACTGGCCTTTGGCCACTTGACTGCTTCTGCGCTGTGAATTCCACTAGCTCAGTCATACACACCTACGTCTCACTACAGGCTTGCGCAAAATTCTTTCCTGGCTCTGCTGTGCGTTCCGTAAGCGAAGTCAGCCTCCAACCACAGGCCAATAAGCGGCACATTTAATTACAGCATTCTGTTTCTGCACTACTGGTAATACACCATGCTGAGGGGTAGGGGTAGGCCTAGAGGACATGGACGCAGGCGAGGACGCGGAGGCCCAAGTCAGGGTGTGGGCACAGGCCGAGCTCCTGGTCCAGGTGTATCGCAGCCGACTGCTGCGGGATTAGGAGAGAGGCACGTTTCTGGCGTCCCCAGATTAATCTCACAATTAATGGGTCCACGAGGTAGACCTTTATTAGAAAATGAGCAGTGTGAGCAGGTCCTGTCGTGGATGGCAGAAAGTGCATCCAGCAATCTATCGACCACCCAGAGTTCTACGCCGTCCACTGCTGCAACTCTGAATCCTCTGGCTGCTGCTCCTCCTTCCTCCCAGCCTCCTCACTCCATTACAATGACACATTCTGATGAGCAGGCAGACTCCCAGGAACTGTTCTCGGGCCCCTGCCCAGAATGGGCAGCAATGGTTCCTCTCCCACCGGAGGAGTTTGTCGTGACCGATGCCCAACCTTTGGAAAGTTCCCGGGGTCCGGGGGATGAGGCTGGGGACTTCCGGCAACTGTCTCAAGACCTTTCAGTGGGTGAGGAGGACGACGACGATGAGACACAGTTGTCTATCACTCAGGTAGTAGTAATTGCAGTAAGTCCGAGGGAGGAGCGCACAGAGGATTCGGAGGAAGAGCAGCAGGACGATGAGGTGACTGACCCCACCTGGTTTGCTAAGCCTACTGAGGACAGGTCTTCAGAGGGGGAGGCAAGTGCAGCAGCAGGGCAGGTTGGAAGAGGCAGTGCGGTGGCCAGGGGTAGAGGCAGGGCCAGACCGAATAATCCACCAACTGTTTCCCAAAGCGCCCCCTCGCGCCATGCCACCCTGCAGAGGCCGAGGTGCTCAGAGGTGTGGCAGTTTTTCACTGAGAGTGCAGACGACCGACGAACTGTGGTGTGCAAGGTTTGTCGCGCCAAGATCAGCCGTGGAGGCACCACCACCAGCCTCACCACCACCAGCATGCGCAGGCATATGATGGCCAAGCACCCCACAAGGTGGGACGAAGGCCGTTCACCGCCTCCGGTTTGCACCACTGCCTCTCCCCCTGTGCCCCAACCTGCCACTGAGATCCAACCCCCCTCTCAGGACACAGGCACGACCGTCTCCCGGCCTGCACCCACACCCTCACCTCCGCTATCCTCGGCCCCATCCACCAATGTCTCTCAGCGCACCGTCCAGCCGTCGCTAGCGCAAGTGTTTGAGCGCAAGCGCAAGTACGCAGCCACGCACCCGCACGCTCAAGCGTTAAGCGTGCACTTAGCCAAATTGATCAGCCTGGAGATGCTGCCGTATAGGCTTGTGGAAACGGAGGCTTTCAAAAACATGATGGCGGCGGCGGCCCCGCGCTACTCGGTTCCCAGTCGCCACTACTTTTCCCGATGTGCCGTCCCAGCCCTGCACGACCACGTCTCTCGCAACATTGTACGCGCCCTCACCAACGTGGTTACTGGCAAGGTCCACTTAACAACGGACACATAGACAAGCACTGGCGGGCAGGGCCACTATATCTCCCTGACGGCACATTGGGTGAATTTAGTGGAGGCTGGGACCGAGTCAGAGCCTGGGACCGCTCACGTCCTACCCACCCCCAGAATTGCGGGCCCCAGCTCGGTGGTGGTATCTGCGGCGGTGTATGCTTCCTCCACTAAACCACCCTCCTCCTCCTCCTCCTCCTCCTCCTCCTACGCAACCTCTGTCTCGCAATCAAGATGTGTCAGCAGCAGCACGTCGCCAGCAGTCGGTGTCGCGCGGCGTGGCAGCACAGCGGTGGCCAAGCGTCAGCAGGCCGTGCTGAAACTACTCAGCTTAGGAGAGAAGAGGCACACGGCCCACGAACTGCTGCAGGGTCTGACAGAGCAGACCGACCCGCTGGCTTTCGCCGCTGAGCCTCCAACCGGGCATGGTCGTGTGTGACAACAGCCGTAACCTGGTGGCGTCTCTGCAGCTCAGCAGCCTCACACACGTGCCATGCCTGGCCCACGTCTTTAATTTGGTGGTTCAGCGGTTTCTGAAAAGCTACCCACGCTTGTCAGACCTGCTCGGAAAGGTGCGCCGGGTCAGCGCACATTTCCGCAAGTCCCACACGGACGCTGCCACCTTGCGCACCCTGCAACATCGGTTTAATCTGCCAGTGCACCGACTGCTGTGCGACGTGCCCACACGGTGGAACTCTACGCTCCACATGTTGGCCAGCCTCTATGAGCAGCGTAGAGCTATAGTGGAATACCAACTCCAACATGGGCGGCGTAGTGGGAGTTAGCCTCTTCAATTCTTTACAGAAGAGTGGGCCTGGTTGGCAGACATCTGCCAGGTCCTTGGAAACTTTGAGGAGTCTACCCAGATGGTGAGCGGCGATGCTGTAATCATTAGCGTCACCATTCCTCTGCTATGCCTCTTGAGAAGTTCCCTGCAAAGCATAAAGGCAGACGCTTTGCGCTCAGAAACGGAGGCGGGGGAAGACAGTATGTCGCTCGATAGTCAGAGCACCCTCATGTCTATATCTCAGCGCGTTGAGGAGGAGGAGGAGGGGGAGGAGCATGAGGAGGAGGGGGAAGAGACAGCTTGGCCCACTGCTGAGGGTTCCCATGCTGCTTGCCTGTCATCCTTTCAGCGTGTATGGCCTGAGGAGGAGGAGGAGGAGGAGGAGGATCCTGAAAGTGATCTTCTGAGTGAGGACAGCCATGTGTTGCATACAGGTACCCTGGCACACATGGCTGACTTCATGTTAGGATGCCTTTCTCGTGACCCTCGCGTTACACGCATTCTGGCCACTACGGATTACTGGGTGTACACACTGCTCGACCCATGGTATAAGGAGAACCTTTCCACTCTCATACCCGAAGAGGAAAGGGGTTCGAGAGTGATGCTATACCACAGGACCCTGGCGGACAAACTGATGGTAAAATTCCCATCCGACAGCGCTAGTGGCAGAAGGCGCAGTTCCGAGGGCCAGGTAGCAGGGGAGGCGCGGAGATCAGGCAGCATGTACAGCACAGGCAGGGGAACACTGTCCAAGGCTTTTGACAGCTTTATGGCTCCCCAGCAAGACTGTGTCACCGCTCCCCAGTCAAGGCTGAGTCGGCGGGAGCACTGTAAAAGGATGGTGAGGGAGTACGTAGCCGATCGCACGACCGTCCTCCATGACGCCTCTGCCCCCTACAACTACTGGGTGTCGAAGCTGGACACGTAGCCTGAACTCGCGCTGTATGCCCCGGAGGTGCTTGCTTGTCCTGCGGCTGGCGTCTTGTCAGAGAGGGTGTTTAGTGCGGCTGGGGGAATCATCACGGATAAGCGTACCCGCCTGTCAACCAACAGTGCCGACAGGCTTACAATCATAAAGATGAACAAAGCCTGGATTTCCCCAGAGTTCTCTTCTCCACCAGCGGACAGCAGCGATACATAGGCTGCACCCTAAGCAATACATAGGCTGCACCCGCGGATGGAAGCATCGTTCTCTATCACCATCAAAAATGGGGACCTTTTAGCTTCATCAATCTGTGTATTATATTCATCCTCCTGCTCCTCCTCCTGAAACCTCATGTAATCACGCCGAACGGGCAATTGTTCTTAGGCCCACAAGGCTCAGTCATATGACTTTAGTAAACAATGTTTATACGTTTCAATTCTCAATTCAATAAAGCATTGAAACTTGCACCTGAACCAATTTTTATTTGAACTGGGCTGCCTACAGGCCTAGTTACAAATTAAGCCACATTAACCAAAGCGATTAATGGGATTCACACGCCTTCTTGGTTGGGCATGGGCAATTTTTCTGAAGTACATTTGTACTGTTGGTACACCAATTTTTTGGGCCCTCGCCTACAGTGTAATCCTACAAATTTTTAGCCCACCTGCATTAAAGCTGACGTTACCTCAGCTGTGCTGGGCACTGCAATGGGATATATTTATGTACCGCCGGTGGGTTCCAGGGAGCCACCCATGCTGTGGGTCCACAGGGACTTCACATTAGGGATTTGTACCTGCCAGTGTCTATGTATTAAAAACCCCGGTCAGACTGGGGCATGCAGTGTGGGCCGAAGCCCACCTGCATTAAACCTGACGTTACCTCAGCTGTGATGGGCAATGCAATGGGATATATTTATGTACCGCCGGTGGGTTCCAGGGAGCCACCCATGCTGTTGGTCCACACAGAGTTGTAACTGCATGTGTTTACTTCTAAAGAACCCCAGTCTGACTGGGGCATGCAGTGTGGGCCGAATCCCACCTGCATTAAAAGTGATGTTACCTCAGCTGTGATGGGCAATGCAATGGGATATATTTATGTACCGCCGGTGGCTTCCTGGGACCCACCCATGCTGTGGGTCCACACGGAGTTGTAACTCCATGTGTCCACTTCTAAAGAACCCCAGTCTGACTGGGGCATGCAGTGTGGGCCGAAGACCACCTGCATTTAATCGGACGTTACCTCAGCTGTGATGGGCAATGCAATGGGATATATTTATGTACCGCCGGTGGCTTCCTGGGACCCACCCATGCTGTCGGTCCACACGGAGTTGTAACTCCATGTGTCCACTTCTAAAGAACCCCAGTCTGACTGGGGGATGCAGTGTGGGCCGAAGACCACCTGCATTTAATCGGACGTTACCTCAGCTGTGATGGGCACTGCAATGGGATACATTTATGTACAGCCGGTGGGTTCCAGGGAGCCACCCATGCTGTGGGTGCACACGGAATTCCCATTGCGGAGTTGTACCTGCCTGTGACTATTTATAAAAAACCGCGGTCTGACTGGGGCATGCAGACACCTTCACAGAATGAATAGTGTGTGGCACATGGGTTCCCCATTGCTATGCCCACGTGTGCAGCTCCTGATGGAGGTGGCACAGGATTGGATTTCTCATTGCTTCTGTACAGCATTATGGGCTACCGCCCCGCCCCTTTTAAAGAGGGTCGCTGCCTGGCCGTGCCAACCCTCTGCAGTGTGTGCCTGCAGTTCCTCCTCATGGCAGGCGCACTTATAAATAGACATGAGGGTGGTGTGGCTATGAGGCCAGCGTGTGGCATGAGGGCAGCTGAAGGCTGCGCAGGGACACTTTGGTGTGCGCTGTGGACACTGGGTCGTGCGGGGGGGTTGGGCAGCATGTAACCCAGGAGAAGTGGCAGTGCAGTGTCATGCAGGCAGTGATTGTGCTTTGTTGGAGGTAGTGTGGTGCTTAGCTAAGGTATGCATTGCTAATGAGGGTTTTTCAGAAGTAAAAATTGTTGGGGGTGGGGGGCCCACTCTTGCCGCTATTGTGGCTTAATAGTGGGACCTGGGAACTTGAGATGCAGCCCAACATGTAGCCCCTCGCCTGCCCTATCCGTTGCTGTGTCGTTCCCATCACTTTCTTGAATTGCCCAGATTTTCACAAATGAAAACCTTAGCGAGCATCGGCGATATACAAAAATGCTCAGGTCGCCCATTGACTTCAGTGGGGTTCGTTACTCGAAACGAACCCTCGAGCATCGCGAAAAGTTCGTCTCGAGTAACGAGCACCCGAGCATTTTGGTGCTCGCTCATCTCTAGTGACGATGGATGAGATGTTGTTTTTATGTATGATTCTGGATCAAAAAAGCTGTCAAAAGAATGGAGACACAGTGATTCCCCTTGTCCCAGGATGTTCAGAGTGGACTACAGCTTGCGGACTGCCTCCCAGCAGGGCCTATTATCATGGCTGTGTATTACACAACACTTCTGGATAAATTGAATGAAGCATTGAACTCAAAAGGCCTGGAAAGTTGACTGAAGGCGTTCTTTTCTTGCACAACGCCTCATCCCACATAGAAGCCATCACCCAGAACAAACTGGCATACCTGGGCTCTGAGACGCTAGATCATCCTCCTTATTCACCTCACCAGGCACGATCAGAGAATCATTTGCTTTCTCATTTGAAGAAACATCTCAAGGGAACTAAGTTTGCCTGCATTTCTGACACAGTTGGGGCGGCTGACGCCGGGTTTGCTGCCCAACCAGAGGAATCCTATCCTGATGACTTAAAGAATTTGTAACACCGCAGTCAGACCAGTCGTGTAGCTATACGGGGTCACAGTTAAGACTGGCACCTTAGCCTGGGGGGCCCGAGGGTCCCCCTCACCACAGTCACAGGTCCCCCCCGAAGCCCCAACCAGAAAGATTACAGGCTGCTGCATTAATTTACGCTGTTGCGCCGCCAACTGTCATAGCATCTCTGGGAGCATAGCACAGACCAGCTTCTCCCCCCTCTCCAAAGCACATGCAGTTTCCTATTCTCTCTACAGTGTATGTGTTCTTGGGGTGGGTACTATGGCATAAAAATAAGAGTTCGTTAACATGTAGAGTATTTTGTCGTGGAAATTAACACAGATTTTGATGGTGATTTTCTGCAATTTCACTACCCCTGAACGTATCCTTACTCTATTGAGGCACTATTAGGGCTCGTTCACATGGGTTATACTAGAGCGGAGCTGCTGCATCTGAGGCGGCAGTGCTATGAAAGCTGTATTAGCTGTCTACAAATGTGTGTTTGTATGCATATATCATTTTTTTCCCTGGCTGCTAGTGCTGCATCAATGGGTCACTTAAAAGACCAAGTGACGCAATGTAAGGTTCTTTGCAGAGTTTTTTTGGCAGTCATGACGGGAAGTTGTGAGGATGGGGGGGCCAAGCTGAACTTTCGCACCCGGCCCCACGAGCCTTTAGCTGCACCCCTGAGACAGACCATGTAGATTAACTGTGAAATTTCATTGTTCTATGTCAATTTTGTGTGCTGAAAGCCATGGACTTATCAGCATTCCCTTGTAAAGTTGAATGACAGAGGTATCCATTGGAATGCGCTGGATTGTAACTTCCGAGCAACAGCACAACAGCCACATGCCAATATAAGTGAAGGGGAGCCAAGGCAATTGAGTAACTACTCCCACTCACTTCCATATCTGCATCCTATCTGACACAGCTGTAACTTTAAGTTTCTAGGCCCCTGTGTAAAACCTTTAACAACTAGCCCACCTGCCATATGTTATTTATTATATGGTATCTTTTTATATGGCAGAGGGGCTATTGAGGCCAGTCAGTTATCAGTTCATGGGTGCAACTTCCAGCTCTGCACCCACTTTACCTATATCTCTGTTGTCTTCCATAAATAGCAGTAGATATGTATATGTATGAGAACAGAGACATACTTAGTTAATTGAATCTTTAAAATGGTTACAAACTTGCCTCCCTGAATGAGAACATTTTAACAGCCTATAGCTACCACCAGGGGGAGCTGACTGCAAATAGATTTCTAGAGCTCCCATTGAGCTCATTAGGAGCTGCGTATCTCTATGTAGTGAGGTCCACTAGTGGAGGCTGCAGGTAAGCTCTATCCGCTCGCACTTCCTTATGTACTTCACTTTATGACTCGATGACAACAGCAAGGTGCGTACCTCGCCTTTTATATTTTACTCAGCACCAAACTGAAAATGCACAAAAGACGGCGTCCTTAAAAGGGGTTGTGCCGCGGCAGCAAGTGGGTCTATACACTTCTGTATGGCCATATTAATGCACTTTGTAATGTACATTGTGCATTAATTATGAGCCATACAGAAGTTATAAAAAGTTTTTCACTTACCTGCTCCGCTGCTGGCGTCCTCGTCTCCATGGTTGCCGTCTAATTTTCGCCGTCTAAAATGGTCGAATGGCCAAATTAGACGCGCTTGCGCAGTCCGGGTCTTCTTATCTTCTCAATGGGGCTCCGTGTAGCTCTGTGTAGCTCCGCCCCGTCACGTGCCGATTCCAGCCAATCAGGAGGCTGGAATCGGCAATGGACCGCACAGAAGAGCTGCGGTCCACGGAGGGAGAGGATACCAGCGGCCATCTTCAACCGGTAAGTATAGAAGTCACCGGAGCGCGGGGATTCAGGTAAGCGCTGTGCGGTTCTTTTTTTCAGTCCCTGCATCGGGGTTGTCTCGCGCCGAACGGGGGGGGGGGGGGGGGTTGGAAAAAAAACAAACCGTTTCGGCGCGGGACAACCCCTTTAAGCAGTTGGGCATCTTCACAGGGGTGTGTGAAAAGAACCCATTGATGGCAATCAGTTAGTACACATTACCTGATTTTGCGTGCATGAGAAAAAAAAAAAAAGGACCTGCTCTATTTATTTACACATTTGCGCACCAATGGTCCCCATAGAAGACTATGGGAGCTGCACAAATGTGCGCCCAATACGCTGCGCAGTTCAGTGAAAAAAAGAACACATCTGGAACTCACTAGGCTAAATAGTTAATTAAATCAGTAGATGTAAAGATGTCTGACAGCATCCGAGGTAAAAAGGGGTTTCTTTATTCTTCCATAACCCTGCTTGGATAAAGTGATATTTCGACCCCTCTTACATGTACTGATTGCGCACTTTAGTGGGTGTTGGATCCAGCCTCAGTCTGGTGTGCACTCCACCTTCTGTTTGGGTCTTCGTGAAGGCTGCTGATACTACTACTAGATATAGTCAGTGCGTGCAAATGAATATGCCCTGTGAGAAATAAAAATACAGTAAAATATGCCAATACGCACATAATAAAGACTCGTTATCGGTACACGTATGTGTTGTGCATACAGCCACGTGCAGCCACCCTTAAACATGATGGCTTTCTTTTATTAAAAGGGTTAACTTTTCTGACCCCTGTACAACTCTAATAAGGAACATGTACATGGATCGTCTTCTTGGAAAAGCCCCTTTAAAGGGTTTCTGCCACCACTAAGTTATGGTGCTCACAGGACAGGTCCTTGAGGAGTCAGGGAATATATTATTTATACTTACCCAGCTTCCTCTTCTGGCTCTGTCACCCATAGAAGTCGGTGTACAGTCTCTGCAGGTTGTGCATACTCCCGTAGAGAACAATGCATGTGCATGCTCGCAGCCTGCAGAGATGAGTCCACAGAACTGTCCGTGTGCCAACTTCTATGGGTGACAATGCAGGAAAGAGGAGCCAGCTTAGTATAAAAAATACATCCGCTGATTCCTCAGAACCTGTCTTATGAGCACCATAACTTGGTTTATGGATGAAATTGAAAGGAAGGAGACACAGATGGTACTGTTGTATCTTGTCTCCACCATAAGGAATGGGTGGAAACTAGATAAACGCCCACAAGCGACGCCCACAATTTGATTGGCTGCAGCTGCTGGGCGCTACTCCCTACAATGCCCCTGGCTGTGACAGCGCTTTCAGCGGCAGGAGCAGCATCATCACCATGGATGTGCTGCAGTCAACGACAGCAGCTGAGGCCTAGCAGGGGGACAAAGCTGTGAGCCGGACATCCATGACAGAGCTTCTAGCGGCAGCAGCCAACAACAATGAAGTGGAAGCGGTGGCAGGGAACTGCCGGACCAGCTTGACAGGGGGCGTTAACTCCAGCAAAGCCAGGTTAGCCCCTAGCTTCCAGTGGAGACAAGATATAACAGTACTGACACAGATTAGTTATTAGAAAAAACTTGAGGGTGATCAATGAGTTGAACAGGTTACCACAGGAGGTGGTGATTTCTCCTTCAATGGAAGCGTTCAAACAGAGGCTGGACAGACATCTGTCTGGGATGATTTAGTGATCCTGCACTGAGCAGGGGGTTGGACCCGATAGGTCCCTTCCAACACCCATACCATTCTATGATTCTATGACTTTTCAGGATCTTCACTATGAGCACCATAACTTTATGGTGCTCATAGGTGGTGACAGATTACCTTTAAGGCTGCCTGTTCACAGGCGTTGCGATATCCCACGGTGGATCTTCATCACTGGAGCGGCCACTGGGAAGCAGGAGCCAGCTGACGGATCTCCACGGTGGGCCTATCTAACAGATAGGCTCGCCGCGGAGAATTGTGGTAATTCGCAGCATGCTTCGATTTGCCGGCCGCGAGAGGAGAATCACAATGATTCTCCGCTCATGGACAGGGGAGCTGCGCTTTACATAGCAGCGCTATGGAAAGTGTGCACTGCGTTCCCTGCGGCCGGATTATTGCTGCGGGAAACACAATGCAAAAACGCCCGTGGACAGGCAGCCTAAGTCTATGACCCTGTGGAAGGATGCAGCTGGAGTAGTTCAGCGCCAGTAACAGGAGCAGTGGTGTGTTCTGCCTCTAAGACACATTTCTAATACATATCAAGATCCCAAAGAGACCTTTCACTCAGGACAGAATATTTCGCAATACATCTCCTGCAGAATACTCAGCCCCAGGATCTGCCCTGCTAACGTGCAGATTTTGGGTCAGAATTGAAACTAGCAGCATCCGTTCGGCAATTCCGTATAAAAATCCGCAGTTAGCAGTGCAGGTTTTGGTGTGGAATTTAAGGATGGCATATTTTGCAACACTGTTGCGGAAGATTCCATCGCGTGTGAAAACTCGTTACATGCAGCAGATATATGAAAATGGATATGACTTGAGGCTCAGCTGTGGAAATTGTGCGCCCCATAATCAGGTTATAGAGACACTATGGCCTAAGAGAGGATTAACCTATTACCATCAGTGTCATCAGAAAACCATGATCGAGCAAAGCAATTGTTTCTGCAGCCGATAATCACATTCAGGTAATCCTTATTTCAGTGCATCTAATACTTTCTAGCAGTGTGTGAGATGATGACCCCAATATTAAAAAGCATTTAGATCTAAGATACGAAACAGAATCTGCAGCAAGCAGACACCCTTGAATTATCCTCCTGTGCCGAGGGTTGAATGTCAGATTTGCAACACCAAGTTGCAAAATAAGGAGACCTGCATGCTATGAGAGTCAGACAGCCTTCACACGGACGAGAAAATCGTGTGGGATTTGTGCATTACGAGACGCATAAATCTCGCACAGATGTAAATCCCGTTCTTGTGAATGGGGTCATACACACGAGTGTTCTATCTGGCTGCATGATCTCGCATCGCAGCCCCATTGTTTTCATTGGGGGAATTCTGATCCTCTACTGTGGCTGTGACAGCTGCAGCGGGGGATTCCCCGCATCCCCGAAGTGATGCAAGGCTGTTATCACATGACAACACCTCACATCCACGGGGCTGTCACATAGATGGCGGTTCACGGCCTGATATTGCTCTCACCCGTGTAAAGTTAGCCTTAGGAGAGCTGGGCAGATGCAGGATCATGTCTAAGGTCTGTATTCATTTTAGGGTGTAATAGAGGGGGCCTCTGCTTTATGTAACAGTGTGTACCTCTTTATTGTTTTGTATCATTATTGGAACTACAATTGTATTGTTACTTTAATGGGGCACTCCAGGGAACACACATTTTTTTATCCCTGCCTTCCTCACCTGATCGCCTGTCATGCTCTGAAGGTCGCCTCTGTGTTGCAGCGACTTCCATGTAGTGCAGCCCCCTGTATAAAGCTTATCAGACACCATCTTGATGGTGAGATCTTTTTATTTTCACCTTCAATCTAACCCATGATACATCCGTCCAGTTAAGGTTATGCCATTTTTGCCTGCAGGGTGGACAATTTAATTATCGTTACGTTCTATATAGGCTACAGCCCATACAAATGGAATCAGGAGAATGAGCTGTGATCTCCTCTATTATAACTGTGTGATCATCGTTAGTTACCTGTATCCTCGTATAAACAGTGTCAGTGGCAGATCATGTAACAGCATCACACTGAGAATCTGACTAAAATGAATCCATAAACCCAAGTAAATCTGGTGAGAAATGAAATCACATGATCATATTGGAGGAAAAAGAGATCGGGAGATTTAGACAAAAAGAAATAACTACTATATATATATATATATATATATATATATATATTTATATATATATATATATATATATATATATATATATATATATATATATATATATAATGGGGGATAGCTATATAATGAATGAATAAGTCACCAGAGAGGTCATTCAAGATGGGTGTACCAGAATCTGTTGAGGTATCGGAAATGGAAGGGCAGCTAGCAGCATGGTATTGGTGTCCATTCATGCCAAAATACAAAAAACAGCAATCCAATAGATAGGCGAGTGACCCGAACTTGCTGCACTGTATAAAAAATAGAAGTTTCTCAGCGCACCCATTTATCCCAGGTGATAGTATATAGCCAGGTATCCAGCTTTTCCCATCCATGTGGAGACTTTTTTATCCCAAAGAGAAGTATGTGTAGAGCTAGGTACCTGTCTATTACAGTTTGCCTGGACACGGCAGATGGGCCCACATATTCTGATCAAATTGTGTGCTAAGAATCTTGCATTTTTATGCAGTTGGTACAAACAACAGTTGTGCAGTTTTATGCAGATATTAAATGTGCATGAGTGCTGAAGCATGTGTTTGCTTAGGCACATCGAGTGTGACCAGGACTTTGTCAAGCACCTGTTGTCTGTTTATTGACTCTAGAACCACATGGAGCAGAGCCGGTCGCCTGCTGCCACGGAGCTTCAGTTAAGACCCCAAGGCCTGGAAGCCCTCCAGCTTAAGCTTAATGAAAGGAGGGTGATGGAAAGCCTGGAACATGCCATATTTACTTGTGAGTGACAATGACTAAATTGGGGGCGTGGCGTATAAAAATACGCAGGGTATGTGTTAATGGAAGCCTGTCACCATATTTTGACAGTCTGAACTAATTGTATTGTCAGATGTGGGACTTAGTGATGATGACTGCCGTACCTTTATTCGATAGATACTCCAATCCAGAATTATGAACGTTGACCTGCTTCCCGCGCGGTATGCAAATGACAGGTCAACTGTCCGACCTCCAGCTCTGGCCGCTAGAGATGTCTTGTGCTTCTAGTATTCTGCGGTGAGGGATCCGACATATGCAAAGTGACATCATTCATGATGTGGCTGGCTGAGAGTCCGTCACTGCGCATACACCGGTCTCACAATCTCCATTTCACAATTGTGAGCAAATAAAATATGGCCGGACTTCAATGGAAGCCGTCCGTGCAGGAACCGCAGTAAAGTGGGGCATGCTGGGATTTTATCTGCGGTTTTTGCTCGTGAGCATTAAGAATCATTTTTCCATAGCATGCTATGGAGGGTTATTGCTGCGGAATCCGGAGGCAGACGCCACAATCCACCCGTGTGCATGAGGGCTTAGTGTAGTGGGGAAGCTCCGCCATAGTAACAATACTGTTGTTTAAGCTGCAACATACATTGCATTCTGTTTTTGTTTTTATTGCACACTGTTCCTTTAAAACGCTGGTGTGGTGGCGCAGCACATGATCAGATCCTGCGGTTATTACAAGAAGTGTGCATAAAAGCAGGAGGACTATGTGCACTTCAGGAAGAGAGAAACAAGGTCTGTTACATTAACGTATTTGTGCCTGAAAAGTTTATGTGCACAATACGCAGAAAGCACAGTAAAAACCGCCGTTGTGCGCGCAAATACACAATGCCCTATGTGCAAAAACACAGCGCTAGTGTGCATGCGAACACACATATGCTTGTGGGACCCAGGCCAATTGCACGTTTTTTTCTATGCGACCAAAATGTGCAGCGAAAGTAAGTGCATATAAACGAACCCACTGAAATCAATGGATTCTATTCTCTGCATATTGTGTGCGCAAATATTGTATGTGCAAATACGCCCGTGAGAAGCCAGTCTTAGGTGTTGCTTTTTTTTCCAAATTGGTATTTTATCCATTTAAAATGTCGGGAAAAAATTGGTATTTTTTTTTAATGATTTTTCTTTAAATTAAAAACTTTATTGAACTTTTTTTTACACTATTTTTTAGCCCCTCAAGGGGACTTGAGGATGTGATCATTCGATCTTTAAGATAGCACACTGCATTAACCCTTTCCAATCCACTGTCTGACCTCTGAAGACATTATGATTTGAGGGTGGATTCAGACGACCGTAAATCGGCTCGGTTTTCACGCTGAGCCGATATACGGTGTCCTCATTTGCAGGGGGGGGGGATGGAAGAGCCAGGAGCAGGAACTGAGCTCCCGCCCCCTCTCTGCCTCCTCTCCACCCCCTCTCCGACCCTCTGCACTATATGCAATGAAAGGAGGTGGGATGGGGGTGGGGCTAAGTTCTGCAAATTAGCCCCACCCCTGTCCCGCCTCTGGTCATTGAAAATAGTGCAGAGGGGGTGGAGAGGAGGCAGACAGGGGGCCGGAGCTCAGAGCACTGCTCCCAGCTTTTCCAGCCTCCCCCCTGCAGACAGAGACACCGTATATCGGCTGGGCGTGAAAACCCGGACGATATACGTTCGTCTGAATCCAGCCTAAGGCTGTAGAGCTCCGATGTTGGAAGACATCCATCGGGGTTCTCTTACTGTATATTGCCAGCCTCTCTGCTGTCAGAGCCTATCCAACCTGTCACCTCATGCACTACTGGCATTAGCCAGCAGATAGCACCATTGTATAACGGCAGAAAAAGAGTAAGGCCCCTAAGAAAAACCAGGATACAAATTGGATTGGAAAGGGTTAAGGCCCATTTACATGTAATGATTCCCGCACAAAATTCGGTGAACTTAAATCCATCGTTCAGCTACTGCGAGGTAAAGCAAACACATTTATCTGTAGACTGCAAGCTGTTATCGCCACGGGAGTCGGCCGATAACATTGCAATCTGCCAGCAGCCACCAGCAGAACAATGCAGCTGTGTACACAGCTAGGAGTGTGAGTAATCACATGTCGGACTCTGCAAACAGCTCCTGGAGGCTCTTTACACGCAAATGAAGATGATAAAGTGTTAATTGCCATTAACACTTTATGCTAATAGGTCGCAAAATCTTTCAGTCCTTTGAAAGATTATTTTTGTGTGTAAGTGGGCCTTTACTTACAGTATGTAGTGCATTTTACTAAGCCTAGGAAAGCAGCCTATTATACTCTGCCAGAGACGGAGTCTAATAGGCCGAGTTACATGGCAGACAAGAAGTCCTATGTCAGGCTTCTGGCTGCCATGGAAACCTATTGTTACAGGGTGCACGTGGATGACAAAAAAGAGCCCTCTTCCCCTGTCATCTGCTTTCATGCTACAGTTGCTATTGATTGTGGTATGCAAGGGTTAAACTGCCAGAATCTGAGGTTTCTCCATTCCTGGCAGTTGCAGCAGGAGTCTGGCAGTCAGTAGTCAGTCAAGTTACCGCCCTAAAAAGCTGTATGTGCAGGTTTAAAGCCCATCAGTGGGGTTTGTAAAAAGGTGTATTGGCCATCACTAAAGGGTTAAATAAACCCGTTCCCCAGTATTCACAAACAGTAAACACAGGCTGTTCAGCTGAGTACATGTCTGTGGGACACTGAGTGAAACGCCTGTTTGGCAGTCGTGTCTCAACTTTACGGGTACAGTTCCTTTCATTGAGAGGTGTGATTGTTCGATCGCAACTCTCATTCCTCATAGCGCTGACGTAAAATGAAAGCTGCGCTGTGATTGGTTGCTATGGGTAACAGTCACAGCTCGGCTCTCATTCCTCATAGTGCTGGGGTAACATGGAAGCTGCACTGTGATTGGTTGCTAAGGGTAACAGTCACAGCTCGGCTCTCATTCCTCACAGCTCTGAGGGAACATGAAAGCTGTGCTGTGATTGGTTGCTATGGGTAACAGTCAGAGCTTGGCTCTCATTCCTCATAGTGCTGTGGTAACATGAAAGCTGCGCTGTGATTGGTTGCTATGGGTAACAGTCACAGCTCGGCTCTTATTCCTCACAGCTCTGAGGTAACATGAAAGCTGCGCTGTGATTGGTTGCTATGGGTAACAGTCACAGCTCGGCTCTCATTCCTCATAGTGCTGAGGTAACATAAGAAGCTGCGCTGTGATTGGTTGCTATGGGTAACAGTCACAGCTTGGCTCTTATTCCTCACAGTTCTGACGTAACATAAAAGCTGCGCTGTGATTGGTTGCTATGGGTAACAGTCACAGCTTGGCTCTTATTCCTCACAGTTCTGACGTAACATAAAAGCTGCGCCGTGATTGGTTGCTATGGGTAACGGTCACAGCTCGGCTCTTATTCCTCACAGTTCTGACGTAACATAAAAGCTGCGCTGTGATTGGTTGCTATGGGTAACGGTCACAGCTCGGCTCTTATTCCTCATACTGCTGAGGTAACACGAAAGCTGTACTGTGATTGGTTGCTGTGGGTAACAGTCACAGCTCAGCTCTCATTCCTCACAGTTCTGACGTAACATAAAAGCTGCGCTGTGATTGGTTGCTATGGGTAACAGTCACAGCTCATACTGGTGCCCATCGCAACCAATCAGATTACAGCTCTCATTCCTCACAAGCCCTTTTTTAAAATGAAAGCTGCAGCCTGATTGGTTGCTATGTTCAGCTCCTCCCCTCCCAGTATGTCCTCTCTAGAACCTTTGTGAAATATAACATGTGACTTTCCATGGCAGGAACTAAACTGTCCTACAGATCTTTTACCCCTGTTTTCAATAAAGCTCTGCTATGTATCACCGTTCTTCATGGCGATGGAGGATTGTGGGTAATTTTAATCACTGTCATGTAGCAGATGTTAGTGGTCACCAGATCAAACATGAAACCACAGAAGGAAAAAACTGTGATTGTAAACCTTCTTCATAATAAACCGCAGGCCTCTCCCAAAGATTGCGGCTTCTCTTGTGAATCCAGTATGATTTTACAAAATGATGGGCTGCACCAAGAAGATTAACTCCTTCACAGCCGGTCTCTTTAGATTAGATCGCCCTGACAAAACCTTTTGTTCATATTTAACCCCTTAGTGACCGGCCTTTTTTTGTGTCTTAAAGGGGTTTTCCAGAGAAATACTATTCATCAGGATCAGTCAATAGTTGACCCTGACCGGTCAGCTGAGCGGGCACATGCTGTCAGCGCTGCAAATACACAGAGGTTGGACCGGAAGTCCAACTCTGTGTAGTGGCCGGCGCTTGTAACTGCAGGCACAGATCTCATTGAAATCAATAGAACCCTCCCCACCACACCCCTTCCAGAAATTCCGCCATTGCTTTTGTTTTTAGGCTGGGTTGACACGGGACGGATTTCCAGCGGAATTCTCATGGATTAGCCACACTGAAAATCCACGAGAATTCCACTGGAAAACCGCAGCTGCGGGTTTTAAAATGGCAAGTGCCGCCTGCATTTCCGCTGCGGCCATCTCTCCCCGTAGAGAGAGACCACTGCGGGAAAAAAAGAAAGAAATAACATGCTGCGTCTTTATTTTCCGCGCCGCACGGCCGTTTCCGCACGGTTTGGCCACAACGGATTGGACGCAGTGTGTGGATGAGATTTTTGCAAAATCTCGTCCACTTTGCTGGCTAATCCCAGGATTAGGAGCTGCTTGCGGAATTCCGCACGGAAATTGCACAACAAATCCTTGCCGTGTGAACCCCGCCTGGGGCTTCAAAAAGAAAAAACTTCATAACTTTCTTATCTGATTAGATTACTGCGATACCAAGTTTATAGAGCTTTTTTTTTTCAATTTTTACTACTTTTGCACAATAAGGGCTTATTTAGACGACCGTATATCAGCTTGGTTTTCACGCCGAGCCGATATACGGGGTCCTTGTCTGCAGGGGGATGGGGAGGATGGAAGAGCCAGGAGCAGGAACTGAGCTCCCGCCCCTCGCCACTATGTGCAATGGGAGGGGCGGGGGCAGAGCTAAGCGCCGGTACTTAGCTCCGCCCCCACCTCACCCCCTCCTATTGCAAATAGTGGAGAGGGGGCGGGAGCTCAGAGCACTGCTCCCGGCTCTTCCATCCTCCTGCCCCTGCAGAGAGGGACGCCGTATATCAGCCGGCGTAAAAACCTGGCCGATATACGGTCGTCTGAATAAGCCCCAAAAAAGGTTTTTGTGTCAAAAAATGTATATTTTTTACTCAAATTCCATGTTTTTTCTTTCAATTAGGGCATTGCGTTACTCGTGGCAATAATCCGGCCGCAGGTAACGCAGTGCATGCTTTCCATAGCGAAGCGTAGCCTCCTGTCCACGAGCGGAGAATCATAGCGATTCTCCACTTGCGGGACTCAAATCGCAGCATGCTTGAAGATGCGATTATTCTATCTATATGATAGCGCCCTGAATTAGTTATGTAGTGCATTGTACTGAGCCCATGAGAGCAGCTGTTAGGCCGCTCTCACACACCAAGCTGTTTACCACGAATAGCTAGGTGTTTCAAGCACTGCGGTACAACGCTGCCATTGATTTCAATGGGGCTTCGCAGTCTAGGACTCGAACGTGCCTTTTCTTACACCGAGAGTTTCAAGCACTGTCTGCTCTACTTTCGCGTGTTTTAAGGTTTTTTAATGCATCACAATGATGGGGTGTGTTAAACAACACTGTCAAACGCTGTAATATGCGTTCAAAAACGCTGCACGAAATTGCAGTAAAATGCTGCCACTTCAGACTCGGCATTTTGTGATCGCATGTGTGAGAGGGTATTATTGTATCTTGACGCCACCAGGAAGTCCTGGTGGCGTCAAGATTGACAGGGGGGGGGGTGATGCCCTCTGGACCTGATTGGCTGGACAGCTGGCTTGGCTGTAGGTCCTGGCAGCCCAGTAAGGTAATGCTGCAGCTGCAATCCAGGCCGGCCTGCACCTCCATTCCTTCCTGGCCCCCGCTCCAGCTGATAGCCCCTGTGTTGAAGCACAGAGCGAGGTCGGCATGAGGGAGCCCACAGTGCCGTGAAGCGGCTTTGCTGGCGGCGGCGCTGAAGCCGCTCCCCCCATCCCCCAGATGTGTTTTACATTGCGGTCGGCTGCAGGAAGGACACAGCGCTGGGGTTCCACTAACTGACAGACGTCGTCCATCCATAGCAGTGGCACACTACACTTTCTGACATGAGTCCCCCGCACAGTGCATTAGGAGAGCAGGGAGCCAACGGCAGCGAGGGACTCAGATCTATAGGCACTGGGCTGCAGACAGTAGTAGCAGGAGGACAGCTGGGAGGCCAGGAGGCAGCCGGTGAGCTGCGGTAACTGTGCTAGAGCAGAGCGCCGGCTAACACACATGGACGTCTGCTCACTCACTTGCTACAGCGCTTCCCGCAATAATGCAGTTTATCTCCTTCCAGGACCTTCACCTCTTGAGCCAATCGGGAGCTAGGGGTCTCACAGGGGTGTTTCTCCTGTCAAACCCCTAGCTTCCGGTGGCATCAACATACAATAATACCGTGTGAGAGTGGCCTTAGACTCTGTCACAGGCAAGGTCTTACAGGCTGAGGCAGGATTCACACGGGCGTATATCGGCCGTGTTTTCCCACCCGGCTGATATATGCTGCCCCTCTGATGCATTGGTTTACAATGCATCAGTGCACATGGGCAGGGGCGTAGCTATAGAGGATGCAGGGGATGCGGTTGCACCTGGGCCCAGGAGCCTTAGGGGGCCCATAAGGCCTCTCTTCTCCATATAGGGAACCCAGTACTATGAGTAAAGCATTATAGTTGGGGGCCCTGTTACAGGTTTTGCATCGGGGCCCAGGAGCTTCAAGTTACGCCTCTGCACATGGGCATATTTCCTCAACATAAAAGCGCCCAGCCAGCCAAGATAGTGTATTTTGGCCAGGCTCTTTTACGCCACTGGCTGCTGCATAGACTTCTATGTGAGGCTATGATAGCTGCTGGAGGAGGGAGTTGGGAGGGAGTTTAGCAGTGTGTATGCTAATCTACCACCCCCCTTCCCTGCTCCTCTCCGCCCCGCCCCCTCCCATTGCTGGCTGCAACAAGGGGTGAAAAGGGGGGAAGGAACTTAGCACACTAGCTCCTGCCCCGTCCCGCCTCCTCCCCTTGCAGAGAGTCAGCAAGAGGAAGGGAAGGGAGAGACAGCTTAGCAGAGCTAAACTGTCTCCCCCCGCCCCACAGCATTGCGGCCTCGGCATAAATGAACCAGGCCAGGACCGTCTGAACAGGTGCACAAACATTAGCTTTGTGAGCCCGTTTACGCGTTTTTACAGCTGGCGCACATAAAAACACCAACAGCCATATGAATAGGCCCTGAGTTACATGGCACACATGGAGGCCTTTGTCAGGCTTCCAGCTGCCATGGGAACCCATTGGTACCTTGCAATCACACTGTGAGATGCCAATGGGCGACAGAAGGAGCTCCTTCCCCTTGACATCTGCTTACATGCTACAGTTACTATTAATTGTGGCATGTAAAGAGTTAAACTGCCAGGCTCTGAAGTTTCTTCACTCTTGGCTGTTAGAGCAGAAGCCTAGCTGTCAGTAGTCAGCCAAGCCACCGCCTTAAACAGATGTATGTGCAGGTTAAAAGTCCAGTAGAGAGTTCGGTAAAAAGGCGTATTGGCCGTCACTAAGGGGTTAATGTAGCTATCAAACATTATTTTGCCCCTGTACGTCACCAGAAGGGTCTGAAACACAAACATCACTATGTAATTGACGTGTAGGCTTTCCTTTATTTTAGGGGGTTGAGGGTGTGATGACACACGGCGGATCGAAGGGCAGATCTACACCAAAATCCACACAAGATTTAACCCTTTCCAATCCACTGTCTGACGTCTGAAGACATTACAATTTAAGGCTGTACAGCTCTGATGCTGGGAGACGTCTGTCAGGGTTCTCTTACTGTATATTGCCAGCCTCTCTGCCGTCTGAGCCTATCCAACGTGTCACCTCATGCAGTACTGACTTTAGCCAGCAGATAGCGCCGTTGTATAATAGCAGAAAAAGAGTAAGCCCCCTAGGAAAACCAGAATACAAATTGGATTGGAAAGATTTAATGTCAATTTTGAGTGGATCTGCAGCACATTTTACCCTTTAAGTTGAGAGGGGCGACGTCTGCTGCAGTTCTGCGTCAAAATCCGTAGCGTGGTGTTGTGGAATTTTGATGCGGAAATTGCTTTGGAGAGCTTTGGCAAGAGTGAGCAGAGATTGCCAAGTCAAGATGTGCCATGCTGATGGACACCGACCCAAAAAGGGTGCATGAACAGAGTACTAGTTTTAAGCTTCATTCACACGAGCCCATAAACGGCGATGATTTTACGCCCGGCTGATATACGCGACCACCTGAGCCATTGGTTTCCAATGCATGCGTTCACATGGGCGAATATATGGTGCGTAAAAATGTCGAACAGTGAAAAATGGAACATACGTGACGGAAATACATGCCAACGCATATACAGTGGGCAAAAAGATAGTTCCGAGATGCTCAAATATCGCACAAACATGAACTCCATTCTTTTAAACGGGGTCACACACATGAGCGATGTTTACCTGCATGGCACCGCGATGCGGAAAACACATCGCGCATGTTCTATCTTGTGTGTGCTTTCACATTGGCAGCGGCATTGTTCTCAATGAGGTCGGCGGTGGCATCGCACCATATGCTAGGTGCAGGGGCATAACTAAAGGCTCAGGGGCCTGTACCCATACCTAAACCATACTGCAAAGAAACATTACTTGAAGCTTCTGGGCCCCAATGCAAAACCGGTAACAGGGCTCCCAACTATAATGCTTTATTCATAGTACTGGGCTCCCTATATGGAGAAGAGAGGCCTTATGGGCCCCCCAAGGCTCCTGGGCCTGGGTGCAACCGCAACCCCTGCATCCTCTATAGTTACGCCCCTGGCTAGGTGCATGCGATGCAAGGTCTCCCACTTAAATTCCGCATTCCTATCAGCCGCAGCGGAGGATTGCTTATTCCCCGAAGCGATGCGAGGCTGTTTTCCCATAAAAACGCCTCGCCTCTGCAGGGAATTCACACGGTGGGGAGTGTGATATGGGGGCGGAATTCACGGCCTCATATCACGCTCGCCAGTGTGAAGTTAGTTCTACAATGATGTGGGTTTAACGCCCAGGACCAACAGCTGTACATGCACCAAACTTGGCCATAATCAGGATAATACGGTAAATTCTGCACCAAAATGCACACGACTCCGCGCAGATTTGAATGCAGGATTTATTTGATTCTTGTAAGGGCGCATTCACACAAGCGGATTTCCTGTCCTTGCGCTGTCCGTGTATTTCACAGGCAGCGTATAAACCCATTACAGCCAATTAGGCTATTGACACAGGTGTGTTTTAACAAGGACCAATGGTTTGTGCACAAAAATAAATTGCAGCACGTCCGTATCATGGACCAGAATCGGACATGCAAATCGGACGGCGCACGGAAAGGTGGTCTGTGTGCTGTTGGATGCGAGTTGCGTCCAAGAATCTCAGGCACAGCTCACATATGTCTGTGTGAGAGGCACTAATAAGCAAAGTGGATTCTGAATCACATTTCTCTAGTTTACGACATATATTGCCAGTGCCGATTCCAAATGTGAAGCTTCCCTCCTGGTCCGTACCTTTTACGGGCGGCACAGAGATCAGATTGCAAAGGTCTTTGAGTTATAAACATGTGATGAGTTTTAAAGTTTTCTTCAAGACGTCATATTCACTTCTAATAAGTAACTGCGCTCACTACTAAGGATCCAAAGGTTGTACGCATGGGTTCCAAGAATTCTCCTTTAGAGATGGATTAATAGGTTTCTATAGGACAAGCATTTCTGGGTTCAGTCTAGCAGAGGATTGCTCTACATGCACGGGCTGCACCTATGGACAGCAAGTAGCGCCTTATGTTAAATAGCCCAAATACTGCGAGAAACAAACAATAAAGCAGCATGAAGTCTCCCTCTAGTGGTAGGTCTGCAGTATTACACTCCAGGTTTCTGCAACAGAGATTTTTTGAGATTATGAAGCTACCTTCACGCGGGCGAGCGTGATATTGCGCTTTTGAGCATGCGATTTATCGGCAGATGCGAAACAAAAACGCCTCATATCGCATCTGTGAAATTCCGATCCTCTTGCGCGGGTTTCACAAGCAATAGAGGATCAAAAGTGTTTCTCAGTGATTTTAAGGAGAAATCTCGCACGGCATGTGAGAGCCATGAAATGCATTAAAGGTCCCATTAAAATCAATAGGCGATGTGCTCCGAGGAACGCAAAGGATAGGACATTGATCGCGCATAAGGAACTATTGAAGTTGTTGCAATTTTGTAGTTTTACTAGGCAATGTCTTGTCACTGTGGGGCCCGAGCCTCATTCCCATTGAATCGATAGTCTTACTAAAGAAAATTAGTAGTGATGAGCGATTATTGGAACAATCGGTTCATGTCGGTATCAAGCCGATTTTAAGAAAATCATCGTGAATTGGGACGTCCAATTTCGACTCCCATTAAAGTATATCGGAGTAAAACTCGGGTTCACCAATTTGTCCTCAAAAGGTCCCCAGTGCAGCCAAAGGCCCTCAAATTGCATGGGAGTAAAGTATAGATCTAGGGAACGCTGTGCTCCTCCCTTGTTTAGGACGCGCTCAACTACCAGATTCATCACATGTTCCAGGCATGATATGTGTGTGAGATTGCCGAGGTGAAGGGCTGCCAGCAGGTTGGCTCCATTGTTACACATGGCCTTGCCCGGCTTTAGATTGTGCATGGTCAGCCATATGTCAACCTGAGCCTGCAAAGTGGTAAACTGCTTTTCGGCTGTGTGGCTGCGCTCCCATAGACATATGATTTTTAGGACAGCATTTTGGCATTTGCCACATCAACCGCTGAATGAAGGCTGGGTTTTGTCACATATGGATATCTGTGCCAATGTGGAGGATGTTGAAAGGGGGTACAAAGAAATGGAGGAGGAGGGGACAGACAAGAATGAATGTCCCACAACTCTTGGGGGTACTATGAAACATGGACCACCACTTTTGGCTTCATGCCCCACCTGCAGGACATTGACCCAGTGTGCTGTTAAGGAAATGTAAGCTCCTGACCATGCTTGCTGTCTGTGGTTCGGTGCACCGTGCCACTGAGAGCGTTCTTCATGCCAGGTACGGCTTCTTGAGCAAAGCAATAGTGGCTGCACATCTGGTACTGTGGGTTAGCATTGAGCATCACGTTGCGTAAGGCATCTGTATCCACTAGCTTGATGGGCAGCATTTCCATTGTAAGCAGCTATGCAATGCTTGCGTTCAGGCTCCATGCTCATGGATGGTCGGGGTGGTATTTTTTAATGTTCCCATAGCTGGGGAATGGAGGGTTGGTTGCTGACCTGGGAAATGTTGGAATATGGGGTAGATGTCAGTGTCGATGAAGGTGGTGGTGGCGACTCAACTTCTGTTCTCCGTTTCCCACTCCTGGCTCTGAAGTCTGCAGCCCGATCGTCAATTGCGAAGGAGAGGCCTGAAGTAGGCGTGCGACTGCCCCTACACTAAACTGCTTCTCAGTGCTCAGAGGCTACTGCATGACCAAGCAGGATGGAAGAGGCAGGAGAAGAGGGAACAGGTACACTCTTCAAGGCAGCGGGTGGTGGGAGTTCATGTCACTGTTCATACACGTTGTGTTGAGATTCTTTATGTTCTTGCCCCGTTTTAAACTCTTACCGCAGATCTGCTGTCAACAGATGCGGTTTCGAAGAATGCCCAGGCTGTGCAAGTCCTGTGAGCAGATCTAACTGCTGCCCATATGCAAGATGGAGACCACATTTGGTGACATCAGCAAGGCACCCTGGCCGCTGATTGGCTGCATGTTGACCTCTGCAGCAATATGGGAAATTACATTTTGCCTGATTTTTGCCAAAAATCAGTTAAGACTAAACCAATTCAATGTTGCGAAAATCAGGACGATTTTATTGCCAAGCCAATTAAGATGAGTAATACTACAATTTGTGTAGCCTCAGGAGTTAGGTATGAAATTCGCCAATGTCAGTTTGTTTTTACATATCAAGGGAGGCAGACTAATTCAGTGAGGTCGCTCCCAAATCTTTCTGCTATTTTTGATATTACTTCAATATCGGTATATGGAAGTCACTGCATACTGTATAGTCATTGAGAACAACCGCAGGTAATGTACCCCCTCCCCTCCTGTCCGTAGACAACATTTTCTTCCAAAACCAGAGGATTGCATTAAAGTGTAATTTTATCAGAGCATGTACCTGTATAGTGTATTGTGTCCCATTACTACTACTATACATCTAGAATACTTTGCTCTTTCACCTGAAATGATGTTCTTGTTTTCCACCATCCGAGGAGTGGGCCCACAGCCAAGGAGATAGCCGGGTTGATGAAGACCCTGTCACAGGGCTCTACTATCTCCTCCACTGGGGGTAGCTTGGGACCCGACCAAGTTACTGCTCAGGGAGATCACCGGGAAAAAGTAACTGGAGGTTACCTGTAGTCCATTTGTCACACGTGATGCCACCATTTCATCCTCTGCGGTGAAACTTAGTCCATTATTGTTTCTAATTGTCTTAAATGTCATGTCATCACTGTGGATGCTCTGTGCAAATTGTCCTGTCACTAGTTATGTGTATTGCACAGCTGCAGCATGTAAGAGGTTAATGTCTGTAAATGTCTGGGTTATGTCTGGAAATGTAACAATTTGTGATGTCACGTGAGTATGGTTGATATATGTGGGTGCAAGGTGAAAATGAAAAGATCTCCTGAGAACCAGAGAACAAAAGATTCTGTCAGAGAGAGGAGTGAGTGCCGGCCACATGGGGGTTCCTTCAACCCTCACGTAGTGAAGAATGGAAGCAAAAGAGAGGTATCTTGGAGGTCTATTCCCAGGACCCCTATGCTAAGAGAGAGTGAGAGAACAGAAGAGGGAGAAGGAGTCCGCTGTGCAGTGTCTAGTGTCCTACAGAAGTGAGTGTTCAGTGGAGTGTTCTTGTCCTCCTCCGGAGTGTGTGTGTGTCCAGGAACGGAGTCATACAGATAACTGGACTGTAGGCCCGGTGTCACCCTGTGTTTCCTCCCTGGTCTCTTCAATTGTTTCCTGCACTGGTGTGTGAATTTGTCTACAACTTGTAAGTCCGTGTCAAGATATTGATTGCAAGTAAAGTTCCAGTTGTTGACCGTTCCCAGCCACTGAGTGTTATCACATTAGATCATGTGTGGACTTTCTTATTTCCCGTCAGATATCCCGCGGATCAAGGAATGGTGGTGTCAGCTGTGACACAACTCTACAAGTCCACGACACAACTTATTCAGGTAACTGCTACAGCAGTGCTGCCTGGAGAGTCTTGGCCAAGGGTCATACGCGTCTCTCAGTGGAGGAGTTGGTAGTGCCCCCGTGACGACCCTAAATAGCTATCCCGCCATCTCCTCAGTGGTGTGCTTTGCGCCTCGGTGAAACTCCACTAGGTGCACCTGGTGCGATGCAAGGTTTCCCCATTGAAAAAAACGAGAGAAACTCTGCGATCCTCCGATTCCCCTCCATACAAACCCTGAATGCACAGGGTTAAAGGTCTGTAGCTGCTGAAGCTGCCAAGTAATAAGATGGCTGGGTAGAGCAACAGATTAAAGGTAACTTCACACGGAGGAGTGCGATATCGGGCCGTAAAACTGGCCCACGGTGCCAGTGCCAGTGTGGTTCACCTTAGAGGTGCAGGGCAGCCTACAGAACAGAAATACGAAGTTATTAACCCCTTCCCGCTCCAGGACGTACATTAACGTCCTAGAGCGTCGGGGTATGTATGCAGAGAGGTTTAGTACAGCTGACACCCGCGGGCAATAGCCACGATAAAAAATGAGCCATCGCTCAACTACGTCGACGGAAAAATAAAAAAGTTATTGCGCACACAAGATGACCGCAGAAAATAATTGGAAAAAATTAAATGTCTTTGAAAAAAAAAAGAAGAGTAGTATAGTAAAAAAAAATATATATAAAAGTTTGGTATCGTAGCAATCGTACTAACCCATAGAATAAAGTTATCATGTTGCTTTTGTTGCAGTTTGTGCGCCGTAGAAGCACGATGCAGTGAAAGATGGCGGAATGTCGTTTTTTTTTTCATTTTACTCCACTTAGAATTTTTGTAAAAGTTTTTCAGTACATTATATGCTACTTTACATAGCGCCGTTGAAAAAAATAACTCGTCCCGCTAAAAAACAAGCCCTCATACAGCGACGTCTATGAATAAATAAAGGAGTTATGATTTTTTTTAAGGGGGGGGGGAGAAAAAAACTAAAATGAAAAAAAAAAAAGGTCTGTGTCATGAAGGGATTAATAGGGTGTAGGCTTGTATGGTGCACTACATGTACTATGTGGTATGACACCCTTTGTATGCTATAGCTATGTGCAGGTATTGTGCTAAGCAGCCTCAATACAAGGAAGGTGTGTGAGTGGTTGCTCATCAGTACTTACACCTGTGCAATGCTCCTCCACTTGGCAGATTGGGATGTGGTGCTTTTACCTGCCCTCTTGTATTAGTACATTGGTAAGTATATGGCCATTACCTGTGATTTTCTTAATATTCCCTTTTTTCAGTGATTTTAAGCTTATGGACTGAAAGTAAGTGACAACCTGAGTTCGGGGAAGTAAGTGTTATACTTACCTCCACCACCGTTCCTCCTGTGTCCGTACTGAAAGCCCATCTCCCAATGCATTGAGAAGAGACTACTTAGCGGGCTGCTCAATGCATTGAGTTGCGGGTTCCAGCACTGACACTAGAGAAATGACGGAGAAGGTAAGTATACTACTTGCCTCCTTGGATTGAGTGGGTCACCTACTTTCAGTCCATAAGCTTAGTTTATAGGGCTAAAGTAGGTGACAGACTCCATTTAATAATGTGCCCCCTGTGCGTGGGCTTGCTGAAAAGCCAGTAAGTTTGATTCAATAGTTTGCCAACTTTATAAGGGCGAGTTCACACACAGCACAACTGCTGCAGAACTTCTAGGGGATGTGAGACGAACTTCCATGGTAATGTATAGTACAATGTAAGTCAATGGGGCTTTAACCCCTTAATGACGCGGCCCCTTTTTGCTTTTTCCATTTTCGTTTTTTCCTCCCCCCCCTTCAAAGAAATCGTAACTCCTTTATTTATTGATCGAAGTCACTGTATGAGGGCTTGTTTTTTGTGGGACGAGTTGTATTTTTCAATGGTGCTATTTAATGTACCATATAATGTAATGAAAAACTTTTAAAAAATTCTAAGTGGAGTAAAATGAAAAAAAAATGACATTTTGCCATTTTTTTAGTGTGTCTTGTTTCTACGGCGCACAAACGGCAACAAAAGCGACATGATAACTTTATTCTATGGGTTAGTATGATTACTACGATACCAAACTTCTATGGTTTTTGTTTTTTTTACTATACTACTACTTTTTTTTTTTTTTTCAAAGACATTTAATTTTTTTCAATTATTTTCTCCGGTCATTTTGTGCGCACAATAACTTTCTTATTTTTCCGTCGACGTAGTTGAGCAAGGGCTTATTTTTTGTGGGATGTCCTGTAGTTTCTGATATGATCATTTTGGAATACATACGACTTTTGGTTTGCGCTTTTGATTGCTGTTTTTTTTGGCGCTCTTTTTTTTTTTCCGGACGACGTTCACCGTGTGGGAAAAATAATGCACTACTTTGATAGATCGGACTTTTACGGACGCGGCGATACCAAATACATTTTTTTATTTTATGATTTAGGTTTTTTTAATAATAGATATGGCAAAAGGGGGGTGATTTAAACTTTTCTAACTTTTTTTTTTTTTACAATGAAAAAAACTATTGATTTTTTTTTTTTTTTTTGGTACTTTACTTTGAAGTCCCCCTGTGGGACTTTAACATGCGATGCTTTGATCGCTCCTGCAGCATGACATAATGCTATTGCATTACATCATACTGCAATTTAACAGGCAGTCTATCAAGCCACCCTACGGGGATGGCTTGATAGGTAGTCTGGTAAGGCAGCCCCCCGAGCATCCTTCGGGGGATTTAAATGCCGCTGTCAGAATTGACGGCATTTAAATGGTTAATAGCCGGTAGCGGCTATTGCCCGTGGATGTCAGCTGTTATAAACAGCTGACGCCCACACTGTATGAAGAGAGGTTGCCACGCAACCTCTCTTCATACATACCCCGTTGCTTCATGACGTATCGGTACGTCATGGAGTGGGAAGGGGTTAATAAACCCCATTAACTTACAGCAGTATAGATCAGCAGTGGAAGATGGTCATGGGGGGCATTTGAGAATCCCCCACCATGACTATTTGTTGCAGGAATGCGGCGGACGGTCACTGCACAAATCATGAATTACAATGTAATCAGAATTCTGCAGTGTAAATCCACACCAGGATTTTGGTACGGATTAACACAGCCCCTCTAAGGCCTCGTGTCAACAACCGTGTTCTCACCGCATACCACGGGGGAGTTGCATATGCTGTGAATAGAGTCAATAGAAGTCGTCAATGGACTTTCACTCTTCCATGCACACCGGAGTATCGATACGCAGGAGAAATAAATTGCAGCATGCTCTTCTCTGCGTACGTACGCGGCGTGAGCCCTATACACTTGTATGGGCGGCGTACAATTCACGGTCCATACGCAAGGCATAAAAGAAAAAAATCACGCTGCACACGTCCGTGTGAACTGCAGGCAGGCGCAGTGCCATACGCAGTCTCTGCTGGCGGAGCGTATAGCTGTGTAAAAAGCTGCAGGGAGACCTGCAATGCTGAACGCATCGGGCCGAGAGCATGAGTCCCAAGGCCGGGCTCACACAGGTGTTTTGTCATTGTGCGCCGTGCATGCGATGCCAGTAACCCATTGACTTCTATTGGACCTCTCACACCTGCATGTATTGTACGGCAGAAGTACGCTAGGGGACTGAGGCCTCATGGAATCTGGGGGCGGAAAGGGTTAATAACTTTAATAAAAGGTAGATGGAAATGGTTTGTATTGGATTTAATATATTATATTTGATGTTATTGGGGGGGGGGGGAGTTCTAACCTGTTTTTATTAAGTCACTCTAGGCTCAGCTATAATATGAGGAGTCTGCTATGGAAGCTGGGAAGCCTGGCAACAGAGAATGATTGGCCAAGAAGATAACGGCAGTGACCTATCAGGAGAGAAAGTCTCTGTGAGGCAAAGGCCTAGCAACAGGCTGTGATTGGTGGAGGTTTGAGCGGGAAACAAGAGAGGAGATATCACTAAGTCAAGCTGCAGAATCCTGTCACAGTTTTCCTCACAGCATTCAAGGTTGCCAGCTGTGTGATGGAGGACTTGCTGAGGCAGCTGATAGTGAGAGCGGAGGCTGCAGGGGGTGAGCAGTGGCTGAGACGTTGCCTGGAAGTTCCTGCTGCAGGTGGGTCTGCCTTACCTGCCAGCCTGGAGCATATCTCCCTTTTAGCCTCTGAGCCAAGTGAGCCGGAGGATGACGGAGGTATCGGGTCAGCGGTCATTTTGCCCCGGAGGGACTCCACCAGAAGTGCTGCAGCATCGTCCAGTGCGAGGAAGAGGTCGTCTGGAAGGATGTTGGCGTCGGAGGGGCTGACTGGATGCCCGCCGGAAGCTTTAGTACCAGGGGTTGTGGAGATGCAGACCCGCGCTAGGAGTAAGCGCACACGGAAGAGCAGCAGGCGCTATTCTCCATCAATTTCCCCACAGCGTCACAAGGCAGCTGAGGGCAGTTCCAGGAGGACACCGTTGGGCTCCACAGCAGCTGAGGGGCCAGCCATCCAGATGACAGCAGCGGCGAGCTCCAGTGGTGCTGAGACTTCTGGAGGGCAGTGTTTTTCGCTGCCCTCTGGCAACGAAGGTTTATGGCAGCCATTGCTGGCGTCTGCTAATACGCTAGCATCATTAGATAGAGTCTGATGACCCTGAGAGGGTTATTACAGGCGGGTGCTTCAGGGATGCAGCAGTCAGTGGAGTTAAATAGAGGGTTAACTGTGCAGGATGAGTCCCCAGCAGTGTCATGGATAGCTGCACCAGCGGTCCCATTGATGGTTAACAAGGCCGGTGTGAGCTCACAGTGTTATAAAGAAGCTCTGCCCTGTAAGCTGTCCCCGCTGAGGTTTCACCTGCCAATAGCCACTAAGGAGAAAATCTGGCGCGGAGAGTTTGTGGAACTCTTGCCACTATTACCATCAGGCAAGGAGGCTGCAAAATCAGAAGAGGAAGAAAAAAAGCGCCCCAAGAGTTTCAATGTGTGGTTGCAGGCGTTTTGCATTTATGCTGCAGTGTTATCTGAGAAGTCGTCGGTTAAGACTGCAGGCATTCTGCAACATAGACATTATATTGGAGGCATATCGCAGCTTTGGCGGATCGTCATGGTTTACTTACGATGAAATGTTTCGCCAAAAGCTGGCGATATAACCCAATTTGAAATGGGGAGTCAAAGATGTGGGTCTGTGGCTGAGCTTAATGATTCCACCGAGGCAGCAGAGCATTTTTTTTAGGGTGCAATCTACAACAGGGGCGGTGCTGAAGAGAGGACATTGCTTTGCATTTAATGAAAGTCAGTGTAAATGGCTTCAGAACTTCAGGTACCGGCACCAGTGCTCCTTCTGTAATGGATTGCACCCTGTGGTAAAGTGCTTTCGCAAGGCTGCAGCAGCCAGCTCTCAGGTTGGTACGAGGGATTTGCATGTCAAAGGCCTCAACGCCAGTGAGGCTGGGAAGGCTGCTGCCGTGGTTAGGACGGTACCCAGAGCGCCTGAGGGCCCAACTCATTGAAGAAGGTTTTCGAGTTGGATTTTTTCATCCCAGGTTTTAAAGGCTCCGGGTGTAATTGGGTGGAAAACTTAAGTTCGGTCAAGTTGCATCCGGATGTGGTGCGTGATAAAATCCTGAAGGAGATTCAAGAAGGCCGGGTTGCTGGACCATTTAGTAATCCTCCGTTTGAGAATTTCAGGTTATCTCCCTTGGGTCTAGTGCCAAAAAAGGAAACAAATACTTTCCGGGTCATTCACCACCTGTCTTTTCCCCCTAATGCTTCCTTGAATGATGAGGTAGATGGGGGTCAGGCAGTGGTGAAGTATGCTTCATTTGATTCAGCATTAGTTTTATTACGGAGATTTGGTCAAGGTGCCATGATGGCTAAGGCTGATATACAGGCAGCGTTCAGATTGCTTCCGGTGTGTGCAGCTGGCTTTAACTCTTTAGGTTTTCAGTTTGATGGATTTTTCTTCTTTGACATGGCGTTACCCATGGGGTTTAGGCTGTCTTGTTACTATTTTGAGCTATTTTCTTCGTTCTTAGAGTGGGTGGTCAGCAGGGAGTTCCCTTTAGTTGGTATTATGCATTATTTATATGACTTTTTGTTTATAGGTCATCCAGAAAGTGACAAATGCGCTGAGGTTTTGAGAGGTTTTTGTGTGATGATGGAGTTTTTTGGAATCCCGCTGGCTCATGAGAAGACAGTTCAGCCTTGTGTGGAGCTAGAGTTTCTAGGGATAGTTATTGATAGCATTAAGATGGAATTTCGTCTGCCGGCTAAGAAAGTGGAAAGATTGTGCAACTTGATCAGTGGTGTACTGCGCAAGAAGAAAGTTACTTTGAAAGAGCTACAGAAAATGGCGGGCCAGTTGGCTTTTGCGTGTCGTGTAATTCCAGTGGGTAGAATTTTTGTCAGAAGTTTATTTTCGGCGATGAAAGGGTTGGTTTCACCTTTGTCGCATGTTAGATTAACTGCAGGTATAAAGAAAGATCTGAGCATCTGGTTGAGCTTTCTGACTGATTTTAATGGTCACACCGAATGGCAAGCAAGTTTTTGCCGGACACAGGATTTGAAGTTAAGATTAGGAAAATCGAAAAGTGGTTATGCGGCAGGGCTGCTGAGTGAGTGGTCTGTTGAGGAATGGCATGAATCTTGGCTATCAAAAGGTTTCTTGAAGAATGCAGTGTTAGAAGTTTTCCCGTTAGTGGTAGCATTGTATCTGTGGGGTGAAAAGTTCTGTAATAGTAGATTATTTTGTTCTGATAATAGAGGAGTTCTACTAGCATTGAATTGTTTTGTATCCAAATCAGAGGCGGTTACAAAACTGCTGAAATTGTTAGTGTGGGCTTGTTTAAAGTACAACATTTTTGTCAAAGCACAGAGCAGTCTTAGTCAACAGGAGGTTTCAGTCCCTACTTTATCTTGCTTTCAGATGCTGCATTTCAGGGAGCTGGCACCAGAAGGGGATTTAATTGGTGTGAAATGTCCCGAACATCTCTGGGCCCTGATGCTGAGTTGATTTTTTTCAGCTTTTGTCCAGATCTGTAGTGCCGAAGACTTGGTTGGAGTATAATGCAGCTTGGGAAGCTTGGAGATGTTTTTGCAAGGAGAAGGCAGTACATGAGAGTTCACAAGATGTGAATGTTTGCATTTCCTTTTTATGTTCAAAGATTAAGTCAGGGTTGGCTTATAACTCGGTTATGAAGCTTTTGGCAGGCATATCCTTTTTTCAGAAATGGTTGAATGTAACGCCAATTAATTCATATAAGCAAATTAAGCTTCTGACTCGCGGTTTTAAAACAGTTGCTTTTGCCGCAGATCAGAGATCGGCCATCACGTTTAGTTTATTGAGGGGGGAGGGGGGGGAGGCATGTCATAGGATGAGCATGGCCAGGTGGGATGTCGCCCGCCTCCTGCGGGTGGACAGAAAGGTTATTAAAAGGACTTTGGTGCTGTAGACTGGAGTATGCAAGACTAAGTCTACAGGTTATATTATATTTGATTTTATTATATTTGGTAGACTTGAGGTGGACGGACTGAGTCTACGTGTTATATCGGTTATGATATAATATATTAAATATCATAACCGATATAACACGTAGACTCAGTCCGTCCACCTCAAGTCTACCAAATATAATAAAATCAAATATAATATATTAAATATTTGGTAGACTTGAGGTGGACGGACTGAGTCTACATTTTATATATTTTATGATATTTAATATGTTTTAACCCAGTTTAAATAAATGCCGCTGCCTTTTAATCCAGATTCAGATTTGGTGTATGTTATTTTCTTGGTAAGATAAAAGATATTTGTAGCCTAAGATTCCATGCTCACACAAAGCAAAATCTCAGCGTCTCCTATCTTGGAGCATAGGTTTGTGGGATTGGCGTCACGCAGCAAGTAAGCGTGTCACGGAGTACGTGTTCCTGCGGGAGCGTTATGCATGTGGCCAACAAGTAAACATGGCGGTGTGAGCCCGGCCTGAGGGTGGTTTTACATGGCACAACTGTCATATGGATAAGCCTAAATTCACATGAGTGAGTGCGATATCGTGCAGAGAAACTCTGCCCAATATGGCACTTGTCAAGGTGTGCTTATCACATCACTTCTGTGAAATTGTGATCCTCAGGTGTGTGTTTCCCGCAACGCAGCGCGTCAAAGGGGTACAAGTGTTTCCCATTGATTTCAGTGGGGAAACATCACATCACACTCGCATCGCACGGCATTCGAGTGTGCGCAATGTCTTTAACCCCTTAAGGACCCGGCTGTTTTGTACCTTAAGGACTAGACACTTTTTAGGGATTTTACAAAATAGGGCGGTTTTACTGCCCAATTTTGTTTCCTTTAGCTACCAAAATAATTTTTGCTGTGTTTTTGTTTGTTTTTTGTTGTTGTTTTTATATATATATATATATATATATATATATATATCTTTTTCACTGACTGACTTTTTTTTTAGTTTTTTGGGGGGTAAAATTTAAAAAAATATTTATAGTTATTTTTTTTTATATTTTGTATATTTATGCTAAAATAAAGTGTGGGAATGGGTTCCTCTATTTGTTTCGGACGTTTTGATGTATAGTATGTATGCTTTTGGATTACAGGGTGCATATAGTGACGGTTTTGATTGGCGTCGGCTTTGTGTTCTTTTCTTTCTTATGTATGTATTGTTATTCTGTAGTTTTGTTTTATTTGTGTATGTAATTATGTTTTTTACTATCTATGTCCCCCATGACGTCATGTAAGACCTGGGAACATTCACATTTAAAAAAATAATAATAATTTGTGACATTTTCCCACTGTAGCTGGGGCATCCACAGGAGCTGCATCCATAGGAGCCCCAGTTACGGGGAAAACCTCCCCTGTAGTGACATTAGTCGCTGGTAGAGCTGGCCAGGGTCTAGTATGACCCTCCAGCTCTGCTGTAGCAGGGAACTCTGGCGGTCACATGACCCCCGGCTCCCGGAGGCATACTTGGTATTTCAGTAGCGGTGAGCAATTTCAGTGACCTGATTGGTTGTTGGGTACACACCCCCCTTTGGAGATGTGCACGTGTGCTACTTCACGAGACCTGCGGGGGGTTAGGGTTTAGGGTTAGGGGTTCGGCTTAGTTGCCGACCCTCCTACGGCCCTGCTGCTGCTTATTTAACGGCCCGGCCACTCGTGCACATCTCCAAAGGGGGGGTGTACCCAACAACCAATCGGGTCGCTTGAATCGCTCACCGCTACTGAAGTGCGGCTGAAAAGTAATGCCGGAGCTGAAGCCCAAAGGGCTGTAGGTGAAGGCAAGCATGACGGGGTTAACAGGGAGGGAAAGGGTTAAAGAAAGAAGGGGCATGCTGGGAAAGGGGGGGGGGGATTCAGTGGGGGGAAAAAAGAGCGCGAATAGTCAGAGGAGGAGCCAGTCCAGGAAGGAGAGTGAAGAAGACGGACCAGGAGCAGAAGAGAGCCGGAGAAGGAGAAAAGACACCTCCACCACCACCACCACCGCGGAAGAAGAGAGGAAGAGCGGCGGGACGAGCGGAGGAGAAGACCTAAAAGAAAAGAGTGAGAGCGACTGGACGAGCCTAGGAGAAGACCACGGGAGAAGACAGAAGAGCCCAGAAGAAACCCTTACCTCTCGATGGAAGCGCTGCTGCAGAGGATCCGGACGGCAGAGGAAAGGGGACTCGGCTGGCTTGAGGAGCTATCGGGAGAGGCACGGGGTGCAGCAGAGGCACAGCCCGCGGCGGTGAGTGACAGGAGACCGCAGCGGGCGAGGCCGCCGGAGCGGCTTAGCCCCGACCAGGCACCAGCGCGCAGGCGCCGCTTAAGGAGCCCGTCCCCGATCCCTTCAGCCAGGCTCCACTCGGCAACCCCAGCAAGTGGTGAGAGCAGGGCTGGGAGGGGGGCGGGCCTAGGCTTGCACAGACGGCCAGAGAAGAAGAGAGAGAGGGGGGTAACCTGCACTTTGTCCAGCAGGGGGAGCAGCCCTGCCACAGTGGGAGAGTTAGCAGAGCTGGATCACAGGACACAGCTCAAGCGGTGCAGCATGCACAGCCCGGCAGGAGAAGGGAGTTGGGAGATGCTACGGGTAGACGGCAGCCGGCCGGTTCCAGACAGCGGGGCAACGCTGCAGCCGATCGCAGGGAGGCGGCTGTGAGCATGGCGGCAAGGCGGCAGTCGTTTGACGAAGCTGCGGGACGAAACAGGACGGAGAACGATTGGCATGAAGACAGAGCGGCGGCTGGTGGGCCCACAGCACCTATGCAGCCCAGTGAGTGTTCCATGTTGTCCAGTCAAATTGATGTAAGCCGGGTGGCACCTGCGGGGGGTAATGTGCGGGAACTAGGGGGTCTGCGAGATGCTATGGCGTCCTAGGGGGATAGCGAGGTCACAGCGTTGGTAGGGGCCATGCTACAGTTTTTGCATAGGCAGGGGCAACAGGAGTCATGGGCGCCGCCGGTATCGGCGTCCGATATGCCGTCAAGCGTGTCATCTGGTACCAGCTTCCAGACGGGAAGCTCGGCAGGGGGGACTGGGGTAGAACCGGCGGTGCGTGCGGCAAATATGGGTAGTGGGCCATTGCCGACTTCGGCATGAACTGCGCCGCTTGGGTCGTTCTCCGGCAGGGATAGTATTACAGGGGGTAGCGGCGTAGGAAGGTGTAGTGGAGAGCCACTGTCAGGAGTGATGGTGAAAAGGAGAAGGAGGGGGATGGGATTAGGCTAGACGATAGAGCAAAAGGGGAAGTATATGTATGTTTCGAGGGGCCGTTAGGGGCTCCTTTTTAAAGAAAGAAACCAGGGCGAAAATATGGGAGGATGAATATGTGGAAATATTCTCCCTCCTTCCCCTGGAAAAATTTAATCTGGATAAGGGGTAGAGGACCGAGTTTAAAAAAGAGGAAGAAAAGCGCAGGTGGCGTCTGATCCCACAGACGTTCACAAACTGGCTGCAAGCATTTGCCATTTTGGTGAGTATTATAGGGGAGAAAGCACCGGAGAATTGCTCTGGGCTGTTCTGTTACTTAGATTCGATAGGAGAGGCGTATAGGGTTTACGGGGGGCAGACTTGGCTGCGCTATGATGAACAATTTAGGCAGCGAAAGGCAGTCAGGCCCTCCATCCGGTGGGACCAACAGGACATAGGGTTGTGGCTAAGGGTTATGGCCCCAGTGCGGTTTGGTCAGCCCTTTTAGGGGGGAGCCGGGCCAGCAGGCTCGGCCTCCAGCCCTCAGGGGGGGGGAAGTCAGGGGGGACAGGGGGGGAGGCAATAGACCAGGCTTGTGTTGCAATTTAACGAAGGCCAATGCAAGTTTGGGGCGGGTTGCAGATTTAAACATATCTGCTCCCATTGCAATGCAGTGTCCCATGGAGCATCTCGATGCTTCAAGAAAGGAAAGGGAAAAGCTCCCGGGAGTTTTGGTAAAAGGTATGACGCCAGTGAGGCTGGCAGAGATGGTACCGTTTCTAAACAGGTACCATGATAGAGAAAAGGCCGAGCTGTTGTTCAAGGGTTTCCGAGATGGGTTTTATATTCCGCCCCCGTTACACAAAATTCCGTTTTCTACAAAAAACTTGCAATCAGCTCTGAAGAGTCCGATGATAGTAACTGAGAAGCTGGCTAAGAAGGTAGCATTGGGGCGCATGGCAGGTCTGTTCAAGGAGCCTCCTTTGCCGGAGTTTGTGGTATCGCCACTAGGGGTAGTCCCTAAGAAGGAGCCGAACAAATTTCGGTTAATTCACCATTTATCTTACCCAAAGGGGGTTGTCGGTCAACGATGGTATAGAACCAGAACTTTGTTCAGTGGTATATACCTCATTTGATGCTGCACTGCGAAAGCAGATATTGAATCGGCTTTTCGCTTATTGCTGGTGGCGCCTAGCAGCATCAGGTTATTAGGCTGTTTCTGGAATGGGAGTTATTTTGCTGATAGGTGTTTGCCCATGGGATGCTCAATCTCATGTGCATATTTTGAGGCATTTAGCTCATTTCTGGAGTGGGTGGTGAAGGACACTGCAAATGGGCAGTCGATTATTCACTACCTGAATGATTTCTTATGTGTTGGCCCCAGGGAGTCGCCAATTTGCGTGACTTTAATGGGAACATTGCAATGGGTCGCTCAGCGTTTCGGGGTGCCGTTGGCCCCTGACAAAACTGAAGGACCCACGACATGTTTGAATTTTTTGGGTATCACCATCGACACAGCGGCAATGGTGTGTCGGTTACCCGTGGATAAGTTGCGGGACTTGAAGGAAGAACTGGATAGGGCGCGGAATTCGAACAAGATCACCCTGCGAGGGTTACAGTCATTATTGGGCAAGCTTAATTTTGCTTGCCGGATAATACCGATGGGCCGAGTTTTTTTGTAGGAGGCTAGCGGCGGCAACTGCAGGGGTGCGGGCCGCGCACCACTTTATTCGCTTAGGGAAAAGACATAAAGATGACCTGATGGTTTGGTCATCATTTTTGGACAGATACAATGGAAAAACGGTAATTATGCAGCAGGTGAGCGAGAATGTAGATTGTGAGTTGTTTACTGATGCAGCAGGGAGCGGTGGTTTTGGCGCATATGCCCAAGGGCAATGGTGCGCGGACGAGTGGCCTGCAGATTGGGGAAAGCTGGGGTTGTTAAAAAATTTGGTACTGTTGGAACTGTTTTCAATAGTGGTCGCGATTGCGCTATAGGGCACTCGCTTTCAGAACAAGAAGGTGAGGTTCCATTGTGACAATATGGGAGTAGTACAGGTCATTACCACGATGACGGCATCGTCTCCCCCGGCGGTGAATTTATTACGCCACCTGGTGTGGGAGGCATTGTCGCTGAATATGTGGGTGACTGCGGTGCACATTCCAGGGGTTAAGAACTTAATTGCGGATGCTCTCTCTCATTTTCAGTGGGAGCGGTTCAGGACTTTGGCCCCCGAGGCAGAAGAAAAAGGGATGACGTGCCCGTCTCGGCTATGGAATCCGGTAAGAGAGCAGTGGGGCACCTGATTGACAGGTCACTGGCTCAGGGTTCTAGGGCTGCATACGAAGCAGCATGGAGGGAGTGGGAGGAGTGGTTGGGGCACCAACACATTGAAAACACAGAGAAAGAATGGGTGGGGGCGTTATTAATTTGGTTGGGCATGGTAGGGGCGGAGGAGAGGACGGTAGCTCAGGTAAATCGTTTTATGGCAGGGGTGGCATTTGGGTGCAAGTTAAGGGGAGTGGGCGACATAAAGCAATTTTTAGTTAAACAAGCTTTAAGGGGACAAAAGAGAGCTGATGCGCGCAGGCCTATATCATTTGATTTATTGGAAAAAATGGGGGCGCGTTACAGCAGATTTGCGTAGATGTGTTTGAAAGGGCGTTATTAAGATTAGCTTTTTCACTGGCCTTTTTTGGAGCACTACGGGTAGGTGAGCTAGTTTCGCCTAGCAAGACGGTTGGGAGGGGGGCTTGCAGGTTGACGACGTGAGCCCCATGGATGGGGGTTTGGAACTGCGGATACGGCGGTCTAAGACAGATCAGGCTGGGCGGGGACAAGTTGTGCGGTTAGGCGAAGTAGAATGGGCGGTAATGTGCCCTCGGCGTGCGTAGGAGAATTACAGTAGCATGGGGAAGGGTAACTCGGGACCCCTATTAAAACATGAGAATGGGAAATTTTTGTCCAGATTTCCGTTTTCGGCGATCCTTAAGAAGGCGCTGGAGAATATAGGTTTAAATAGTTCACAATTCGGGACACATTCCTTTAGGATCGGGGCAGCCACGGAGGCTTCTGTTCAGGGTTTGGGGGGTGAGATAGTTAGGAGGATTGGGAGATGGAGGTCGGGACGGTACAAGTTATATGTGCGACCTCAGTTGCTTTAGGAAAGGGGGCTATCGGGGAATACGGAGGGTTTTGGTTCAATGTTGTTTTTCCTTCTGTTGCAGGTCATCAACCGGCCCTTGTGTGGGTTATGGGGCATTCATATGTCTTTTGGGGTAGCGAAAGGGCAGGGGTTAGGCCAGACGGAAGGCAGTTGCGGTTCCCGAGGGAGGAAGTGGTGTTGCGATGGATGGGCATAAGGGGAATGTCCTGCTGTAAGGTTCTACAGGAGTTTGAGAGCATGGCGGGGCTGGATAGGGTGCCCGATATATTGGTAGTACATGCGGGGGGGGAATGACTTGGGAAGGAGGCCCTTCCGGGATTTGTCTCGGGATATCGGATACGATATTTTGAGACTAGTAGCCTCCCATAGAAAGCTAATTGTAGTATGGTTGGAAATAGTTCCCCGTAAGACATGGAGGTTTGTGCGATCGTCAAAGGTGCTCGACAAGGCGAGAATTAAATTGAACAGGGAGGTATCTCGCTTTGTGGCCAGAAATGGGGGTGTGGCAGTACGTCATATTGACTTGGAAGGACGGGGAACTATTGGAGGGAAGACAGAGTGCATTTAAACATCATAGGCACGGACTTGTGGTTGGAGGCCATTCAGGAGGGTATAGAGCGCTCCTTAGTCTTATGGAGGGCGGCGCAGGCTTGAGGGGGTCAAGCCATGCTGGCTGTGGCGGGTTGGGGAGGGATCTTTGGTGGTGATTAATTACTAGGTAGGTCTGTCGCCTATTGGCTTTGACAGAGGTGGCCCTGCAAAGATGGTGTGTGTGGCTGGTCTGAGTATGGCTAGCGGGCCTCGGGGTCAGGAGGAAAGGCGACTAGAGGATAGTTGGCGAGCCTCCCGAGTCAGGTGATTGGAGACGGGAGGCGTGGTTCGTGGGGAAATAGGGTCTCCCGAGTCCGATGGTAGGCGACGGGAGGCAGTTTCACATATTTCCCATGGTTGGTGAGGCGACAGACCTAGAGGGCTCCAAGGATCTCTCCCAAAATAGTTTTATCATTAGGGTAGAAAAGTTGTATGTTTATTATTGTGTTTGTTTTAATAAACTGGTTGCTGTGACCAAAATTATCCAAAGAAGAAAAGTTGTTGGTGGTTATTTTAGATAAGAGGTTAAGGGGGAGGTTGCAGCAGACGCATCCGTTATACCCCAGTCATGCCAAATATGCCTCCCGGAGTGGAAGACACCCTTCCACTTTCACTTTCTAGTACACAGCGCTCAATGAGCGCTGTGTACTGTGCAAAGGAAAAGGCAGAAAGGGTTAAAAAACGCTCTGCCTTCTCCTCCCGGTTATCAGATGTTACTAACAGCTGATAACCCGTCCTGCCTCTGATTCATTGCAGAGTCAAGAGGCTTAAAGCATCGCCGTAATTTTAATATTGGCAGGGTTTTAATGGGGTTGTCCTGCGCCGAAACGTTTTTTTTTTTTCAATAGCCCCCCCCGTTCGGCGTGAGACAAACCCGATGCAGGGGTTTAAAAAAAAAAACGGATAGTACTTACCCGAATCCCCGCGCTCCGGTGACTTCTTACTTACCTTGCGAAGATGGCCGCCGGGATCTTCACCCTCGGTGGACCGCAGGTCTTCTGTGCGGTCCATTGCCGATTCCAGCCTCCTGATTGGCTGGAATCGGCACACGTGACGGGGCGGAGCTACGAGGAGCAGCTCTCTGGCACGAGCGGCCCCATTCAGAAGGGAGAAGACCGGACTGCGCAAGCGCGTCTAATCGGGCGATTAGACGCTGAAAATTAGACGGCACCATGGAGACGAGGACGCCAGCAACGGGACAGGTAAGTGAATAACTTCTGTATGGCTCATAATTAATGCACGATGTACATTACAAAGTGCATTAATATGGCCATACAGAAGTGTATACCCCAACTTTGTTTCGCGGGACAACCCCTTTAAGCCCAGGACCAGGCAACGTATATGGTCCTTAATGGGTTAAAAGACCCATTGAAAACACTGGGGGAGACGTTCCAAGGGAACACCCAAAGATAGAACATGCCGCGATTTTCATCCTTGCAGCATCGCTCATGTGAATAAGTCCATTCAAAAGTTTATATTCATGAGTTTTGTGCATCTCGCAGCGCACAAAACCCACGCAAGATTCTCGTCCGTGTAAATGTAGCTTTATTGTTCAAAAGAGTGAATGGAAATGCCAGCTGTTCCATGTACACATGATCCTGTGTTCACTAGTCGTTTCCTTTTAGCTCCCCTAGTTGTTGGCCACTGAAAAGGCACCCGGTGTAAAGTCGTAGTCGTCTGTATGTGAACGACTTGTGAACAAATTTGCATGGAGATCCCACTTACAAATTATACCTCCAGTGAGCAACTAATGAATGATAGGCGCTCTGTGTACAAGCTTACAAGCGGCTGTCGTCCGTACACTTCAGCAACTTTTCTGAGAATTTAGGCCCCTGTTTGCCTGCGTAGCATTGCATTGCAAAACACAATCCTATGCAGACAGGTCTCGCCCGGCTCAGCTCTGCACATCAAAGAGCCGGAGCTGCGGGAGGGGTGAGCGCCACACTGGTCCCTGCAGGGGCTCGGGTCGGGTCCCGTTGCCAGAATTCTCGCAGTGGGATCCGACCCGGCCGTCTGCAGGCGGCCTAATGGTGCTTTGTAGAGGAATCTTGAGGCTTCATTCACATATGCGTTGGGGCAGTGTTCCCCAACTCCAGTCCTCAGGGACCACCAACAGGTCATGTTTTCAGGATTTCCTCAGTGTTGCACAGGTGATGTAATTATTGTCAGTGCCTCAGACATTGCCACAGGTGTTCTTACCATAGGAGATCCTGAAAACATGACCTGTTGGTGGTCCCTGAGGACTGGAGTTGGGAACCCCTGCGTTGGGGCATTCCTTTCATAGGAATGGCATTTTCCCAACAAAACAGTGCAGCATGCTGCACTATTATTTCAGAAATGTTGTATTGGATCTGCACTGGAGGTTCGGACATAGAAGTCAACACAGCCCTAGGCCTTATTCACACGCTGTAATTTACATCAGTGAGCCAAAACCAGAAATGGGAAGGGAGCATTGGGGCGTATTTTTCTTTTCTTTTTTTTGAGCATGCAAAGCCCAGCAAATTGAACACCAATGTGCATGCAGAAAAAATGTTCATCCCACAAATACATGGCGCTCCTGTGCATGTAAATATGCATACGCTGTGTGAAACCAGCCTTATAAGGGGAACGATTCCAAAATTGGGTGTTGGTTAGGGCAATATACTCCACGGGTAGGGGAGGAATAAATTATCCAAAGGATTTAATGGTTAATTTAACCATAATTTAACATACCAGAAATTGACCTCCAACGCGTTTTCGGCACACAAGCACCTTTTTCAAGCATAGAAAATCCTTAAGCTTGTATGCCGAAACGCGTTGCTGTCATTTTCTATTAAAGTATGGTTAGTATCTTTTTTTTCCTATACTTGTTGCCTTACATAAAGCTCTGGTGAGTTGTTCTTCTCTCCAGGACCTCTGGATCGTGGGGATTGATTTGACACACAAAACTTGGACTCTGGGTGCGGGTGGGTATCCCCATTACCTGGGGGAACCCACCTTGCACTGGGTGAGTGCTGTTTTATTTTTATCTTATCTCAGATATACATTTTCTTGCTTCTGTCGACAAGACGCTGTTCATACTTGATTGGTTAGGGCAATGGTTCTCAGCCAGTATTTTATGGTCAGATGGTGCACAAACATGTGGCTCTGTTTTGGGATCATGAATGAAGGAACTCTGGTAGGCCTCTGCAGCTGATACCGTATGGGCTTCTTCAGACGACTGTACGTAGAAACACGTTTGCCTCAACGCAACGTATTTGCGTAGTGAATGAGGTTCATTTGCATGAGTACTGGCACATAGTACTGTACTTTTTGCGCACGCATGGCCTGGTCATAAGTGCGCGCAAAACGCCTCGCCTTGATATGGAAGGCTATTTAGCCTAATGAGGTCCAGGTGATGTGTTCTGTTTTTCGCGGAATTGCACAGCTTATTTCACATTTGCGCACCTCCCATAGATTTATATGGGGCCTTTGCTGCACAATTTGCAGAAAGATAGAGCAGATCCTTTTCCACATGCCCGTAAAAAACATTTATAAGAACAAACCCGTCAATGGGCATCAGTGGGCGCTATTCTCTGTGCATTGCATGCGCATATTTTGCTAATGGGTACAATACTGGTGTCATTATGGCCAGAAATGTTCTGGAGATACTATGACTGTCATAATGGGGGACCTATGGCTGGCACTGGGGACATTATGGGCGGCATTATAATGGTGGAACTCTGGCTGGAGGCGTTGTGGATTACATAATTCATGAGGCAAGGATACAATGCAATTAATCCGCGGCACACTTCTGGATTTGTCAATCAGATGTCAGATCTTTCAGATCTCCTTATGCAGGTCACAAGTGGGGGTCTGAGTCACAGGCTCCTATGCAAAGTCTATTAAATACAGAGGGAGTGACAGCATTCCAGGCGTACAGAAATTCAAGTATGAGTTTATTCCTCCATAGATGCAACGTTTCGACCCACTCGGGGTCTTTGTCAAGCTTGGTGGTTGTTATTATAATATGGCACATTTTCTGGCATCCTTCAAGGTTTTTTATAATGTGTCCATGAGATGATCTTCAGAAGGATGATGTTCCTTGCCCATTCACAACAGAGGGGAGGGCGCACGCGTTTGATCATCTCCATTGAGATCCAAATGAGTTATGGAGATACCCAAGTTTCTGCTGGGCCGGCACCATGCTGACTTTAATTGATGTCTTTCAAAGAAATTTGTTATAGTCATCCAGGCAATTGGCCGCATATCAAGTATCATGACTTCAAAAGTATTTGTAGGGCTTTGTATTATGTATTGTAAACTAATGTCTTACATCAGGGTGATACAAAAGAGACAGACCTCAGTCTACACCTTAGACGGACCTCCCATAGCCTTCAGATCTAGGGTGTGAAGTGTAGGTGTCGCCTGGAGTCAGGCCATTGTCTATGCCATGTTTATTCCGCTACCATACAATATGGCTAGAACAAAGACTAGAGTTATTAAAACAAATCAGTGGTGGCATTAGCAGGAGTATCATCTCGGGTAGCCAGAAAGCAACTTCTTTGGGTTTTGGGTTTCACTAATTTTTAAAACTTAGTTTTTTTGTATCTTTACCCTCCAAGATGTCTATTAATGTACACATTCAAACAGAGTAAGCACTCAGCAGCACTCGCCAAAGTCCAAATAGGGGGAGGGTTTTGTTTTTTTGAATAACCTCTGCACGCCCGGTACAGAACGTATCCAGGTCCCAAATGTCATAGGATAAAAGAGCAATCACGGCAGATTTTTGATGCAACTTCATGCATTTATACGGATACTTCCATATGGATGCATGAAGTTGCACCAGAAATCTGCTGCCGTGATTGCTCTTTTATCCTCTTAATGTATACATGTCACACTGATATACTGAAGAGGTAAACCACAGACACTGAGAGCATTCACTCTAAGGCCGTTTACACATGGCCAAAAAAATGGCGCGAGATTTATGCTCTGCGAGATCCACAAATATGAACCACATTCTTTGGGGCTGGCGGCAGCATTGCATGCGAGTGCGGTCTCCCCCAAAGTGATACAAGGCGGTTTTGATATAAAAAAAAAAACCCTCACAGCCATGGGGAAATCACACGCTGGCCAGCGCGATATCGGGCCATGAATCACTGGCCCGATCATGAATCATCCGTGTGAAGTTAGCCCAAAGGGGTTGTCAAGTTACAAAAAACGCAGTTCTGGTGGGTTTTTTTCTGACAATGTCCACCTTGTTGAGTAAATGACGTGTTACTTTGATAGATTGAACTTTCATGGACACAGCGATACCAACTATGTTGTTTTTTTATTCTTAATATGGCAAAATGTTTTTTTTATAATTTGTTTTATTTTTATTACATTACACCACGATCTAACAGGTAATCTATCAAGCCACGCCACAGGCATGGCTTTATAGGCGATCTGTAAAGGAAACCCCGGGGGCTTTCAGAAGGCCCCCGTCTGCCATGGCAACCAAACAGTACCCCATGATCTCATCGGGACTTCGGAACTCTGAAGGGAGCATTTAATTGCCGCTGTCAAAATTGACAGTGGCATTTTAAGGGTTAACACATACGGTTAACAGTCTCTGTGGCCCCACTTAAATATAGTGCCCTGACTTAATTCCACTCCCCATCTGGCCCTCGCTCCCCCACTTCATTCAAATAGTAGACGTTACATCTACTCTATTCTTCCGCATACAGGACTCCTCAACTGCCCAGTGCCATTTTGTACGTAGAGTCCACCTCCCGGCTCCGGATGTACTGTGCTTGGAGCTAGAGAGTGGCAAGGGGTCAATGTACAGAGCGGTGCCGGGCAGCTGATGAATACTATGTGGGGATATAGACAGAAGATGTAACTTCTACTATTTGACTGAGGTGGGGGGGGGGACTTGTCTTCAATGTTTTTGCTGAAACCTCTAGTTATGCAATCAATCTCTTAACCCAACGTGTTTTCCTGATTCCTCTAATGTTCTACAGGCTGATACGATTATGGCCATATCAGATTTATACAGAATGTGATTACAATAGTTTTTGTGTCAACACTTTTCAAACACCATTTGTTTTCCATAGATGTAGCTTTGAGTGTTTGTATTTTGCAAAAGTAGCTTATCGTCACCCCCCCTTGTGAGGCACAGGGGTGCTGATAGACTTAAGCTACCTATGCATTAGCGAGCGCAATATTGGGCTCGGCAAACTGCATTTTACTCCAAGATGTAAAGTGAGTTTCAGGCAATGGCTTCTAAAATTCCGATCCTCCCATGCGAGTTTCAGCTTCCATAGAGGATTCAATGCGAATCATCACATCACACTTGCGTAGATAGATAAAGCAACTTTGTGGCACCTATTATGTAGAAGCGTTACTGAGGAAACAATGGTTTCAGTTGACTATTATACCGGGTGAAAGTACATCTTTTGAGGTGAAAGAGCAAAGTATTCTAGATGTATAGTAGTAGCAATGGGACACAATACACTATACAAAAACTGGGGGGGGGGTCAAGTATAAGGGGTAACATGGAAATTTACGTACATGTAAAAAGTCTTTTGACTATAAAAATGTAACTTCCCGCCCAATACAGATAATTACAAGGTAATACACAATTACCGGAATGAAATGTGATCATCCAGCAAGTTAAAAGGAAATTGTTGTTCATAGTTTTTTTCGGCATATTTATTTTATTTTTAAGCTTAAACATGATCATTTAAAATAATTCTCTTAAACTAAAATTAACATTATTTAGATGTAAGAGAAAGTAGAATTTAAAAACTAAATGAATAATAACTAAATAAATCCTTCTAGGCCATAAAATATATTTAAAAAATCTAAAATGATAAAGTGCATTTGTACTGTACTGCGCATGCGCGCCAGCACAGGATGCGGGACATCGGGCAGCAGATGTAGAGGTGAGTATGGGGTCTCTGGGGTGGCGCCGTGATGGACTCTGCTGCGGAATTCCGCTTGTGGAGACCGTCATGGCCGTGGGCACTAGGCCTTGGGGGCTTTATTCCTATGTGCCATCTTTTGACGGTGCTGCATCAAAAGCCTAACGTGGGTCTTCCATGCCAGGAAGAGCCGGTACTCAGAGCAGATTCTAGGCTGTTATCTGACAGCTAACAGCAGGGTCCAAAGAAACCACAGATCCCCGCTGTTTAACCCCTAGCCACGGGCAGTGCGACTGCAGCATGTAAAACGCTGTCAAAGGGAGGAAGCTCCCTTTCTCGCCCATCGAGACCCCATGATCACAATGCTATGGCACCCGGAGGCTTGAATATGGCCTCCAGGTCTGCTTGCTATGGTGGCCTATGAGACTTCTGGCTGAGCTTCTTAGGATTTCTAATACACTGCTATACTGAAGTATAATAGTATATTAGGAGAATTCTAAAATATGGGAATATTCAAGTCCCCTACTGGGACAAAAATCAAAAGCTTTAACTATTTAAAAACAAAATACAAGGAAAAAACTTTATTTAACCCACACAGTACACATTGTAAAAAAAATTGCTCATTTTGCCAATCTTTCCTTACAAAAAATCTGAATAGAAAATGATCGAAATGTCGCAGGGATCAACAAATGGTATTATCAAAAGTGCAACTCATCTCACAAAAATAAAAGCCTTTCACAGCACTGTTGACAAATAAATAAAAAAAAATACATTTTATAGCTGCACTCAAAAACCTCTATTTTTTTTAAGTATGAAAAAGTTACAAAACAACTCTATAAATTTGATATTGACATAATCGTACCAGCCTGCAGAATAAATTAAACATATTATTAGAGATGAGCGAGTATACTCGCTAAGGCACATTACTCGAGCGAGTAGTGCCTTAGCTGAGTATCTCCCCGCTCGTCTCTAAAGATTCGGGGGCTGGCGCGGGTGACAGGTGAGTTGCGGGGGGAGGGGAGAGGGAGAGAGAGATCTCCCCTCTGTTCCTCCCATCTCTCCCCCGCCGCTCCCCGCCCCCCGCCGGCCCCCGACTCTTTAGAGACGAGCGGGGAGATACTCGGCTAAGGCACTACTCACTCGAGTAATGTGCCTTAGCGAGTATACTCGCTCATCTCTACATATTATCAATACCGCACGGTGAACGCCGTTAAAAATTTAAAAAAACATGCCAGAATTGCAGAGTTTGTTGATCTTTCCTCTAGAAAAAAAGGAATAAAAAGCAATCAAAATGTTCCCAAATGTTGGATAAATGAAAACAAGTCCCCATAAATCTTCTTCAATAGAAAAATAAAAGTGCTACGGTTCTTACATTATTTTAATGATTTGCTATTTTTAAAAGATTTTTTTTCTATTTTTAAATTCAATTTGTGTCGCCATATTTTGAGAACTTTTTTTTTATTCTCGTGTTGACGGAGCTGTGTGAGGCCCAAGCTGTCGTTTTTGTAGTTACCCCTTTAGGGTGTATATATAACCTTTTGATCACTCTCTATTTCATTTTTTTGGAGAGGAAAAGTGATCAAAAAACTGACATTCTGGCATTTTTCTATGGCAGTCACAGCGTAAGATATTTGTGATGTTTTAATAGTTCAGACTTTTAGGGCTCGGTCACACAAGCAAATTTTACGCGCATATATAGGCGTGTTTAAAAAAAAATAAAAAAAATCACACATCACGTGACCGGGTGCATTTGCACTCAAATGTCCTATCTTTTGCAGGTACAAAGTTAAGACGCTTCTACAAAATGGACATCTGACCGCTTTCATTGGAAAGCATTGGTTTAAATAGAGCCGTTATTTAAACGTACCTATACCTGCACAGAAAATTTGCTCATCTGACCGTGGCCTTTTTTTTTTTTTATCTAATCAATATCAAAGAAGGGGTCAGCTTTAAAAAAAAATGAAAACATTTTGTGGTTTTAAATGGGGGAAAACACAATTCTGTCTTTTTTTTTTTTTTCTTTTTATCAGATTAATTAAAAGTGCAATTTTCTGGGGTTTTTTTTTTGGTTTGTTTTTATAGTTTTTACTGTGTTATAAAAATGGCATTAATTTTATTGTGTGCCTTAATACAAAGGACAGGGTCATCTTTTATTTGGTTTCTCAAAGAATTGAAAATATTAAACTTTTATTCATCCATTTTTATTCCCACTAGGGGACTTGAACATTCAATGAATTGAGCTCTTATATTATACACTGCTATACTTCTGTATTGCTGTGCATTGTGCCCTCGGTGTTTTTCTATTATACCCTGCCTCCAGTATGTAGTGGCAGTACTAAGATGGCTGCCTTGACAACACCTTGGTGCCTCACAAATGCATCATGGAGGATTATGGGTTCACAGAGAGATCCACACCTCTCTTTTTCTCCACTTGAATGCTGTGGTCAACAAGGGGACCAATTTTCGGGAGTAGAATATCTCTGATCGGGTATAACTTACCCAGCATCCACCCTGTTTGGGACAGGCTCTTTTTCTGAGCTCACGCCATACACTCCCCTGTGGAATGTGACGTACATATATCGCATACATGTACATCACATGTCACAAAGGAGTAAACTAAATAAGGCTTAGTTACCTAAAAGACAAATGTCATTAGCTTTTGGAATCTTAAATTCTGTTAACAGCTTACATTTAAAAACTCGCATCTGCTAATAACCACAACTAATTAGTTGCACCCCTCCAAAAATTCCATACTTGTTAATTTCTAGGGAGCAGTGGTTTTAATTAACAGACATTAAAGGACATTTCAGTTGCCTAAACATTGCAGTATATCACCTCATGGCTTCCTTCATTAACATAATAAAGCGTCTCTTCTAGCATTGAAGTTGCATTGTTGAGCTTATCTAGATGAAAAGTCCAAAGTGTCAACATGGTGGCTTTTGATCCATAAGCTTATAAGGTGAAAGAACTCTTAAGACCTCACTTCATTCTTGGAGAGCTTCTGATCAACATCTCCTGAGAGATCTACAGAAGACCTGGGCAAAGATGTCTTGGGTGACCGCCATCGTACACTTCACAATCATCTCCATGGTTTTAGGAATGCCCTCTTCTCTACCAGGCAAACAAATGAGGTTGCCGTTTCAACATTCAAACCCAAGTCCAAAAGCTACATCAAGTCTACATGGAAGCACAGACTCCCACAGTAGGAAGCACCCTCCCTTCATGCTGAAACTCTACCAGATCCTCACCTTGGGGAACACAACAGATTTATCCAGCCTGGAACAATCCGTGGTTCAAGATTCCGACACCATTCTTAGCCTCGCTACCAAAAGTAAGAACCAATGCTTTACTAACTATATTGATAGTTTTCCTTTGTTTAATCCATTCTCATTTTATCTGTGGACAGCTAGAAACATAGAAGACCATGTGGTTTGCCTTTATAGTATTTCCCTTTTATTGTTCTATTAGGATAGTTAGAGCTTTATTCCTAACATGTTTAACTTCACTTAATCTTGATTTTCCAACCACAGCTGCTGAAAGTTTGTTCCCAGCATCGACTAGTCTCTCATTTTATTGCTTCTGATGTTCCCCCAACTAATCTCAGATTGTGCCCCCTTGTTCTTGTGCTTAGTTTCTGCCCTACTGAACCTTATTTAAAGGGAACTTATGATGTCCCCACAGCAGCATAAACTAAATTATAGTACTGTCAGGACGTGATGGGAAGCCGGGTGATATATTCTTTTTATATTCGCCTGTGATCCAGCGCTGTTGCCCTCCAAAGATTGCACAGCGCTGGAAAATCTGACGCTTTTCAAAGTACCGTGTGTATGCGTGCACTCCTATACATGCACACAAGACTCTGGAAAAAAAAGTCAGATTTTCTAGCGCTGCGCCATCTTTGGAGGGTAACCGCGCTGGATCACGGGTGCGGATGAGTATAAAAAAAATACATCACGCCAGGCCTTCTTATGGCATTATAACTTAGTTTATGGTATTATGGGGATGTGACGAGTTCCCTTTTAATCCTTTAACATATTTTCAGGCTTCCCTCTGCGTTCTCCTTTTTACTTCCTGAAACATATATAAAGTTTCCATCATGTCTCCTCTCTCCATTCTCCCCTCCTGTAACATATAACAAGGTTTCCATCCATCATGTTCCTTTTTTTCCTTTTTTTTTTCTCCAGGCTATACAAATTGAGTTATTTGACTCTTTTATGATAAGTTTTATGCCTTAAGGGTTTTTTTTTCATTACAACAAAACCCCGTCCACCTGCTCAGCCCGTCCTAAAGTAGAAAAAGAGGGCATACTTGCTGTCCTGGAGCCAGCTGGGAGCTGCCGCCATTATCGGTGGCGACTTCCGCGTAGACGGCCGGTGAAAGTCAGGTGTAGTCGGCGGCCAATCGGGGGCCACAGAGTTACCGTACGTGTTTACCAGGAACATGTATGGTGATGTATGTACTGTTACGCTGTGGCCTCTGATTGGCCACAGATGACACCTGACTTCTGTCGGGCCATCAACCCATAAATCACCGCCAATACCGGTGGCGGCTCCCAGCTACGCCCAGGGCTCCAGGACAGGGCAAGTATGCCCTCCTTTTTTTTTTTTTTTAACTTTAGGCCAGGTTGAGCACGTGGATGGGATTTTGTTGTAATGACAAAACCCCTTTAAGACCCTTCACCATTTTTGTAGCCCATATTTGGACTCGTTCTATAGTATTGTGCTCCTTCAATTTTATCAACCTAAAGCTGAGACTTTCATGTTTGATAACCATCTAACCTTATAGAGTAGATGTTGACTATTTTCTTATTAATATTGAACAGAGTGTATTTTGTAATTATGTTTTTTTTGTGTTTTTTTTTTTTGCACAAGTGTAGTATGGTTGTTGACTTTAATGTTCTTCTGTTTGTCACCAGGTTGCTCGACATCTACAAATCTTTGGGAATTGTCCTTTGATATGTCTTCTATCACAAGCAACATTGAAATACAATTGGCAGAGTTGAGGATGCAATTTTCTTCTCCTGAAAGAACCCTTGATGCAACCCTTAACATTTATCACAGTAAAGAAGGTGAAGGGAAGATCTTCCTGGGGTCGGTGATTGTTGACTTTAGCAGTGAAAGAGGATCCACTTTGAAAGTTATGAATATCACCAGAATAATGCAATCTTATTTCCATCAAAGAGAAAGCTCTAATAATAAAGAAGGTATGGGGGATAAGAGCATGTCCAACAGTGGTGAAGAGCACAGCTGTAAAGAAATATTTACCAACAAAGCTGTACTGGTGGTTTTTGCAAACACTCCTGCTAACCTTAAAGGACATCCCAACCTCATCCAGACAGTCGAGTCTTCTAAGTATGTGATGACCCCAATGCCTAGTATAAGGAAGGGTAGAAGTGTAAAGAATTCAATATTCAGGGCCAACTTTCCCATTAAACCTATTGAAGATGGGAGACCTCTGTGCAGAAGAGTAGACATGATGGTGGACTTCCAACAGTATGGATGGGAAGAGCAGGTTGTCTATCCTAAGAAATTCAATGCATACAGATGTGAAGGAGCTTGTCCCATTCCCCTGAGAGAGATCTTCAAGCCAACAAATCATGCTTATATTAAGGTAATTACTACTTTCCTGTAATTAAAAAAAATGATGTATTGTATTAATTTTATCATATTTAATGGTACAGAATAGTTTCTCCATAAAATAATTTAATATATTTTTTACACTTCTTTTTAGAGTTTGATCCAGTACTACAATTCAGACAGCGAAGTTTGTTCCTCATGTGTTCCTGTGAAGATGGGTCCATTATCCATGCTGATGTACGATGAAGGAAAGGTGGTTAAGAGAAACCATGAAGACATAATTGTTGAAGAATGTGGATGTCACTGAGACAACATAGAAAAACTTACATATGTGATATCTGGACATAGCTGTTATAATTCAAACCTGTTCTAACCTGTAATGGACCTATAGAAGAACTTCCCTGCATCCTTATAAATAGGTATAAGAGATGAGTGAAGCACTGGCTAGCAGGGATTTGACCAGAGGGGGCACAGACATTGTGAGACTGGAGTCTAAGGGGGCTTAAAAGGCACTTTTTGCAAATTATGAGAAGACCAAAACTCTTCAAGATGTATGATTGTTTGGGGCAGTATGAAAGATTTTTCTGAAACTAAACCTGAAGAGGTTGTGCCAGAATATCAAGGTATCCCTCTATCCACAGGATATGTGTCAACTTGCTGATCGGTCGTGATCTCACCGCTAAGACCCTTGCCAATCTGGTGAATGGAACTCCCATGTCCTGCTCTCCTGTCACTGTGGAGGTTGCTTTTTTTTCTCTCCACCATGATGTCCCACTCTGAATGGAGCGCTGACTAAGCATGTGCGGTCAGCGCTCCATTTATTTCAATGGGATTGATGGAAGTATCCTGAGCGGATTTTTCCGCTCTGGTACTTTGTGGTCATATTGAAAGTGAAGCACTCCATTCAGTCTCCTCCTCATTGCTTGGGGTGCAGTAACCCACAGTGAGGAGAATGGGGGACATGGGACCCCCATCAATCAGCAATTTTTCCCCTATCCTCCAGATAGGGTATAATTTGCTATTCTGGTGCAATCCCTTTAAAGCATATATGTGCTTTTTTTTAGTATTTTAGTCATCCAAGATAATATGTGTGTATATATATATTTTGTAGTAAGTAATAAAATTACCGTTGTAATTCTCTCTCGTGTGGTTTTCTAAAGTGGTGACATGGCATTCTAGAGAGGGGGAGATGATCTAGAGAGTTGGCTGAGTGAATTCTTGCATCTCTCTCTGTTGTATTTTATGGGAGCTGCTTTGTAACGCCCATAAATGACAATGAAGATACCAACCTGCATACAAGGCTAACTCTTCAACTCCTCTCTTCTTCGCTAGTATGGTGAATGAGGAAATGGTGGAACCATCATTCTCCTCAGATGTGATTCCAGAAGTGGAATCCCTACCTATCACACATTCATATGTTAATATTCCATACATGTCTCAGGAAGGAGTAAACTTTTCAGTTTTACTTTGGTACAGTCTGAAAATATAGCCCTTAGACTAAGAAACATTGATCACCCGTGGTACAGGATGGTATAGCAACGTGTCTGTGTTTTTTGGTAGTTAAGTTATAGTGAATGGGAGTAAATAGACAAAAATGTCTACAGACCAAATGTGCACATATACCCTCCACAACTGTTGGCCAAACAATCATTTGACCACAGCTGTTTTCCCTGGCTCCCCAATACACATGAATGCATTCCTTTGTTTAGGGAGGTAAGATGGAGCCAGACAGTTCTGGCACTGGCTTATCTTTATGGGAACAAAAGGATTGGGCCTTGAAATTTCAACATCCCTGATCCTTCTTTCCTCAACATCTCATGGAAAAGATGAGCCACACCCATATACATTACAGAGTGTCTGGGTTCTAAGGGAACTAAGTGACGTGATAGATAGACCACTATTATATTTAGGGACTCTACTAAGACCGGGGTTGACCACTGGACTGGCATATTGCTAATGTGACTCCACTATACAAAAGGGGTCTAAAAGAGAGCCTGGTAACTGCAGGCTGGTAAGTCTCACTTCAATAATTGAAAAAATATTAGAAGGGTTTCTGAGAGACGCCATCCTGGTATACCTCAAGAAAAACACCGATATAACTCCTCATCAGCCTGGGTTCATGAGGGGGTCGATCATGTCAGACCAGCTTGATCATCTTCTTCACTGAAGTAAGTTCTAGGCTGGACCTGAGTCTATTGATCTCGTATATCTGGATTTTTCAAAAGGATTTGACACCGTGCCACATAATAGGTTTATATATGAAATGAGACGGCTTAGTCTAGGCGAAAACGTGTGTAGCTGGGTAAAGAACTGGCTCGGAGATAGAAAAAGAGGATGGTAATAAATGGTTCATACTGATGGAGCCACCGTTGCTAGTGGGGTACCACAGGGTTCAGTATTAGGCCCCATTCTGTTCAATATATTTATCAATGACCTGATAAATGACAGTAAAATATCGATATTTGCAGATGATACGAAATTATACAAGATAATTAATACAACATAGAATAATGTACAACTGCAATCGGTCCTAGATAAGCTGGCGGCTTGGGTAGAAAAATGGCAAATAAAGTTCAATGTTGATAAATATAAGGTTATGCACATGGGCAGGAGAAACTGATGTCACCAATATACACTTAATGGGGCACTGCTAGGGAAAAGTGATATGGAAAAAGACCTGGGGGGACTAGTGGATTGTAGACTAAACTGGAGTAACCAATGCCAGTCAGCTGCTGCAAAAGCTAATAAAGTCTTGGGGTGCATTAAAAGAGGTATAGGGGCGAGGGATGAGAACATTATTCTTCCACTATATAAGGCACTTATCAGGCCTCACATGGAATACTGTGTACAGTTCTGGTCATTGGTACTCGGGAAGGATGTTGCAGTGCTTCAGAGGATTCAAAGAAGGTCAATTAAATTAATAAACAGAATGAAAGGACTGGAATACCCAGAGAGGCATCAAAATTGGGATTATTTACCCTGGAAAAAACTGTTAAGGAGCGACCAAATAACTATGTATAAATACAGGAGGGGACACTATAAGGATCTCACCCATGATCTGTTTATACCCAGGACTGTGACGGTAATAAGAGGGCATCCGCTATGGCTAGAATAAAGCAGGTTTCATCACCAACATAAGGGTTTTTTTTTTAATGTAAGAGCATTTAAACTGTGGAACTCTCTGCCTGAGGACATGGTGATGGCAAAAATCATTTGAGAATTTTAAGAGGGGGACAAGACGTCTTTTTAGAGAGCTATGACATTACAGAATATAGACCTTAAATAACCAGCAGGGTTGTTGACTTGGGTCTTAGAATAATCCCTGGATCACTGTTTGAAAGTTCCTACCTGATTCTGACTGTCATTATGGAATCAGGAAGGATTTTCTTTCCCCCGAAGGGCCTAATTTGGTTTCTGCCTCATTGGGTTTTATTTGCCTTCCTCTTGATCAACTAGGAGGGTACAAACATGCCTTTACACCAAACGATGTATCGTTGGAATGAGCGAATAATGTGAGAGTTCTCTGACATCATTCGCCTGTTTTATAAAAAGACAAACATTTGCTCGCTATATCATCCAGTTGTTCATTCACTATATAAGTGAATGAGTGACTAAACAATCAGTATTTAAAAGCGAATACGCAAACAATGTGCGAACTAATTATTGTTCAATTATTCGATGTGTTTACACTGAAGAGTTATCTTCATTTTTGATTGTTTAAACTATATGTTTTAATTATAAGTTTGGTGTAAAAGGGCCTTAATAGTCTCCTGGTAGAGCTGGAAGAGAGTCCTCACAGAGTTCAGGCAGTGTCAGACAAGCTATGTAGGGAGCTAGGGGTGTACATACCATAGAGGGAGAGCATGCAACTGCTCTGGGGCCCTTAGAGAGAGAGGGCCCCAGCTCTGATCCCATTTTGTAGTGAGAACATATACATGACCTTCCTCCTATAAGGAAATTCCTCGGAGGAATGGCTTAGAACAGAAATCAAACACCTGGGTGGCAAAACTGGATATTGTAATGGGGGCCAATTTACATTTTTGCTATGGGGCCCCACTAGTTCTATGTATGCCACAGCAGGGAACCTGATCTGTGTATATATTGTTGGTTTCCTGCTTTATCTAATCAGTCAAACAATACAGCAGTCATTATAACACTTACCATCTCATAATACATGAGCTAGCTCAGTTTCAGTCTACATTGTAAAGTTAATAGGTAAACAACTTCAGAAAACCTCAGTGCCCAGTGTGAAAATTGGAATATTTAAGATTTTTTTAAATATATGGATATAATCACAGAAAGGGGGGGAAAAACACCAAAAATTATATAAATTTATTTAGAAATAAATTTATGAATTTGTTTTCACCGCCATGTGAATGGAGTGGCAGAAACACCATCATTGGCATGGAAGGCAGATTGCGTGTGATTTAGATATAGATGACATCTCAAATGATATCTCTTAAACAGACGATAGTAAAAACGCTGCATTTGTAAATGCATTTTTAATAGGGCAGAGCTGCTTCGTACAGCGTTATTACTGCGCTTTTAGTGTAGTAACGCAAACAAATCAAACCGATGTCACCACTTTCATTTTTCCTTCCCGTGGCATAGAACACTGCGTTCAAAAACACAATAAAACGCTGTAGACAGCATTCTACCACATTTTTGACAGCATTGAAAGTGCTCCCCATCCACTTCAATAGACAACGCATTGCGTTTAAAAACGCTGAAACGCACGAAAAGAGCGCTCAAAAAATGCCGCGTTAGAAGTGCCGCACTTTATCGCTTATCTGAGAAGCCCCATTGAAGTGAATGGAGACTTATTTACAGCGTTTAGCGTGGCGGTTGAAACTCCACGCTAAACGCTGTAAGAAATGGCCTGTGTAAGATTGGCCTTAGACTTATTATAAAAGATGACGGATTTTAATCAAATTTAGATGTGTTCAAGTATGTGAAATTTACGTAGACTTAGACCCCCAAATATAGACATAGCTGGACTGGCTCACCAGAGAATCGAAGGAACCAGCAGAAGACCACCTCACTTGGAGGTGACTTTGAAGCAATCACTTGTCACTAGGGTTTATTTCTTATGAGATGAACCCAAATATTAGATATTGATGCTTTGTTCTATATGTACAATGATAACAAAAGGTTCAATACTCCAAAGTATAGCTGGAGTATGGACCCACAGAATCATTTTGCCTGGTGGGCCCCAGAAATCCCAGTGTGACAGTAAATATCGAGTTAGCTTACTTGGAGAGCTTGCTTAGTAGCTGTAGAAAAATATCTATCTACATGAGGACAGATGCATTAAGAAAACCAACAAGTAATGGTCTTTAATATTTATTTTTAAAATATAGGATTTTTATTGAAAGTATATTATTACATATGATAAAGTAAAAGAACAATATGTAACATACGGTTACAGAGTTTTGGTTAACATTAACTAGAGACATTGCACACGGACTCAGCATCCAATCAAATATATTTAAAACAATTTGAAATAAAATAAAGAAATGCTTAGTCAATATAACACCACACCAGTATTTATTAGGAAATTATAGTGCCGGTATTTCTGGTGGCACAATGCGCTACTTACTAATGTAATATAGTGAAAGGGATTGGAGTTGTAAGCACACGGCTGCTGTTTTAGAACCTGTGATGTCACAGTCATGTGATCAGGGGCGGGACTCAGAGCCCCGGTGAAGGTATTGGAGTTGTTAGCACACGGCTGCTGTTTTAGGACCTGTAATGACATCACCATCATGTGATCGGGGCCGTGCTCACGGCCCCGGTGACTGATCACAAAACAGTGACATCACCACATGTAACTCACACAGTCACTCACGGACAGGTGGTCATTAGTATTTTGATTATTAAGTATATTCAATGAGTTGTAGAGGTGGACATCCCAATATTTCTAGAATTTTTATTTTTTATTTAAAGCCCATGTGTTCATGTATTCAAACCAACTATTATTATTAACAGTTAATTATGTCAAATATAGGAGGAATTGAGTTGTTGTTCCAAAACTGGGCAATAATAATTAAGAAGCAATTAAAATATGTAGTAAAGGAATACATAAGGTATTGGGAGATCGTTTCATGTCTAAATTTTACAAAGGTAGGGCAGGGTTAGATTTGAGATCAATTGTAAAACCTTAATCCAGAGACCAACAACATATGGACAATCCCACCATAAGTGGAGAAATGTACAATCTAATGAACCGCATCTCCAATAACAATTGGAAAATCGAAGTGATATTTTAAGAGTTTGAAGACATCTATAGAGCACTTTTTACAAAATTTTTCAAAATGGTTTGTACATCTAGATACTAAGAGTACTGAAGAAAACACTTGCAGGCATTGATCATCTGAAATTGGGATTTGTAAATCACTTTCCCATTTTTAAAGGGGTTTCCATAGGATCTAATGGATGACAATTTCAATCTAGTAACAGGTAGAAAGACCTGTATTAGAATTTTGGGAAGAAGGCCATGCATCTAGTTTTGAGGTGGGAAATTTTTAAGTAAATGGCAAACCTGAAAATATTTTCAAAGATCTGTTTTAAGTATTTGAAAATTAGAGGTGAGGTCAGTAAATGGCACAAAGTTTCCACTGTGCCAAAATTGGGGAATTTGAGATAAACTTAAAGTTTTCCAATTGGAAAGACATAGGTTCTCTACTGCAAGCTTGAGTAAATCTGTTGGTCTTTTGAAGAGGAAAATAAGTCATTTTTGAGCTATTAAGTAGATTTTTAGTGAGTATTTTCCTAAAAAGAAATTTTCAATCGGGATATCCTTAATAGAGATGAGCGAGTATACTCGCTAAGGCACATTACTTGAGCGAGTATCTCCCCGCTCGTGTCTCAAGATTTGGGGGCCAGCGGGGAGCGGTGGGGGAGAGCGGGGAGATCTCCCTCTCCCTCTCTCCCCCCCGCAACTCACCTGTCACCCGCGCCGGCCCCCGAATCTTTAGAGACGAGCGGGGAGATACTTGTCTAAGGCACTACTTGCTCGAGTGTGCCTTAGCGAGTATACTCACTCATCTCTAATCCTTAAGCAAGAGAGACCTGAGCTGGTCCACAATGGTAGTAAGTAGAATTAAATAATTGAAGGGGAGTTTAGACCTTTTTTGATGTTGGAATAGGATATCAAATTTGACAATGGATTTCCTTTTCCTTTATGTAAAAGATTGGAGAAATTGGATACGTTTTAAGATATGAAATTGGTATATAGATGGGAACATTACGAGAGAAATATAGAATTTTAGAAAGCATTATCTTCACTGCTGAGCTTTTGCCAAACCAGAAAATCCCATTGCTTCTTAAATGTATCCACTTCTATTTAATAGATGAAATAAGGGTTTAAAGTTTGCATTGAATAGTTTTGAAGATGAATTGTGAAAAGTGTTCTCAAGTGGAGAAGGGCAACTCGACTCAATTAAATGTACTGGCTAGAGAAGATATCCCCAATGAACCCTGTCAAATGCCTTTTCCGCGTCGAATGACAAGAGCAAGGAAGGAATCCAGTGTTTTTCAGCAAATTCAATTAAGTTGATGAAACACCTCGTAGCATCGGAGGACTGTCTATCTTTGATAAATCCCACCTGGTCATATTAAATGAGATTTTAAAGAATATCTGCAAGTCTGGAAACTAGAATCTTGGCATAGATCTTATCAGAATTTAGTAGACAGATGGGTCTAAAATTTGCAGGAGTAGTGTGTGATTTGCCCGGATTGGGAAGGGCAATGATTAAAGAAGTTAACATTTCAGGAGGGAAGGAACTATCTTTAGCAGCATGGTTAAAATTCTTTTAAAGCTATTGAGCAAGAATACTGGCAAATGTTTTTATAGTATTAATTTGTAAAACCATCGGGTCCAGAATAGTTTTCAAAGAAGCTAGGGAGTCTGAAGTTTCTGAGATGGAAAACTCTTTATTAAGAGATTCAATTTGGACATTAGAAAAAGGATGGGAATAGAGATGAGCGAACATACTCGGTAAGGGCGATTTCGCAATCGAGCACCGCGATTTTCGAGTACTTCACTACTCGGGTGAAAAGTACTCGGGTGCGCCGGGGATGAGCAGGGGGTTTCAGAGGGGAGTGGGGGGGGGGGGGGTAGAGGGAGAGAGAGAGGGCTCCCCCCTGTTCCCCACTGCTACCCCCCACTCCGCCGCGCCCCCCCCCTGCCCCCCGGCGCACCCGAGTACTTTTCACCCGAGTAGTGAAGTACTCGAAAATCGCGGTGCTCGATTGCAAAATCGCCCTTACCGAGTACGTTCGCTCATCTCTAGATGGCAAGTATATCTAAAATTATAAAAAAAAAGTGCATTTGTCAATGGAAGATATAAAGTATATAAAAGCAAGGAATACATTTGGTGAAAAATTTATAAAATGGTTTTAAACATTTGGAAAAACTAAAGTAAACTTTCTCAGCATTTTTATTTCTCCATTGGCATAGCCATTGTTTTTTCAGGAAGGACTCCTATTTTTTCATGGCACAATTTGTGCATTATATAATATACTGAGAAACATTTTTTTTAAAAAAAATTCTGGGTTGAAATGCAAAAAAAAATACAATTTTGTCGTATTTTTGATTTCACATATGGGTTTGTTTTTTTTTCAAATGGCTTAAAAAATGTGCAATTTTCAATTTTTGTTTTGTTTTTACAATGTTTACTGTGTGGTAAAACATACATTCATTTTATTGTGTGGCTCAGTACAAATACAAGGATAGCAAATTTGTATAGTTTTTGTACGCTTTTATTATTTTTACAAGAAAATGTTTTGTTTTTTTTTAATTTACTTTGCGTCGCCATATTTTGAGAACTTTTTTCATTCTCATGTTGATGGAGCTGTGTGGGGGAATTGTATTTGAGGATCGAGCTGTTTTCATAGTTACCATCTTGAAGTATATATAACCATCTTTTTTTTTTGAGAGGCAAGGTGATCAAAAACAATAGATAAAAAGAGATATAGCAATATGAATAATGTTATTTTTTTATTGTTTACATTTTGTCTATATAATGTCAAAGGAGGGGGTCATCTTTTAATATTTGGTTTCTCAAAGATTTAAAAATGATATTAAACTTTTTATACTTTTTTTTCCCCATTTGGAGACTTGAACATTCAATCAATTGATCACTTGTATGCTACACTGCTATACGTATGTATTGCTGTGTATTGTGACATCAGTGTTTTTCTATTACACCTGGCCTTTAGCATGGTTTAGTGGCAGTACTAAGATGGCAGACCTGGGGCCTTCACTAGACCCCATGGCTCCCTTTATCCACTTGGATGCTGTGGTCAACAAGCTGTTCAATTTTCAGGAGCAGAATAGCTCTGATTGGGTATAATATACCTTTCACTCATCATATATTGAGTAGACTCATCTCCTGAGCTAACTGTATATACTGCACTGCGGCATGTGATGTACATATACATCACATGTCACAAAGGGGTTGACTAAATAAGGTTTATTAGTTACCTAATACATAAATACAATATAGATAGATGACTACACAATTGTAATTAGCAGAATTTGAGATTGCAAAAAATAACAGCTCAAATTCAAATATTAAGGACATCTGCTAATAATGACCACACCTAATTAGTTGTACCCCTTCAAAAATTCCTTACTTTTTGTTAATTCTCAAGCAGTGTTTTTGATTAACAGATAAGGACATTTCAGTTGCCTAAACATTTCATTGTCTCCGCTCAAGGCTTGCTTCATTAACATAATAAAGTAAGTGTCTCTTCTAGCATTGAAGTTGGTATTGTTGAGCTTATCTAGATGAAAGTCTCAACATGGCGGCTTTTGATCCATATGTATGCGTGTTGAAAGAACCCTCAAGACCTCACTTCATTCTTGTAGAGTTTCTGATCAACATCTCCTGAGAGACTTTACAATAGACCTGTGCAAAGATGCCTTGAGTGATCTCCATTGTATACTTCACAATCAGAAAATGTCAGTATAATACTGAATGATACTTAACTATTCTCATTGAAAGAGCCAAGAATGAATCCGCTTGTCTAAATACTAGCACACTAAGTTTTTGTTGGTAACATGTAAAAAAAAAAAAAAAAAAGAGATATGGAAAAACATTATTTTGAACTCTGTGTCTGCGGCATTCAAGTGGGTCTTTTGAGCACAAAAAAACAACAAAAAAAACAAATCACATTTTTTCTATTACTTCTTTCCATGAAAGCAAACGTTAAATGGACCATTAAGGCCGTTAACGTTTAGATAGCAAATTTTAATAACCATTCAGCAATTTGACATATTGAGCTGAAAATTATCTGTAAAGATCGTGTCACCTGATAAAATGCCCACCAACATCCTGGAACAGAAAGTACTGTAGATTTGCTAATTTGTAAAACAATTTTTTAAAAAAAGAGGTCAACATAAGCCAAAGAGAGAAGCTTGGAAAAATAAAAATACACAAGATAAACAGACTTTTCTCATCATCCCTGGTTCTACGCAAACCATTATAGAAAATGCAGGCAAACAAATGTTGTACCTGTGTTCGGGGGTTAAAAACCAACTGAGAAAGGATCCTCAATCTTGCTTTAATGTCAAAATATGTTTATTGAAGTTATTCCATAAAGCATACAAATTAACGTACAGATTGACATTAAAAGACCTCGAAGTCAGATTAATATGTTTGTTGGAGAGAATACAGGTGGCAGTTACGGCGAAAACATCTAAGACCATACTGTGAGATCAGTGTAGATGGAGGACTATGCCCTAGGCAGCAGTATCTCGTTGGTCGATGTCACGTGTTTTATATCTCTAGACTTCAGGGTTTAGATTCAACAGCTAAATAATATCAAAATACCTATTTGAATTTGTTAAACCGTGTCTCAATCTTGCTTTAAAGAAAAGATCAAATCGCCATGACCAAAAGATAGTTATAAGAACATGTGAACACAAGTAAAATTGGGGATTAATCCGATTGTAAACAGGCATATAGGTGAACTATTTTCAAAAACGCTATACTCGAGAGAAAGCAACAAGAAAAAAGGAATATGGTTTCCAAATTTCAAGTTAAAACCTTAGGAGAACTGTTCTGGGTTACTCTGGTCCATTTCTGGTTGAGCGAAGAGGGTCTTTTCTTAGTTGAGGTTTTAGATTCTTCTTGTGGGAAGACAAAAGACCATTTGGCAAACAGATTTACGCTTCCTTAGGAGAGGAGATACTGCGAGTAACGCCATTTTAAAGATTAGAAATGCAACAGGAAACCCCATTTGTAGGGGGTTTTTCTTTTTTTTTTTTTTTAATTTTTGTAAACTTTTTAAATTCTCTCCGGTGAGAGATCGGAGAAAAGAGAATTCTGTTGAAAGCAATCTGGAAGATTTTTGGCTTGTGAGGAAATTCTCTGAGTTGAGAGCCCCTGATGGGTTATAGGAGGTTTGTAAACCTAATATTATTTCTTCTTGACCTGTCTTCTAGTTCTGCTAGTTTTAGCTTTATGGCTGCAATATCATACTCTACTTTGTTGTGTGTATCCACTAAAGAATTGTGGGCTACTACAAACTCCACTATTCTTTCCTCCAGATACGACATGAGTTCACCCATTTCTATAATATCTGCATGGATACATTAAACAGCTTCTCGGAAGTCTTTTTGAATTGTATTTTTTTAAATCTTGGAACATGGCTTTTAGTGCTTCAGGTGAGATATAATTGTAGTCTTTTATTAGGTAGACAAACTGTTTATGAGTTAAGAGTTATGATTGGTGATAGCTCATAATATAGTGGAAAGGAGGTACGTTTAGTAGAGGAAGTTGCCTTTAAGTCTTGTAGGGGATGAGAAGAGGTAATAAATCCTTGAACGGAATTCTCAAGTTTTAAACTTGACGGTCTTAGATGAGGCTTGAGGAGGAGAGTTGTGGGATATTGTTAATATTTCACAATCATTAGTATTTGCAATGTCTGTGTGAGAAGAAATTGCAACTGAGAAAAATGTTAATTTAGGTGGACTGGCTCCTTTCTTTTTACCTCTTATCATGGTTGTAGTTGTAAAAAGAAAGTTAAATAACAATTGAGAGACAAAGTAAAGTAGAGAAACGTGCCGCTTTTTAAAGTCATAGTGCCTTTAAGTGAGTAAAGGCCCATATATACAGGACGAATGTCAGGCAAAGGATGCCCAACACTCGTTCCCGTTCAGTATTGAATAGTCGCTTTGTCAAGTCAATAGAGAGGGGCGGGGGAGCGCTATGAGAGAAATCTCCTGCAGCCGCCCCGCCCCCCTGCTATCCACTTTGTGAGCGAGCCAACGATACTGGTTCTTTGCACGGGAGCGAGTGTATGGAGGGGACGAGTGTCGGGCATCGTTTGCCCGACATTCGGCCTGTCTAAATGGGCCTTAATTTAGACCACATTGAATATGATCCTTAGTAAACATTGGGCCAACGACATTGAATATATTGAAAGGCAAGAAGAAAAAAAAAGGAGGAGTAAACATAATTCAAGTAGGAGACCTCATTTATAAAAGATTTAAAAATTGAGGTGTAGCCTTTTTGTTATTTGGTTTAGATAAATTCTGGGGAGGATCAGGGAATCCTGAGGGTTGTAAAACTTCAACTCCTGTTTAGAAGGGAGAGAGTGTTGTAGGCCTTCAGATGTTAAATTCACGGTTCTTACTTATGGTTATAAAAGGCGGCCTTTCTATGGCAAGATCCCTTCTGAGATCACTGTGGAGCTTTTATATAAAGCTGAAAGTCTAGGCTGGGGTCTAGGGGCCTCTGTAATGTCTCCCGCAAGGCCGGGAGTGTGGGCACATCTATCACTGCATCTATGGGATCACAGGCTTCAGACCCCTTTAGGCCCGACTGCTAGGAAAGTCCAGAAACACAGCCAGCATGTAGGCTGCAGTGGGAATCACCAGCTGCTTTGCTCTAGGCACTGCTTAAGATGCCACTCAGAGCTCTTGGGTGCCAGCTCAGGTGGGTAATCCTCAGGTGCACTTCAGGTGAGGACCGGGAATTCCACTTTTCTTTGCAGTGACAATAGTGTAATATGAATATGCAGAACAGCCTCCGACATCGGAACTCCACTGTCCTGCATAATGTAACATAGATATGCAGAACAGGTTCTGACATCTAAGATCTGTCCTGCATACTCTTACTTCCTAATTTATCTAATGATATCTATCATTAGAAAAATTAGAAATGAATAGTCCTATTATATAAATGCATGTTATATCAATATACATATACTTACAGGATTATTACAAATGATCTTTCCGAAGTGAAAACACTAATAATACGTTTAATTTTCAAAATGACGGGTCAGTTTTATGTGTTTCGGTTGAGTAATTCCAAGGAATCTACAATGCGCTTTTCCACCCAAAATAAATAAGAATTGGGGAGTGTGTGGGTGGCTGGAAAATTGGATTGGAAAGGGTTAATATCAGTTGTCAAACCCGCCGCTGAACATTACGTAGTCCACAGAATACATTACAGTGGTAGATTTGGGGTCTGACAGCGGGGGAATGGTGGGGAAGACAAGTATAAAACTTACATCCCCAGACTCAGCATGCCATCTACTTTCAGACCATAAGCTTAGCTTATAGAGCTCAAGGCAGCTGATAGAGTATCTCTAATGGCTTTGGCTTAACGAATAGAGTGGAGAAAGGCCACTTTTTATAATGATTCGTCTCCTCAGCTCCACTTTCTCAACTGGCGGCAATTCCACCACTTTGGCTTTAAACTACCCCTTCAGTTGCCCATTTTCTCAGGTAATGAGGTTCTTTTTCAGTTTTTTTTGTTGCCTACCTTTAGGTTTTGCTAATTGTATGTTTAGATCCAAAGTCTAAAAAAAGGCCTTCATTGGGTATTCCCACAAAAAAAATCTTTATTACCTTTGGGCAGGATATGTGATGAATTTATAATAACTGGGGCCTCCCTAATGGGTAGAATAATAGTCCCGGGTACCACATTATTCCTCACCTCTTGACTTCAGTGCGGAGGAGTTTGAATGGAGTGGCAGTCTACTGGGCTGTTGGAGACAGTCAAGGGTCTAAGGTGGATGATGCATGACAGGTATTCTTTCTATGATGCCCTTTGAATCCCTAGGTCATGGGCCACCTCATTAGTTTCATAACTTATTGTCTCAGTCTTTCTGGAGTGTTCTTTTACAAATCACACTGCACTTCACATGTAGCTTCGTAGTCATGTGGATATTCGTTTCTTTCATGAATCTTCTGATGTTTTATGAGGTGTGAGCTATGGTAAAAGCTTCTGTCACAAACCGTGCAGGCATATGGTTTCTCTCCTGTATGCATTCGGAGATGAATGGCAAGATTCGAGTTACGAGAAAACATCTTTCCACACTCAGAACAGCCATAAGGTTTTTCACCGGTGTGAATACGTTGGTGTTTTCGCAGTGTGGAACTGTGCGTGAATTTCTGCCCACATTCCTTACATACAAAGTCTCTCTCTGTTTTGTGGGTTCGCTGGTGGCTTACAAGGTTAGACTTGTCCGTGAAGCCTTTTCCACATTCTACACACTCGTAGGGTTTTTCCCCTGTGTGCGTTCTTTGATGCACTGCAAGATGAGACCCCCGAATAAAAGTTTTTCCACATTCCTTGCAGACATAAGGCCTTTCCCCTGTGTGTATAATTTGGTGTTTTATGAGCGTTGAGCTACAGGAAAAACTTTTACCACAAACATCACAACCAAAGGGCCTATCACCTGTATGAACTTTTATGTGCAAAGTCAAGCGGGCCTTAGAGAAGAAGCTTTCCCCGCACTCGCTGCACACAAACGGCTTATCCCCGATGTGCACTCTCTTGTGTATCACAAATGCCGAGTGGTAGCTGAAGCTCTTACCACACTCATTGCATGTATACGGTTTCTCACCGGTGTGGCTTCTCGAATGACTTACAAGGTTCGGCCGATCTATGAAGGTTTTTCCACATTCATAACACGTGTATGGTTTTTCCCCTGTATGAATTCTATAATGGACATCAAGGTTGGATTTTCGAGTGAAGCATTTATCACACTGACTACACCGGTAAGTCTTTTCACTTACTTTGGGGCGTTTTCGGATACGGATGCTAGGTCTGTCTACTAAGCGTTGCTTGCAAGTTACACAATCTTTCTGTCCTGATTTTAGCTTTGTCCCGTTACCTATGAGGTGGCCACATTCAGAGCACCGTTCTTTACTAATATGAACGTTAAGGTGGGTAGACTGTGAAAGGTCTTTCCCACATTCAAGATACTGGTATGGTTTCTCACCTGAGTGAGTCCTTTGATGCCTCACTAGATTACTCTTCTCTGAAAAACACATTTTGCACTCTTCACAGTGGTATAGCTTCCTACCTGTGTGCATTTTCTGGTGAGACTTTAGTTGAGACCTTTGGCGGAATTGTTTTCCACACTCAGTACATGAGTAATGTTTAACACCCTTTTGACCAAAGTCCATATTAGATTGCATGGATTTCTTTGACTCTCCATTCTTTTGCAATACACCCTTCATAGAACTTCTTTTGACATTATATGGGCTAACGAGACCCATTTGTACCTGAAATTCTTGGTGTAGTCCAGGTGTCTTGTTGTCGAAAAACGTCCATTTATTTCTCTCCTCTTGGAATTGTTCTTCGGGTGTATGGCATAGAATATTATCATGACGGGTCCAATATGAACACTGGTTGAGATTTTTTGAATACACAGGAATCTTGGATGTAGAATCTGCAAAGACATTTTAGTCAATAATTTGGGTACAAAATGATGACAAATTTACTGGAATTGTATAAAGTAGTTTGAGTAAAGGCCCATTTAGACAACAATTATCGCTCAAAAGATGTCTCTTCTCCGAGCTGTTCCCTGCTCGGAGCGCCCGGCTGTTACACAGCCGAGCGGAGGATGCAGAAGGCAACCGCGGTGGCCCTGCTTGTCTTCTGCATCCAGCTGTTCTCTGCTCGGAGTGCCCGGCTATTATACAGCCGAGCGCTCCAAGCGGGGTATGAAGAACATAGCTGGACCACTCTGTTCTTCATACCCAGCCTGTCATCAGGGAGCGGGATACAACTGAAACAATAGTATAAGCTGTATCCCGCTGTCAATGCCTGATAAGGCTCATCGTTGTCTTTCAGCATGCTGAAAGATGACGATGAGCGACAGGATAACGAAAACTGTACGATGTCAGTGCAGTTACACACAATGATTATCGCCAATTTTGAGCGATAATTGTTGTGTCTAAATGGGCCTTAATTCTATTACGTTTTATCAATGGGTTCTTCTTCCTTCTAAAGGTATCTAATCTGGTCTTAACTACATGCTGTACAAAAAAGCATGTATAACTCTAGTTCCCCTATAATAAGTTAGGTCTACCTTTGCAATTACATGTATTGCGCAAGTGCAACTAAAATTAAAAAATGAAGTAACTTTATAAATAGCCCTGGTGTAAAATATGCTTTTGCTTCTGTGCCTTGAGTTCTTATAGGTCTCCGTGGTTGCCAAAAGGTATCTGAACCATAGAAGCAAACAACACATACACAGCATACATCGGAGGTTGAGGTTCAGAGTTTTCATTGAGGCCCATAAGTTTAAAGTTACACTTCTGAAAATGATAGTCTCTCCTAACCTATTAGCCAACATATGTCCTAAGCCTCATTCTCTCATAACTGTATAGTTGCTAATGCTGGTAATTCCAGATGCAGTGCTCATTGCTTTTAATGGAACCTGTGTCTGCAATTAGCAGCATCAGCCACTACACAGAGGTCAGAGCCATCGGCTTCCGCTCTCACCCTTGTGCATTACGGGGCTGACAGCGAACACCCAGTCAGCTGATCATCTGGGGTTCATAAGCGATGAACTGCAGCCAATCAACTATTGATGACCTATCTTGAGAGGGGTATGGTAACAATCTGTTAAAACCCATTTAGACACAACGATAATCGCTCAAAAGATGTCGCTCAAGCGACCTTTGAGCGATCATCGTTGTGTCATTTACAACGCAAGATGATCGCTCAAGATGAGCGATCTCCTTGCACTGCCAGTGGAGGATGCAAAAGACAAGTGGGGTGTCCCCACTTGTCTTCTGCATCCAGCTGTTCCCCGCTCCAGCGCCCGGCTGTTATACAGACGAGCACTCAGAAGGGAGGATGCAGAAGACAAGCGGGGTGTCCAAGCTTGTTTTCTGCATCCAGATGTTTTCTGCATTGAGCACCAGGCTGTTCTACAACCGAGCGCTCCGAGCAGGGTATGGAGAAAAGAGCTGGACCGCTGTGTTCTTCATACTCAGCCTGTCATGATGGAGCGGGATACAGCTGAAACAATAGTATTAGCTGTATCCCGCTGTGAATCCCTGATAAGGCTCATCGTTGTCTCTCAGCACGCTGAAAGACAACAATGAGCGATGGCATAACGAAAACTGCGCCATGTCAGTGCAGTTACAGACAACGATTATCGCTCAAAAGACGGATTTTAATCGAGTTTTTAGCGATAATCGTTGTGTCTAAATGGGCCTTAACACATCACAAAGATCAGCAACACACTTCAACTGTGGAACACATGGTAGTACCACCCAACGCTTCAACCCATCAATGGTTGGGGTTACCCAATAATTTGTCTGCAGATAAATATGTGTTCCTTTTGCTATCAGCTCAAGTCTGAATCTTTTAACTGGCCGGCCTGGACGGGAACATGACGCAACCTGTAGTGTGATTTTTCTGTCCAAAAAACGGAAACCTTACGGAATGGCAGCAAACGGAAGTCTTACTGTTTGCTTTATGTTTTTTTGAAACCCCCTTGAAATCAATGGGCAAAATGTCTTTTTTCTATTTTATTTCAGGTTTCTCTCCTTCAAAAATGGAGCAGAAAGACGAAAACCCAGAACTGAGCCCCGAGGCAGGTGTGAAAGCAGCCTTTGTTTACACTTTTAATTACTTTACAATGGGTTTCGGTGTGTTAAGAGAACAATTACTTTAGAATGGGTTAAAATAAGATAACTTTCTGCATAAAGAGCCATTTACATAGGACGATAATGGCGCTACATTTGTAGAGCACTATTCCTTTACTTTTCGTTTGTTGCTCATATTCAACCAGCATAAAGATCATCGCTGGTTCGCTCAATTCTCGCTGCATCTAAATGCTCCCCGCTCAGTGCTTCACATAGAGAAGTGATACTCAGCGGTGATGTGCCTGTCTAAACGTTCTGCATGAGCACCAACAACCAGCGGTGACGTCACCCGTTGGTGCAGATCATTTAGCAGACAGTCTTTCTGTGTGAATGGGGCATTAAGGGAAGATCTGTCCTGTCTGTAAAGCTCTTTTTACACTGCAGGATTCTCCTTTGCACGAGCAAACAAGATGGTGACGTCATCAGCAGCATGGTGATGTCATTAGACAGGCATATTTATTGTTGACTCGTTCAATGAGAATCATTCGCTTCTTGTTCGGCGTTCACATTCCCTATGTGAAACACAGAACGAGCGCTATTTAAATCTAAATGCACCTTAACTGCTTTTCATGATGAGCGTAGTCATTGTTAGTCAACGAACGGTTAAAGTACCAAAATCATGGCCATGGCCAACACTGCCTTTCTTTCATTGCTCTATATTCATATAAAACAACACAGACTGTAATTCTACAATCAAGCTGTATGTAGATAGTTCTCACCTGTGTCAGGTGGGCAGTTATATTCCCATAGGGCGTCTTCTCCATTTTCAATCTTTTGCACAATTTCCGGTTTTTCACCCACGAAACCTGAGACCAGAAGAGTTTTCTTATCTTTGTAATCGGATTTTGTGCAGAACATTTGCTCAAACAAAACAATGTCGCACCTCCATAATACTTCTCCCCCGTGCTTCACTCTTACCCCCTTAGTGATGAAGTCTGTTTGCGCCTTAATGACAAACTAGTTTTTTTCATTGTCACATTCCAGACTTCGCTGCTGGATCGCGGGCTTCTAGCTCAGCGCTTCAACTTTTAAGTGAAGTGCTGAGCGGCGAGCGTTTATACAGAACGACAAGCCCGCGATCCAGAGATGGTTTTTAAGCTGACAGTCAGCGATAAACACCTGTGAACGAATAACGAGCGATTCTTAGGCATTTAAACTGCACGATTATCACTCAAATTCGTTTGTTTGACAGAAGTTTGAACAATAATCGTCCAGTCTACATGGCCCTATACACAAGCTGTACTTTTTAATAGTATCATTTGCTGATCAATATGACTTTTTGACCACCTCCTATTATGTTTTTTGTAAGCCGAGTCAAGCCAAATTAGCTATTTTCGCCATGTTTTTTGTATTTTTTTTTCACGGTGTGCAATATGTAGGTTTAGTAACATACTACTTTTTTCCTGTGGGTCATTGCAAACGCAGCGAAACCAGATTTGTGATAGTTATTTTACCTTTTTTTACATAATTAAGGGGGAAACATAAAAAAACTAAAATTTTATTAATACCTTTTCACTTTTTATTTTTGTCGCACTAGGGGACTTGAATGCCACTATCGTTTATTGTTCTTATACACTGCTATTGTCAGGGATCTGGGGTCCGGGTACGGTAGTCAATGAGAACAACCCGCAACCCCTGTCCCTACCTACTTGCCCCTCTGGGAAGGGAAGCGTGGCACCGGGACTGATACAGACAAACACTGTAAACAAACGAACACAGAGGGGAGTCAGACAGTCCGAGTCGGCACCTGGAGGGTATGCAGTACAAAAGGGGTTAGGCAAGGCAAGGTCAGGACCGAAGTCCGAGCGTCAAGAGTCAGGAGGGCAATCCAAATATGCGGGTGTAGCCTGGAGACAAACATACACTAGCAATGCTGAAAGGAAACAGGCACGTTTAAATGCTGTCAGAACTCCCGCCCGAGCAGCTGATTGGGTCGGGGAGCCTGGCAGCAGCAGAAGCTAATCCAGAGTACAAGCAAGCCTGTCCCCAGCACTAGCTGGCCAGGTGGAGATAAAGGACATGTTCCCAGCTGCCATGGCAATGGGGACGCGGTGCTCGCTGCATCCCTAGCAACCTGGCGGCGGCCAGGGGTGGTCACCAGCACCAGGGTTTCCCTGCGCCACACGCCAGCCGCCCGGGTGATAGGACCAGCAATGTGAGCACAGAGGCCCCGGGAGCCACTGGTCCTGACAGCTATATTTCAGTACAGCAGTGTATTCTAAAGCCTATGAAACTCAGCTGGAGGCTAAGCCTCATTGGCCACCATAGCTGGTAGACCCGGAGACCATAATCAAGCCCCTATATGCCATAGCAACCCATAGGGACCCTGCAATTACATTGTGAGGAAACGATAGGAAACAGAGGGAGCTCCCTCGCTCTGCATGGCCTTTACATGTTGCAGTCGCATTGACTATGGCATGTGAAGGATTCAACAGTGGGGATTGGCAGTTTCTCCGGTCTCTGCTGTTAGAGCAAATGCCAGGCTATCATCTAACAGCTGAGCACCCACTACACCTGGAATGGGAGACCCGTGCCAGGCTTCTGATGTAGTGCCGTGAAAAGGCACATGCATCGGAAATATGCATGGATAGTCATTAATGGGTTAAACCCTCTTCCAAAGTACTTTCTCCAGTCATGTCTAAAGCTAAATTTAGGCACCTGCCAGTTTCCTGTTCCAGGGAGTAGCACATTTTGGCATTTCAGGTGACAGTTACACAGTCAGAACTACAATTGGTCATAAACATTAGACTTTGGCAGGATCGGCCAGCCATCCAATTTGTAAGGGGACCTCCAGATCCTTTGTCGATGGCAGATTTCTGGCGAGATAAGGATTCAGCAGTTTGTTTTCAATTGCCCGATCTTTTTGTTCTCCGGCAGCTGTGTGCGACAGCGGCTTACTCCCCCTCTCCCCATTCAGAACACATTATCTAATGTGTATGGTCAGCCTAAGCTTTGAGTTCACGGGACTGTAGAGTGTAGATAAATCATTGTCTTCTAACTGAATCTCTAAGAAACTCAGCTCCTTTGCTATCTTTTTTTATCCGTTTCCTTGTTTATGCCAATCAGTGATTTTTTTCTCTTAACTTTTTGGACCACTCTCTTGATTTAGCCATATTTCTAACATGCAGTCAAATGTAATAGTCCACATAGCCCTAGCTAGTCCAGCTACTACATATGTTTTATCTGAAGCACACCTGATACAACTAATGAAGCCCTTGATTAGTTGCATCAGGTGTGTTTGAGACAACAACTGATTTGCAAATGTCTTCTCTAATGAGGGATTCTATTCAGGGGGTTGAATAATTCTGAGGCTGCACCAGTCATTAAAAGTAGCATTTTGTGGTGAATTTGGTAAAACCACTTGTTATATTAGTTGTGAGATGCTATTTAGATTTTTGAAATTAATTTTGAGAATTATTTTGAAAACAACTGTATTTTAATATCAATTAAGACTGGAATTACTACTTAATATTTGAATACCTAATGACAGGAGCATTTGGTAATTATCCATAATGACGTCTTTGTAAAGGCACTTCTCCAGATATCTTAGACATGTCCACTCTTCCTTGGAAAAATGCACGGCAACGTCACTGAATGTTACAGAGCTCTATAATGAAAGAAGAAGAAGAAAAGTAGAAAACAGTTAAAAAAAAAAAGGTTTCTAAGATGTTAATGAGATTTAAATCATCTGTTCCATTAGAACAAACCCTGTCCATGTTCCTTATTCTTGGGACCAGTTCCCCTCTGTTAGCTAGAGTGGAGGGCTGCTGTAAACAGCCGGAGGACTCAGTTTGACCATGTATTATATGATCCCTATTCACCTGAAAGGGCAACATGCAATACCACACTTCTCCTGTAGTGGCCACCTCAGAAGAAACATGCGGCCAACTGCAGCGCCACCTAGCGATAACAAATGATCACCAAAAGGTTTCAGTTGCCAGATCCACAGCAATCAACTGATTGTCCACGTTTAAAGAAGACGTCATCCCGAAAAGACAACCCCTTTAACCCTTGTGTGGTACCATGGGGTCTATTTGACCCGTCTTATTCATTGCAGTTTGAAAATGGCAACACCACAGTTAAGAACTCTCATATTTTGAAACATTCTGTATTGTCTGTAGCAGAGAGTTATAGAAAAGCATATAGAGAAGAGTCTCAGCATTGGTTTATATATGCTCGGCCTTTTGGTTCTGGCTTTGTGAAGTTCCAGAAGATCTTGCACTACCCTACAGTAAAATAGATGCCGGACTATTGGAATTTCTGTATATTACTGTATTATCATTGCTCTATCAACTCAAGTACAATATCCATTGCTTACACAGTTCCTTGCAGGTTCTTGCTCACTTTCTGGTGCAATTTCCAAGGCTGCTGTGGATATTTCATGCACAGTTCTGAAGATGGTATTTTCGGATACATCCCTCTGGTTGTGTTGGGTAGATGACCTGCTAGAACCCACAGTTTTATGGGAAAATGGAATAGAATCTATCAGACTCATGTCCTCCCTGTTATAACCAGACTCATATTCTAGAACTTCTGATGTTCTAGGATACCAATCCCAGCTATGTTGAGAAGTTGAGGTGTCCATAACATGGTCCTCTAAGAATGCTCCCTCTAAAGCAAATGCATTGATCAGTTGTGAATGAGGATGTGCGCAGTCAAGAGTTGCCGAAGACAATTTTTCATCATCAGGTGGTGGTGCTTTAGTTGACGTCAAAGTCACAGAGCTCAGATGACCATCAGATTGTGAGTCTTTGGCCTCTTTATCTAAAAAAGTGAAGACGCCATCAGAAACAAGACAATCTATTTCCTCCAAATTAAGTAGGGTACTAAGGGGAGACTTTCTGTCAACAGTATGCACATGTCTTATGACCAATGGACTCATTGTATCCCAATTCTGAATACATTGTGGGGTTATATGCTGATTATCCTCAGGGAGAATCTTCTCAGAAGCAAAGGAACTACTCTGGGTGGACAAGACATGCATAAAACCAGGCATCCTTCCATCACCAGTACATACAGACTCCACAGGCACCAAATTCCTAACTTCTAGAGCTGTAGTGTCGATTTCCAATGTGCACTGTACGGCTATGTCTACCATTTCTTTAAGATGGTCTTTGGTCTGTATTGGCATGCATGTTCTGCAGGTAAATTTGCTTTGACCCACACCTATCAACTCCAACATCCACAAAGCTTTTAGGAGGCTTCTCATAAGGTTCTAATGAGGAAGCCGTGGTAGAAGTGGACTCCACTGCTTTTAGGAAGAGGGGTGGAAGAACATTCTTCTTCAACAACTTTTTGGTTCCACTTACTTTATAGTCCACATCCGTAGAATCTGTTGAACATATATTCTCATCACTTTTCTTGTCCTCCATAATCTCATTCATAATTTCTTCAAGATTCACAAGGCTTTAAGAATTCAGGCTTCAACCCGGCTGGAACTTCTAGGGAAGGTTGTAAGAATTTGGTTATGTTACAAGAAGATGTAAAATGTGGCCAATTACATTTCTTTCACATGATTCTGTAGGTTTATATTTGTCATCAAGCACTAGAACTTTAGATGACATCCAGACCCAATTATAAGTCGAAGAGATCCATCAGGATTTGTTGGGATCCATTGAAAAGCAGATCTACCATAGTTCCGTTACGAACAGAAGCCATGGCGTTGGTGTGAAGAGTGACTAAAGTAATCAACTGAGCAGCTAACATACAGGGGCACTTTTTAGTGCTGTTTCTAACAAGGCTACTAAGTAGGTGCTGTTTCTTGGGACGCCTACTAACAGCTGATATAGGAAAATGTAATAACTATTGAAGATATAAGCATATACATTTCTCCGTAACAAATGGATGGATAGGATGGAATTAACTACCCAGAGGCTTAACTCATTCAGAAGAGTGTACAGACACTGGTATATACATCAGGGGCATAATTACCACCATAGTGGATTCAAGGGGCCCCAGTGCTTCCTACAATAGTGTTAACTGAATTTGAATCAATGGATCGGTGCCACCTTGGGCCACCACTGCACACGAAGCCCTGACACAAGCCAATTATCTGGATTTATTTGGGGGTCTGAATTTGCTTAGGGGTCCTAATTTATTTAGGAGGACAGGCTTGGGTGTGAATTTATTTTGGTAACTGATCTGGAGTCTAAATATATTTAAGGGTCAGGATTAAAGGGGTATTCTGGTGACATTACTAAATTATTCCCAACCCAAAGGATAGGGGATAGCTAACTGATCATGGGGGACTGACCGCTGTAACGCTCACTAATCGTCAGAACGGGAATTCCGTGTCCCACAAGAAACAGGCAAAATTTATAGCGGGGCAGCGCACATGTTCGGCCACTGCCGCAGTCATTTGAATAAGAGTGGTAAAGATTTCCGAGTGCCTGAACTTGATGATTTCTTGCACTCGCATTGAATTGGATGGAGGGGTGGCTTAGTGCACTGCTGCTCCATTCATTTTGCCAGTCTTTCAGGGGACATGGGACCAGTGTTCTGGTGTTCAGTAGGGGTCCTGGGGGTCAGACCGCCAATGATCAGGTAGTTATCTCCTATCCTGCAATTAGGGAATAACCAAATATCACCAGATTACCATTTTAATTTTTAAGTCTGCCCTGAGGTTTGAATCTATGTTGGGGTCTGCACAGTATATCTCTGAGGGCACATGTTTGGCACTATACAGTACATATAGTACATCTCTGAGGGTACATGTATGGCACTATACCGTACATCTCTGAGGGTACATATATGGCATTATACAGTACCTATAGTATATCCCTGAGGGTACATGTATGGCACTATACAGTATATCACTGGATAGATGTATGGCACTATACACGATATCTCTGAGGGTTGTATTGCACTATACAGTATATCTCTGAGTGTACACGTATGGCACTTTACAGTATATCTCTGAGGGTACATGTATGGCACTATACAGTATATACAGTATATCTCTGAGGGTACATGTATGGCACTATACAGTATATCTCTGGGGGTACATGTATGGCACTATACAGTATATCTCTGGGGGTACATGTATGGCACTATACAGTATATCTCTGGGGGTACATGTATGGCACTATACAGTATATCTCTGAGGGTACACGTATTGCACTATACAGTATATCTCTGAGGGTACATGTATGGCACTATACAGTATATCTCTGAGGGTACTCGTATTGCACTTTACAGTGTATACAGTATATCTCTGAGGCTACATGTGTGGCACCATACAGTGTATACAGTATATCTCTGAGGGTACATGTATGGCACCATACAGTATATCTCTGATGGTTATATGGCACTATACAGTACATATAGTATATCTCTTAGGGTACACGTGTGGCACTATACAGTATATCTCTTAGGGTACACGTGTGGCACTATACAGTATAGCTCTGAGGGTACACGTGTGGCACTATACAGTATAGCTCTGAGGGTACACGTGTGGCACTATACAGTATATCTCTGAGGGTACACGTGTGGCACTATACAGTATATCTCTGAGGGTACACGTGTGGCACTATACAGTATCTCTTAGGGTACACGTATGGCACTATACAGTATAGCTCTGAGGGTACACGTATGGCACTATACAGTATAGCTCTGAGGGTACACGTATGGCACTATACAGTATAGCTCTGAGGGTACACGTATGGCAGTATACAGTACATATAGTATATCTGAGGGTACACGTATGGCAGTATACAGTACATATAGTATATCTGAGGGTACACGTATGGCAGTATACAGTACATATAGTATATCTGAGGGTACACGTATGGCAGTATACAGTATATCTCTAAGGGTTGTATGGCACAATACAGTACATATAGTATATCTCTGACGGTACACGTATGGCACTATACAGTATAGCTCTGAGGGTACACGTATGGCACTATACAGTACATATAGTATATCTGAGGGTACATGTATGGCAGTATACAGTACATATAGTATATCTGAGGGTACACGTATGGCAGTATACAGTATATCTAAGGGTTGTATGGCACAATACAGTACATATAGTATATCTCTGACGGTACACGTATGGCACTATACAGTATATTTCTGCGGGTACACGTATTCCTCTATACAGTAAATACAGGATCTCTCTGCGGGTACATGTATGGCACTATACAGTATATACTGGATATATATGGGCCAGGGAAATCTGATGATGATGATGAATTGTCACGCCATACTAGGAGTTGTGACTTGGCTGACAAATGTTCCCTCACCCTAAGGGCAGATTCACACAGGGGTGAATGCAAGTTGCGCCCAAAATTCTCGAACGCGACTCGCATCGCACAGGACGCTCTAGCCGTGTGCCGTCCGGAGACCGCATATCTACATGTACTATTCTCCTGCGAGACTTGCACAAAAATAAAACATGCTGTGATTTCTCCATCTCGCGAGAGAAAGTTGGCTCATGTAAATAGACCCATTGAGATGAATTGCTCCTATATTTGTGCGTCTCGCAGCGCTCAAAGCTCGCAGGATTCCATCACCCATGGCGTGTTACATGGCGCCGGTAGGGTCACTAAGGGGCTCAACCATTCCCCTTGTGTACACATATATACAGATAAGTTACATTCAGACTTCGCCCAGTTACCTATACGCCCCCCCTCTTGTTCTATAACGGCGTCTTGTTCCCCGCACCGCCCCCCTGAGAGCAGCAAAGACATCTGTAAACAATAGGGTCCTATTGATGGCCGCTCCTCATTGTGCTTATAATCACCAGGACATTATAGCAGCATGCAGCCAGGAGCACACAGCACACATACACAGGAGCAGGAAACACGGGTATATATATATATATATACATACACTGCACTACTCGCCAGGATCATCCCTTGCATTCCTCTCTACAGAAGATTTCCTGGGGAAATGATTGGAGGAAGTGATCCGTGGGCTTCTGCTGCAAAGCATATTGGGGATTGTAGTTCCAAACTGAAGGCAATGCGTGCAGCTGCAATTAATCAGCAGGACATCCAGCCGGGCAGCAGAGCCACTTGGTTCAACACACGGCGATTTGTCATGCGCGAGTTCTATCGAATTGCGAGGACAGAACTCCCACGTAAAAAGAACTCATTCATTTCAATGGCTCGATTCACACTAGCCATTTTTTTTTTCACGGACCGAAAATCTGAGGTAGAAAAATCGCTATTTTTGAACGATTCTTGTTCAAGAATCTTCCATTATTTGATATGACGGCGGAAAAAGAACCGCCACACGCTGTCATGCCATGCGATTTGCATGCGTGCGATACCTTTTTTAGAATCGTTATAACTATTTTCTCACGCCCATGAAAAATGCATGCATGGCGATGTGAATTGCACGAATTGCACCAAAACAACTATTTTTTTTTTTAATAATGTAAGAAATATGTTTTTTTAAATAATGACAACCTTCTACCTCCCTCACACTGGCGGGGGGGGGGGGGGGGGGGGGTTGCCAGCATTTAGTAGTGCGTTTTTAGCGCTGCATTAAACGCTGTACAACGCTCCCATTCATTTTCATGGGGCTGCTCACACAAGCGTTAAAACGCAGCCTTTTTAACTCTGCGATATACGTTCTATTTTACGTTGTTAGCGCAGTGGTCAAAAGCGCATCATTTTTTGCAAACGCCTGTGTGAGGGAGGCCTGAAAACTGTATTTATGATGGCTGCACATGACTGGGCCGGATTCCGTATGCGAGAGCCCACAGCAGTATCCGACCCTGTGCCGAGCCGTATTGGCGCATACCTGCTTTCTTCTTTCACTGGCTGTACTGCGGATATTCCGCACGGCGAGCCGTCAGATATGCGCAGTATGGGGTTTTTTTAAACCCGGCTTTTCCTGCGTTGCAGTCCAAATCTATATGGAATGAGGTCGGCAGCATAGCATAAATACTCACAAAGGAAGACTTTAACTTGCACCATCCTGCACGCTCAAGGGATATAGACTGCCGGATCCCAAATTAGTCCATAGACATATCAGCAGATCGAGCAGCAGATGGGGCCTATATAAAGGAATGTGAAATCCTCACATCAGAAAAAGATATCCTTTATTAGGTCTTTATCAAGCTAATGCCAAAACAAACATACAGACATATATATAAATACTAGCTGATATACCCAGCTTCGCCCGAGTTAATTTGGTACTGGTGTTTATCTGGTGTTCACAGGGAAAATCTTATGAAGTCGTGGTTACTTTAGAGATACCGGAAAAACATATGTTCACCATTTTGCATAGCTCTCTGCGTTACCCAGGAAACATCACGGGGAGGTAACCATGCGACATTTCCTTTATATAAAATGACATCAGGAAGTGAGAGAATTAGATTACGTACATAAAATTTGGACACTAATTCTTTTGCACTTAGAATTGAATAATCGAGTTGGGACCCATTAACTTTTCCTATTTATGACATAATCAATGCCCGTGCCAAATTTCACATTTCTATGACACCGGAAAGTGAGAAAATTACATTCTGTATGTAAAATTTGGACGCTAATTCTTTTGCGCTTAGAATTCAATAATCGAGGTGGGACCCATTAACTTTTCCTATTTATGACATAATCAATGTCCGTGCCAAATTTCAAGTTTCTATGACATTGGGAAGTGAGAGAATTAAATTTCGTACGTAAAATGTGGACGCTAATTCTTTTGCGCTTAGAATTGAACAATCGAGGTGGGACCCATTAACTTTCCCTATTTATGAAATAATCAATGACCGTTCCAAATTTCATGTTTCTATGACACCAAGAAGTGAGAGAATTAGATTCCTCACGTAAAATTTGGACGCTAGTTCTTTTGCGCTAGAATTGAATAATCGAGTTGGGACCCATTAGCTTTTCCAATTTATGACATAATCAATGCTCGTGCCAAATTTCATGTTTCTATGACACCGGAAAGTGAGAAAATTACATTCCGTACGTAAAATTTGGACGCTAATTCTTTTGCGCATAGAATTGAATAATCGAGTTGGGACCCATTCACTTTTCCTATTTGACATATTCAATGCCCATGCCAAATTTTAAGTTTCTATGTGAGAAAATTACATTCCGTACGTAAAATTTGGACGCTAATTATTTTGCACATAGAATTGAATATTCGAGTTGAGACCGATTAGCTTTTCCTATTTATGACATATTCAATGCTCGTGCCAAATTTCACGTTTCTATGACACTGGAAAGTGAGAAAAATACATTCCGTACGTAAAATTTGGACGCTAATTCTTTTGCGCATAGAATTGAATAATCGAGTTGGGACCCATTAGCTTTTCCTATTTATGACATAATCAATGCTCGTGCCAAATTTCCCATTTCTATAACACCGGAAAGTGAGAAAATTACATTCCGTACATAAAATTTGGATGCTAATTCTTTTGCGCATAGAATTGAATAATCGAGTTGGGACCCATTAACTTTTCTGATTTATGACAGAATCAATGCTCCTGCCAAATTTCGAGTTTCTATGACACCGGGAAGTGAGAGAATAGATTCCATACGTAAAATTTGGACGCTAATTCTTTTGCGCCTAGAATTGAATAATCGAGTTGGGACCCATTAGCTTTTCCTATTTATGACATAATCAATGCTCGTGCCAAATTTCACGTTTCTATGACACTGGAAAGTGAGAAAGTTACATTCCGTACATAAAATTTGGACGCTAATTCTTTTGCGCTTAGAATTAAATAATCGAGTTGGGACCCATAAGCTTTTCCTATTTATGACATAATCAATGCCCGTGCCAAATTTCGAGTTTCTATGACACCGGGAAGTGAGAGAATTAGATTCCGTACGTAAAATTTGGACGCTAATTCTTTTGCGCATAGAATTGAATAATCGAGTTGGGACCCATTAGCTTTTCCTATTTATGACATATTCAATATGTGTGCCAAATTTTAAGTTTCTATGACATTGGGAAGTGAGAGATTTAGATTACGTCTGCAAAATTTCGACACTAATTCTTTTGCGCTAGTATTGAATAATCGAGTTGGGACCCAATTACTTTTCCTATTTTGGAGATAATCTATGCTTCTGCCAAAATTCATGTTTCTACGACATCGGGAAGTTGGAGAACTTTTGGCGAGTCAGTCAGTCAGTCAGTGAGTCAGTGAGGGCTTTCAGCTTTATATTTATAGATATAAAATTGAATGTATGTCTGCCTGCGTGCGTGTCTGTCTGTCTGTTTGTCCTTTATGCGCTACTACGCCATTCATCCGATCGCCATGAAACTTTGGGAAGTTGTTGAGTACACTCCTGGGAAGATTATAGGCATAGTAAAACTATCCTACGATAAATGGCGCGCATGCGTGTGTCGTCGACAGTTACGACCCCCCCCCCACGTAGATCGTTCGATTTCCATCATTGCCACTAATTCTCTCACTTCCCGATGTTGTAGAAACATGAAATTTGACAGGAGCATTGATTATGTCATAAATAGGAAAAGTTAATGGGTCCCAACTCAATTATTCAATTCTAAGCGCAAAAGAATTAGCGCCCTAATTTTACGTATGGAATCTAATTTTCTCACCTACCAATGTCACAGAAACTTGAAATTTGGCACGAGCATTGATTATGTCATAAATAGGAAAAGTTAATGGGTCCCAACTCCATTATTCAATTCTAAGCGCCAAAGAATTAGCGTCCAGATTTTACGTACGGAATTTGCGTGCGTGTCTGTTTGTCCTTTATGCACTACTACACCATTCATCCGATCACCATAAAACTTTGGGAAGTTGTTGAGTACACGCTTGGGAAGATTACTGGCATAGTACATTTATGCTACGATAAATGGCGCGCATGCGTGTGTCGTCGATAGTTACGACCCCCCCACGTAGATCGTTCGATTTCCATCATTGCCACTAATTCTCTCACTTCCCGATGTTGTAGAAACATGAAATTTGACAGGAGCATTGATTATGTCATAAATAGGAAAAGCTAATGGGTCCCAACTCGATTATTCAATTGTAAGCGCCAAAGAATTAGCGTCCAAATTATATGTACGGAATCTAATTTTCTCGCTTCCCAATGTCATAGAAACTTGACATTTGGCACGAGCATTGATTATGTCATAAATAGGAAAAGTTAATGGGTCCCAACTCGATTATTCAATTCTAAGCGCAAAAGAATTAGCGTCCTAATTTTACGTATGGAATCTAATTTTCTCACCTACCAATGTCACAGAAACTTGAAATTTGGCACGAGCATTGATTATGTCATAAATAGGAAAAGTTAATGGGTCCCAACTCCATTATTCAATTCTAAGCGCCAAAGAATTAGCGTCCAAATTTTACGTATGGAATCTAATTCTCTCAGTTCCCAATTTAATAGAAACATGAAATTTGGCACGAGCATTGATTATGTCAAAAATAGGAAAAGTGAATGGGTCCCAACTCGATTATTCAATTCTAAGCGCCAAAGAATTAGCGTCCAAATTTTACGTACGGAATCTAATTCTCTCACTTCCCAATTTAATAGAAACTTGAAATTTGGCACGAGCATTATGTCAAAAATAGTGTCTTCACTGTGCCTGCGTGAGGCGTCACCTAACACACGCAAAGCTTCCAATCGTGTCATTAAAACATGCCCACAGTAGATTTCAGTACAAGTATCTTTATTGCGCCTGTGTGAGAAATCACCTACCAATCGCGAGATTTTGCTCTGTCGTACCTCCCTGGATTTCACATTCCTTTGTATATACCCCATCTGCTGCTTGATCCTCTGGCTTTTCCTGCATCGTCACTAGGTGATGACGCAGGTACACGTGACCTCTCCGCAATGTTTTTGTGAAAAAAACGCCGGTCGGACGGCTTCCATTAATTTCAACGGAAGCTGTTCATGCGGAATCTGCACAGAAATAAAGCATGCTGTGATTTTTCCTCCGCAAGCGGAAAATCGCAATTGCTTTCTAGAAGCTCGTGGAGAGGAAAGCACGTTTTGGCATAGCATGCTATGGGCAGGACTTTCTGTGGAATCCGGGGCCGGACTTCCGCTCCGGATTCTGCAATGCAAATTCGCCCATGTGCAGCCTTAATACCCATTTACACGCAAGATAATCTTTTAAATGATTGAAAGTTTTTACAGACAATGATTCGCTCAAAATTCACTCAGAAGTGTTGCGTGTAAATGTACTCATCTTTCACTTTTCTGCTGAACGATGATTTTATGTTCAGCATAAAATCCATTGTTCGGCAGAAGAGCTGATAGCAAGGACTTCACACTGTGTTCTCTGTGGGGAGCACTAATAACATTGTCTCAGCTGTCAGTCCCACGGCAGAACAAAGGAAATGTATTCAGAGAACAGACCACCTGCTATTCTGAATATAGCTCCCGGTGGCTCACACGCATTAATAAACTACTAATTGGCATTAGTACCAATTAGTAGTTTATGCAAAATGATCACTCAAAAGCCATTTTTTGAGCAATCAACTTTGTGTGTAAATGGGCTTTTAGCAATCTTTTTGCATAAAGTGTTAATGGACTCTTCCTTCTTTAACACATATAAATGTTTCCATTATGTCCCTCAACCCTATTTTCTCCTCCTGTAACATATATAAAGGTTTCCATCATGTCCCTCAACTCTATTTTCTCCTCCTGTAACATATATAAAGGTTTCCATCATGTCTCCCATCTCCCTTCTCTTCTCCTGTGACATATAAAAAAGGTTTCCATCATGTCCATTCTCTCCTCCCGTAACATATGTAAAGGATTCCATCATGTCCCCCCTCTCCCTTCTCTCCTCCTGTAACATATATAAAGGTTTCCATCATGTCCCCCTCTCCCTTCTCTTCTCCTGTAACATATATAAAGGTTTCCATCATGTCCCTCAACTCTATTTTCTCCTCCTGTAACATATATAAAGGTTTCCATCATGTTGCCCCTCTCCCTTCTCTTCTCCTGTGACATATAAAAAAGGTTTCCATCATGTCCATTCTCTCCTCCCGTAACATATGTAAAGGATTCCATCATGTCCCCCCTCTCCCTTCTCTCCTCCTGTAACATATATAAAGGTTTCCATCATGTCCCCCTCTCCCTTCTCTTCTCCTGTAACATATATAAAGGTTTCCATTATGTCCCCCCTCTCCCTCCTGCAACATATATAAAGGATTCCATCATGTCCCCCTCTCCCTTCCCTTCTTTTATAACATATATAAAGGTTTCCATCATGTCCCCCTCTCCCTCCTCTCCGCCTGTAACATATATATATAAAGATTTCAATCATGTCCTCCTCTCCCTTCTCTCCTCCTGTAACATATATAAAGGTTTCTATTATGTCCCCCCTCTCCCTTCTGTATTATATATAAAGGCTCCCATCATGTCCCCCTCTTCCTTCTTTAACACATATGAAGGTTTCCATCATGTCCCTCATCTCTCTTCTCTCCTCCTGTAACATATATAAAGGTTTCCATCATGTCCTTCCTCTGCCTTCTCTCCTCCTGTAACATATATAAAGGTTTCCATCATGTCCCCCCCTCTCCCTTCTCTTCTCCTGTAACATATATAAAGGTTCCCATCATGTCCCTCATCTCCCTTTTCTCCTCCAGTAACATATATAAAGGTTTCCATCTTGTCCCTCATCTCCCTTTTCTCCTCCTGTAACATATATAAAGGTTTGCATCATATGTACCTCTCCCTCCTGTAGCATATATATGTTACGTGTGTTGCTGAGACATGTTGTACTACTGTGCTTCCAGCAGTATAGCACTCTCAGGGTTAATGATTGAGCTGGGTGGGTGTGGTTCTTCCTGCTAGCCAATCTCCTGGGTCTGTGCTCTGTGCTCATATATAAACCCAGCTCCTTGTCAGTCTGTCTGGTGTTCAGGGTGAGCAGTCATGAATCTTTGTCTGTTGCAAGTCTGCTGTGTGATCTGTATCTTGCTGGTTCATGTCCGTTTGTTTGTTTGTTTTTATTCTGTCAGTTTTGTGTCCGCTTGCTGTGTGACCTGTAATCTGTGTCCTGTCCCATTGCAGCTTGCTGTGTAAACTGTGTCTGGTTCTGCTGGACTTCTGGTTAGTGTAGGGACTAGCAGTATAACCAGGAGCCGTGATGTGGCCTGCTAGCTTTCATGTTTTGTACAAAATGTCAACTAATACCTGGTATTTATATTCAGCTTATCATCTGTTACTAGTGGTTACATTTTGGCTGCTGTATGCTGTGTATTCTGGCTCTGTGTGTCCTGTTGTTCAGTCCCTGTCATGTGGTAAGTGAGTGTGTCCTGTTGTGGTGCAAGGCTCCCAGGATCAGCTAAGGCCCAGATCCGAAGACCGCTGGGCTGCCCTTATTGGGGCAATGTCCCCGCTTAGGTAGGGCCAGGTCAACCTCCCGGTAGCACAGGGTCAGTTTGCCAGAAACTCGTGAACTCATCCAGTCCGCTTTGGGTCACGATCGTGTGGGCCCCATGCTCAGTTTGCCCACACGATCATAACAATATAAAGATTTCCATCACGTCCCCCCTCTCCCTTCTCTCCTTCTGTAACGTATATAATGGTTATTATCATGTCCCTCCTCTCCCTCTGTAACATACGTAAAGGTTTCCATCTTTTCCCCCCTCTGTTCTCTCCTCCTGTAATTATATATGTTTCCATCATGTCCCTCCTCTCCCTTCACCCCTCCTGTAACATATATAAAGGATTCCATCATGTCCCCCCTCTCCCTTCTCTCCTCCTGATATATATATATAAAGGTTTCCATCATGTCCTCCCTCTCCCTTCTCTCCTCCTGTAACATATATAAAGGTTTCCATCATGTCCCTTCTCTCCCTTCTCTCCTCCTGTAACATATATAAAGGTTTCCATCATGTCCCTTCTCTCCCTTCTGTAACATATATAAAGGTTTCCATCATGTCCTCCTCTCCCTTCTCTCCTCCTGTAACATATATAAAGGTTTCCATCATGTCCCTTCTCTCCCTTCTGTAACATATATAAAGGTTTCCATCATGTCCTCCCTCTCCCTTCTCTCCTCCTGTAACATATATAAAGGTTTCCATCATGTCCCGCTCTCCCCTCTCTCCTCCTGTAATGTATATAAAGGTTTCCATCATGTCCCCCTCTCTTCTCTCCTCCTGTAACATATATAAAGGTTTCCATCATGTCCCTCCTCTCCCTTCACCCCTCCTGTAACATATATAAAGGTTTCCATCATGTCCTCCCTCTCTCCCTTCTGTAACATATATAAAGGTTTCCATCATGTCCTCCTCTCCCTTCTCTCCTCCTGTAACATATATAAAGGTTTCCATCATGTCCCTTCTCTCCCTTCTGTAACATATATAAAGGTTTCCATCACGTCCTGCTCTCCCTTCTTTCCTCCTGTAACATATATAAAGGTTTCCATCATGTCCTCCTCTCCCTTCTCTCCTCCTGTAACATATATAAAGGTTTCCACCATGTCCTCCTCTCCCTTCACCCCTCCTGTAACATATATAAAGGATTCCATCATGTCCCCCCTCTCCCTTCTCTCCTCCTGTAACATATATAAAGGTTTCCATCATGTCCTCCCTCTCCCTTCTCTCCTCCTGTAACATATATAAAGGTTTCCATCATGTCCCTTCTCTCCCTTCTGTAACATATATAAAGGTTTCCATCATGTCCCCCCTCTCCCTTCTCTCCTCCTGTAACATATATAAAGGTTTCCATCATGTCCTCCCTCTCCCTTCTCTCCTCCTGTAACATATATAAAGGTTTCCATCATGTCCCCCTCTCCCTTCTCTCCTCCTGTAACATATATAAAGGTTTCCATCATGTCCCTCCCCCCTCCCTTCTCTCCTCCTGTAACATATATAAAGGTTTCCATCATGTCCTCCCTCTCCCTTCTCTCCTCCTGTAACATATATAAAGGTTTCCATCATGTCTCCCTCTCCCTTCTCTCCTCCTGTAACATATATAAAGGTTTCCATCATGTCCCCCTATCCCTTCTCTCCTCCTGTAACAGATATAAAGGTTTCCATCATGTCCCCCTCTCCCTTCTCTCCTCCTGTAACATGTATAAAGGTTTCCATCATGTCCTCCCCCTCTCCCTTCTCTCCTCTTGTACAAGCGTCCTTTGAGGGTGTTGATTCTAATGTGCACATCTTTTACATCTTTCTTTAAATCTGAAATCTCTTCCTTGACTGTTTGCGTGAATTCTTTAAAGAGATCCCTGATACATTCTTTGGTAGGCAGGGCTTTAATGTATTTTTTTATGTCTGCGTCTGAAGCCATCAGTCGTCTTCAGATTCGTTTTCTAGGCCTAGGGAAGAGGCAGTGTGGGTTTTATTAATCTCTTCAGATGGCATCTGGTTTTTGGTGGTTTATGTGTAGAGTATTATGGGAAGGGTTGGGGTCTAAAAGTCTCTGGTGATTTCAGTGCTACTTTTGTGAGCTTTCCCACATTGCCTGTCTGGTTATCGTTACGCTGCGACAGTCGGGGAAGGATTGTGTTCACATATTATGCCTTATAATAACAGTTGCTTCCGGCAAAGAGTCTTTATAGATGATTGTAGGTTGTTATATTATTTTCCACCACCGGGTGGCACTAGGGCTTTTACATATAGTATTTGAAAGAAATAGAGCAATCCTAATTTTTTTTTTTTAAAGTTGTGGACTACTGTGGAAATGTTTAGATTAGTCCGGTTAATAGACTGTAGTTCAAGAAATGTGGTTCTTGAACGAGGGGACTCTTTATCTCTCTCTCTTTCTGTATAGGCGTTGTTCTTAAGACTCCCGTGAAGCAGCTCAGATTCTCTCACCTTTAGTTTTGAGCACCAGACCGGGCGTCCGTGAGCGCAGACAGCGCGATCGCAGAACTTCCGGCCCCCCACCACCTCCTTCTCCTCACCTTGTTCGTGAGGTTTTGAGCAGCATGACTCCAGCTTTTGTTTGTTGCTGCGGGAATTGCGTATCTGTCACAGCACTCGCCATGCGCTCCTTTTCAAAATCGAGGCCCCGGCTTCTCCTCTCACTAGGCGCGGGAGGTCGTGGTGTATAAAGGCAGCTGGGAGTGGAGGGAAATTCACTTCTGTCGCCAAGCCTCTCCAGGTGATCTTTCAGCGGCAATTTACAGGAGTGGTAGTCTTGGAAACTTATTTTATAATACTGGTTTCTGATGCAGTTGCAAGAAGCTCTTACTTCTTGTGACTACTCTCCCTTCCGGCGTAGCCACGCCCCCTGTCAGTTTTTTTTAAACATGACAAAAACATGGCTTTTTAACATGGGTATGTAGACTTTTTATATCCACTATAACTACCTTTTTTCTTGTTGTTCTGCTCAGTTTTGCCATGGTGCATGACCGTGGCCATGAAACTGTCTTCCACAACCTCACCTCTGTAGCAGTTTGGCTTTTCCTCACCTAGTTTTAAGCCTCCTACACAGCTGTTTCTGTTTATGACTGTGTTTCAACCTACACATGAAAATGATCAGTATCACCTGTTTGGTATAATTGGTTAATCATACCCCTTACTATAATCCTACAAAATCCTTGAATTTGTGCAAATGTACCTAGAAGAAATGATGTTGGTCTGAAGACAAAGGGGATCACACCAAAAATTGATTCGATTTAGATTGCTATTTTGTTCATTCACTTTGCATTTTGTTAACTGACAAAATAAACTATTAACACTTCTATTCTGCCTTTACAACATTTTTTCCACACCTGCCTAAAACGTTTGCACAGTACTTACTGTATAAAAGTTTTCATCATGTTCCCCCCGTCTTTTTCTTCTCCAATCTATACAGGCGGTAGACAAAAATATACAAACACAGTATGAAATGCATGACCTATGCAACAAGGTACCATTGGTCAGGGGTTTGAGCCACTCAGCAGCTGTTACCAGATGGCTCCCAAACCACCCAGAGCAGGGCAAGAGGTGAAGTAAACATAAATTTGGTGGGAAAACTCTCAACCAAGCAGACGTCAAAAGGGCAACTCAACACTAATGGTTAAAATCCCACGCATTTCGTAGTCTTTCCATATTTTTGTCCACCCCCTGTACAAGTTAATTTCTTTAAATCTTTCCTGATAAGTTTTGTTCTTGAGACCTTCCACCATTTTTGTAGACCATATGTGTCAAACACAAGGCCCACGGGCCGAATCCGGCCCGCTGCCTCGTGTTATGTGGCCCGCGGCGTGACGACACCGCTCACCACTGCAGCGATTACCAGCTGGGGTGCCGCAGCTCCCTGCTGGTAATCACGTTGTTACTGCTGATCCCGGCTCACACTGACGTCATATACTGCCTGTATATTTGCGTACGTAAAAAGGAACGCAGATGGGCCCACGGAAATGGTGCGCATATATGCTGTGAATACATAGGTTTCCTGCGCATTCACCACGTATTTGCGCGGCCCATTCACTTCAATGGCCTATTGGGGTGCGCAGTACGCAACAAAATAGGTCATCCTGTGTGAAAATATACATCATGTGAATGAACTCAGTGAAATCAATGGCTTCTATTCACTGCATATTATGTACGCAAATACGCTTGTGTGAACAGGCCCTTACTGTACTGTCTTAGGCCCCCTGCACACAGGCAGAAACTGCGCGGCGGGATTTCCTGCAGAATTTCTGCCCGTGGAAGCTGCCATAGGATTGCGTTAGAAAACGCAATCCTATGCAGATGGCCGCAGTTTGTCTGCGCGAAATCTTGCACGGTAAAAAAAATCGCGGCATGCTCTATTTCTGTGCGGGGCAGCCGGCACACAACAGAGCTGGAGCCGCGGGAGATGAGTGCCGTGCTGGTTCCTGCAGGGGCTCGGGTCCGGTCCCGCTGCGAGAATTCTCACAGCGGGATCTGACCCGGCCGTCTGCAGGCGGCCTTACAATCGGCCCTTTGAAGGTCACCATAAGCCTGATGTGGCCCTCGGTGAAAATGAGTTTGACACCCCTGTTGTAGACGGTCTTTCCATAGGTGAGGTCTCCAGAACTGAATGCAGTATTCCGGATGTGGTTTCAGCAGAGCTCAATACAGCAGGATCACAATCTCCCTCTTTCTACTGGTTATACCTCTAGCCAAACGTCCTACTTGCTTTCTCTGCTGCTTGACTGCACTGTGGACTCCTTTTTGAAGCTGTGAAAAAAATCAGAATCCCTAAATCCTTCTCTTCTGAAGTCCTGGATAAACACAGAACAGCTGTTATGATATTTAGTCCAAGGATTCCTTCTCCTCCTTATTTTACATGTGGAAACATTTGACTACAGCTTACATCATTTTGACCATTTATCTGGTAAAGCGAAACCGTTTTCCATATTACAGACACTACCAGGAATATCAACTATTAGCAGGGGGACAGCAGACAACAATAGCCATCAATGAGGGGAAAAAAGACCCTAGCATGTCTCAGAAGTGGGAATTTACCAGCGGGAACATATTGATGGGCAGTTACAGAAGAAGGAAACGCTGACTGGTGATAGAGTGTGTGTGGCATGTCCCTGAATAGTAACTCTAAGATCCTAGACTGACTAATTGTAAGGAATTACAGGTGTTGCTGATTGTAAGGAACAAACGTCTCTCTTTATAATGTTTATTGTACGTCTTCTCTCCATGCATAGTTCCATACAAATCCCATAATAATTGTAACGGTAATTTAACTTCTTAACCCCTTCCTGCCCTATGACGTAAGGGTACGTCATGGCAGGCTGGTACTTTGCGCAAAATGACATACCCTTACGTCATCGAAATAGCGCGAGATCATGACTGACCTCGCGCTATCCCGCAGCGGGAGTCGGCTGTCAGTCACAGCCGGCGTCCCGCTGTTAACCCGTTCCCTGCTGCGATCTAAGTAGATTGCGACAGGGAAAGAGTTCACAGAGGGAGCGTGCTCCCTCTGTGTCTCCGGCCGGCTCTTGCGAGAGCCCGGCCTGTCGCCATGGCAATAGGACGCCAGACACTGGCGTCCTGTAGTGCCAATGCCTATGATCGTTGTATAAGCGATAAGGCATGGCAGGGCAGTAGCTCTGCCATGCCTTATCACAGCGATCATAAGTGCAGTGATGTAAACCCCTCAGAGGGACTCAAATAGTGTAAAAAAAAGAAAAGAAAAATGTAAAAAAAAAAGAAAAATGTAAAAAAATACTTTTTTGTGCTTTTTCTAATATTAGCATAAAAAAAGGTAAAAAAATTTAAAACCCCACATATTTGATATTGACGCGTCTGTAATGACGTGTACAAAAAGTTGAACACGCTTTTTATTTTGTACGGCAAAAAGCGTAAAAAACGCTAAGAAACAGAGGCAAATAAAAGTGATCAAAAAAGCCGTAGATTCCCCAAAATGGTACCAATAAAAACTACAGCTCATCTCGCCCCCATAGAGCTCCGTACATAGAAAAATAAAAAAGTTACAGGACTTTGAATGCAGCTATAGAGAAAAAAAAAAAAGGCCAATAAAAAGGGTTTTTATTGCAAAAAAGTGTAAAAACCTAAAAAAGTATAAGAATTTTGGTATCGTTGTAACCGTACCGACCCGCAGAAAAAAATTTCGTGTGTCATTTATGCTGCATGATTAACGCTGTAAAAAAAAAATCTATGGCAGAATTGATGCGTTTTCTCTCCCTGTTATCATAAGAAAAATAATAAAAGTTTTACAATATAGTCTATGTACCCAAAAATCGCACCGATAAAAACTACAGCTCGCCACGCAAGAAACAAGCCCTTATGCGGCCGCGTCAACGGAAAAATAAAAAAGTTATGGCTTTTGAAAAATGGAGATGGAAAAATACCAAAAATCGCTTGGTCCTCAATGCCAAAATAGGCCGTGTCATTAAGGGGTTAAAGAATACACATTTTTCAGTGCTCTAGTATTTCATGTATTGCACCTAATCTGAACCAGTAGGAGGGTGAAATTTCTGACAATTTGTAATAAATCTGTAATAAAATTATAAAGCTATGATTGCATTTATGAATCCATCTATGGTTTCCATCCTGTGGTTTTGTCTAAAATACCGAAAACAGCCTTCAGCCATAATCCTAGACCAAATCATAGGCTGTCATTCCTAATAGCATGCTCTACTAATATTTTGCCCGACACAAACAAACGGAAACCTGTTGAAACACAGACCATTTCAGTAATGGCAGCCTATCGAGCTGTCCAGGGTTCTGGCTCAATGCAGTTTTCAGCAACCCGAGGACGAAAACCATAGATGGGTTTACAAACACAATGTGAATGTAGCCTAAAAGTGGTTGTCCCGCTTCTAGTTGTTTTGCTGCAGGAAGCAGACAACTCTGTACATTGCACAGTGGCCCACACTGGTACTGAAAGTTGAGTCCCATTCAATGGAGAAAGTTCAGAGAAGAGCTACCAGGATGGTGAGTTGTCTGCAAATCATGTCCTATGAGGAACAGTTAAAGGATCCGGGAATGTCTAGCTTGCAAAAAAAAGGCTGAGAGGAGACTTAATAGCTGTCTACAAATATCTGAGAGGCTGTCACAGTGCAGAGGGATCAGCCCTATTCTCATTTACATAAGGAAAGACTAGAAGCAATGGGGTGAAACTGAAAGGGAGGAGACGCAAATTAGATATTAGACAGTGAGAGAGATCAATGAGTGGAACAGGTTGCCACGGGAGGTGGTGAGTTCTCCTTCAATGGAAGTGTTCAAACAAAGGCTGGACAGACATCTGTCTGGGATGATTTAGTGAATCCTGCACTGAGCAGGGGGTTGGACCCGATGACCCTTCTAACTCACTCTATGATTCAATAGGACTCAGCACAGAGCTGATTTCTACAGGAAGCAGACAACTCTGTTATCTCAACAGTGGGCAGGCCTGGTATTGCAGGCAATGTTTACATTTACTTCAGCGGGCACTTTGCCTGCAATACCAAGCCTGGCTACTGCAGTGGCATGGGAGCTGATTGCTTCCTACAGAAATCACTTCAGTCCAAGGGCACACCAACCTGGCAAACAGCTGTTCAGCAGGAATTCCAAGTGGCCGACCCCTGCCGATCTACTATTGATGACCTTTCCCGATGATAGGCTATCAATAGTTTACAACTGGACAACACCTTTAAGGCTAGTCCATATTTCACGGTGGACCGTCCGTCATCTGTAGAAGACTTTAAATTTGTGGTTTAAAAGCTACAAGCATTAATGAAGTATAAAATGTATAATTTATAGTTCAATTAATACATGAATTCACCAAGTTAATCACCTGGTTGCTTCAACATTGACATTGCCAAACACATTGAATAGATAACAGTACATTCATAGATTCAAAAAAAAATAGAGACTGAATAGTCTGAAGGCCCATCAGGCTGTTATAATTTACAACCCCAATTCCAAAAAAGTTGGGATGCTACACTCATCAGGAAAGCTTTAAACTAGAATACAGGAAGAGAACTGAGCCAGGAAAAAATTATACAGCTAATGAATACAATTGAGAACCAGATGTGGAAAGAAAGACAAAGACAAACAATTTTGAAGGAATGTAGAGGAGTAAAAGACAACGATCACAAACTAAAATGGTTTTACACAAATGCACAGAGCATGGAAAACAAGGGAAATTGGAGCTCCGAACAAAGGAATAGAAATATGTCCTAGACTTCACGGAAACTTCATGACCAAGTTCTTAAAAAAGCATGACATAGTGATCATGGAAGATTTTACCTATCAGACATTTGTTGGGAATCTCTCTCAGGTAAAAGTAATGGATTCAACAAATTCTTATCTGCTCTTGCTGACAACTTTATCTTGCAAAAGGTCAAAGAGAAAACAAGGGGATCTGCTATCTTGGACCTAATTCTTACAACAGGGAGGGAATGATTGAGGAAGTAAGAGTGGCTGGAACCTTAGGAGGCAGTGATCATGCTATCCTTGAATTTTGGATAAAAAGGGGAGGAAGACCTGAGAAAACTCAGACCTCAAGGTTGGATTTCAGAAGGGCAGATTTTAATGAACTCAGAAAGAGGATAGGAAGAATCCAATGGCTGGATGTTCTTAAGGACAGAAATGTCCAAGAAGGTTGGGAAATATTGCAAAATGAGATTCTCAAAGCACAGTCGTTAACAATCCCTAAAAGGAAGAATGGGAAGCATTTAAAGAGACCAGGATGGATGAACACAGAACTTGTATACATGTTAAAAAGGAAGAAAAATGTGTTTATCAAATAGAAAGTGCACAATAAATGAAAAAAACCAGACCTCCAGGGAATCTGACCGTGGGATAAGAAGCAATCACTTACTTTACACGGGGGTCTCAGATGAGAACACCCCCTAATTCTGGTTTGCAGTGTAACACAATCGTATTCTCACAGGCTTGAAAAGTTGGATTCAGCAAAGATCAGGTTTTCAAACTGTTATTAAGAAATGATATATGGACTTGCCAGTTCTTCACAGGCTTCTTCTGGGAAGAACCAGGAAGAGTATATATATAGTGCAGTCTGCAGAAACTGTAGGGCAAGTGACAGAAAAGCTAAAGCTAATAATGAATTGAGGCTTGCAACAGAGGCTAAGAGAAATGAAAAAGGATTTGGGGGGTATGTCAAAAGCAAAAGAAAAGTCAAAGATGCTATTGGATGTTTACAGGATGAAAATGGTGAATTGGTTAAAAATAAGGTCAAGATGGGTGAACTTTTAAATTCTTATTTTATATCTGTTTTCTCTCAGAAAGTAGATGTAACATCAGCTGATCTTCCCTGTGCTATTGGGGGAATAAAATAATGCAGGCTATCTGTAAGCAGAGAGATGGTGAGGGAACACTTAGCTAACTTAACTCTTTAGTGATGAAGCCTGGCTAATAGCTAGAGGCTATTATCTGTGCTCAGATCCTTTGTTCTCCATGGGGAAACAATGCTATCAGCACTCCCACCCCCCGTGGAAAACCAATGATAAAAGTGAGTGATGATTTTTAAGCGAGCTTGATTTTAATGATCAGCAAAAAGTGCCCGAAATACGGGTGCCCTGCGCCATTTCACGCATCGATTATCGCTAAAACGATCGCCGATTAGCAAATTTTTAGCGATAATCGTCCAGTGTAAATGGGCCTTTAGATATTAGACAGTGAGGGTGATCAATGAGTGCAACAGGTTGCCACGGGAAGTCTTCAAACAGAGGCTGGACAGACGTGTCTTAGATGATTTGGTGATCCTGCATTGAGCAGGGGGGGTTGGACCCGATGACCCTGGTGGTCACTTCCAACTCTACCATTCTATTCATGAAATGATTTTGATATCTCATATAACCATATTTTATTCACAACAGACCATATGACACATATCAGAAGGGGAAAGGGAGACATTTATCCATTTTATTAAAAAATTGATGGCAGCAACACATCTCACAAATGTTAGGCCAGGGCAATGTTTACCATTGTGCAGCATCCCTTCTTCTTTTTACAACAGTCTGTAAATGTCTAGAAAGTGAGGAGACCGATTGCTGGAGTTGTAAGAGGAATGTTGTCCCATTCCTGTCTGATGTAGGATTCCAGCTGCTCAACAGTCCTGGGTCATTTTTGCTGTAATTTTTGTTTCCTAATACACCAAATGTTTTCTATTGGTGAAAGGTCGGGATTGCAGGCGGACGGTTTACCTTTCGGACTCTTCTTCTGTGAAGCCATGCTGTTGTGATGGACGCAGTATGTGGTTTAGCATTGTTATACTGAAATATGAAAGGCCTTTCCTGAACGAGATGTTGTCTGAATGGGGCATATGTTGTTCTAAAACCTCTATATACTGCTCAGCATTGATAGTGTAAGCTGCCCATGTCGTAGGCACTAATGCAACCCCATACCATCAGAGATGCAGTCTTTTGAACTGTGCGCTGATAACAAACTGGATGGTCCCTCTCCTCTTGAATCCGCAGGACACGGCGTCCGTGGTTTCCAAAAAGAATAAAAAAATTTGATTCATCTGACCATAAAACAGTTTTCCATTTTGCCTCAATCCATTTTAAATAAAGGCATTGAGGTTCTGGATTGTGTTGATATTTGGCTTCTTCTTTGCATGATACGGCTTTAACTTACATTTGTGAATTGCACGCAAACTGTACTCACAGAGAATACTCCTGAGCCCATGCAGTGATTTGCATTACAGAATCATGCCTGTTTTTAATGCAGTGACACCTGAGAGCCCGTAGATCTCAAGTATCCAATATTAACTGTCCTATTGGCCTTGTCCCTTGTGCACATGAATTTCTCCAGAGTTTCTCAATCTTTTGATATTATGTACTGCAGATGGTGAGATATTCAAAGTCTTCACAATTTTAAGTTGAGGAAATTTTAAAAAAATTCTTAAACACAGTTTTTCACAGACTGGTGAACCTCTGACCATCTTTGCTTCTGAGAGACTCTGCCTTTCTAACATGCTCTTTTTATACACGGTCATGTGACTTAGTAGAGGATTGACCATCCAGCTGTTTTTCATTAGTACCACTCAGCCTTTTGTTACCCTGTCCTAACTTTTTTATTGTTCTCATGAATTTCTAAATGAGTTAATTTTTTTAAAATGAAATGAAAAAAAGTCTCACTTTCATCTTCAGATATGTGTTCTGTTGTGAATAAAATATGGGTATATGAGATTTCCACATCATTACATTCTTTACATTTTACACAGTATCCCAACTTTTTTTGAATTGGGGTTGTATGTACTAAAGACTTGGCCACACAGCCACAAGTTGGAGAGGAGTCAAGAATATCTGTAATATACACATATACAATCTTTTTTTTAAGAAGTCTATATCCTTGTAACTTCACAGCATGCCTATATGTAGCAGGAACTGAGAGGCACCAAGATGTAAATTTATATATTTGAGGTCAATCTGCTGAAAAAATATGTATGAGTTAATGCAACATTAGTTTTGGACTCATGTTAGTTCTTTGTTTCTGAAATAAGGCATAAATGAATATGTTATGTTATTTCTTCCTTGACGTAGATTATTTATGTCTTCACCCCTTTCACGCTGGTTGCCTCAGATTGTCTGAGGTCAGTTTTGGGGACTATAGCGTTAGCCAGTTGCTCACCTCTCCGATGGATTCGTTGATGCTTAATTAGCGTAGAACAATCTGTAAAACTTTTTCCACAATCATTACACGTGTAAGGCTTTTCCCCAGTGTGAATTCTTTGGTGTTTAACCAAAGTCGAACTATCTGTAAAACACTTTCCACAGACCTTACAACAATATGGCCTCTCCCCGGTGTGAATTCTTTGGTGTTTGATTAAGGTTGAGTTGTCTATGAAGCTTTTGCTGCAGTAGTTACACACATAGGGCCTTTCTCCTGTATGTATTCTCTGATGTTTGACCAAGGTTGAACTATCTGTGAAACTTTTACCACATACTGTACATGGAAAAGGTTTCTCTCCAGTGTGGAAGCGCTGATGGACAATGAGGTGAGAGTTACAAGAGAAGCATTTGCCACACACTGTGCATGTGTATGGTTTCTCTCCGGTGTGGGTCCTTTGATGCTTAACCAGGGTCGACCTAGCAGCAAAGTTCCTCCCACAAAGCATGCAGGCAAAAGGCTTTTCCCCTGTATGAGTCCTCTGGTGTTTCACCAGAGATGAACTGTCAATGAAACTTTTTTCACACTGTGAACAAGCAAATGGTTTCTCCCCGGTATGAGTTCTCTGGTGTTTAACCATAGCTGACTTTTTGGTATACCTGTTTCCACACGTCATGCATACAAATGGTTTCTCTCCAGTGTGCACTCGCTGATGTATCACAAGGGTTGAACTGTCGGTGAAACTCTTTCCACATTCCCGGCAGACGAATGGTCGATCTCCGGTGTGAGTTCTCTGGTGCACAATTAGATGAGAGTTACAGGAATACGTCTTTCCACACTCTTTACATGCGTATGGTTTCTCTCCAGTATGACTTCTACGATGGACTACTAAGGTTGAGTTCTCGGTAAACCTTTTTCCACATTCAGTGCATTCAAATGACTTCTCCCCTGTGTGGATCCTTTGATGTTTAACAAGATTTGAGCGGTCTGTAAAACTCTTTCCACACTCAACGCAAGTGAAGGACTTTTCCCGGGTGTGAATCCGATGATGCTTTACTAGGTTTGACCGGTCAGTGAAACTTTTCCCACAAATTGTGCACGTGAAAGGCTTCTCCCCAGTGTGAATCCTCTCATGTTTCACAAGAGAAGGACGGTCCGTGAAACATTTTTTACAATACGAACAGGAGTATGGTTTCTCACCGGCATGAATCCTTTGGTGTATGACAAGGTGTGAGTTATAGGAGAAAGTCTTCCCGCAAACTGTACAAGCATGGGATTTCTGACCTGTATGGGTTTTTTGGTGCTTTACAAAAAGTGCACTGTCTGTAAAGCTTTTTCCACAATCTATACAAAGGTATGTGGTCATTTCCAAGACCTTTGCCCTTTTAGGATCTATGGAGTTGAAGATGTTGTAGCAGTTGTCTACCATTCTTGTGTAAGTCATCTCAGAGTGGTCTTGAATGTTGTTGTAAACATACTTTTCGGCCGGGCTCTTATCAGCTTCTCGATTTGACGTTGTGCAAGGTTCTCCTAATTCACTTTTTACGATTTCTGTCCAAAACAGAACACAAAACAATACAGCTGACATTACTAATAAAACCACAAAACCGATAAAAGGTGAAATTTAACACTATCAGACATCGGGCCCCCATCCACAAAATGATGTAACATATACATACATTTACCTTTACTGTAGTCTTCATCATTAGATGCTCTAGAGTTTAGTTTTGAGTTCTTTGATAAGTGTTCATCTTCATAAGACATTGCAGAAATCTAGGGATAAAAGTATTAAGCATTAGATCATTACAGAGACTGTGTCTTCCCAATGTCTCAGGGTTGATCTGCAGCAGCTAGTTAGAACTATCATTCTGTATATGGTGGTATCTCAATAACTCTTCTACAAAACTGAGGCTATAACTTGCAATATTTTGTGGGTGTCGTTCAAAACTGTGACGTATGGGCTACGGTGAACCACCTTAAAGGGGTTTCTCCACTTAAAGGGGTTGTCCCACGAAAGCAAGTGGGGGTATACACTTCTGTATGGCCATATTAATGCACTTTGTAATGTACATTGTGCATTAATTATGAGCCATACAGAAGTTATTCACTTACCTGTTCCGTTGCTAGCGTCCTCGTCTCCATGGTGCCGTCTAATTTTCAGCGTCTAATCGCCAGATTAGACGCGCTTGCGCAGTCCGGGTCTTCTTCTTTTCTGAATGGGGCCACTCGTGCCGGAGAGCGGCTCCGTGTAGCTCCGCCCCGTCACGTGCCGATTCCAGCCAATCAGGAGGCTGGAATCGGCAATGGACCGCACAGAAGAGCTGCGGTCCACCGAGGGAGAAGATCCCAGCGGCCATCTTCAACCGGTAAGTAAGAAGTCACCGGAGCGCGGGGATTCAGGTAAGCGCTGTGCGGATTTTTTTTTAGGTCCCTGCATCGGGTTTGTCTCGCGCCGAACGGGGGGGCTGTTGAAAAAAAAAAAACACGTTTCGGCGCGGGACAACCCCTTTAAGATATTTCTTCCCTATCCACAAGTAGTGTGATAAATGTCTTATCGCTGAAATCCTCAGCGATTCCAAAACCAGCGCAACCTGAATTCTTTATGTGAGGTTGTTCGCAAGCATGACCACTGCTTCATTTAAGGCCTTTTTAGACACAACGAGATTCGCTCAAAGCTGTCTTTTGAGCGATTCTCGTTCCGTCTAAATGCAGGAACATCGTGCAGTTTTTGTGCACGAGTCACTAAATTCTAGCTTGCCAGAATTGAGCAATCAGCTGTTATCAGTGGAGCAGGCTGTTATCAGCCTGCTGCACTGATAACATTCTCTCAGCCTGTGTCCTGGCAGTCAGAGCGGAGAACATAACAGCAGTTTGCATATGCAAAGCAGCTGTATTGTTCTCTTAATGTCCCACTCCGCTTGCATATTCTATAGTAGCTAATTAGCTACTATAAAGTATGCAAAGATAATAGCTCAAAACTGTCACTCAAACTGTCTTTTGAGCGACCATCTATCAGTGCAAATGGGGCTTTACTCCTATACGAAGTAGGGAGATAGGCAAACACATCAATCTCCTTTTACTCCCTTAACGACACAGGGTGTACAGCTAGGCCCTGTAGGTTCGAGGTTTGTATGGAGGAGGATTGTGGGTCAATGTGGGTGACGGCTGTTTTTTTTGTTTTTTTTTACAGCAGACACCTGCCCATAACAGCTCCGATAAGCCGAGCCACTCATCGGAGCTGTTAACCCTTTAAATATCGCAATCAATTCTAACAGCTACATTTAAATACCCCGACCAATGTACAATGTCCAATGTCCCATACGGTCCCCCGCAATGAGATCGCAGATTGCTGTTGTAATGGTGCCTATGAGCTACCTCCCTTTTTTTTCATCGAGCATAGCCCTTTCTTTCCCTTTTTTTCTTGCAATCATATAGGGGAGGTGAGGGGAAGTGCCATATAGTATGAAATCAGCTGCGGGTATGCGGCTGATTTCCATTCAAAATCCGCACCAATGGTACAGATTTCCACTTTTTTTGGAATGCAGAAATGCTGCAGAATTTGCTCCATCTTCTTTGAAATGGCCCTGTACATTTTATAACAACAGAGGCAAAAATCATACATCATTTTAAGCCCCACCCCCTCGTGACACCCCTCTTTCCCACTTTGACCCCGGAAAAATCTGACCACTTTGGCTATAAAGAAGCTTTGAAGTATACTTTAATTCTCTAGAAGGTGGCCTAGATGATGCTCTGAAGCACAAAAAATATCTCACCTCACTATTTTCTTGGAAGTTCTCATTGTCAGACATCTGCTCCTCAGCAGGGCTGGGATCACTTTCCGACATCTTGAAAGATTTTACAAGAGAGGCGACTGGAGCTACAGGCAGAGAACGCACATTATGACATCTGTATGTACTGAGCCAAATAATTCAGTAGTTCCCCCAACCTATAAGGGTTGTGGTCTACAATAGTTACCTACATTGTACAAATACCGCACTAAACTCTTGACCATAACAGAAAACAGGATTTTTCCACTCATTATAAGAAGTACCTTTATTGAAGTGAAGCTTTAACTTAAAGCCTCTTTAGTCCACAAAACTAGTGGCACTCCTTATAGACGGAAACCGAATCGACCTCATTATAATCAATAGGGTCCATTCGTCACTGTCATATGAAGGTTTTGTTCGGCCACCCGGTGCCATTATCCTGCTCCCATAATGGCAAAAAAGTCAATGTGAACAAGCCCTTACTGAAAAATTTTGACAAGAGCAAGCTTTCGCGACTACTTAAAGGGGTTGTCCGAGTTGTAATTTTTCAGTAAAATCCTGTTCCCCATGCTACAATATAACTAACTGGCATGTACTCACCTCTCCCACGGTGTCCCATAGCGCAGCTCGGTCCTCGCTCCTTTATTTGTTTACAGGCTGTAGTCCCGCCCAGTTTATGAGATATCACAAGCAGCACGGCCAATGACAGAGCTCAGTGACTGAGTGCTGAGCTCTGTCATTGGCTACAGCCCCTGTGATGTCTCGCAAATAAGCTGGGGCGGCCTATAAATGAGACATTAGAGGGGACACCGTAAGAGCGGGGAGTATATGCCAGTTAGTTATGGTATAGTGTGGGGAACTGGGCTCTACTGAAAAAATACAACTCGGACCACCCCTTTAATAAAGTCAACGGGAGTTGCTGTTCAGCTCTGCAGCCATGGCCTCACTAACTCTATCACCAATTTTCTTATTTTCATACACCCCTCCGTTTACTCGTACGGGCTCTTCTTAAATCTGGCTTCCAGCAATGTCAAGTGGGTGGTCTTCACCGCTCATTATTGATGAGTGACGTCAGACTTGATGACCACCCATTTGACAGATTCAAAGTGCTGGGAGCCGGACCTAAGCAGAGCCCGTATGGGTAAACAGAGATGAGTGTGCGAAAAAAGCCTGGTTACAGTCAGTGGTGCTGTGACTGTAGGTGTCTGGAGTGAGTGTTCTGTTCCGGAGTTGCAAGAGAGAGGAAAGGAGAATGCTGTTCTGCATGTGAGCCACACAGACACCATCTGCTCCATGTGGTTTGGAATGGAAGAGGCTGAATGGTATCCATCAGCCTGCCCTGGGCCTGCTTTATGCACCTCCCACTTAGTTGACTAAGAGGGACCTTCTTGCAACATCTTTAGCGAGGAACTCAGCTGGTATAAGCATTGGCATGTTCTCTAGCTCCAGTGCCACAATAAGTCTGTGCCCAAGAGATCCAAAGTAGACCATGGGCATGTACTGGACCACCCATACTCCCCCCTGCACTCCATGTATGGGTAGTGGGGGGGCCTCAGAATATTTTTGAAGACCAAGGATCTACAACGTTGCGTAGCCAAAGTTCACCTCTAACATCAATGGAACGTGGTGCTCCGCAGCTTCCACGTCGGTTATTGCCAATAGTGCCATTTGTCCCCTCATGATACGCGGAACAAGCATCACTAGTGATTGGATTCGAATATATTATAGACACCCTAATGTAAAGAGGCCTTTCAGAGTTGCCCAGAGCTGCAATCACAATTCTGCTCGTTGTCATTGGAAACAGTCAACAAGCTTGTCATCAGACACACCCGTAATAGCTTAGCTCCTATATTGCAGTAGTTTGGGTTTTCATACATCAGATTACATGTATGCTAATCACCAGATAAAACTCTGTACTGACCGATAATTAGTAAAGAATGCTGATAGATTTCAGCTCTGAGGTTCTGCAGAATAGTGAGTGCAGCTCTGGGGTATAATACAGGATGTAACTCACGATCAGTACAGGATAAGTAATGTATGTACACAGTGACTCCACCAGCAGGATAGTGAGTGCAGCTCTGCAGTATAATACAGGATGTAACTCAGGATCAGTACAGGATAAGTAATGCATGTACACGGTGACTCCACCAGCAGAATAGTGAGTGCAGCTCTGGAGTATAATACAGGATGTAACTCCGGATCAGTACAGGATAAGTAATGTATATTACACAGTGACTCCACCAGCAGAATAGTGAGTGCAGCTCTGGAGTATAATACTGAATATAACTCATGATCAGTACAGGATAAGTAATGTATGTATATAGTGACTTCACCAGCAGAATAGTGAGTGCAGCTCTGGAGTATAATACAGGATGTAACTCAGGATCAGTACAGGATAAGTAATGTATGTACACAGTGACTCCACCAGCAGGATAGTGAGTGCAGCTCTGCAGTATAATACAGGATGTAACTCAGGGTCAGTACAGGATAAGTAATGTATGTACACAGTGACTCCACCAGCAGGATAGTGAGTGCAGCTCTGCAGTATAATACAGGATGTAACTCAGGGTCAGTACAGGATAAGTAATGTATGTACACAGTGACTCCACCAGCAGAATAGTGAGTTCAGCTCTGGAGTATAATACAGGATGTAACTCAGGATCAGTACAGGATAAGTAATGTATGTACACAGTGACTCCACCAGCAGAATAGGGAGTGCAGCTCTGGGGTATAACACAGGAGCAGTACAGGATAAGTAATGTATGTACACAGTGACTCCACCACCAGCAGAATAGTGAGTGCAGCTCTGGAGTATAATACAGGATGTAACTCAGGATCAGTACAGAATAAGTAATGTAATGTACACGGTGACTCCACCAGCAGAATAGTGAGTGCAGCTCTGGAATATAATACAGGATGTAACTCAGGATCAGTACAGGATAAGTAATGTATGTATACAGTGACTCCACCAGCAGAATAGTGAGTGCAGCTCTAGAGTATAATACAGGATGTAAATCCGGATGAGTACGGGATAAGTAATGTATGTACACAGTGACTCCACCAGCAGAATAGTGAGTGCAGCTCTGGAGTATAATACAGGATGTAAATCCGGATGAGTACGGGATAAGTAATGTATGTACACAGTGACTCCACCAGCAGAATAGTGAGTGCAGCTCTGGAGTATAATACAGGATGTAACTCCGGATGAGTACAGGATAAGTAATGTATGTATACAGTGACTCCACCAGCAGAATAGTGAGTGCAGCTCTGGAGTATAATACAGGATGTAACTCCGGATGAGTACGGGATAAGTAATGTAATGCATTTAAAAACGTAGTCTGCCCCTTGTGTATTAATTCATCAGGCATTGTAATGCAACCCAGGTTCATTAGAAAGTTTTCTGGCTGACTATCACTGTGCCCCCGAGGATGATGTGGCATCTAGGGCCACATCATTATTATTATTGTATGCTACATGGGGAAAGAGAGGGTCCACGTCTTTAACAAACACGGGTAAGTTCATTCCTTTTATGATGCCAACCCGTTTAACAGGCTATTCAAACTGCCATAAATAACACATAATTGTGGGATAAAAGTGCTCATATATACTTTGAGCATCAATTTTTCATGTTTTTTCAGTATCTCTGCTAGCTGTCACGGAATGACACAAGATGACAATCGTTCCTGGTCACCATCACTGGACTCATTCTAGAAATCACATCTCCCTTGTGTAAGGAGTTAGGGACAAATGTCTTCATAATAGTACAGATAAGCACTCCTTGGTAGTAAATGGTTCCCATTCACTGACAGCAAGAAGACCCCTTGACAGACAGGAGTGGGGACTAACAGGGACTATAGAGCTGGAGCTGCGGCTGTATTTGAGGGGGTTCTTCAGTTCACCCCTATAACATTGTAAGGACAGCGCTGTGACACATAACAGGCTACCAGGCAGTCTGCGAAGGAGTACGGCGGCTCCCTGCGCCCATAAAGCTGCACACAGCGCAGCCGACTCATCCCGTCACTCCCCGTAATGCTTCTCTCTTACCTGCTACAGCCCGCAGCCTTTGTGTGGGAAGGTAAAGGGCTGTGGCCGGAAGTCAGGCTTCTGATTGGCTGCAGCGCTGCATGACGTAACCAATAAGCCACACACCCGGGAGTTGTAGTTCTATCAACAGCCGTTCTCCCTTCTCACAGGCTAATACCGGCCGTAGGACTTCAAATCCCATAATACTCTACGTTAATTTTTTCAAGCTCTGGGCCTACGTCACTTCCGTTTACTAATACCCTTTGGGAATTGTAGTTTTTTTCTTTTCGGCAATACATTAGTCTGAAGGGGCAAATGGACTACAATTCCCAGATGCCTTTGCAGCAGAGGCCGGTGGATATCCTGCTGTTATGGGGGTTGTAGTTCTAAATGAAAGCCTGCTAATCCTGCTCTTATGATGTGGGATTTGTTTGGAGCACCATGATAGATAATGGCAGTGACCATTGAGAATTGGTGAATACGGAACCGGTTTGAATACCCTGCTTTGTAGGATGCATGCTGGGTATTGTAGTAGTGGTACAGCAGCAGGACTACAAGTCCCAGCATTCTCAAGATTGTCAGTGCAACTGAGAAACAAGGGATCAGGTAATGTGTGTGCAGAGCATGAGGTGTCATGTCCTTATTGTCATGTGTGTCATCCTGTGTGTGATGTGTGGAGATGGGAGGGACACATACTATATAGGTTGCTACGGCAACAGCCCCCAGCTGGACGCTAATCGCACAGTTTTTGGATGGAAGCAACATTTTTTCATCCGCTGACAGAAAGCGGAGATCTTAAAAATGACGAAAAATGGAAACGCAAAGATGGTTGCATAATGAGAAGTTATGCACTTCGAGAAGAATCTGCCCCGCAATAATCGTGGACCGCGCACTTCCGTATGGCGCCTGTTCACATCTGCGTCGGAGGGTCCACTTGGAGCTTCCGTTGCAGATCTGCGTTAAAACTGTAGTAGTGCGAACGATGTGTAACGAAGGGGCGTCTCTAAGTATTGTGGCCGCCGTCACACGGACGTATCTGCATGTGCAGGGTGGGCTGCGATGCTGAGCGCGATATCGCGTTAGCGCACGTGCAATATACCGGCAGATGGGAGGCATTTTTCTGTACAAAAAAAAACAACGCCCCCCATCACTGCAGCGAGTTTGCAATCAGCAAGCGTTTCCCATTACTTTTGTTTTTTTTCCCGCTATTTTCAGACAAGTGTATTGCCACACGTCCGTAAAACGAACCCAATATGTAACATGCAGCGCAAATATGGCCTTGTGAACCCAACCTCAGGGCGGCCTCACACGGGCGTGTTTACATGCAAAATTTGTGCGCGATATTCAGAGAATATAACCCATTGATTTCACAGTGTCCGCGTGACCTTTTTTTGTGCGCGCAGAAAAAAACAGCGTGCTCTACTTTTGTGCGCAATGTCACTGCTGTCCATTTGTAAGCAGCAATCGGTGGAGGACTACCGGCGCTTCAGCGCTGGATCGCCGGGCGAAAAAGAGGAGATGCGTACCGATCCTCTTTTTTTATGGTTTATGATGTTTTTAGATGCGGTGTTTTTGTTGTTTTTTTTTTTTGTTTTTTTTTTTTTTCCCCCCATTTTTTGGATATCCCCATTAAGCAGCTGGCATTTTTGCAGCCTCTTGTCAAATTCCCTACCGCTGTAGAGCCGATGTCATATTTGTCACCGCAGTTGTGCAAATATGGTGGACAATATGATGGGCTTCTTACAAAGACGGTATCATTGGCATACAAGCCCAGTGTGGAGCCCCGTCCGAATAAGAGGAAACCCCCCTGTAGAGTCAGTCTCCACCATGTACCGTCCCTGAACCCCTCTTCACCTCCTCGCCCCCAGGGCTCCCCCGCTGCCTCTTTCCAGAGCTGTACATTGAAGCTGTTGGGCCCTAGTGCAAAATCTGTGACGGGGCCCCCTAATAATACTTAGTTTATAGTATTTTATCCCCATGTGGGTAAGTGAGACCTTTATGAGCCTCCAGGGCCCGGGTGTGACTGCATCCTCTGCATCCGCTATGGTCATGCCCCTGCCTGTCTCTCCTCAGGTTCTACCGGTAGACATTTACCCAACACCCTCCTGTTATCCAAAGTTTTAGGCATCACAACTAGAGATGAGCGAGTATACTCGCTAAGGCACTACTGGCTCGAGTAATGTGCCTTAGCCGAGTATCTCCCTGCTCGTCCCTGAAGATTCGGGGGGCGGCGCAGCTGACAGGTGAGTTGTGGTGGGGAGCGGGGGAGAGAGGGAGAGAGAGATCTCCCCTCCGTTCCTCCCCTCCTCCCCGCCCCCTGCCGGCCCCCAAATCTTTGGGGACGAGTGGGGAGATACTCGGCTAAGGCACATTACTCGAGCCAGTAGTGCCTTAGCGAGTATACTTGCTCATCTCTAGTCACAACCATAGAGAGTTGTTTTTGCCATAATTTCCCTAAATCCAATCAAAAATCATAAAACTGTTAATAAAATAGTAAAACCCACAACCATAAATGTGTGAACGCCCCTTCTCGGATGACCATAGTATTTAGTATGTACTAGAGCGGTTGTGTGCTCTGATCCCAGCTTATACCCTCCCAACCCCCTGTACCTATCCCTGACCCTTATTTAGGGTGTAATCCTATATGGGTCGGCGCTTTCTTCTATTTTAGTGTAGGGTTGTCCTTCTAATCTTGTTACTCATGTTTTGGTTGGTCTGTCTGTCAATAGCCAAGTGGTATGACCCATATAATTCTACATAGACAGTGAAGCTTCTATAGGAGGAGATCAGTAGGTTCAGGGCATGGGTCATGACGCTCCACGGTCATTAAAGGGGCTGTACCACAATACACTTTTAGCATCTATTTGTACGATGTGATAAGAGTCTGATTGGCGGGGTCTCACCGCTGACGACCCCACCAGTCCTGAGAGTGGGGGTTCTGTGTCCCCCTCTGCTCCTAACTGCGGGTTCACTACACACTTGCAGTGGAGAAGAGATTAAATGGCGTGGCGGTTGCACACGTGCGGTGCCATTCCATTCCTTCCAATGGGATTGCTGCAGATAACTGCTACCGGCGATTTCTGTCAGCCCCATTGAAATGTATGGAGCTGTGCCGCACATGTTCGGACGCCGCGCCATTCAGTCTTCCCCCTCACTGCGTAGGGTGCAGTGAGCCCATAGGCGGGGAGATCAGATACGGGAACCCATTTTCAGGGTCAGTGGGAGTCTCAGTGGGTAGACCCCCACCAACCAGGCTTATCACCTATCCCATGGATACCAGTTAATCTGTAACAGAATGAAGACTAGGAGACCACATGATAAGGAGGCTGGACTGACAGCTTGGTTTTCATCCCTTCCAGAACATTCTATTCAGCTAATCTATGCCCACAACAAAGACACTTTATTGTGGTGATAAGTTAGCTGATAAGGTGGTGCAGGAGAGGAGAGAGCAGAGGGAAACCAAGCTGTTCAGCTTCACTGATGGATCTCATATTAACCCTTTGCAATCCAATTTTGGATTCAGGGTTTCCTAGGGGGCTTTCTCTTTCTGCCATTATACAATGCCACCATCTGCTGGCTAGTGCCAGTACTTCGGTATAGGACATGCTGGAGAGGCACCCAGCAACAGAACAGCAAGTAATATACAGTAAGAATACCCTGCCGGACGTCTTCCAACATCGGAAGTTGTACAGCCTTCAATCAGAATGTCTTTAGACGTCGGACAGTGGATTGGAAATGGTTAAGACTTTAGACTGCAGTTTCTATATACAGTGATATGTAGAAGCTGCAGAAGACAAATGGTGTGAAAGGTTTTAATTAAAACATTCGTAAAAAATGAAAAATACACGTATTTAAGTAAAAAAAAATGCCCCCAAAGATGTCCATAGCCTTTAAATTACATTTTGCATCTTAGAGCCTGTGTGACCGATATGTGAAACCTTATAGCAAGTATGTTAATATGATTTTTGTTCCCTTTTGACTCAAAGTACTAGTAGGTAGAGAAGTCCAATGCCTTCTGGAGAACCAACACTGAATAAATAGAACTGGTATCATAGGTAGGTAGTGGTTCACCACCACTGGATAAAAATGGTGTACAGGTATGTCTAAAATATGAGCTAACCAGGAGGCAATGATTCTCTTTCAGGTACTTTGGCAGCTGAACTTATGGAACAGTTGGATGAGCTTACAAATCCTTAGGTAAGAACCTACAATAAAAAAGTTGTTTTTTTTCTAAGTCTGTTTTACTTAATTTATTTCACACATCTTACACTCTACAATGGCAGGATAATCTAACATTATGTATCCCGTACAGTTAGCGCCATAAAAAAACAATGCCAAAACTGTCTTTTTTTTGTCACCACCGCTCCCCCCAAAAATGAAATTGATCAAAAAGTTCTATGCATCCCATAGATACTAATTAAAACTACAGCTTGCCCAACAAAAAAAAAAACAAGCCCTCACACCGCTCAGTGAACGGAAAAATAAAGTTACAGTCGTCAGATTGAGTCAAAAGCAATTTTTTTTTAATGTTTTTATTTTTTAAGTAGTAAAACGTAACAAAAGATAATCTCATTTTTTCGCCCTACCACAAATGCCATAAAAATGGTGCAATTGAATATTTTCTTCATTTCACTCCACTTTAAAGTTTTTTTTTTTCCATTAAATGGTACCATTAAAAATTACAACTTGTTCTTCAAAAAAACCCCCCAAAAAAACCAAGCCCTCATACAGAGCCGTGTTGACAGAAACATTAAAAAAGTTATTGTTCACAGAGCTCAGGGATGAAAAGGCGAAATGAGAAAAGAAAAATTGGCTGTCTCCAATGTTACCGATGTTCATAAGGCAGGCAATGCCCGACAAAAAGTATACTTCAAAAATACTTTTTTTTCCTGACTTTTTGGAACTCATCAAGACTGATTATGTTCATTTATTTAGGTTTTACGTTAAAGCTAAAAATACCGGCCCGGCACTGTCATTCTATTACACCCTGCCGTAGACAGGGTGTAATAGTAATTCTACTGTGGTAGGCCTGGAGACCTTTAATAGGCCACCAGCTGCAATGACAGCCAAACGGAGTTGGGGTTCCAACCCAGCGATCAGACTCCCACCGATTAGAAGGTTAGAGAGGCTGGATAGGGATAAGGGATAACTTTTTATCTTGGTGTAACCCCTTTGTTTTCTGTTGCTTAACAAATTTCCTATTTCTTTCTCTGTAGGACGCGTTTTTGCAGAATCATGCCTAGCTGTTTGGTAAACCAATGTGTTAGCAAAACTGGAAGAAAGGGCCAAAGTGAGCAGATAATTTTGCACCCCTTTCCGAAGGATGTGTCAAGAATAATAGTTTGGCTGCAGCAGACCGGTCAGATCTTTAAAGATCTCAATGCTTTGGCGCAGAAGATCTTAGATGAAAACAAGCAAAACAAATATCGCCTGTGCTCGTGCCACTTCACTCCAGACTCGTATATTATCAATGTCAACCATCATGGAAAATCTCTGCGAGTCGATGCTATACCAACTATTTTTCCAGTCGTCAAAGAAGGAGAATGTATTATCGAAGAAAATTTGAAGAAAAGCCGCGCAAGAAGGCGGAAGAAACCGGATATAGCCTGCGACGGCATCCAGCAGTCTTTAATACAGCTTCCAATTAATGACAGACTAAAATTTGAAGAATTGCTTCAGGATGTAGAATTGACAAAAATTGGATTTTGTAGCATCGGAACACAGACCGATTACACACTAGTAAATTCAGTTCTTGTTTTCAAGGAAGACCAAACAATGGGATCCAATGTTCTGGATGGACCGTTGACGCCCGGTAAGTATCAACATTTTCAGTTATTGTCTGTTTAGTCCAGTTTCGTCATTCATAGCACCACTGCAAACAAAGGCAACGTTGGGTGAGTGACAGTTGCATTATGCGTAATGGGTGTTGTGAGACTCGATGTTCTTCAGGCAAGTACCTGGAAATGGTTCAGACAGACACAGTGGCGTAACGATGGTGCCATTTGTCTCTGGATGCCAGACAACAAAACGGAGCTGCTCGTGCTTAGTGTCAATCCTTTTTACCGGTAGGGTCTGTCGGGGGGCATCCTGAACCTGGTCACCTTGTGTACGTGCCACCACGCATCCACTGGTCCCAACACCTCCTAAGGCCACTTGCACACACAGCGTCGGTAAAATGCCGTGGCGTTTTTACTGCATTTTTGAGCTGCGTTTTGGTACACACTGAACGGCGGTCAACAGCATTTTTTAATGCACCCCATCATTGTAATGGGTGTTGAACTGTGTTAAAAAAAACTTAAACACACAAAAATAGACCAGACAGTGCTTGAAAACCGTGGCGTTTCTAACGCTAGTCTGCGAAGCCCCATTAAAATCAATGGAGGCGTTGTACAGCATCTCAAACGCCACGGTAAAGGCTGTAAAAAGCTTGTGCAAGAGTGGCCTAACAGTCTGGTCAGACGCTCCTCTCTACTGGTGGTCTGTAGGGGGCGTCCTGAGCCCGGTCACCTTGTGTGCCCTCACACATCCACTGGTCCCAACACCTCCTAGCAGTCTGGTCAGACGATCCTCTTTGCTGGTGGTCTGTCGGGGGGTCCTGAGCCCGGTCACCTTGTGTGCCCTCATACATCCACTGGTCCCAACACCTCCTAACAGTCTGGTCAGAATGGCTGGTGGGGGACATTTCATCAATACGACCATCCAGCTTCTCACATCCCAATAATGCGCCCCTCTCAGACTCTGGTAACGGGGTGAAATCTCTTCTCTGCGTCGTAGAGGCGTCTAGTGGTCAACAAGCTCTACACAAGCGGAAGAAGAGGTCACTAAACACAAGGAGCCTCCGAAAGCCTCTTATAGGCCAAGAGGGGAACCACTTTTAGGGCCTCAGGTGACAAGACCGTTCATCTAATCACCACAACTCTCATCATTTACATATCTGCCTGAGATGGAACTGCAGGGCGGGTTTTGCAGCAAAATGACAATTTCTTCTAGGGGCCGGATTTTTTGACAATGGGTGTATATAAAATTGGTTATGTTATCAATATTTTAAACCTGTTAGACCTGGAAAACCACTTTATTGAGAACCTTTTTTTTTTTTTTTTTTACTAATGCCATCAAAACTCATGAAGCCAATACAGATGGGTTTTAGGATAGATATCGACTTTTGAAGCAGCATATCACTGATCAACACCAGCGGGAAGACCTATATAATCTTGGCCCACTGGATGAGGAAGATGTTTTTTTTTTTGCATTATTCCTAGCTGAGCAAAGAAACCCCTCTGTGCACAAATATAAAGAACATTGTCAACAGCCCAACAGCCGTTAAAAGGTACCCATTTTATTTTTGAAGTACTTCATGCTGATGAATTACTTAAAGGGAATGTGTCAACAGAAAATTACCTAATATATAAATCACATTTTTGTGCCAAACTTCAAAAATAATGGGCAGTGCTGGCCTTTCCCTTCCTTGAGATCCAGCTCACTCCCTGCTTCTATATTGACATACTTTGAAGTTTGACTCCGAATGGCTCTCTGAGTCACCTGGGCCGGACCATGCTGGCCTCTCCCCACCTACATCCTCTAGAGTGCCAGCTGTCTCCTTGTACACACGCAGAGACAGAGCTGTCACTCTCGCGGAAGTTTGTGGGGAGAGGCCAGCGTGGCCCGGCCCACGTGACTCAGAGCGCCATTCGGAGTCAAACTTCACGGTACATACCGGTCCCAGGTTCATTCAGCATAAACCTGGTGACAAATTCCCTTTACGTAATACATCACAGCAGAGTACTTCCTAAAACTAATACAAAATACATTAATAAGTTACAAATAGATTAAAAAAAACATTTTTATTATTACTAGTTGTAAAATGGACAATCCTCTTAACTATTTATATACCTGCCTCATTCCCCCTAACTATTTATATACCTGCCTCATTCCCCCTAACTATTTATATACCTGCCTCATTCCCCCTAACTATTTATATACCTGCCTCATCCCCCCCTAACTATTTATATACCTGCCTCATTCCCCCTAACTATTTATATACCTGCCTCATTCCCCCTAACTATTTATATACCTGCCTCATTCCCCCTAACTATTTATATACCTGCCTCATTCCCCCTAACTATTTATATACCTGCCTCATTCCCCCTAACTATTTATATACCTGCCTCATTCCCCCTAACTATTTATATACCTGCCTCATCCCCCCCTAACTATTTATATACCTGCCTCATCCCCCCCTAACTATTTATATACCTGCCTCATCCCCCCCTAACTATTTATATACCTGCCTCATCCCCCCCTAACTATTTATATACCTGCCTCATCCCCCCCTAACTATTTATATACCTGCCTCATCCCCCCCTAACTATTTATATACCTGCCTCATCCCCCCCTAACTATTTATATACCTGCCTCACTCCTCTTAACTATTTATATACCTGCCTCATTTACTATACAATTGCATACCAGAAACATAAAAAACTTCCATAGTCTGACCTTTCCCCTTTGGTCGTTCTGAAAGGCAAGTCATGGTGAATACTACGTGATGTTTCTGAAAAAGTGAACGTTACTGTGGATGATCTCAGACTGCTTAAAAATGATACTTCATCCATGAGGACTTCTAGAGCACTGATTCTTCCTCCAAAGCTCAGCAACCAAGGAAGGCCAAACAGGATATGGACTGACATGCCAGAAGTCATGGGACAGGAACTCCTTTTGTAGTACCCCCCCCCCCCCTTCCCCCTCATAGACCAGTGAAGTGCAGCAATCTGACATGGCATCAATTCCACAGGTGGATTGAAGACGTCTGGAGGAATGTTGCCATCTACAGCTCCGTAGTATTTTTAGTGCAGGTTCTCAGGTGCAAGTGGACCTCTTCACCATATCCCAGAAATGCTCAATTGGACTGAAGTCAAAAGAATGGGCAGGCCACACCACTCGTAGGAACGCTCAAGAATGCTCCTCGAATCAGTTTTGGATCACTTGGGCAAGGTGCATTATCCTGCTGGAACATCCCATCATTGTGGGGGGTGCATGAAGTCCATGGGGGGCTGAAAATGGTCACCAAGCAGTAAAACATACCGGTCAATGATGTGTTTAGGCGGACCAGTACACCAAACGCATGCCATAACAACACGCCCAACACCAGTATGGAACCACCACCAGCCTGCACAGTACCTTGTTGACAATTGAGGTTCATGGAGTCTGCACTACATATGATCCCTGCCATCATCCCAAAACAATTGATACCATGACTCATCAGACCATGCCACGTATTGCCAGTCCTCTAGGGCAGTGTCTCTCAACTCCAGTCCTCAGGGACCCCCACGAGGTCATGTTGTCAGGATTTCCTCAGTGTTGCACAGGTGATGTAATTATTGTTGGTACCTCAGACATTGCCACAGGTGTTCTTACTATAGGATATCCTGAAAACATGACCTGTTGGGGGTCCCTGAGGACTTGAGGGGAGAAACACTGCTCTAGGGTCTAGTTTGCAACTTCAAGAGCACAGGTGAGGCACCATGTCCGCTGTCATGATGTTAACAGAGGCTCTCTGGTGGGTCTTCTGCTCTCACATCACATGGAAGCTAAAGAACGCTGCACTGACCTGCGGGATATCCGTGTGGGGCCCCATGCATTGAATGTGATTTCTGCCAGTCTCGCTTATGGGTTCTTATGGATGATTCTAGCCAGACACCGCCAGTCACTATCATTAGGCGCCGGTGGAGCTGTCTACTATGGGTCGTAATGCCTTCCATGACATCTTCCTGATACACACTTAACACAGTGGATCGAGGAACGTTAAATGCCCTTACAACTTCGGAAATGGAATGTTTCATTCATCTGGCGTCCACTTTTATGCCTCACTCGATCTCCGATGACTTACCTTGAACACGTTGGCCAGCATTCAGCCTTGCTCACAAGATAACTCCTCACAACTTATACAGGTATTGGCGCTCTCAAACTGGCACTTGAGGTAACGCCACTTCATAATTTACATACTGCTATCCCAGGACTTTTGGCGTGTCTGTGTCAAAAGACAATTTATTGATTTAGAGCCATAGCACCTCCGAGTGTTTAATTGAGTCTAAGATGATGCAAATGTATAAGTTCTCTTAGGGCGCTATTACACAAGCGCTAAAGGCAGCCGCTAGCGCTTTTGTGTTCCCAACAATTGTTAGGCAGCACCCGTAAGCACTGGTGCCACCTGGCATTTAGCGCTATTAAGCTGTAACAGTGCTAATTGCCCGTGCTTACGAGTGCTGCTCAACAATTGCCGGGAAAACACTAGCGCTTGTATAATAGGCAAGGCGAAGGGTGGGAAGCATGGGGAAGAGGGGCATGAGTGGAAGAGAGAGAGAATAGGGAAGAGGAAAAAAAGGAAAAGGGTTTAAATTGTATGTCGGTGAATTGGGGGATGGGATAGTTTGAGTTGTGAAGGGGTTAACTGTTGAGCAGGGTTCTGAATTCCATTGAGTCCTGAAATTCAATCCTATAACACCATGTTTTTGAAAATGTTGCCTGTGATTCTTTAATAGAAGCTGTGAAGTCCTCTCTCCCCACGAACTCCTCTACTGTGTTGAACCATAGTGAAATAGAGGGTGGGGAAGTTTGTTGCCATCATTTTTGGATACAGGTTCTTGCTGCGTTAACCTGATGGCGCTCTAACGAGTGATTCTTTGCGGACAAACCCAAACTATCTGAAGTAAGGTTTCTTGCTCCAACCCACATCTCCATCAGAGTGAAACCATGATGGTATCATTTTATGTAAATTGGAGGGCACCCTGTACCCCTGAGAGAGCATCTTGAATCCTGCTTCTTGAATTCTACTAGAGATACAAGATGTGTGATAGTGTAAATTTTGCCTTTCTGCTCCATCATGAGTGGCAGTAACAAATCTTTCTCAGGACTCTGAATGTAGTTGGGGTTTGGAGCACCGGAATGGGCGATTAGGATATTGTAGTTACCTAAGAGGGTACGTTGGGTGGAATCTTCTTCACTGCAGATAAATTCGAAAGGCATTTTCGTCCTTGAAAATTCTGATGGGTGAGGTAGGGATGTAAGGAAGTGTCTGGGTTGGATGATGTGCCAAGACGGCAGAGGGATCGGATCTATTATTCCTCCCAGTGTGTCTGCAGAAAGCCAACATCTCTCTAGGAGAAAGTGGTGGCCTCTAAATCGGTTGTTAGAGAGCCATTGGCGAAATACCTTGCTTTCCAGGCCAGGTGGGAAGGCCGGCTTACTTAGGGTAGGAAACAAAGGGGAGGTTGTGGGAGAGACACCCGGTCTGGGGAAGACCTGAGCGGTAACCTTCAGGGCCTTATTTCACTTTTAATTATTGTTTCCTTTGAACAAACGTTTATGGTGTACTCAAGGATTATTTTATCTAAATATGTTTACGATTGTGTGCTGATTGATTTCTTAAGATATAATTTTAGCTGGTGGAATCCATTTAAAAGCTGAACATTTTTTTTCTACCCTTGGCCACCACTTGGGATGGTTTTGTAGCTTACTGCATACTGTTGCTGTTCTTTTTTCTTTCAATGTATGCAGTAAGCTCCCTCTAGTGGTGGCTGCAGGTAGGAGGAATGTTGGCTTTTAAATCTCTTTGCAGGGCAAAGAACTCTGTGTTAGGAAAATAGAGCTAATACCTGCTATAAAGATATAAAGCTGAGTGTTGGGGATCCTGAGCATGGACCCCCGCTAATCAGCTATTGACCTATCTTGAGGATAGACCCTCATTACTGTAAGGGGCTAAATGCCCAGAATACCCCTTTAATGTCATGACGTATTATCACTTTTCTAGATGCTTCAGTTACGTCTTTGCGTCTGATGTCCCAGTTGAAGATGCAGATGGAGTCTTCGTTACAAGAGGTAATATGTTATGCCAGATGCTGTCCTTCTCAACACAACTCCCCTTGGCTGGTGACCACTTCCAATGCCATCCATACGACCTGATAGGGTTAACGTATAAGGCTCATCCAGTTGTTAAGACCCCCTTAGCTGGGCTGGTCTGCTTACTGTCGTTGAACGAAAACATTTCTGTTTACACAGAGAAGCTGAAGGCCTGCCCTAGAACTGCTAGCTGTAGCCATTAATATTTGCACCCTTTTTGATGTACAGCCTGGCTTAGGATCTTACTAGAGCTATTACTCCTTCAGTAGTCTTTGCTCCTTTATATCTAAGGTTCCAATCAGATTTGAGGACGTGGCGGTGTACTTTTCGGCAGAGGAGTGGGAGAGTTTGGTACTTTCGGAGAGGCTGCTGTACATGGACGTCATGCTGGAGAACTTTTACACCCTTTCCTCTCTGGGTAAGACCCTATGGTTATAAGGGGAATTAGTTTTTGCAACATTATCCCTCCATAATAATGACTGTGTGTGTGGGTGGTGGGGTGAGGGGTGGGGGGGGGGTGGAGTGGATGTGCCAGAGGTCCTGTATGTGGCAGGGAGACAGAAGTGCTTCACACTTCTTTCTTCCCCGTCACCCTGCCACATACAGGACCTCTGGCACATCCAAAAATTTTTTGGAATTGTCACCCCCAGGCATCCTGTTGTGTTCAATCCAGCCCCCACACCAGTATTTTTCCATGTTCTTTTCGCTATACTCGCGCCAACCGTGGTGGAGCGTCATCTGGTTGGCAGCACCTCCATCCTTTGAAACACTTCGTACTGCAGAACTATTTCTTCACTCTCACTGGGTTTTGCTCTACCCTTCTTTTTCATCTCTTTTACTCACAAATGTATTATGTGGGCTGTTGGTGGCCCCTCAGTCAGGACTCACTGATCAAGAATTAATGGTGTTTGGTACCCATATTATAATCGGTGAATTCAGATTGTAGGCCCCAATGGGGACAGGGACCATAATGATGACTGTACAGCGCTATGAAATCTGTACGCACTATATAAATTAATCAAATCTATAATTATGTCATCACTTCTGATGGTTCTAAAACCCTTTTAAATACTTATGTCATCAGTGGAGGTCATCACCAGGAGGTGATACTGCATTTGACTGATCTACGTAGCCCCTTCACTCTACTAATATATGAGAAGCTCCGCAATTAAAGCCCAAAACGGGCAGGGATGACACAAAAAAAGAACCCATTATTTGAATGGCTCCATTCATACGAGTGATTTTTCGCTCAGACCGACGTCCTATTGTTGTGTGAGTCTTACATGAGAATAGGGCATATGTCCGGCGTCTCGCACAGCATACAGGCGGAGTATCTCAAGCGCAATTTTCTCTCAACCATATGAGTATGGCCTTAAGGAGAAGTGAACATCCACCACTGTCTTCCAGCTGTCATTATTTTTTGTGGGTTTTTTTGCCCTTCAATGTAGTTGTATAAGGCATTATTCACGTAGACCCCCCCAGTTCTACCAACAGAACAAGTTAAAAAATAATCACTGTATGTCCTATTATTTTCGCAATTCATGTTATTTTCTATGGGAGCATTTCAGAAAACGGATCACACTTGCATGCCTGTGCAATTCATTTTTAAGGTATGTTACTATGGTGACCACATAGGAAAAAAAAAAGAACCAGAACCTTACGATTTTTTGGAAGCGCCTGAATTAGGATTTATTTTTGTGTTCCCCGTGTAGCAGGATAACTTTTATTCTAGATATACAATGTTTGTTGTTTTTCCTATGTCCCACTACTTTGCTCAATACGCACATCCTGGGATAAACTGTTCCAGAAGTTTCCATCCTCCCAACCTAGGTTGAAGTTTAACTGCTGACAATAATGTTATGTCTCATTTGCTTCTATAGGCTTTATGTATGAAAAACCTGAAATCATCTCCATAATTGAAAAATTTCAAGAACTTTGTCATACGGCAGGTAAGTAGGAGAGATTAAAGGAAATCTGTCATCTGAGTCTTGTAGATTCCTTGACCTCACAGGTTTTGAGTATTTGTACCACAGTTTACAGCTCCTTATCCACTTCTCCCAGGCTGCACCTTCCACAGTTCGCTTGCAATCTTCAGATAGACTTCATGCTATTGTGATTCTTAAAGTGGTGGATCCGCTAGGTCTGAACTTGGCCGTAGAGATTCTAAAGAGCTCACTTGCTCAAGCTTGGGGAACCCCCACCCCAACACAAACTCATCAGGATAAAAACCACATTACTCAAGTTCTTGGCAAACGTCTTTAGATTTAAGCCAGAATTGCACATAAAGTAAAGAGGAGACTAACCCCATGAAGATGCTGCATTCTAGGAGCAATGACCCACCTTGGCCACCTACCTTTCAAGGACTGACCATGTCTGCCAGCCTTTGAATACAGGAACTCTTGACTTAAACATTTAACTCTGTGCTTATTGATTGAAGACCCTTCTCTCGTCTCCCTTTATAGGAAAAAGTGCACTTTGCTGGTAGACCTTCCTTGCCTACATGAAATTCTCTCCTTGGTTGGTTGGATTTCTACAGAGTACATAAATCGAAGGTGAAATATATGAATCTTCTGTTTTTCTGTTCCAGATGTGCAGCCCATCACAATGAAGGAGGAACCTGAGTATTATTTAGAGACTGATGTGTCCACTAGATATTGGAGAGCGGAAAGTCCTGTGTGCAGCAAACAGGAACTTTTGTTACAAGCGCAGATGTGTAATGGAGTTGAGCAGCCGGTCTATCATTCAGAAGACTCTACAAGACCAGACGCGGTAGACCAACGTTTTTATAATGGTAATTTTGTTTTATATATTTTTAAAAATCTTTGACATTTAACTATGCATTCTACTGTGTTTTCCCCCAAAATAAGCCCTACCCTGGTTTTCGGGGGGTGGGGTTGAAATATGAACCCTCCTCTTAAAATAAGCCCTAGATAAACTACATGTAAAAAACAACCCAAAACAATACTCAACTAGCAGCCGACGTTCGGGTCCCTTGCGCTGGGCTGTGGCGCTACTGCAGGCTTCAGTGTCCTCCTGCATGCTGACAAAGCAGTTCTTCCTAGTAGTGGGGCTTGAATACCCCGCCTCTAGCAAGCTAATGCTCTGATTGGTTAATCGAGCGCCGCTTCAGCCAATGAAAGTCGACACTGGATTAACCAATCACAGCCATTCAATGATGTCATTCAATGAATGGCTGTGATTGGTTAATTGAGCGGCCACTCTTATTGGCTGACGCGGCGCTCGTTTTGATGCCGGAGGCTGGGTATTCAAGTCCTGCTACCAAGAAGAGCTGCACTGTCGGTGTGCAGGAGGACATGAAAGTATTATAAGACACACCCCGAAACTAAAACACAGTGCCTCTTTCGAGGCAAAAATTAATATAAGGCAGTGTCTTATTTTCGGGGAAACTCTGTAGTATGCATATTCCACCATAAACAGAACCTGTCATGTTATTCATGAAATTTGATCCGTGGACAGCATGTTGTAGTGTAGGAGGAGCTGAGCAGGTTTTTTTTTTTTTTTTTTTTCATAGAATCATATAACTTTTAGTTGTTCTTTTTTTTAAATCTTAGTTCCTGCTCATCCTGGACTTAGGAGTCCAGTGGGTGTTCCTTTCAGTGACTGACACCATTCCATGTGTACCATACATAGAAGTCTGTGAATCATTGAGTAGGACCACCCACTGGACTCTAAGTCCAAAATGAGCAGGTAGGATGAAAACATTACAAGACGGGGGGCTTCCTTTTATTGCTTCTAACATTCTTTTCCCTAACTGTTCTGTAATTAAATCAAAACCCAGATCTTCTTGCCACTTATGATTCATTTTGTCCAGTATCCTTTTTGAATGAGATTTAAATGGTCACTGACTTTTCGAACAACGTGTGCCTATGTGGTAGCCTATGTGATAACTACCAAAAGTGTAATTTGCTTTATTTTTAAATAACATTTTTGTGCTGAAAATCCCTCTAAAGTGCTGACCAATAGAGGTCTCCTTTCCTTTTAATTTACTGTCCATTGCCTGTTATCAAGTGATGCTTGTCTATAGTAGCAAAGACAACCTGATAGAGAACAGGAAGTGGAGGAGAGAGTGGCTCATGTTTCCCATAGAAGTCTATGGAGAGTGGAGAAGGAGAGAGAGAGATTCAGACAAATGCTGCTGCAGCTAATAGTAAGTGTTTATTGTCTCACAACTGCAACAATCACATCTTTCCTCCATGATGCTGCTACTTATCAGAATGTGCTGCAGAGAGAGAGAAGATATCCTACTCCCTGTGTGTGTAGTGTATGGAGACATTACAGCTAGTCTCCACCCAACAGCTCAGGGACAACTAAGAATTAGAGATTGTAGAGAGGAAAATAAATGCAGGAACCAAGTCATATAATGGACCGAAATTGTGTTATTCCTCATGTGTACACAAATAACAGCTTATTCTAGAAAAGAAAGTCAGGTACACTTTAAAGATATGGTATCATTTAGTAGGCTCTTTCTTTATGTATTTATGAACCAATACAACTTTTCAAGTTCCTATACACTTAAAAATAAAGCCAAACAAAAACCCAATGGGGTCAACTGAATTCCTTAAAGGGGTTGTCTCGCGGCAAACATCAAAATTTTACATTCCCCCTGTCACCCCCCCGGCATAAAATAGCAATTTAAAGCGGTTTTTAAGCCGCTTGCTACTTACCGATCCGACGAAATATGGAGTTATAAAAATCTTCTCCCTAAGATGGCCGCCGGTCCTTTCCCAGGGATGCACCATGGGTTTTCTCCCATGGTGCACCGCAGGTCTTCTCCCATGGTGCACCATGGGCTCTGTGCGTTCCATTGCCGATTCCAGCCTCCTGATTGGCTGGAATCGGCACACGTGACGGGGCAGAGCTACGCGATGATGCGTAGAAGGGGGCGGAGCCAGAACACCGCTCGTGCCCGGACGGACCAGAAGCAGAAGACCGCACAGTGCAAGCGCGTCTAAAAACGCCAGAAGACATCAGAATTAGACAGATCCATGGCAACGGGGACGCTAGCAACGGAGCAGGTAAGTGAATAACTTCTGTATGGCTCATATTTAATGCTCGATGTATATTACAAAGTGCATTAATATGGCCATACAGAAGTATATACCCCCACTTGCTGCCGCGAGACAACCCCTTTAAGTGCATAGGGAATTCCCAACTCTCCCCCTATGAATGTTCTCGGGTAAAAAGATGGTTGGATATCAACATTCTCTGTCCCTTTTTCTCACGGGGGATAAGCCACCACCAGAGATGTCTGTCAGCAGCTTATTCCCTGTTCTCATTGAGAACACGTGCTCAGATAAGCCATGTGTATGTCGGGTTCAGAAAACTACCTGTTAGCTTAGCAGCTATTGGAGATAGATGGCAGGCTGCACTGATCAAAAACTGCAGAATTGAACTTTCCTACTAAGAATTAAGATCATTTATTAGATCTCAAAGTATTTAAAGGAAACCTTACTTTCCAGTTTGAATGAGGGTAATAAATCTTTAATTCAGACATATAAAGACTTACTTGCCTCTGAATCCAGAATACCCTTAAGTAAACATTAAAACTAGAGATGAGTGAACGTACTCGTTTAGGGCGATTTCGCAATCGATCACCGCTTTTTTCGAGTAACGGACTACTCGGGCGAAAAGATTCGGGGTTGGGGGTAGCAGTGGGGAACGGGGGGAGCTTTCTCTCTCTCTCTCCCCCCCCCCCCCCCCCCACTCCCCTCTGCTACCCCCTGCTCCACCACGCCGCCCCCCGAATTTTTTCGCCCGAGTAGCCAGTTACTCGAAAAAAGCGGTGCTCGATTGTGAAATCGCCCTAAATGAGTACGTTCGCTTATCTCTAATTAAAACCCCTGAATGGGATGCATAATACCCTTACTACTCTTTGGTTGGAGCCCCTTCTCTCATCATCGATTATAGGAAAATATTGCTCTTTGCTCATTGGCCTTCCTTGCCTACAGCTCTATCTCCGGATAGCATGTTCTTCCTACTAATCTACATGAAAATTCCATCCTGGTTGGTTGGATTTTTGCTCATCACGGCCCAAAACAACAAAGGTCACCTATGAATCTTCTGTTATTTCTGATGCAGATCTGCAACTCGTCACAGTAAAAGAGGAACCTGAGTATTATTCGGAGACGGAAGTGTCCACCAGATATTGGGGAGAAGAAAATTCTGTGTGCAGCAAACAAGAACTTCAGTTTCAAGCGCAAATGTGCAATGGGGTTGGACAGCCGGCCTATCGTTCAAAAGACTCTACAAGACAAGACCCGGTAGACCAAAGTTTCATTAATGGTAATAAGTCGTCTTTAATTTAAAAAAATATATACTTCTTATACAATCTAGAATACCTATTCCATCATAAATATATACGTTACAGGAAACCTACCAGTAGGGCCACTCGTGGCCAAAGATGGCAGTATCCCGATGCTACTCCGCAACCTAATGAAAGTGGTCTCATTGCAACTCGCAAGTTGCTAAGACTGTGACCGTGAAATCACAAGAAATCTATCTGGTTACACATTTTCATTATCAATCTATATATTTTTGCCGCATCCTGAATGATTTACACTTTGCGCAATTTATAGCTGTGAGGGTCTTTGAGAAGGGTAGGGAGTAGAGATGAGCGAGTATACTCGTTTCGAGTAATTACTCGATCGAGCGCCGCGATTTTCGAGTACTTCTGTACTCGGGTGAAAAGATTCGGGGGGCGCCGGGGCAGGCGTGGCGGATCGGGGGGTAGCAGCGGGGAACAGGGGGGAGCCCTCTCTCTCTCCCCCCACTCCCCGCTGCAACCCCCCACTCACCCACAGCGCCCCCCGAATCTTTTCACCCGAGTACGGAAGTACTCAAAAATCGCGGCGCTCGGGCGAAAAAGGGGCGTGGCCGAGTAGGCTTGCTCATCTCTAGTAGGGAGGCTTCCTTAATTTCTTTCAATATTCTTATGTCTCTTCTGTATTTGTAGATAAAAAAAAATCTTCTTGTTTGCGTCGTTTTATCTAGCATCCTTTCTGATTTCAAATCAAAATGTAACCCCTTAGTGACCAGCCATACGGGTTTCAATGGAGGTCATTAAGGGTCCTTAGATTAGGCCACTGTGTTTTTATGGCAGTCCAATTTATGGTTGGCATGAGAGTCCCGTGCGGGGGAGACCTGGGTCCTGGATGTTAGATAACAGCAGGACCCTGCACTGATGACCGAGAGCAGCGAAACCTCCATTCCCAACGGCTTAACCACTTACATGTCACAATCAATAGCTATCACAGCATATAAGCATGTGACAGAGGGAGGGGACTCCTTCTGTCATCCATTGGCACCCTGCAATGCGACTGGACGGTGCTGATGGATTCCCAAGGCAGCCAGAGGCCTCATTAATTCCTCCGAATTTGCCAGGCATGCCAGCCTATTGGACTCTTTCTTCGGCAAGGTCTGCTTGCTAGTCGTTCAAAGGTATACTATACTGCAATACATAAGTAGTACAGTGTAGTGTACCAGCAATCAAACTATCATATCTTTAAGTTCCTTGGAGGGACAAAAATGTTTAATGCAAAGAAAATGAAAAACCCCTCCACTTTTTCCTACATATTACATATTGCGACATTCACAACAATCCCTATTATACAAGTATTATGCCCGTTATGCCACATGATAAACAGCAGGAAAACATTTTTTAAAGCAGTGCAGAAATCGATATTATTCATTCATCGGCTTCCAAAAATCACAATAAAAGTGATCAAAAAGTCACCTGTAACCCAAAATGGTACAAAGGTACAAAAGGAAACTATGCCTGTTATGGGTCATGGAAAAAATCTAAATTTGGTATTGCTGTAATCGTTTTGACCCACAGAATATAAGTAATATTTCTTTTAGACCATACTGAGAACTCCATAAAAGAAAACCTAAAAATAAAATTGGGGGGGAATAGCTGTTTTTTTTTTTTTATTTGTTTTTTTTTTCTTTCCTCTCAAAAAAAAGTAAAAAGAAATAATTAAACAATACATTATAGGTACCCCAAAGTGGTTCCATTGGTAGATACAACTCGTACAACACAAACCAGGCTTCATATGGCTATTTTGACAAAAAATAAAAATGTTATGGCTCTTGCAATGTAACAATATAAAAACGGAAAAAAAATCCTGGTCGCTAAGGTGTGAAATAGGTCAGTTATTAAGGCCTATTTATTATAGTTATTAAGGCCTTATTATTATTATAGGCCAGTTACTAAGGGGTTAAATATATAGTATAATTTAGTGGTCTCTTTCCTTACATATTCATGTAATGATAGAGTGTCTGCAGGTGCCCTTACACGTAAAAGTAAAGTCGTCTGAACCCACCATTTCTAGCGGGGCTGGCTGACTGTGTATGGAGTTGTTCCAACCCTCCCCCAACAGATGATGTCAGAGGAAGGAAGCACTTGCCATATTGAATTTTAACATGTCCCATCCAATATTCTCATTGGAGTTAAACTGACGCCAGAGCAACTGAGAAAACCTGCACGTGTATGGAATGGTCCTAAAGAATAGCTGTTCAGCAGATCGCTATTGAAGGTGTATTGTCAGCTTCACTGATCAAAACTGCAGAATTTGAGTTCTCTCCCAAGCCCTAAGTGTAACAACACCGACTGGACATTAAAATGCAAAATTTGACTTCAGCTTTTTTGGTTATTAACAGTGTCTCCCAGTTTTTGGATTCCCCCAGGATTTACAGTAAGGCTGAAATTGTGTAACAACTGGAAAGTTGAATGAACCAATAAATGAAGCATGTATCAACACTAGTAGATAATAAAAAATGCAGGAATATGAACTTGCCAATAGCTGAAAGGAATAAAATGATTATGGTAATCTGATGATGAAGAATGAAGATAATTATGAGTCATGTAGTGGAGCAGATGATTGGTGTAAGCAAAAATAATATGCTGACAAAATCTAACCAGTAGCTCTCCCTAAGTATTTCCACAATCTATCCCTGGCACTGACCCTAAAACCAGACACCACTGTCCTTGAGGAGATCTCTAATAGCGGCTGTTTCTGAAACTCAATTCCTGAAAAACAATGAAAGGCCACTTAGACCCACAGAAAAGAAAACCAAACTGAGCAGAGTTGAACTAAGAAGCAAGACAAGACTGATGGCAACGGCGAAGGATAAGACAAGAAACACAAGGCTAGGAAGCAAGGACTGGACTATACATAACTAGGAGATCAAGGTGGCACTGAAAGAGACAAAGCTAGGCAAGACACAAAACACTAGAAGCATAAAAGGATTCACATGCCTAGGCTAGGAACAAGATACTAGAAGAAATCAAGTAATACTGAATTTAAACACCTATAGCTTACACTCTAACCAGTAATGCACTGCAGAAGCCAGGAATAATTGACCTATAAGGAACGCCTCTTCAACCAAGGCTGGACTACAGCGGTGTGGTCAGCTGACCCACTTCAATCGATCAGTTGTGGAACAGTTACATTGCAACTGTTCCACAACAACAAGCTAGAAGGCAGGAAACGATGAAACAGCAGGATAATTTGTGCTGATCTTAACACTGAGAACTGATGGACGATCTTGATTTGTAAGTTTTTAAAAAAGAATCCTTAATTTACAGTTTGTTTTCCTGAACAAGCTTAATAAATCTCTAGTTCAGACAAAAGGTGGCTTGCCAGCCTCTAAATCTAGGATCCAGTAGCTTGAATACTTAATCCCGTGCTAGGCCCACATGACATCCGTACTGTTCTTTTGTTGGAGCTTCTCCTTCATTACATGAAAGTAGTAGCACATTGCTCGCAGATCGCTCTGGCCCCTAAATCCATGTCTGGATACTGCGTCCTTTCAACTAAGGGTGGTTTTACATGGGATGACTGTCGAGAACTCAAGCATCCGACAACCAACCTAAAGATTATCACTTCTGCGTTTTCACACAGGACCGATAATTGCTCACTGAATGGAGGTGGATCATGCCGGAGATCTTTTCTGGCCACCCTCCTCCATTCAGAGTAAAGGCAGTTGTGACATACTGCTTGTTTGTATGGTCTATTAGTCGCTTGCTTTTTACGCCTCCATAAAATGAACAATGCGTGAATGAATTATCGTTCAATGGTTGGCCTTGTGTACACTGAGCAAATCCAACGATTAATTGAATGATAACCTTTCCATGTAAAGGGGCCCTAATCTATATGAAAAGCCCACCTTGGTTGCTTAGATTCCTACCACTCATGGTGTACATATAACAACGGTAACCTATACACAGCGCCTTGGAATTAATTGCATGTTAAAATACTGTAATTAATAATAGAAATCTTTGTTTTTCTGTTACAGATGTGCAACTCATCACCGTGAAGGAGGAACCTGAGTATTATTCAGAGACTGATCTGTCCACTAGATATTGGAAAGCAGAAGGTTCTGTGTGCTGCAAACAGGAACTTCTACTACAAGCGCAAATGTGTAATGGAGTTGAGCAGGCGCTCTATCGTTCAGAAGACTCTACAAGACAAGACCTGGTAGACCAAAGTTTCTATAATGGTATATAATGGTAATAAATCTTTAGTTCAGACATATGGTGGGCTGCCCGCCTCTGGAGCCAGGGTCCCATAAGTTAAACTTTTAATCCTGTACTAGGTTCACATCCCCCCCCCCCCCCCACCCAACCATCACAACAAAGGTCACATATGAATCTTCTGTTTTTCTGTTGCAGATGTGCAACCGATCACAGTGAAAGCGGAACATGAGGGTTTTTCAGAGACTGATGTGTCCAGTAAGAGAATGGAAAATTCTGTGTGCAGCAACCAGGAACTATGGTTAAAAGCAAAAATGTGCAAGGAAGTTGAACAGCTGATTGATCGTTCAGAAGACTCTACAAGACAAGACCCGGTGGACCAAAGTTTCCATATCGGTAATAAATCTCTAGTTCAAACACATGATGGCCAATCTCAAGGAAAGCCGTGTATTGGGTCAGGTGCCACCAAGTCTGGACTGATGACTGAGTGTAAATCACACCTCACTGAAAGACATTACACATGCACAGACTGTGGAAAATGTTTCAACCGTAGTTCACATCTCTTAAGACACAAGAGAATCCATGTAGGCGAGAGGCCATATTTCTGCGATAAATGTGAAAAAAGTTTCATCGACAGCTCCCAGCTTGTTATACATAGAAGGACCCATACTGGTGAGAAGCCGTATGCCTGTAGTAGCTGTGACAAAAAGTTCATATGTAAGTTGCACCTTGTGAGACACCAGAGATCACACACAGGTGAGCAGCCGTACGTGTGCAACAAATGTGGCAAAAAGTTTGCTCAGAGCTCCAATCTTCTCACTCACTTGAGGACCCACACTGGGGAAAAGCCGTATTCTTGCTCTTATTGTGAAAAAAGTTTTATCCGGAGGTCCCATCTTGTGCGTCATCAGCGGATTCACACCGGACAGGGGCCTTATGCATGCAATGAATGTGACAAAAGCTTCACCGAAAGTTCTGGCTTGCTTAAACATCTGCGAACCCACACGGGGGAAAGGCCTTATATCTGTAGCCAGTGTCCGAAATCATTTATGGACAAGTCTGCGTTGGCTAACCATGAAAGAACACACACTGGAGAGCGTCCATATGCTTGTAGGGACTGCGGGAAGACCTTCTCTCACAGCTCCGCACTGGTGAAGCATGTCCGTACTCATACTGGTGAAAAGCCATATGCGTGCGGAAACTGTGGGAAAAGCTTTTCTCAGACCTCGGCCCTTGTGAATCATGAGAGAACTCATACCGGACAAAAGCCTTTCGTGTGTTCTGACTGTGGGAAGTGTTTTACACAAGCATCATCTTTGGTTAAACACCAGCGGACTCACACGGGAGAGAGACCGTACACATGTGGAGAGTGTGGGAAGAGTTTTACTTACAGCTCCGTCTTGGTTAAGCATGAGAAGACACACAAAAAGCAAAGAGTTGTTTAAAAATACAGGGTGTCCACAGAAATGCCTATCCAGGGGCAGAAGCCAGCAATGCTTGGTGATATATGTGTGGGGCATCCTTGTTCCTGCACTAAAAAAACATAAGGGGAATCAATGTAGGTCTAATTAGCATAACAATGCATTAATTCATTGGTGGCAATTAAAAATGCCATGAGTGAACTAAAGGAAATTGGAGCAAGAACAAAAAAAAGGAAGAACAAGGAGGGTACGATCTGGTGTAGTAAGTTCAGTAACATCGATGTAAAGTGGAATAGCTATTGCTCTCACCTGGTAAAGTTGTGCCAGAATGCACACAAACAACCTTAAACCACAAATGTGATGGGCCCAATGGGGAGTTGCAAGCCTGAGTTAGGCCACCGGAGGGCCTTTCCCAGAGCTCAAAACTGTTATTGTATTGCAACAAAGATTCAACTGACAAAGGCATTACTGCTCAAGTACTGACCAATTAAAACGTCCACCTTTGTTTCCAATTAAAGTTCACTTTTTATTTATGGAAACAAAAAAACAAACATAAAACTACACGTTTCAACCTCAGAATGGGGTCTTCCTCAGGTATACGAACTAGAAAAAAGCAAAGTCCAAACAAGCATTAACCAACCCTGCCAAATAGGGGGCAGAGTGACAACAAAAAGACTAACCAGCCTATAGGCACATGAATACCAATAGATACATATTCATCATTCACAAAAACATACCGGGGAAATATACTTTGTCAAAAATAATCCCGCCCCTAGGAGTTGTCGTTTTGCTGCAAAACTGGGCATGCAGTTACATCTCAGGCAGATATGTAAAGCTTAGCGTTGTGGCTTGATTAGATGAGCGGTCTTGTCACCTGAGGCCATAAAAGTGGTTCTATTGTTGACCAATAGACTCCTCTGCGACGCAATCCAAGAGATTTCACCCAGTTGGCGTACTTGTATGTATATCCACATGTCTTCGGCATCCTCCGCTCACAGCGCTCGGCTGTATAACAGCCGGGTGCTGGAGCGGGGGAACAGCTGTATGCTGTCTTCTGCAGCCTCTGCTGGCAGCGCAAGGTGATCGCTCATCTTGAGCGATCATCTTGCACTGTAAATGACACGATGATGATCGCTGAAAAGTCGCTTGAACGATTGTGTCAAAAACAGCCTTAATAAGAGCAGCCTGTGAAACGGTGACCCCAGAAAGCCGACATGCTGTCTGTTCCGCCACGCTCAACCAGGTACGGCTGCTGACGGCGGTCATTGTGAACATTCTCTGTAGGTTAATAAGGCTTCCTATTTTGTTTCCAGTCCTGCATGTGTCGTTATCCTTTACAGTCAGAAACTGTTTGTTTGTTATGCTAATTCATCTTAAATTGATTCCCTTCAGTAATTTTTGCACAACCGCACACAACGCTGGAAAGATCTCTATTGCCCCTGGACAAGTATTTCTGTGGACACCCTGTAGATGAAGAATTTTAAGCGATTTCAAACTCTTCCACCAAATTTTTAAGTCAGTCTAGAATTAGCAAAAAGGATGCACTTACCTTTTTTTAAAGTTTTCTCCAAAAACAGCACCACACTTGTTTATGGTCTGTGTCTGGTACTGCAGATCAGCAATATTCGTTTCAATGGTTCTGAGCTGCAGTACCAAATACAACCCATGTGCAAAGGTGGCGCTGTTTCTGGATAGAAAGGAGATCCTTCTTTTCTTATCCTGGTCACGCCTCTAATTTGAAAAAGTTGAGCACTTTGTGGACACTGTTTAAGACGACTGTACCAACTGGCATACATCTTTTTTACGTTCTGCACAGTGTTACTAATTTTTGAAGCCGTGCAGCCTCATTCATTAAGCCTGCTGTCCCGTTTGCCCTCGGTTCACATAAAATAGCAAAAGTATGTGACTGTACAAGTCATTAAAGGGAACCTGTCACCTCCCAACAGCACCATACACCATTATGGTGCTGTCAGGGAAGGTGACCAGGAGACGGGTGAGTATGACTCTTCTCAGATGGCCATGTGTGCTCGGTCCCATACAAAGGAGAGCATGTGCATCGCAATCGGAGAAGAATCACATGGCCGTGCATTGCGATCTTCGGTAGGTGACAGCAAGAGGAACCAGGGACTGGATGAGTCCTGACCTGCGCAGCGTGTTTGGAGGAGTCTGAGTGATGCGTATAGTCACATGACATCACAGCACTGTTCATCTAGAACACCACTGACTGCCTGTCCGCTGTCTCTAACACTATGTCCTCTCTCTTCCTAAAACTGAACCTCTCTAAAACTGACCTACTAATGTTTCCGCCGTCTGCTAACCGACCTGATCCTGACATCTCCATCTTGGTGTGTGGCACCACCATAGCACCCAGCACACCCGCTGCCTTGGGGTTGTATTCGACTCCAATCTTTCCTTTACATCCAATCCCTTGTCCGAACATGTCAGCTGCACCTCAAGAACATCGAAAGAATCCGCACTTTTCTCACCGTGAACGCGCTAAAAATGCTCACTCTTGCCCTAATCGTGTCTCGGCTCGATTACTGCAACTCGCTGTTGATCAGTCTCCTCCACGTCTGACTCTTTGCTCTCCAGTCCATCCTAAATGCGACAGCCAGGCTCATCTTCCTGTCCAGCCACTACTCGGATGCTTCTGCCCTGTGCCGGTCACTGCACTGGCTGCCCGTTAAATACAGAATTCAATTCAAACTCACTACCTTCATCCATAAAGCCCTCCACAGCACCGCGTAACCCCATATATTACATCCCTCAACTCAATGCACTACCCAGCTCGCGCCTCTATGCTCCGCTAATGAAATCAGATTAAGCATCCTTTTATCTCCCACCTCCAAGACTTCTCCAGAGCAGCACAAGTCCTCTGGAACGCGCTACCCAAACTATCCGGGTAATACCTGACACACACAATCTCAGGCGTACTCTAAAAACCCGCCTCTTACGGGGGACATACCATATCTCCTAAACTAAACCCCTCTTTACTCCGCATGATAACATGCTCCCTGTCCTACTGACTGCAATCCCTGCTAGCCACCATCAAATGCCCCCTGCAGTCACACCGTTTCTACCGTCACACGGCTTAATGTCTGACCATTGTCTATGTGTATAACATCCCTCACTCTCCACCTCACCATACCGCGCACATCTCCAGTTCCCCATGTTTTGTAAGCGCTGCAGAATATGATGGTGCTATATAAATATAGATTATTATTATTACATGCCCCTCCATCAGCAGACATTTTGAAAACATCAACCAGCTACAGATGGGACAGTAGGCATAAAAATGTAAGTGATTGAGTTCATTTAAAAAAAATCTGTGCTCCTGGTGCCAAAACATCATAAAATAGCCTATACTTTCTTCTCCCAGCTCCCTGCATGTCCTGCACTCCCTATTCGTCTTCTGTGCTGTTTTTTCTTTGATAGGCTGCAGTCAGCCTTCGTACAAGCACTTAGGCCTGTGATTGGCTGCAGCAGCCTGTGAAATCCCATAAACATGCTGCTGTAGCCTGTGTACACAGAGGAGACCCGCTGGTGCAGGACATGCGAGGAGCCAGTAGAGGTAAGCATAGTTTATGATGTTTTGGCATCGGAAACACAACACCCCTCTAAGAAGACGGCATAGAAAGTGTTATATTTATATAATATATAATTATGTATTTGAATTGACGGCCCCTTTAAGAGAAATTTACACTACTTCATATATATATATATATGAAGTAGTGTAAATTTCTCTTAAAGGGGCCGTCAATTCAAATAAAAACATGGCACAATCTTTGAGTGGTCATTATATAAGGAACTTACCAATTACACTTTTTGACCAAAGGCTCTGACTGACTTCCGTTGTACTACAGTGTCACATGACTTGAAGTGTGCCATTGCTGTCATTGTGGCATGATGCCCTTTTGACGATCATGTGATCTCTGCTTGCCCCACCCCTTACATATTGACAACTCCTACATTAACCAATATTTTTATTTGAACGTACATTGGGTAACATTGCTCATCCTGTGGCCAACTCCTTTAACCTAAGGACTCTACCTCCTAGATCAACAGTGGTCTAGCAGAAAAATGGACCGAAATACCTCAACCGTATCTGTCAGTATTGAACCACCATAAAGTGACCGCCTGTTCACAATAGGCCTTACTATTTGAAAATCGAGAGTTTACGTGCTTTACTCCCATTTACTATGTGTTTTTAGACACTTTCAGACAGTTTTTCCAGCTTATCTGAAAAAGGGGAATGGCCTGAATTGCACCAAACAATTTCATTAAATCAACATGAATTGTGTCAAAATTTTTGCACAATTTTTGGCATAAACTAAGCCAACTAATAGGTGGTTTAAACTTAGACTCAACAGTCCTATCATTTTACAGATTTATCATGGAGCTACGGAGATAAACCTGGCACAATTTAAGACTGTCTAGTCTTAGTTTGTACTGTCTAACTTTTAGACAGTATCCGTAACTAAGCCGCAATGTCTGTACAGCTCTGATGAAACCATCTGTGTTGATTGTCATTTGCTTCCTTGCTACCTGTTAAGAGGTGTGAAGTTCCATTTTGAGATTTCAGGGACTAAACTTAGTTTTTTTTGTGCTTTTTAATGTGGGCACTCCAACCCATCGTAAAGGAAAACTCAATAGTACCACAATCCAAGGGCCTGAAGGCTTCATGTCAAAAATGTTCTGATCGAGCTATAAGTAGATATGAAGACCCCATGTTGCACCAATTGAAGATTTCAGCAATGGTTAAAACTTAAGGAGCTAGTAATACAGTAGTAGGGCATGTGGGAATAAAAAAAAAAAAGTATAAATGCTCAGTCTCAAAAATTGTTCAAACCCACACACAGCAATGCAGAATGTAAATACCATGCTGTCGCCTGATAGGAGAGGTTTATGACTGCCACCACTGGAACATATGGAAACAGACGCCATCAGTGGCAGCCGGGCTTTATTTAGTCAACGACACAAACAGGGACCTGGCTGCCACATACAGGCAGGTTTGCAAACTGGACTCAGTCAGCATGGAGCATGACAGCCTAATGCCCAGGTTCTATCCACCCTGTGTATATTGTTTATACCTTTCTATACTCTGTATTTACAGTTTACATTGGTGTCCATACAGGTTACCAGGTCCTAAATTAAACATGTTAATAAGTGACTTATGTCTCTCCTGCGTGGTTGGTAACAATAGCAAAACACATCAAAAAATGTTGAAAATAATAATTTTTATAAATTGAAATTGCAGGATATTTGTCCTTCATGTGTCAAGCTTGGTGGGGAGTCTGTGACCAAACTGGAAAATACTTTCTTGTGCTTTATGGTAGTAGAGGGGTAATACTTGCTTTCTAGGTGGTCTAAAATAGTAAAGGGGTTAATGTCCTATTCCCTGGTGATGTAGGGTAGTGGAGTGGTTAATGCAGGTCTCCCAGCTTGCCTAGGGTACTGGATGAGTCAATGCCTTTTTCAGTGGTGGTCTAGAGTAGTAGAGAGGTTAATGTCTGCTTCCCAGCTTGCCTAGGGTACTGGATCAGTCCATACCTTTTTCAGTGGTGGTCCATGGTGGTGGATAGGCCAATACCTGCTTCTTAGGTGATCCAGAGTATACTAGATGAGTTAATGCATGCTTCCCTGGTGATCTAGGGAAGTGGACTGGTCAATGCCTACTTCCCAGGTTGGCTAGGGTAGTAGGGATGTAGTAGTAGATAGGCTAATCCTTTTTTCGGTGGTGGTCTAGGGCAGTGGACAGGTCAATGCCTGCTTGCCTGATGGTCTAGTGTAGTGAACAGATTAATGTCTGCTTGACTAATGGCCTAGGGTAGTGAACGGGTCAATGCCTATTTGTGTAGTGGTCTAGGGTAGTGGCCAGGTCAATGCCTGCTTCCATAGTGGTCTGTGATAGTGATAGGTTAATGCTTGCTTCCCTGATGGTCCAGGGTAGTGAACAGGTCAATGCCTCTTTCTGTAGGGGTCTAGGGTAGTGTCTAGATTAATGTCTAGTGTCCAGTGCTTTACACTCTTCCTCAGCCACTGGTGTCTGCTATGTCATGTATCTCTTGACAAAGAAGCTAAGTATGGTGGTGAGATTTATGAAAACTGCAGTGGTCCATAGTTATCAGTCAAATTCCACCTTCAATTTTTTTTAGAGGCCTTATATGTATGGCCCTAATCGGTTGCCATGTGCAGCTACTCTCACTTTTCTTTTGGACCATTTTTGATACTGTAAATCTCTGCCTCCTAGCCAAGACTATTTGTAGGCTAATGGTAGGGGGTTCCCCACAGCAAAGACCATATCCTGGTTGGTGGGGTTAAAGGGTTGAACACCCGGGACCCCTAGGTGCAGCCCTCACATCTAGTCCAAGACAAATCGGTTTAGAGGCACAGCGGATCCACATGCCTTGCCCTGACAGTTTGCTTAGACCACAGATCCCACCGATGCCCAGTCGGCCAAGTGTGAGCAAATGACCAGAGAAGCCTCATGACAACACCATGGCCATCTGGGAGCCATGGATCCAGCAACTTCTGTCCCAAGTCACAGCCAAAGCCATAGCTCCAGTGTCTGCTCACATCACGGCCCAGGCTATACCATTGCCAAGTCTAGGTTCACACAGTGGCAAACTTGCAAAAAGTGTAAAAACAAAAATAGGAACAACCAAATGATATTCTATAGTAATTCCTCCTTTATTATAATTACATAGAGCAGCGGTACAACAATGATATGGAGAACACTTTTTAATTACATTTTTGTGCATGAAATCACTTTGCCTACATATTACATAAAATTAGATAATCCTAATTGTTCTATACTAAAGTATTACGAGGATTACACAGGCCTCTTTCATTGGCATTGTGGTTACTGCTGTAGCTTGAGATGATTGCGTTAGCCTTGTGCAATATAATGATGAAAATTACGGCACACTAAACTACATTTTCAAAAATATTAAAATACACACACACATATATAATTTCTCACATATTACACTGAATAACCTGTTTAATAAATTACTCGGGTTATTATGGTAAAGTAATAGCCGTAACTAGGCCTGCAGAGGCCGTGGGTGGAGGCCGAGCATAATAAGGTTAACAGGGAAGTCGAATTGAAAGGGTTAACCAGAAAGAAGTAAGGTGGAGGTGATGCGAAGGAAAGGTGGAGCTAAAAAGTGCGCGAAGAATCGTTGGCGATGTCAGAGGAGAAGAGATCGCAAGAAGAGAAGAAGGAAGTCCCAGCCTCTCGCCCTATGAATGTGGTAGTTTGGGGGAGGGCATGGTTAAGGGTTTATAGAAGATTTTGAATGGAGTGGGGGGGTTAATAAACATGGTCATGGCAGCAGCGAGTGGGGGGCTCCTTGGAGTCAGTAATGAATTTGGTTGGGGGGGTTGACAGGGTGTGGAAAGCTACCTTCCTCCTCTGTTTATTGATGGTTGATCTTGGGTCTGTTGTCTTTTGGCTCTGACAGGTGGGGGAATCCCTGCAGAGATGGTGGTGTGTCTAGCCTTGTAAAGGCTAGTGGGTCTCCGAGTCAGTTGGAGTGCGGCTGGAGGCATTTAGTGTGTATATATATATATTTTATTTTAAATGGAGAGGTGACAGATGTTGGGGCTCCAAGGACCTCCCCTCATGTTGGGGTTTAATATTAATTAATGTTGATGGGTAATTTATTATAATTGATGTAATTTGTTGCAAACTTTTCATTACTTTCTTAACAAATAACTAAATTGCATTATGGATATTTTATTTGCATTAATGGGGTTATTTGGGCTTTTTTTAACTGATGACCTATCCTCTAGATAGGTCATTAGTAATTGATGGATGGGGGTCCGCCGCTCGAGATCCCCATCCATCAGCTGATCGTCTGGTCCGGACATCATCATCACTGGTCAGAGGAGGACGTGGGAGCGCTGGCTTCACTCCCCTTGAAATAAACAGGAGTGCCGCACCTTTTCTACACTTCCTGCTCATCTCATGGTCAGGACAGGATGTGGCATCCTGATCATGAAAGGAGCAGGAAGGATAATAGGAGCGCGGTACTCCCACTGATTTCAACCGCAGTGAAGCCAGCACTCCCACTCCCTCCTCTGACCACTGACACCTTCTACATTGACAAGATGTAACGTAAAACCAGGCTTGGTGAACGGACAGTACTGGGGCTGACTGCACAGAGCTCTAATCCAAGCCCCGCTCCAGGGCAACATGAGACACCTACGTAGGACTTATTCTACAGTGCTATTAAAATACTGCGGCACGGTTTTCTAAGGCCAGTGTTTTTTTTATGCCGATCTTAGATAAGTTATGAAATGTAAGATGCGCCAAATGTTATAGGACACACAAGCCTCTTATTCCATTTGGTGCATCCTGGGCTGCCGTGCCACACTTCATGAAACCTGCTGTAGTTGGCCCATTTACACGGAATTATTATCATTCAAACAAGCAAAAGTGAAGGATAATCATTCAGTGTAGACGCAGCCAACGTTCGGACGACGAACAATAATCGTTCGCTCTTCATTCGTTGTTCATTTTATGCATGCAGAAGAATCATCGTTGGCTCGTTCACTTCTCGTTCAATTGAAACACCGATCGTTCAGTCCTTCTCAGACACTTATAAAGTGAAGATGAACGACTGAAGGATTTCTCGTTTGAACGAACCAACGATGTATCTGCCCGAGTGAACTCTAACATCGTTCGCCTGTTCAAACGATCCACGGTTTGATGTAAACGGACCCTTAGGTATCGTCTGACCAGGTGTTCTGCCACAGTGAATGGTTTAACTCTTACTGCCACGTTATTACACAGATAGCAGCTGATCGTTGGAGGTCCCAACTGAAGGACATGTTGTGATTTGCCTATTTTGAAGTGACTCATCTACCAAAGTAGGGATTGTCCAAAGTGAAGAGCAGTTAGTACAACAGTGAGAGTTTTACATGACGGCCAATCTCTGTCTATTTGTCACAGTAGTCGCTGCAGGGGAAGTAATGTTTGGCTGGAGATGACTTCCCATGACAAGGGTTAGAGAAGCCGAACCCGTGGCGATCAGCTGACAATGCCCTCATATAATCCCCATCTTACTGTATATGTGTGTTTACATCAAATCCATCTGCGAACAATAGCCCAACCTGCTTTCGCCACTGCTGCAGCTCCAGCGGCAAACGGCCCAGCTGCTGGAGCTGCTGCTTCAGCAGCAAATAATGCTCCTGCCACCGGTGCTGCTATGGGGGCTGCTATCGCTGCCCCCAATGCTCCCAAAGCAGGAATACCATTTATTAGAAGTTTAATATTGTGACTCTTGCAGAATTTGTCTCCTTCTGTAACCAAATAGATCTTCAGCTTCTCCAATTGTTCATTGCGATCCTCTTCATTTATGTACCTGTAAGATTTCTCACATTTCTGGTGAAGTTCTAAAATCTTGTTTGAAACTTGATCTCCTATTTTGATTTTCCAAAAGGGCTGGGGAGACAATAGGCAAGAAAGCAATGAGTGTCCTTCTAGAAAGCAGATGAAGTAGTAGTTTATATACTTGGTGGTTACAGGGGGTGAGCTGCCATGTTGATTGATGGCTAAGGACACAGAGCCATGGTTCACCCAGCAGTAAGTAGATAGAACCAGCAGTCTACATTCTACGGGGAGGCAGAGACCCCCTCTAAAAGTAAGTAGAGCAGTGGACCTACGAATAAAACGGCCCTGGCTACAAGTGACAATTACACTTAGCAACTCTGTCACCAACAACAATGGTTTAAAATCATTGATCTTTATCTGTATAATGGATAATATCTTTGACCTTTTCCTGTATTTCCAGCCTCGGGCCCGGCTCAGGCGAGACCAGTTTCCCTCTTTCCTATGTAATTTTTAACAAAGAATTGAAGAAGAAAGGCCCAGAGAGTAATAGCAGTCTCATCTCCTTAGGACAGAATTGGAAGGGGGACGGAGGACAGCAGTCATTGCTTTTAACAACTCACCCAGTTACTGAGGAACTCTTGAAATTCGTTCTTTATTGCTTGCATGTTTTCTAGATTTGTTTTCATGGAATGCATCTGTAGGTTACAGAAGTAATAGTTTATAGTAGCACTTTTACTTTTTTTGCCTCTTTACACTTGATTATATTTATTTTGAGGATGGGGTAAATGGGAAAAAATGTAAATCTGTAAATTCTCTATTGATTTCATGCAGTATAAATAATAGATTATCAAACTACTAACGACCACTCATCCGTTAGTATGTATGTATGTGAGGGAGTGATTCTCCCCCTGGCAACGTCACAGCTCCACCCCTGGCAATGTTATAACTCTGCCCCCCTGATGACGTTATAGCAGGTCTTAACACACTGAGAATACAACTAAGCCATTATTATGTCAAACACAACTCAGCGGTCCTGATAGGAGACACCGACCTACCGCCACCACAGAGATCTGGCGGGCTGAAGGACCTGTGGTGACGTCACTGCTATGGGAGGTCTGTCTGGAGTTTGGTAGTACTATATACTGGAAAAGCCAACAGAAACTACCAGGACCTGTAATGACGTCACTTATGTGGGTGGAGTCAGGGATCACATGACCAGGGTCTCATCACTGTATCCAGGAGCTGTGTTTGTCATGTGTGCAGTCAGCATAAATGTAGTAGAGCTGCGATTGACTGTTTGTCTAATGTGCTGTGCATGTAATGTGTATAGTAAGCATTGATGTATGTCATGCAGCAGAGCTGCATTTGTAACCATGTGCATGTCATGTAGCACAGCTGAGTTTTCAACATTCGCGTGTACTGTGGCACTGTGTCTGTCACGTGCATGTCATGTAGTAGAGCTGAGTTTGTAACATGCGCATGTCATGTAGCACAGCTGTGTCTGTCATGCGCATATGATGTAGCAGAGCTGTGTTTGTACCATTGGCATGTCATGTCTGTCAAGAGCATCAGAAAGGTAGATAGACAGCAGCACTCCAAGAGTTACCACTCTGTAAGGAAGTATTTCAATGTGGTGCCTGCTCCCAGAAAGCCTTCAGACCCTGCAGTCAGTGATAATTTCAATTGCATAAATAGGTGCAGCACTCATGAACTCATTACAAAGTCCAAATGGGTTAAGAAGCTGTAGACTTTTTATTTTACTTCATCCTAAAGAGCATGCGACGTTTCGACCATATGGAGGTCTTTGTCAAGCATGTGTTTGTACATGCGCATATCATGTGTCTGTGTCTGTCATCAAGCTGTGTCTGTCACGCACATGTCATGTACAGAGCTGAGTTTGTTACATGCACATGTACTGTGGCACAGCTGTGTCTTTCACACACATATAATATAGCAGACCTGTGTTTGTACCATGCCCATGTCATGTCTGTCCGATGCATGTCATGTACCAAAGTTGTGCTGTGAGGCGCATGTCATGTAGCAGAGCTAAGTTTTTAACATGTACATGTACTGTGGAACAGCTGTGTCTGTCACGCGCATATAATGCAGCAGAGCTGTGTTTGTACCATGCGCATATCATGTACCAAAGCTGTACTGCGCATATCATGTAGCAGAGCTGTTTCTGTGCTGTGCATGCCATGTACCAAAGCTGTGTCTGTCAGGCACATGGCATGTAGCAAAGCTGTGTCGGGCATGTCATGTAACAGAGCTGTGTCTGTCAGGGACATGGCATGTACCACAGCTGTGTGTGTGACGTGCATGCAACAAAGCTGTGTGGCGTATTGCGCCACCAGAAACACTGGTACTACAATTTCCTCATAATTACTAGTCTTTATCCTATGTCTCAGTACGATTTTGGCGATACTGAATTGTATGTTTTAGTACTTTTGCTGAATAAAACCTGTTGTATTGAGAAAGCAAAATATAAATTTTGTTTCGCCATTTTTCCATTAATTTAGCTGTTTTAGGGCTTGTTTTTTGCATGATGGGATGTATTTTCTTGGCACTTCTTTGGGCATATATACCATATATACTCGAGTATAAGCCTAGTTTTTCATCACATTTTTTATGCTGAAAAAGCCCCCCATGGCTTATACTCGAGTGAGGTTAAAAAAAAACAAAAAAAAACAAAAAACCCGCAATACTCACCTCCCAGCCGGCGTCTGTGTCCCAGGCACGATGGTCTCACCGGCAGTGCGGCAAGCTGCTTGAGAATTCTCCCCGCTGTCATCTCCCTGCTCAGCTTTGAATTCCCCCGCCGTCAGCGCTGTGTAGGTAAGTGCTGTGATTGGCTCAAGTGCCAGCCAATCACAGCCGGCGCATCATCATTCACAGCCATTCAGTGGATGACATCACTGAATGGCTGTGATTGGCTGGCGCTCGATCCAATCACAGCAATTACTTACACTGTGTTGACAGCAGGGGAATTCAAAGCTCAGCAGAGAGATGACAGCGGTGAGAATTCTCAAGCAGCTTGCCGCACCGCCGGGGAGACCATTGCGCCGGGGACACAGACGTCGGCTAGGAGGTGAGTATTGCATTTTTTCTTTACCAAGTATATACTGGAGTATAGCTCGGCTTATACTGGAGTCAATAAGTTTTACCAGTTTTATGTGGTAAAACTTAACTCGGCTTATACTTGGGTTGGCTAAGGCCTTAGTCAGACGGGCGTTTCTTGCCGCGATTTGCGCATGCGTCCGGCGATTTTTTAAAACCATTGCTTTGCAATGGTATCGGACACATGAGCGCTTTTTATGCGCTCGTCCGATAAATTATAGAACAAAAAATCGCAGATCGCACCTATCTGCGATCTGCGATTCCTGTTCTCTTCTGTATATGCGCTCAATGGGGCCGGCGGCAGCAGCGCCGACCCCATTGAGAACATATAGAAGACAAATCATTCTTCTCTGCCACAGCTGTAACAGCTGTGGCAGAGAAGAACGATGTTTGCCCATTGAATTCAATGGAGCGGCAATACAGCCGCTCCATTGAAAGCAATGGGCTGCCGGCGTGCGCGGGGTGAATTGTCGGGAAGGGGTTAAATATATAAGCCCTTCCCGGCAATTCATCCTAAAATGTGTTAAAATAAAAAAAAATTGTATACTCACCTTTCCGCTGCAGCCGGAGTCCAGCCGCGGCTGCTGTCAGTTCTCCTGAACTGCTTCTTGGCACTATTCAGCCGGCGGGGCTTTAAAATCCCCGCCTGCTGAATGATCTGCCTCTGATTGGTCACAGCCCTGACCAATCAGAGGCTGAAAACACTCACACACCCATTCATGAATTGATGAATGGGTGAGTGACTGCTGCCTCTCAGCGCTGAGCCAATCAGGGGCAGGTCTGACTCACATCCATTCATGAATTCATGAATGGGTGTGAGTGAGGCATGCCTCTGATTGGCTCAGCGCTGAGCCAATCAGGGGGCAGGTCTGACTCACACCCCCTTCACACCCACTGCAGGACGGCCGCGCGGAGCTCCGGCTGCCGGCAGAAGGTGAGTATACAATTTTTTTTTATTTTTACACATTTTAGGATGAATTGCAGGTAAGGGCTTATATATTTAAGCCCCTACCGACAATTCATCCCGGGCTCGCCCGCAGCGCATTGCTTTCAATGGAGACGGCTGTATTGCCATCTCCATTGAATGCAATGCGCTGGACAGCTCCGGCCCGTTTCTAATGAAACGCGGCTAGGAGCAGATTTTCGGGCGACTTGCGCGCACCGGTCACGCGATTTGCGGATGCGCATCCGTCATGTGATCCGCAAATTGTGGAAAAAAACGCCCGTCTGACTAAGGCCTAATACTCGAGTGTATACGGCAAGTTATTGTTTGACTTAAAAAAAAATTCTACAGGGGTGGGAAAAAACAGCTATTTCAACTTATAGGCATAGAAGTCTAAAAGTGATGTTTGTCACTGTGTGCCTAAACAATGACATACTGTAGAGAGTAAAACCCAATTGCAGAGTTGAAGAGTAGAATGTGAGAAGCAGAAATCCCTTACCGCACCTCTCTAAGTGCCGGGGGACCTCTTCTATGACTGAAGTAAGGAAACTTAAAGGGGTTGTCCTGCGACAGCAAGCGGGGTTATGCACTTCTGTATGGCCATATTAATGCACTTTGTAATATACATCGTGCATTAAATATTTGCCATACAGAAGTTATACACTTACCCCCTCCGGTGCTGGCGTCCCCTTCTCCATGGCGACGATGAAGCCTCTTCTCTGGTCGCACGAACAGTCGCGCTTGCTCAGAGTGAAATCCTCCGCTGGATGTGTCTGGGCTCACGAGCTGCGTCCTGCCTCCTTCCTCTTCTCCGCGTTATCGTAGCTCCGCCTCCGTCACGTGGTGCCGATCAGCCAATGAGGTGGCTGTAATTGGCAGTGGAACGCAAGACTGGAGAAGAACATCCACGGTGCACCATGGGAGAAGACCCGCGGTGCACCATGGGAGAAGACCAGTGGCGCCATCTTTGAAAGAAGAATCCTCAAAGCTGCAGAACGGGGATCCAGGTAAGCGAATTTTTTTTTTTTTTTTTTAAATAACAAATGGATTCGTTTTTACTGTGCACCATGTGGGGGTCTGTTTAAAAAAAAAAATTTAGGTTTCGACGCAGGACAACCCCTTTAAATTCTTGTAGTACGGCCTATGCAAAAATGTACTTGAAGGAGGCCCAACAATGTTACTCAGTATGATTAGTCATGTAAAGTATATGCACAAACCTATATGCCATAAACCTTTTGTATATGTATTATATTTCACCTGTACAATTTCTACTGTCTGCAAATATATTTGTTGAATGACATCACATACAATGTAATCTACACCTATTAGTAGATAACTTCACCTCACCTCAGTAGGGCTGGAGATATTGTACCTCAGACCATTAATATGTGACACAAACACCTGCAGAAAAGAACATAGTTGATATCCTTTAATGTTTTAAACCCTGAAACAATATAATTTTTGACAATGTGGCTTTTTTTGAGATACTATAGCTGCCATTGCAGCATTGTAGATAGCTTAAAGGACATTGCGGTTGCTATTTTGCACAATCTGTGGCTGTTATCTAAAAAATATGCTGTAAAAGTGAAGAGTCTGGATAGCAAACTCTACAGGACACACTATAGCCAGAAGAAGCATTCATGGTGGCCTGGGCCAGATTGAAAATACAGGGAAAGTGAACTAAAAGAGTGCAGTTGGAAACTTTGCAGCGATGGACTTAGTAAGATATGTGTGTATTGATTTTTCATGCAAAAATGATGCACTTATCTTTGTTTTTGCATTGACTTTTCCTTCTCATGCATTTAGAAAGCCTCATATTTGGCTTTCGGACTCAACTACATTCAAGTTTCTGGCTTGGGGGTGTTCCGAACACTGATTAGCTGGTCTTTCTCATGAATGTGCACAAGCTCAGCTCTCCCTCCCCTCTCTTCTTTCAGAGGCTGAGTAGCATAACCACGCGCAATCAATACTACACAGCTATCTCATCTTCTCTCTCTGTAGCCGCTGGACCGATTTCCCCCTCACTGATAATAGAAGAGAATTTACCCAGAATGAATTACAGTGCTCTGTTAGGGTGTATTCGCACAAACGATTATCACAGGAGCATTCCATTTAATCCGATAGAACTTATATGTAAAAAGAACCCATTATTTTCAATTCATATGAGCGATTTGTCTCTGGGACTGAGAGTCTAAAATAAAAAAAATATTGCAGCATGTCCTATTTTGGGGTGATTCTTGTTCAAGAATCACTCTTTATTTCTTATGGAAGCGTGAAAAAAAGCGTGATCGCATCCATAAGGAGTGCTAAAACTACTCACCCCCATCCTCTGCGATGTCCCGTGACAATCTCGTCTGGAAAGGACCTTCAGCCGTCTTCTGCGGATGCGTGCCTAAGGAAACATGGCGACGCATGCACAGAAGACCAGATCGGCGCAGGGGATTTGTAATCTCCTGGCTCCTGACTACTGAAGGTAGCCGGGAGGCAGGAGATGTCACCAGGGATATCGGATCAAATGGATAATGGCGATCATAGGGAAAGTTCTAAAAAGTTAAACTTGAAGTTTCACCTTCCCTCATGGATAGGATCCATGAGAGGAGGGGAAAATACCCACCTCTGTCCTCTGCGATGTCCCGTAATATGTTGGGCGCGTGCGCAGAAAGGGTCGCGCCTCGGGAAATTTAAAATCCCTATGCTCCAGGCCAGCATGTGCAGCGGAGAGATGTCACCGGGGACTGCTGTATGCTGATTCTGGTCACATGATCACTGTTATCCAATGGATAACAGCAATCATTTAAATTAAAAAAAAAAAGTTTAAAAAGTTTAAGTTTCATCTCCCCTCATAGATCATATCCGTGAGGGTAAATGAAATTACATACCTAAGGCCCCCGGATTTACCCTTGGACCTTCCCCCAGCTTCTGCGCACACACCTGTTTTCAGAATGGCGGACACATGCGCAAAAGTTGCAAACAGAGCTTACGTGGTCCCTGGTCACATGATTGCCATTATCCAATGGATAACGGTGATCATGTAAAAGTAAAAAGAAGCTAAAGTCATTTGTGGGGGTTCTCTGTCATTTTGGCTGCTTAAGGGGTCTACAAGTGGGCAATGGGGCCTAAAACATCTTCAAGGAAACTTTCTGTCCTGAAGGCCACCGGCTGCTCTTTTCGGTTTGGGCCCCGTTGTGCATACAGACATAAGATTAGGGCCAAAATGGGTATGTTTCTGAACACAGGACAAACAGGAGTATCCATTTTGGGGTGTAAATCCTCTTTTTCTTGTGCACTATAGGAAAAGAATATGTCTTTAAAATGACATATTTGCAAAAATATGAAATTTTATTTTTTCTACTCTAAATTGCATTAAATCCTGAAAAGAAACAATGGGTTCAAAATACTCCTGACCCCCCTCAGTGACTATATTAAGGGGTGGAGTTTTTAAAATGGGGTCATTTGGGGGAGTATCTATCATTCTGACACCTATGAGCCTTTGCAATCTTGGCTTGGTGTAGGAAAACAAAGTGTTCCTCACAATGTTAATAATCAATGTTAAATTTCTACGTCTCCTAGATAGTTTTTAAAAAAATAAAGTTTTTCAAATGTGCATCTAGAATAAAGTAAACAGTGAAAATATATATCTCATCAAAATTTTGTACAGTATCATTGCACATATTTGAGATATTATAGTTGAAAATGTGAAAAAAATAAAAAAAATTTTTCAAAATTTTCTGAGTTTTGGCACTTTTAATAAATATACACAAATTCTATCGGTCTATTATTACCACCTTAGGGCTCCCTCACACAGGCGTTTACTTACTTTCATCATCTGGAACATTTCACTACATGTGAGTGTATTTCTGTCAGCAGATCTAATATTGAGCTGGACTCTGCTCAGTACATCGGACAGATATGATCTCAGACTGTCCCGGAATTCTGGATTCATATCTGGGAAAATAGCAAAAGATCATTTATACCGACATCATAGCACACACATATATATATATATATACATACATACATACATACATACATACATACATACATACATACATACATACACTGCCGGTCAAAAGCTAAGAACACCTCAATGTTTCCAGATGCAGCTTCCATTGATTTCAATAAGACCCCAGCCTGCAATTACAAGCACCGGCCACTACAGGTGTCAGAGCACACTGACAGCGGGCGCTGCCTGGAAAACCACTTCAACGTGCCATCTGCAGGTATGTATGTATGTGTGCATGTAGTAGAGATATATGTGTGTGTGTTGCAACGCAGCCCCTAACCAAGCGGAGGCCCATGGGCCCACTGCCAGTTACAGTCTCTCCACCATGGCCAGCGGGCCGGCTGTGGTTGATGGCATGCCCACAAACATCCAATACACATAACACTTGTATTACACATTACAGCTGAAGCATACAACATACATTAAATATTTATAGGTGCTGGAGAGGACCCTAAGGCCTCCCTCACACAGGGCGTTTTTGTACAGCGTTTAGCGTTGCATTTTCAGCCCAGCGCTAAACGCTGTACACGGCTCCCATTCATTTCAATGGGGCTGCTCATATGGGGCTGAAAACACAGTGTCTTCCTACGCTGCGCTTTGACAGCGTTGCATGTTCTTTTTTGGGGCGTTTTCAGCCCTGTGTCGCCCATTGAAATGAATTGGTAGCGGTTTTGGCAGTGTTAACCGCTCACCGATTTTTGGGGGGAGGGCTTGCAATAGAAGAATTCCGTGGAATTCCGCAGCATGAAATAAACCACGGCATGTTCTATTTGCTGCAGGAATATGCACGTCCGGCTTCCACAGTAGTCAATAGAAGCCGTCCGTGTGTATAGAAGCGGAAGTATCTTGTGACTACTCGTCCCCACCAGCCGCATCATGCACGTCGGCACGTCAGGTGGGATGTGCACAGCGAATCCGAGAGGTGAGTATGGGGTCTTGGGGGGGCGCCGTGACGTATTCCGCTGGCGGAGTCCGTCACGGCCTTGGGCATTAGCCTTTAAGGTGGCCATACAAATTGAACAGATGTTGATGGTTGAACGAACAATCACCTGGTGAACATTTTTTGTGGACACATTTTAGTCCATATTGGTTATAATAGTTATTCCAGTTATTCAAACTGTCCATACACGTTCAATATCACCACAGATGCCTGTGAAGATTGGCGCATGCACAGTTCATCACCAGTGACATACCAGCTGTTGTACAAGTACACACCAAACCACAAAAGTGAAGATTTTGACAGTAGAGGTATGTGACCTCACTGTGGATCCACAGAATGGTACATATTTTTAACAATAAGCCTTTTGCTTATGGTAGCCTAAATAGAGTTCTAATCAAAATTATTCAACCCCCATTGCAATTTAGGTTTGTTTGACAAAATTACAAACTTTCAGTTTTTTTCAAAAAATAATCAAACAAGAACAATTTAAATAGCTCGACACAACTAATATAACAAACCACAAATCAGGTGTTGTTCCAAGCACACCTGATGCAACTAATCAAGGGTTTCATAAGTTACAACAGGTGTGCTTTAGATAAAACGCATGAAATACCTGGGTTGGAGAGGGCTTTGTTTACTGTGAGTTTTGATTGCATGTTAGAAATATGGCCAATAGCCCATTTATATTGGACAATTATCGTTTAGACTTGTCCAAGATCCCGCGGGAATTAGAGCAATAATCGTTTTCCCTATAAATACATGCAGTGACTGAATGAGAGTTGTTCAGTCGTTCAGTTTCTGCATGCAGAAAACTGAACAACATGCTATTTAGTGTAAACTGCGGTTGTTCACTTCTGAACGACTGCCCTTTTACTGTGAATGGGGGCAGGCAGAGGAGAGAACGCTCCTCAGCCTACTTCGCCTCCATGCCGGCAGCGATGGCACTTTCAGCAATGCCAGCAATACTCGCTCCTGTGTAACACGGGCGAGCATTACTAGGATGAGCTGCCGGGCATCGTTGCCCAACAGCTCATCCTGTCTAAATGTGCCATAAGTCAAGAAAGTGATCCAAAAAGAAAAGAGAAGGCATCATTGTCTAGCACAAACAAGGAAAAGAATACAAAAAGACTGCTTAAAGACACTAAATGTTCCTAGAGATACAGTTAGAAGCATAGTTCATAAGTTCAAAGTTAAAGGAGCACTGGCTACACTACCTGACGTGATAGAAAGATGAAGCTATCTTCATCTACCTGCCACCAAATTCCTGAGGAGGTCGGTGGTCAAAAACCCTCGAGTGAATGCAAAAGACCTGTAGCGAGATTTGGTGGCAGCAGGCGGGGACTGAGATTTCCGCTTGAACAGTAAGACGCGTAGAAAACACTGAAGGTCTTCACTTCTGATCTCCAAGACGCACACCTCTACTCACCCAAAAGTACAAGAAAATTTGTCTCTAATATGCTCAAAACCATATAAATAAGAAGTTTGGGGATTCTATTTTGTGGAGTGAAACATGAACTTTTCAGGCCTATGGATCAGCGGTATGTCTGCAGGAGGAAGAATGAAGCATACGCTGATATGAACTCCCTGCCTCCAGTGAGGCATGGAGGTGGTTCGGTGGTGCTCAGGGGCTGCTTCTGGAAATCTGCAGTGTGTGGATGACAAGATGAATTCAATAAAGTATCAGGAAATCCGGGGAGAAAACATCATGCCTTCTGCAAAGAAGCTGAAGCTCTGGTGTCATTGAACCTACCAACATAACAATGACCCAAGCACACCTCAAAGTGCACCAAAGCTTGGTTTCAGAAGAAGTCCTGGAAAATTCTGGAGTTGCCATATTAGTCTCCTGACTTGAACGTATTTTTTAGAGGCCATTATCCATGAGGAATGGAGTAAGATTCCCGAGGAACACTTTCAGAAGCTGGTGTTGGGCTATGCATCATGTTTGTAGCAGGTCAAAAAGGTGCTCTACTGAGTACTAAAGACACTTGAAGAGTTCATGTTGAATTCAGAGACTGCAGTAGTTATTAAATGCGGTATTTTGTGTTGATTTTGTAGAAACCACTTGTTAGTTTCTTTGAGCTATTCAAGCCCTTAACAACCGCCCATACGTCTTGGCTGCATGGGAAGCCTGGTGCAGGTCTCTCATGCTAGGGAGAGCGGGTGCTCGGCTGTTGGATGACAGACCAGCACGTGCTCTAACAGTGGGAACCAAAAAACCTTTGATTCCCGCTCTTTTACCCTTTTAAATTGCTGCGGTCATTGCGACCCCGGCATGTAAACGGCTAAGAGAGGGAGAGGGGTCTCGATGGGTTGCTATGGCACATGGAGCCTTGGATATGGTTACAGTGGCCGATGAGGCTCAGCTTCTGGCTGAGCTTCATAGGCTTTCTAATACACTGCTATACTGAAGTATTGTAGTGTATTAGGAGAATGATAAAATATGGAGATAGTGGGACAAAAATAAAAAAGTTAAGCATAACAAAATTGTAGAAAAAAACCAAAACATCAAAATTATACCTTTCGCCCTTTACTATGAATGGTAGTGCATTTGTAATGAGCCAGAGAAAAAAGCTAGTACATTATTTAACCCACGGAGTGCACGTCATTAAAAAAAAAAAAAAAAACATGGCTAAAATAGCTAATTTACCTATCTCGGATTACTAAAAATGGAATAGAAAGTGACCAAAATGTTGCACAGATAAACAAATGGTAACACTGCCGTAACTATAGGGGATGCGGGGGATGCGGTTGCACCTGGGCCCTGGAGCCTTAGGGGACCCATAAGGCCTCTCTTCTCCATATAGGGGGCCCAGTACTATGAATAAAGCATTACAGTTGGGGGCCCTGTTACAGGTTTTGCATTGGGGCCCAGGAGTTTCAAGTTAACCCTCTGTGTTAAGCAGTTAAGAGAAATTGGGGGCTCCCAAGAAAAACTTTTGAACGTGGGCCCATGAGCCTTTAGCTACGCCCCTGAATGGTGCAATTAAAAAGTGCAACACATCCCGAAAAAAAAAAAACTTTACACAGCAACGCTGACAAAAGAAGAAAATTGTTAGCAGTTTTTGAATGCAGCGATAGACAAAAAATGTGAAAAAGCTACATAAATTTGGTATTGACGGAATCCTACTGGCCTGCAGAATTAATTTAACATATTATTTATACCGCACAGTGAACGCTGTTAAAAAAACTTACCAGAATGGCAGATTTTGTTAATTTTAGCTCTAGAAATAAATGAAATAAAAAGTAATCAAAATGTTAAATGTTCCCAAAAATTGAATAAAAGACGACTAGAGTTTATTGCGCAAAAAACAAGCCCCCATAGAGCTCCGACGAAGGAAAATAATATTGTTATGTCAGTGACACAAAAGCAAATCTTTTTTTAAAAAAAGTGTTTTTTTCCTGTACTAAATTAGCAAAACATAAAAAAACTGTATAAACTTGTTATCGCCGGAATTATGTTGATCCAGAGAATAATGTTATTATAGTGTCCCAGAACAGAATTCTAGACGCTTCCATAAGTGTCATACATGTCTGTCTTATGTGGATGCACTGTGCAAAACTGTCATGTCTATTTTCTGTATGTGTTGCACAGCTACAGCATCTGAAGGGTTAACTACATTAAATTCCTTGCTTGTGAGCTCTGCTGCATGTTGAGTGTATCTATCTTACAGTGTCATGTGACGTGGTGTGGATGAATCTATAAGTATGAGCGTTTGGGTTAGAGAGAAGTCGAGTCTTGAGCAGAGATCCATCTTGTCTCCTGAGGAGTGCCCATCTTCCACCTGAGGGTTTGCTACCACAGAGGCGTACGAGGACACCATCAGCCCTTGTGTCGCTGAAGATGGAGGAAAAGGAAAGACCGCCGGAACGTATGTAAAGCGCATGGGAGTGAGTGAGCCTCAATGTTTCCCTCCCAAAAGTCCCACCACAAGAGAGAGCCATTGTAAGTAACTACCGCTTCAAGTGACTATACTCTACAGCTAATAACAGTGCAGAAGTCTATCGAACCTCTGAAGAACATAAGTCTATTTATGATTCCTATGCGGCTGTCTGAAGTCTGGATCACCGTATAGTGGTACACCTTTAACTGACACCCACGTGTGCTGAAGTCTATGAGAGCGGGGTGATCATTATAGCCATTTTGTGGCCATTGACTTTCACGTCAAGTATTTCTGAATATTCACTGTTTTCTCGCACTGTAAATCCTGCATTCTGAAGTCTGTTGTATTGTATGGAAAAGTCACTAGTAAAGTTTTATTGGGCCTCCCCCATTCCGGAGGACCCGAGGTATTTTACACTTGTCCAGTGTTATTATTGCGCTGTGTGTGAATGCCGGTGTATGGAACGGTGATGTCATGAACTGATTAATACAACCCCCATCGCACCTGTCATTTCCCGTAACAGGAAAATTGTATACAGTTTATACCTCGGCCCCCGTGTTACAAAAACTTTGGCAGTCACAAACAAAATATTATATATATATATATATATATATATATATATATATATATATATATATATATATATATATAACCTGTTACATTATCACATTATGTATTTTGCAGACTGAATCTCGTAAAAATGAAATCCAAAAAACAAAAACGGCAGAATTTCTTTTTCTTCCCCACTCCAACAAAAAAAAAAAAGGAATAAAAGTTATAGAATACATTACATGCACCCAAAAATAATGTCGCTAGAAAATACAACTTGCCTTGCAAGAAAAAAGCTGTTATATAGCCATGTGGATGGAAAAAGTAAAAAGTTATGGCTCCTAGAATACGGCGATGAAAAAAACCGAAAAATTAGTTGGCCATTAAGGCTCAAACGAGCCTCGTCACTAAGGGGGTAAGTTGTTCTTGTTTGATTGTTTTTTGCAATCAACTGAAAATTGGTAAATTTAGCAAATAACCCTAATTTACAATGCAGGTTGTATCATTTTGTTTGTAATGGTACATCAGCTGGTTCTGTATAGTTTATTATAACAACAAAACCAATTAATACATAATGTTACCTTTCAGTCTTCCCTTATCATCACTAGTGATTTGACTGCCTGGATGTGGCATCAAGAAGCATTCGGAGGGACAATGGCGAAGAACCTTTAGAAAAGTGCAGCCCTTGTATTTTTTCTTTATCTTCTGTCCAGCAAAACATGAAAAGAACATCAGTTTTGATGGTAAACTGGAACCAATGATGAAGATGCATCCATTGAGGACGCCAGACGCCTATTTTATAAAGCCTGCCAAAGATGCCACCCACAAAAGGGTCTTGATCCCCTTAACCAATCACAATGTCTTTAACAGTCCAGGAATAACCACAGACACACTCTAAACAAAGGAAAGTCTGAGAAATTGAATCAGTGCTGCCCTTGACAGAGACTCCGTATCAGAGCGATGACACAAAACAATCACACCCAAGTTCTGGTGACGCAAGTTAAAACAATCGCGCATGCGCTCATATCACCGCTGCAAACTTTGAAGAAGAGCTAAGATAATCCCATCCACCTCCTGGTGTCGAAAAAGCACAACTTCTTCCTTTTTGATGGTAAAAATCTATCACCAGCTCAGGGGGGCGGCCATGGGGAGCGTTTGCTCCCCACTTATGCGAACATCTTCCTGGGCTGGTGGGAAGAGAGGTTTGTGTTCACAGACAGCTCTTAGGGATGGACTGACAATGTGCTTTTATGGCTCCAATATATGGATGACGTCTTTGTTCTATGGATGGGCTCAGTCGACCACTTCTTTGATTTTATTGGGTATTTGAACACCCTTGGACTACACTTCATGGCTGAGATTCAATAGTAATAGTGATTCCTGTTAGTTGCCCCAGTAGTAATTGTGACTCCTGTTGGTGGCCTCAGTAATAATAGTGACTCCATAGTTGCCTCAGTAAGAATAGTGACCCCTATAGTGATCCCAATAGTAATAGTGACCCCTATAGTGATCCCAATAGTAATAGTGGCCCTAGTAGTAATACTGCCCCCATTAGATGCCCCAGTAGTAACAGTGCCCTCATTAGTGGCTCAGTAGTAAAGTAATAGTGACCCCTCCATAGTGGCCCCAGTATTAATAGTGTCCTTCTTAGTGGACCTTTAGCCCAGCAGCAACCCAACGCCCTCAATCATGCATTTAACTCAGTCCAACTGTGACTTCGCATCGGGGTGGGGGGCACTGTTACTGTAATTAGGCTGTGAACCCTGACCTCTTCCCACAACCCTAGACATTTGCACTGCATACAGGAAGGCGTCTGCGTGCAGGAACGCAGACCCCAGGGGGATCAGAGGTCAGAGTCTGATTACAGCAGCAGTGGCCACAAGACTGAAGTGACAAACGGAGTGAGTTAAATGCATGATTTATGCTTTGGGGTTGCTAAATACCAGTATTGGCCTTTAGACTTGATTACTGGTCGATCTATTGAGCTAACCCCAACTATAATGCTTCATTCATAGTACTGACGTCCTTATAGGGGGAGAGACCTTATGCACCACTAAGGCTCCAGTGCCCAGGTGTGACCGCATCTTCTGCACCCATTATAGTTAGGCTCCTAAACTTTTCCCTACTTCTTTCTAACCTAATGAATGGAGTTTAGTAAGAAGGGGCAGATGGAAAGAAGTATGGATGTTTATAGCCTGTAGCCATGTACACACATAGATCTGCATAGAAGCTGTAGACATAAAACGGTGGGATATTGGTAATCAACAATATAGTGTCTTTGTAAAGTTGCTTCTTCTTATAGTTAGGTGAGGTGTACATACCATTATATAGAGTCAGTCTTGTGAGTCCCGGCTCAGACTGCGCTAGCAAGAAATCCTGTGCCAGAAGCAACTACCACACTATTAGAATTGTTGGACTATTGTAATACACAGTAATGTAATTTTACTGCACAGGAAAGGGAACATGTAAAGTTAATCAAATGTGATAATTAGAGATGAGCGAGTATACTCACTAAGGGCAATTACTCGATCGAGCATTGTCCTTAGCGAGTACCTGCCCGCTCGGAAGAAAAGGTTCGGCTGCCGGCGTGGGTGAGAGGTGAGTTGCGGCAGTGAGCAGGGGAGTCGGGGGAGGAGAGAGGGAGAGAGATCTCCCCTCCGTTCCTCGCCGCTCTCCCCCGCCGCCGGCAGCCGAACCTTTTCTTCCGAGTGGGCAGGTACTCGCTAAGGGCAATGCTCGATCAAGTAATTGCCCTTAGCGAGTATGCTCGCTCATCTCTAGTGATATAATATAAAATTGCAAACCTGCATTTCCTTTTTGAGGTAGGATTCAGCATAATTTGCTCCACATTTCTTCGGGTGATACCAATTCCGAATCAAGAAATCAAAGTACTGGAGTAAAAAAAAGTTAACACTTAGGTTACCATAGAGAGCATTTGTCTGATAGCAGCAAAAAGAAAAGTAAATGAACCCCTTAGGGATTTACTGAATTGATTACTACAGTAATACAATGTGGTTTAATTGTCTATAATCGTGACTTACATCACAAACACAATCCAACTAGTAACACAAACAGTTGTACCGCGAGAGCTGCATGCAGCACCTTTTCTTCCATCTAAAAGCCAGCTGGGCGGAAAGCAGGCGGACCCCTTTATAGTCAACAAGGTCCGTCCAGCACTGTTTGGTTCCGTCCAAAGACGAAACCATTTGGCCATGGGAATTCTCCTGTCCTGCTCCCTGGACGGAGCAGGAAAGCGGATTTCTCAGTGAGGATATGAAAGCACCCTAAATGAACCCTTGAGTTTAGTAATTTGTAGATCCTCCTTTAGCAGCAATCACCTCCACTAAACGTTTCCTGTAGCTGCAAGTGAAATTTGCATAACGTTGAGGAGTTATTTTGGATCATTCCTCCCTGCAAATATGTTTCAGTTCATTAGTATTTCTGGGATGCTTTGCATGTACAGCCTTCTTCAGGTCATGCCACAGCATCTCTATAGGATTAAGATAAGAATTCTGACTTGGCCATTGCAAAACACAAAACTCCTTTTTCACCAGCTCAAATAGCACATGGACACTCGTCTCTGGGCTATTTGAGGTTCGTGGATCCTACACATTATATGTGCTATTGGAAACGGACTAAATTAGGACATGCAGTGATTTATTTTCACATGGACCATCAGCCCATGTGAAAAATCCACTATGTAAATAGCCACATAGGCTATTATGGGTCCATGTGCCATCCGTGAACATATGGACAACAAACGGCCCAACAATCTAGTAGTGTGAAAGGCACAAAAGCGTAATGTTTACAAACACTTGGAGAGGCACAATAAGCTTGTTTGTTTCTCTCACATCTGGTGGGCAAATACTCTTGAACAGTCAAACAGTTTTGTTGAGGCCTGAAGGACTATCTGTCCACTGCAACTAAAATCCTCCTGTAACAATCCGGTTCAGGTTTGGAGTCTTATTGTAAATAGTGCGGATTGGTAGCATGCTCAGGGAAGCCAGAGGTAGATACACAGGTAGGTATCAGTTCGCAGTACAGAGGAGCAGGCAGTTAGCATAGTCAGGGAAGTCAGAGGTCGCTACACAGGTAGGTATGTCAGGTAGCATTATGGAGGAGTGACAGGTGGATAAGCTTGACTACTGGCTGGGAGCACAATAATCTTGCAAGGATGGAAGCTGCCAGGCCAGGTTATATAGCATGAGCAATCACAAGACAGGGTGTAGCCCATCAGGAGTGAGTTAGTATGTATGGGAACAGGTTCAGCAGACAGGAGAGCCGTCGCCTGGGGCACAGGAGGTCACAGATTTAAGTCCCAACACCTCCAGTTAGGTTGGACTCGAGATGGCTGATGCCTTGCAGTTATGGGTCTAAGGGACCACAGCATGTCTCGCCTATATGTTATTGCAACAACCACTGGTATATTCTCTCCATAGGATTCCTCTTTCAGAAAGGAAACTACTGCTGTGTTCTCTGCCAGAGAAAATCATGCCGACTGACAAACACTATGTGCCCCCCATTGCTATTGGATGGTGCGAACCTGTGCAGGACTCCATCTACAAAAGGGTAAACAAAGGGTAAAAATTGAAAAAAGAACATTAGACTCTTCTGTTGGCACCATAATAGCGGATCAATTTTGATCTTTGCTGTGGTGCTTTCTCTCTTCCATGTACCTTACTATGCATACTTTGGCCATAACAAATGTGTCAGGCAGACGGATATGGATCCACCTTGCCACACACCAGTTTAATTTTGGGCAAACTGGGGAATTGGGGAATCCTGGTTTTCATGTTTGATCACTCCAAACGGGATACAAGGAGAAACAAAGTGGGATATGGTCTCTGCAAATGAAAATACATAACGAGAGCCGGCTCTGTATGAGCTTCTGAACTTGGCATTTACCATAAAGATGTATCGCATACCTTTAAATTGTGCAGTTTATCACTGCCGACTCCATAACTGTAAATCTGTGAAATAACAGAAATTATTAGCAAAAATGTACAAAAAGCTGAAATCGGTATTAATTACATAGGTTTTTTTCTCACCTCAAGATAATCGATATCTGTTTCTTTAATGCTGGAATTCACATTGTACACCTAAGACAATGCAAAAGAAAGACATGTGAAACACATACACAAGTACTGTATATAAGAGATGTAGATGTATATAAAACATACACTGATGAACTGATATTTATATGTAAGTGATTACAGTTGTGGTCCGGAGCCTTGTGTTGTAACCCGAAAAGGACAGATATCATGGTCAAGAAAAGCCTGGGGTCAGTAACGGTGGATATCAGTGCAGTAGAAAGGTAACGTAGTCAGCAGGTCGCCAGAGTTCCTGGGCTTCATGTAGCATTTCCCTTAGCTTCTCCAAAGTTTCCCGTAACATCGACAGCTTATGCTCAACCGTAATAGTAGTTGTATTTACCAGAAGGTCGGAAATTAAGACCGAATGTAGACCAGAGATAGCAAAAACAGGGATTCTGAGAACAATGCTTTAAGTTGTTATAGGCAAATTCTGCTGTTGCCAAGTAGTCCACCCAATCATCCTGGAAGTAGGAAATGAAACAGCGGAGGTATTGTTCAAGAGTCTGGTTGGTCCTTTCAGTCTGGCCATTGGACTAGGAATGAAAGGTAGAAGACAAATTGGCCGTAATCCCTAAGGCAGTTAAGAAGCTCTTCCAGAATTTTGGGGTACACCCCTCTATCAGAACCTACATTATCCGGAATACTGTGGTCTAAATATCTCCTTGATCATCAATCCTGCAGTTTGTTCAGCAGTAGGAATCTCTTTGATGGGAATAAAATGGGATGTGTAGTGGCCCGGAACAACGGGGCCCCTCGTAATGCCTGAATGGAGTTGTCTTGTGCTTAAGTGTTGTCAGTGTCTTTCATGTTGTATGAATATGATGTGCATTGCACTTCTGAAGCACTGAATGGGTTAATTGTCTGGTATGTAGAGTGTCTGAGAAATGTATCTTGTTGTTTGTCACGTGACCATGTTTTATATATGTAGTTGCAAGGTGTATGCAAGAGAGTTCGTTGTTGTTCTGTGCTGGACTTGGCAGCAGTTGGAGAGTGAGTGGAGCTGCTAAAGACCCACACAGACACCCTCAGTCCATGGGGGCCATGATGGGAGAGAGAGAAAGGTTACCTCAGCTTTCCCTGGGCCCATTACACCCAGGAGATATTAGTGGTTTGCTCCCGCTGAGGTTCTTAACCCATTTACGACCAGCCACTGTATATATACGGCGGCTGGTGCTGGGCTTAAAGGACCACCGATCGTAAAAATACGGTGGTGCTCTAAGCCTCCTGTCTCTGCAATCAGTCAGAGGCAGGTACGGGTTATCAGCTGTTAGTGACAGCTGATAACCCAGAGCAGAAGACAGGAGGGGTTTTTAACCCTTCCTGCCTTCTGCTTCCCCGATATACAGTGCTCAATGAGCACTGTCGGGGCAAAGTGAAAGTAAGAAGTTCTTTCACTACGGGAGCCTCGGGGGGTCATGTGACCTCCCGGGATTCCCTGCTATTGCAGAGCTGGAGGGTCAGAATTAGACCCTGGCAGCTCTGCAGGTGACTAATGTCACCACAGGGGTTGCTATCCCCTGCAACTGGGGATCCTATGGACGCCCCAGCTACAGTGGGAAAATGTCAAATAAAGTAAAAAAAAAAAAAAGTGAGTGTCCCCCAGAGGTCTTATATGACGTCATGGGGGACATAGATAGTAAAAAAAACAATTACATACATAAGTAAAACAAAACAACAGAATAAAACAACAAAACATACATAAAAAAAGAATAACACAAAGCAGACGCCAACAGAAACCGTCACCGTATGCGCCCTATAAACCAAAACCATACATACTATATATCAAAACGTCCGAAATAAATAGAGGAACCCATTTCCATACTTTATTTTAGTGTAAATATAAAAATAATTTTTTTTAAAACTATAAATGTTAAAAAAATCATTTTTTTTAGCATTTTACCCCCAAAAAAACTAAAAAACGGGAAAAAAAGTCAGTGAAAAAGATATTAAAAAAATAGTCCTATATGTCACGGAAAAAAAAACGCAGCAAAAATAATGTTGGTAGCTAAAGGAAAAAAAATAGAGCAGTAAAACCGCCACATGGGTAAAATCCCTAAAAAGTGTCTGGTCCTTAAGGTACAAAACAACCTGGTCCTTAAGGGGTTAAAGAAAGGAAGAAAGTGGCCCGCCATTGCAGAGTGGAGTGTGTGTTGGACGTGAGTGCTGACCGGTAGAGGGCTGGAGAGGAGAAGAGGAGTTGTGCTGGGACCGGAGCAATACAGATAACTGAGACTGTAGACTACTTGATGTACCTGTGATTTCCTCCCTGTGATACCACATTGTGAAGTTTGTACTGAATATCCTGCTGGTGTGGATTATTTCTTGTTAGACTATAAATAAGTTTATTCACGTAAAGTGGTAATGCCGACCATTCCCGACTTTGCTAATTCAAACTACTATGTGAGTGTGGACCAGATCTTTCATCGCCCAGATTCACCAGGGAAGAAGGAACAGTGGCGTCACCCATGACAGCCTGATGCCCAGGTACATCAGACTGTGGGTTCCCTGTTTGTAGGCCATCCCTCAGCTACTTGGATGCGTCCCGTGCTACCATCAGGGTGGGAGATGGTAGAGCCCCGTGACAAGGCCGAAACTCTACCCCGCTGTCTCGTAGGCTGAGGGCCCACTCCCCCGATGCTGCAGATGGCAGATTTCTTTTGAAGGGGGGAGACCCACTATACAATCCAATGATCCAGGACATGAATGGAACTGAAAGAGGTTGAGGAAGTCCTAACAGAGGAGATCGTGGGGTCTTGTTTTGTACACACGTTACGCAGGAGACAACATATCTTTTCACACCGTTTTTACAACTGGGCCACCAGAAAGAACAAAGAAATAGTTCCAGAGTCTTTGTGGCTCCAAGATGACCTGCAATAGTTTTCTATGTAAGAGCAACCCAGCAATTGTTTCTGCACATTATTCCCCAAGGTTCCTATAGTTCACTTAAAAGACTCATAAACGTGGTCAAAAGCAGAACCAACTTGTGGGGGGTGTAAAATTAGCTAATATATTCAAACATCATAAAAGACCTTGGCTGTGATTTTTAGTAAAATACTGGAGAAAAATGCTGCATTTATGTTACGTACGATGGTACGACAATTATTATCACTGCTGTGCATTTCACTTTATACACTATGAAATAATAAAAATACTTCATAAAAGCTTAGAAACATCACTTGAGTTTTTCTCCCTGTGTTCTTCTCCGATGCATCGCATATAATATTAGGCATACCTGATTAATAAGACCTCTATACAATTTAGGTGATACTCATAGCACAACAAATACTCTAACACCCAGGCTATTAGAGCCGCTTCTGAATTGTACAGTTTTCTGCAATAAATTATCCTTTGGCTCTGATATTGTAATCACTTACATATGTCATCATGTGATTTTGATTTTTTTGTCAATGAGTGTATTTTTACATGCAGAAAACTGTACCTGTGAGACATAAAATGTATTGAACAAACTCCAGTAGAAATATTTACACCAATAAGCATAAAGGGGTTGTCTAACTTTTAACTCTTGATGGACTATTTTCAGGATAGGTAATCAATAGTAGATCTGTGGAAGCCCTATAGATGGGAACCCCCTGATCAGCTGTTTGTATGGTCTCTGCTCTTGTGCAGGAAGCCGATCTGTTTTGGAAGCAGACAGCTCCATTCTCTCTGCAGTGGCCACTTTGGTATTGCAGGCAAAGTTTCCATTGAAAGAAATGGAAATTTTGTGTGTAGTGTCAATCTGCGCCCCTGTAGAGTACGGTATTCCGCTTTTGATTCCCACCTTTTAGCATAACAGGAGAGTAGATACAAAGTCCAACATCCTTTCCAGAGGTCTGAACGTGACCATGTATCAAATGACTACCTATCCATTTGAATGGGCGCCGTGTAATCCCACATTTCATTTGCAGATGATCCCTATTGGGTCTTCATTTGGATAAGCGGTTGTCCACATGGGACATCCACTTTAATGATGGCTACTATAATTGGTATAACAATTGAGATTTTCAGAAAGGAAGAAAACCTTCTTTCTGGAAGGAGAGCTAATATGCATCCCTTTTTTTCCTCAGCCAGTTTGGCATGGCCAACAAGACTTCATGCACCAGCTTCGCAGTTTTTACAAGGAAAAACTATACCCTCCAACCCCAGGACCACCATGGGTAAAATAAAGGCTACTTACAAGGTGTGAGCTGAGAAGCATGTTTAACATGCACATCTTTATGTTGGCCATTCTTTCACCTTCCATATCCATCGATCCTTCTGTGTCCAACAGAAATACAGCTATCTGCAGGCATAAGGATAGAAAATGGGCTGTATGAACTCGAATGGACATACATTGTGAAAAAGGAAATGTATTGCTCCACATCCAATACGTATAGCAGCAAAGCAGACAACTATGCTTTATTGTAATTATGTCTTAGGCAGCAACTCTGATGTTTCCATATAGGCTTCCTTTATCCTCTGTGTAAGGGGGAAGGCACTGCCCCCTTATACAGTGCAGGGCCTGGCCGCTCAGAAAGGCGTGTAGCATCAGAGCAACAATCCAGTCTAAAGAGAAGTACAGTTTTTAGACAGACTGTGCTATACTGTGACAGGATCATGTCTGACAGAAAGCCTGTGATAAAGAATGCTGATGTGTCTGATGATGTGCAACAAGATGCAGTGGACTGTGCCTCATAAGCTATAGGGAAATATAACATTGAGAAGGATATAGCAGCTTATATTTAGAAGATCCTGGAACTTACTAAGGCATAGCAGAGGGAAGTCCCCCAGAAAGGTCCTGAAAGGATAGAAGGATAGGACCTACTTGGCCTATAAAGGAATTATTGCTGCATCACAGCTAGAGGCTGCTGGGCTTTCCTCTGTTTGCTCAGTGGAACAGTGTCATTCTTGTGTGTCTGTGCATGTGCTGTGTGGTGTGATCAGTACTGTTCAGAGTGCGTGGTGTTTTGTGTTGTATGCAAATCCCTGGTGTGTTGGTGTGAGCTGCGTTCAGCCCTGCTGCATTTCGTTTGCCATCTAGGTCTAGGTAGATCCCTAGGTTCCAGTGTTGGGCTGTCCCTGTCGGGAGAATCGCCCCACATGCAGGCAGATTTTATGTGGAAGTTTTCTTAGAGTAGGGATCCATGAGACAACGAGGACCCTAGAAGTGGGCTCGTGGGCTTAATTATCTTGGCCAAAATACAAACTAATACCTCATACAATCTATAGTTATTCTATCTAGCTATGTGTGCAGGTAAGTGTTTTGAGCATTTGTTAGTCATGATTTATGTCTGTTTCTTAGTTATGTCCACTGTTTCTAAGTCCTCCGCAGTTTTGCTAGTTCGTGAGTGTGAAAGACATAAAAGTTGAGGTCGGGCCTCAGAAAAAATCTGAATGTGTGCACACAAAAAGAGAGACTATAGGGACTATGCATTTCTACTTGTCGCAATAAGCTAGGAAAGTGTGTTCTCAAGCATTTTTGAGCAACTGGGACTTGACAGGTAATTCAGAGACTTGGAGAACTAGGATGTATTAACGCCAGTTGCAGACCATCCTTTGGACAACACCACTATTACTTGTGGACAGCATGCATCAAGCTGCTGATATTGAGTCATTACATATTGTTGAAGTACCTTTGTTGGTTGAAACACATTGTTGAGATTGTTGGTTGAACTACTGACTATGTTCTACAGTTGTTGTTGATAGTTAGCAATTGGATTGAGAAACAACTGAAAAATGACGTGATTTTTCTCATTTTCTCCACTTCTATAGCCATTTTCTTTTTACAGCTATTTTTTCAATAAAAGTTTATATTTTTGTAACTCTGCCGTCTGCTTTGTATCCTAGTATCTGTGTCATCCGTCACCCACTGTGATATCTGCCCCAGGGGTATACATCACTTGGAGCTGTAGTTTTATAAGAGCTGGGGGGCCATAGGTGGCACAACAATACTCTACAGTAGACAACAGAAGCTTCTACAGTCATGGACCTGGCTAGAGCTAAGAGCCGGTGTAGCTCAGCATATGCAGAACAAAGTGATCACTTACTTTTTGTCCATTTTGCTCTAAGATGAAGGGTCCACTCCATATCCAAATCCCTGAAGTAACTTTGTCTGAGCCAGGCTTCCAAGGAAAGCCCTTAAGTATTTTGTCTTCTGCTCCGAGATCAAATCCCTTACCTGCTTCCTACAAAGAAAAAGAAGAACAAAAGGATATAACCTCTTTGAATAGATAATATATATTTATGTGTTGTCATATCATCCAATATAATGTATTCCAAGCACAAACGTCCCTAGCCCTGTATGGTGATAAGCCTAACCAATGTGACTGTATGCTCTTATAACTCTGTTCACTGGATTTCCAATTGGTTTTATCAGAATGCAATCTACTGCATTAAATATATGACTGCAATATTAATGACCAGGGTAAAGCTGTTTAACCTCTTAGATGCCATCATAAATCTGGGCTGTAGCAGCTATATGGCAGAGGAAGGGGGTATTCAAAAATTTACTATGGGGCCGAGCCTTTTCTAGTTATGGCACTAATTAACCCCTTGTAGTGTTACCCACATCACATGCTAGGGAAGTGTGTATGTGACCACACCTGAAAGATTCCTAGGTAGTCTTGAAAACTTGTTTTTTTTCACCGCGTTTTCCGTCAGTCTTTAAAATGTAATCAATGTATAAAAATTCCATAACTTGAGAGTCTCAGTTTTTAGGTTTTCTATCCTAAGCATAGGCCATCAATATTATAATCCCAGAAAAAAAATGCTTGGTATGCAAACTCTACGAACATCTAAGTTCTTAGAATTACATATTTTCTAGTATTCTAGGTTTGAAAAGACAGAGGCATCACTCAAAGGGGTTTTCCAGGCAGTGCCAGGCTACACGAGGGTTGGAGAAGAAGACACTGCTCAAACCCCTGTGTAGTGGCCGGCGTTCGTAATTGCAGGCCCACCTCTTGTTGAAATCAATGGGAGAGCGCTTGTAATTGCAGGCCCAGCCACTACACAGGGATTGGAGTAGCGTCTTTTACTCTGACCCCAGTGTAGCCGGCTGTGACAGTCGGCGTTGCCAGGAAAACCCCTATAAAGCTCTTGGGCCCTGATGCAAAATCAGACATAGGACTCTTGATCTACCATGCGTCATTTGTAATACTGGTGTTTTCTTATGTGGCAGAGGAGCCTTTGGGTCCTCTCAGGCACCAGAGCCGGTGTGCGTCTGCTATCTCTGCACCCCCTATAGAGCCTAATGTCCTCTCACCTGACTTTGAAGGGCTTTCATAATGTAATTCATTAGAAAGGATTTTCCTGTACGCTTCTCTCCAATCACACTTATCAGGTAGACGGGGTATTCTTCAATTCTTCGACCCAGGAAGCACCGATGCAGGACGCGCTCTTCTAGGACTAGCTGACCATTCTCGTCAACACTTACTAGCTGCAGGGGCTGAAGAAATAAGGAGAACGTTAGTTGTCATCACTTATCATACTTTTTAGAAATACACTAGGGCAGATAATAGAGCCATGTGCTGAAGGTGAAAAACTGGGGTAAGGGGGTCTTGAAAACTGATGTGGGTGGTCTTCACTGTAACCAACAGTTCATCTTTTAAGATAACCACACCTGCTGGGTTCCCCATGATTGCCGTCCCACATTGTGGAGGATACACACGGCCCTGTCTATGGGAGATTGGGAAATGACCAATAACTGTGGGAAATGACCAATAAAGAATGGTTGTGCCAAGTTTCAAGTTTGTACGAGACTGGGAAGTTAGAGAATTAGATTAGGTACATTACATAGGGGTCGCTTACTTTTGTGCTTAAAATTGAATAATCAAGTTTTTGATTTTTTAATTATGCCAGTATTCATCACCCGGCGCTGAAGAACACTCATGCAAAATTTCACTCAAATAGGACCAGAACTGTGGATTTGTATACGACACAAAAAATGGATTTAGCGTTTTATATACGAGGGGGTGCTGATAAGTCTTTGGCTTTACCCAGAAAGAAACGAGATAGGAAGATGAAACTTTACAGTATTCCACATACTCTCCACTGATGCCAACACACTTCTTACCTCGGGATTCCAAGTTCTGTAAGCCTTTCAAAAAGAAGGATTTCGGTTGTGTCTCAAACCAGTCATCCGTAGCAGCCATGGCATCAGGAATGTTTGAAATTTTGTACCCTTGAAGTGTTTCTTCAGGTTTGGAAACAGATGATAGTCGGAGGGAGCTAGATCTGGTGAATAAGGTGGGTGGTCAACCAGCTGGAAGCCTAGCTCCACCAGTTTTGCCGTGGTCACAAGTGCAGTGTGAGCGGAGTGTTATCCCAGAACACAGACGCCATCACCTTAGTGGCTGATTTTTGCACCCTGAACTTCTTTGGGTGAAGAGAACCACTGTGCCTCCACTCTTTTGACTGCTCCTTGGTTTCAGGGTCATACAAATAAATCCAGGTCTCATCCATAGTGACCAGCCGATCCAGGAAGTTCCGGGACCGTGAAGTTTTGACTCGCATGCTTTTCTGATCTGTGGTCAAACATTTGGGGACCCCCTTTGCAGATAGCTTCTTCATGTTCAAATGCTCATGGATAATGACACAAACACGTTCTCGAGAAATCCCCATGATGTCTGCTATTCCTTTAACTGAAATTGGCTGATTCTCCAGTATGAGGTTTTGCACAGCATCGACGATCTCCGGAACAACAACCTCTCCCGGTCGTCCAGGACATTCCTCATCATTGGTGCTGAAGTGGCCCGTTTTAAATTTGGCAACCCAGTTCTTAACTGTAGAATATGAAGGACATTGATCCCCCAATGTCTGCGACATATCACCATGAATATCCTTCACGGACTTTCCTTGCAGAAACAAGAATTTTATCACTCCTCCGCTCTCATTTGCGGTGAATATCGCCTTAGACTCCGCCATTTTGTTTTCCCGCCTGCCTAGATCACTGTTGCCATAAGCAATACTGTTCTGTAAATGCCATAAAGCAAGACCTCAACCAAAAAAGTGGCACAATTGCTTTTTTCCATAGATTCCCACTTAAAAATATTTATTCATTTGTTATAACATTATATTCTACATTAAATGGTACCATTAAAAAGTACAACTTGTCCCGCGAAAATCAACCCTCAAACAGCATTGCCAATGCGAGATGACCAAAGACCAAATTAACAGTAAATACCATGAAAAACCAAGACACAAAAGCCATTTTTAGTTCATCTCGCCTCCCAAAAACAGGAATAAAAAGTAATCAAAAAGTCATATGTATATCAAATGGTACCAATGAAAACTACAAGTCATCCTGCAAAAAAACAAGACCTCATACAGCTACATAAGTCTTCAAATGCAGCAACACAGAAACAAATCCTGGGATACAAATACTGTAAGTGCTTTATTGTGCTAAAGTAGTCAAATTCAAAAACTATATATATATTTGGTATTGTCGGAATCGTAACAACCCATAGAATAAAGTTTATTGATATTGCACATTGTGAAAATATAAACACCCAAAAATAAAAATAATGATGAAATTGTAGGTGTTTGTTTTGTTTTGCACCCCTCCTCCTTCAAAAAAAATGTAAACAATTAATAAAAGTTATTCAATACATGATATATACCCCAAAATTGTTCCTATGAAAACTAGGCATCATGCTGTTCCACTGGAACACAGAAGGGTAAAATTTTAATGGTCTTTAACCCCTTAATGACATGGCCTATTTTGGGCTTAGGACGCAACAATTTTGGCGGATTTTCTTCTCCGTTTATCAAAAGCCATAACTTTTTTATTTTTCCGTCGACGCGGCCGTATAAGGGCTTGTTTTTTGCGTGGCGAGCTGTAGTTTTTATTGGCGTCATTTTTGGGCGCATTAACTATATTGTAAAACTTTTTTTTTTTTTATGATAGCAGGGAGAGAAAACGCATCAATTCTGCCATAGATTTTTTAAATTTATTTTTTACAGCGTTAAATAAACCCTTTTTTTGGAAATCTTTTTTTTTTTTTCTAAATCGCTGCATTCAAAGTCCTGTAACTTTTTTATTTTTTGATGTACGGAGCTTTGCGAGGGCTTATTTTTTGCGAGACAAGCTGTAGTTTTTATTGGTACCATTTTGGCGTACATACGGCTTTTTTGATCACTTTTTTTGCGTTTTTAGTGAGGCAAAATGCTAAAAATTAGCATTTTGCCTCAGTTTTTTAGCGTTTTTTTTGCGTTTTTTTCCGTGCACAGTCAAAAGCATATGCAGCTTATTGTACGCGTCGTTACAGACGCGACAATACCAAATATGTGGGGTTTTATTTCTTTTTTTCCTTTTTTATGCTAATCTGAGAAAAAGCATAAAAAAAGGCTTTTTTACTCTTTTTTTTACATTTTTTTAATTCATTTTTTTAATCTTTGTTTTTTTTTTGCACTGTTTGTGTCCCTCTGAGGGATTTTAACCACTGCCCTGATGATCGCTGGTATAAGGCATGGCAGAGCTACTGCTCTGCCATGCCTTATCGCTTGTACAGCGATTATAGGCATAGGCAATACAGGACGCCAGTGTCTGGCGTCCTGTTACCATGGCGACAGGCCGGGCTCTCGCAATAACATCGCGAGAGCCGGCCGGAGACACAGAGGGAACGCGCTCCCTCTGTGAACTCTTTCGCTGCCGCGATCTACTTAGATCGCGTCAGGGAAAGGGTTAACAGCGGGGGGCGCATCTCCGATGCCCCCCCGCTGTTGCAGCGGGACACCGGCTATGACTGACAGCCGGCTCCCGCTGCGGGATAGCGCGGGATCATATGTGATCCTGCGCTATCTCCAGGACATAGTACCCTGCTGCCAGGACATAAACTTACGCCCTGCAGCGGGAACGGGTTAAGGTTAAAAATACTTACATCACTAAGGAGCTAAATTGGGTTGGGTACTGCATTACTTCTGTGATAACTACAGTGTTAGGCCTCGGTCAGATAACCGTTTTTTGCCGCGATTTGCGGATGCGCATGCGATCTGCGCATATATAGAACCATTGCTTCGCAACGGGATCGGTCACATGGCCCCTTTTTATGCAGGTGTCCGATAAATTATAGGACACGAGGAATCGCAGATCGCGCCTATCTGCGTTCTGCGATTCCTTGTGTTCTATATATGCGCTCAATGGGGCAGGCGGCAGCTAGTATTCACACACGATGAGTTTTGATGCGTTTTCATGCACACAAGAAGCAAGTGGGGAAGAGTGACAATTTCCTCTGTCTCTGGTCTAAGATCAGTTCCGTATCGACCCTGTGAGAAAAGGACATGGTTGAGGACCCTGTGAGCTTGGACTGTTAACAGATTTTTGGTAGTAAATTAAGTGATGACTTTGCATATATGTCATAGTAACATAGTAACATAGTTCGTAAGGCTGAATGAAGACAATGTCCATCTAGTCCAGCCTGTCTAGCCTCCTGTTTTGTTGATCCAGAGGAAGGCAAAAAACCCCAAGAGCAGAAGCCAATAGCCCTTTTGGGGAAAAAATTCCTTCCCGACTCCCTAATGGCAATCAGACTGTTCCCTGGATCAACCCCTAATAGTTCCTACTCGCTTGTATACCCGGATTAACAAATAATCTTAGATTTATACCTTATAATATCCTTCCTCTCCAGAAAGACATCAAGTCCCCTTTTAAACTCCTCTAAGGATTTTGCCAGCACTACGTCCTCAGGCAGAGAGTTCCACAGTCTCACTGCTCTTACAGTAAGGAACCCCCTTCTGTGTTGGTGATGAAACCTGCTTTCTTCTAGACGTAGCGGATGCCCTCTTGTTATCGTTGCAGTCCTGGGTATAAACAGATCCTGGGAGAGATCCTTGTATTGTCCCCTCATGTACTTATACATGGTTATTTGGTCGCCTCTTAACCTTCTTTTTTCTAGAGTAAATAGTCCCAATTTGGATAGCCTCTCTGGGTATTCCTGTCCCGTCATTCCATGTATTAGTTTAGTTGCCCTTCTTTTTACCCCCTCCAGCACTGTAACATCTTTCCTGAGCACCGGTGACCAGAACTGTGCGCAGTATTCCATGTGAGGCCTGACAAGTGCCTTATATAATGGAATGATAATGTTCTCGTCCTTCGCCCCTATACCTCTTTTAATGCATCCCAAAACTTTATTTGCCTTTGCAGCAGCTGATTAGCATTGGTTACTCCAGTTTAGTCTATAGTCCACTAGTACCCCCAGGTCTTTTTTCATATCACTTTTCCCTAGCGGTACCCCATTAAGTGAATATTGGTAACATACATTCTTGCTGCCCATGTGCATAACCTTACATTTATCAACATTGAACTTCATTTGCCATTTTTCTGCCCAAGCCCCTAGCTTATCTAGGTCAGTTTGTAGTCACACATTGTCCTCCATTGCATTAATTATTTTGTATAATTTTGTGTCATCTGCAAATATTGATATTTTACTGTGCAGCCCCTCTATCAGGTCATTGATAAATACATTGAACAGAATGGGGCCTAATACTGAACCCTGTGGCACCCCGCTAGCGACTGTGGTCCAATTGGAGTATGAGCCATTTAATTAACCCAATTACACACGTTTTCACCCAATCCGAGCTGTCTCATTTTGTATATTAGCCTATTATGTGGCACGGTGTCAAACGCTTTAGAGAAGTCCAGATATACGAGATCCATAGACTCTCCCAGGTCCAGCTTAGAGCTTACTACATCGTAGAAACTGATCAGATTTGTCTGACATGAGCGACCCATGAATCCATGCTGGTGAGGAGTTATTCCCTTGTTCTCCTTGAAGTGCTCATCGATGGCGTCTCTCAGAATCCCCTTGAAAATTTTTCCCATTAGTGAAGTGAGACTTACCGGCCTGTAGTTGTCAGGCTCACTTTTGGTCCCCTTTTTATAAATTGGAACCACGTTGGCAATGCGCCAATCCAATGGTACAACACCGGTCTTGATAGTATCTAGAAAAATTAGGTATAGCGGCCTAGCTAACTCATCACTTAGTTCCCTTAGTACCCTAAGGTGTATTCCATCTGGGCCTGGCGATTTATCGATTTTAATCTTCTTTAACCTGTTCAGCACTTCCTCCTGGGTTAGGTATGACATATTTGGTGAGGTGTTTATTTTATTCCCCTGTATCTCGTGTGACATTTCCTTTTCGTTTGTGAATACGCTTGAAAAGAAACTATTTAATAGATTTGCCTTCCCTCCATCATCTTCAATGATTTCCCCTGCATTATTTGTTAAAGGGCCAGGGCTCTCCCTGCAAATCCTTTTGCTGTTAATATAGTTGAAAAATAGTTTAGGGTTGTTTTTGCTCTCTTTGGCGATCAGTCTTTCTGCCTCCTCCTTGGCAATTTGGATCGTATCTTTGCATATTTTGTCTTTTTCCCTGTACGATTTTAGCGCTTCTTCGCTGCCTTGTTGCTTTAGTAGTTTGAACGCTTTCTTTTTTTCATTTATTGCCCCTCTTACCGTCTTGTCGAGCCACATTGGTTTCCTTTTGGTTGAGATTCCGCGTGTGATTTCATGCGGACAAATCACGGCCGTCTGCCTAGGATTGCGTTTTCTAATGCAAGCCTATGGCAGCGGCCACGGGCGGAAATTCTGCTGGAAGTTCCGCTGCGGAATTTTCGCCCATGTGCAGGGGGCCTTACTGTGTAAATAAATCTCTTTAGTTGGAAAACCCCTTGTAGGGACCATTCACACGGGGATGGAATTAGTCTATATGGACATTTCTATGTCACAATGTTATCCCTATGGGGCTTGAATTCTGCACCTGTTAAAATCCGTGTCTCTACTTCAAAACTGCAAGATTAAATTCAGCAGCAGAAAAATTTTCTGTTGTAGAATTAGGACATCTTGTGGAATTGTTGTAGCAGATTTCTAACTTACAGGAAATGGAATTCAGCATTTAAAGACTGCTGAATAAATCGCAAGAACTTCCACAAAACACATTAAAAATGTAACAAAATAATACAATAATTGACTAAATCTGCATCTGCACTGCCTCCGGCAGACAATTCTGTCCTGTGTGAAAGGTACCTAAGGGGTTGCACTTTAACTTACAGGGTGGCCTCCTGTAAGTGTCACTGGAGAGATGGTTCACTTCCTTTGGGAGGAAATTCTATTTGACCTTCTTCTTTGAGAAGAGCTATCATAATGCAATTTATGAGTGGTCACTTCAAGAACGTTTGTACGATGTCTACCAAAGATAGTCTGACCTCATTTGGTTCTTGGTTGATGCACGATGGACATCTGTATCCAAATTTTTGTTTAGTATCCCGATATTCAGAGAAGCAAACGAAGCAGAAGTCGTGTCCACACGGTATCTGGATGGGATTGCATGACTCTTTATTGCAAAGTCCACAGATGGGATTGAGCAGCCTGCAGTAATATAGAAATTTAAAATGATTAAATGCCCAAATTTATTTCAATAAAACTTCAAAAAGGTCATTTTAGTCATATACGGCCCCCAGTGCCGGACTGGAGTGCCTAGGGTCCACCGGTACAATTCATTTTGGGGGCCCACTGTACCGCTGGAAGGCGGGGCCTAGGATGGGCCTAGGATGGGAAGACAGTGGCCGGCTTCCCGATGCGCCTAGATATAACTTCAATCACTCTATGCGTCTTTATGAACAGATAAGCTAACCATTTTATTATATGGAGGTGTTGACTGGCTGATACGCTGCCTATCTGTGTGGGGTTGAGGGGATGGAGGGCCTACTCCTAGCTCAGGGGCCTCCGGGGAATTCACCTGTTCAGCTCTGGGCCGGTCTGAGACTGGGCCTAACTACTCTAACTACGCATTTCAACCTAGCTTGTGGGATCTACTGTTAAATAGATTTATAATGTGACAACTACTTTACTGAGATGGGATATGCTCAAAGCAGTTTTTACTTCCCTTCCCCCACTTCTCTTACTCAACAGTTTGGGAGGGGTAAGGCAGTAGATGAATATGAGTAGATGGGAAACCCATTCCCAAGTGTTAAAATCATTACACGTCTGCAGGTCATCCTGAAAGTCATGGAGATGTAACAGAAACCCATGGCCTGGTCATATACCTAAAGGAAGAGTACTGGACGGAGTGTAGATCTCACTCTAGGTGCTTAGGCTAGGTGAGATGAAAGTCCAGTACAGGACTTCTTGGGTCCCAGTTAACGCATTCGTTTCCGCTAAGCTCTTCACTGGGACATAAAAGACTACAAGTTCAGGCAGCCTGAGTTAGAGCCCTGAACACAAATCCAATGTGGACTTCTGATTGTTTGCTGATAAATGCTGTATGTTATTACTGTGTTACCCCCCAAATAAGACCCTGTCTTATATTAATTTTTGTCGCAAAAGAGGAGCTAGGTCTTATTTTTGGGAGATGTCTTATTATACTTACCTAGCAGGCTTGGTCCAGGTCCCTCACACTGCTCTCTGGAGCTCCGGCGCACGTCTTACAGTCCTCGGCTGCCAAGAGAAGATCTCTTCCTGGTTACGTGATTCGTAAATCCCGCCCCTAGAAAGCGATGCCTCTGATTGGTTTATTGAGCGCTGTATTGCTTGGCTGAGCAGCACTCGAGAACCAATCACAATAATCACATTGTTTCATGTTGGATCCAGCATTGTTCTTCCAAACAATAAAACGGAACCTTTTGAATCTACACCTTGGACGCGGATCCAGCGTTATTTATATATACAAGGTTTCTGACATACGCTGGTCTCCCTCCCATGTGCCGGGTGAGCTCATCTCTTTCCTCTTGAAATTTGTGTCTGAGCGCATTTATATAATTTATTCATCGCTTCCTGGAGGTGAGATTTATGAATCTCGTAACCAGGAAGTGATCTTCTGTGGGCACCCAAGGACTGCAAGACCCGCGTTGAAGCCCTGGAGGGCAGCGGAAGGGACCTGGATCTAGCCTGCTAGGTAATGTATTCCTTTTTTTATGTAATGTAGCTAGGGCTTATTTTCAGGTTAGGTCTTATATGTCACCCCCCAAATTAGGGTAGGGCTTATTTTCAGGGTAGGTCTTATTTTGGGGAAACAGGGTACTAGGTAAGCAGAGTACTGTCTAGTTAACGCCCAACTGGGCAGGTGTTTTGTTTCTATTTGTGTAGCAAAGTTAATGTGCTGCAAGTGGCTGTTTTCCACTGACTTTTCTGTTGCTGGGATAAAATAAAATATATGGACTATGTGAGTGACTGTGTCCTTGCCAATCCCAACCCCCAATGCAGACAGTGCCACATGTGGTGGAAGATGCGGGCAAACCTGGTTGCTAGGGGCAACAGCATGACAACCTGTTGATGCTAAAGGACAAAATCTGCTTATGTCTTAGGTTAAACTTGCTTTAACTATGCCATCATTTAATTAATCACAGAGGCAGTGTAAATTCTTTTAAACTGGAGAAAGCAAAAAATCTCTGAAAAAGAATAAAAAAACTAATCTTTATTTAACGCATTAAAATATCTATGGCGGACAGACTAAATTAGGACCTCTCTGTATACCACGGGTTTATAGATGTTCACCCTGGATTCCTCAATTAAGAGGACTAAATACAAAGGGTCAACTAAATACTCTACCTTATTAGGCACAAGAGGAGTATATATATTCGTGATTGTCAGCCAGGTGTATGGTCTAAATAATACACCTTACCATATAGCATATAGATAGATCATGTGCACTTCAACACATATAATACACTAGCTGACATACCCGGCTTCGCCCGAGTTAATTTGGTACTGGTGTTTATCTCGTGTTCACACGGAAAATCTTATGAAGTAGTCGTTACTTGAGAGATACCAAGGAAAAAAATATGTTCACCATTTTGCATGGTTCTTTGCGTTACCCAGGAAACACCACGTGGAGGCAACCATGCGACGTTTCCTTTATATAAAATGACATCAGGAAGTGAGAGAATTAGATTACGTACTTAAAATTTGAACGCTAATTCTTTTGCGCTTAGAATTGAATAATCAAGTTGGAACCCATTAAATTTTCCTATTTATGACATAATCAATGCTTGTGCCAATTTTTAAGTTTCTATGACACCGGGAAGTGAGAGATTTAGATTCTGTACGTAAAATTTGGACGCTAATTATTTTGCGCTTAGAATTGAATAATCGAGTTGGGACCCATTAACTTTTCCTATTTATGATATAATCAATGCCCGTGCCAAATTTCAAGTTTCTATGACACCGAGAAGTGAGAGAATTAGATTTCATACGTAAAATTAGGATGCTAATTCTTTTGCGCTTAGAATTGAATAATCGAGTAGGGACCCATTAACATTTCCTATTTATGACATTTTCAATGCTCGTTCAAATTTCAAGTTTTTATGACATCAGGAAGTGAGAGAATTAGATTATGTACGTAAAATTTGGACACTAATTCTTTTGCGCTATCATTGATTAATTGAGTTGGGACCCATTAGCTTTTCCTATTTATGACATAATCAATGCTCGTGCCAAATTTTACGTTTCTATGACATTGGGAAGTGAGAGAATTAGATTACGTATGTAAAATTTGGACGCTAATTATTTTGCGCTTAGAATTGAATAATCGAGTTGGAACCCCTTTACTTTTCCTATTTCAGACATAATCTATGCTTGTGCCAAATTTCATGTTTCTACGACATCGGCAAGTTGGAGAATTAGTGGCGAGTCAGTCAGTCAGTGAATCAGTGAGTGAGTGAGTCAGTGAGGGCTTTCGTCTTTATATATATAGATGAGTGGGACAATGCATTCCCAATGCCATCACACACATATATTGTTACCACTACTCAGACCCGAGGACGTAAACGGTATATCTTAGCACATCTAGATGTAGAGCCGAGATACACTCACGGATATTGTCAGTCCTCCCCCCCCCTTTTTTTTGTAGAGACATAGTGATGAAATATTATCCCTCACTGGTCTAGCCCACCAGATATACTGACATTAACCCCCTCACTGCTCTAGCCCACCAGATATACTGACATTAACCCCCTCACTGCTCTAGCCCACCAGATATACTGACATTAACCCCCTCACTGCTCTAGCCCACCAGATATACTGACATTAACCCCTCCTAGTTGAAATTAAAAGCAAATAAACTTTATTCTAACATTTGTTTAAAAAAAAAAGTGCATGTGCACTTTTCAGATGCTTCTTTTGCATTTCAATTCAAACAGATGAATCTACAGCGGTAATCACATGGAGTTCATATAATGAAAACAAGGTATACGTGACCGCTCAGCCACTCAAAGGCTTCAGAGGCCATAGAAGAATCACCTGTGAGCGGCTGTGCGGTCACGTGCACAATGAATGGTGGCAAAACTAAAGGTGGTATCTATATTAAAAAGGGGGCAAAAGGTGGCATCTACATGAAAAACAGGCAAAAGGTGGCATCAGTATGTACAAGAGGGCAAGAGGTGGCATATCTAAAGTGGTGACAGGTGGTATATCTAAGAGCAGGCAAGGAGTAGCATTATGTCTAAAGGGGGAAAAAGGTGGCATTATACCTAAAAGAGGGCAATAGGTGGCAAAATCTAAAAAGGATGGGGGGGTGGCATATATAAATATTTATATAATCTAATTGAAGAACCCATTGAAGTTAGTTATGGGCATGGTGCTTTAAAGCAGGGGTCCCCAACTCCAGTCCTCAGGGACCACCAACAGGTCATGTTTTCAGGATATCCTATAGTAAGAACACCTGTGGCAATGTCTGAGGCACCGACAATAATTACATCACCTGTGCAACACTGAGGAGATCCTGAAAACATGACCTGTTGGGGGTCCTGAGGACTGGAGTTGGGGAACACTGCTTTAACCCCTTAGTGACGAAGCCTGTTTGCGCCTTAGTGACGGAGCCAAATTTTGGAAATCTGACATGCGTCGTTCAACGTGGCATAACTCCGTAAAGGCTTTACATATCCCAGTGATTCTGACATTGTTTTTTCGCCACATGTTGTACTTCATTTAGATTGTAAAAAGAGACCGATATAATTTGTGTATATTTATTAAAAGTACCAATATTGGAAAAATTTGGAAAAAATTGTCATTTTTTCACATTTTCAACCGTAATATCTCAAATATGTCCAAACATACTGTACAAATTTTTGATAAGATATGTATTTCCATCTGTTTACTTTATTCTGAATGCACACTTGAAAAACTTTTGTGTTTTTTTTAACCATTTAGAGGACGTACAAATGTAACATTACTTTTCAGCATTTTGAGGAGCACTTTGTTTTCCTGCACCAAGCCAAGTTTGCAGAGGCTCATAAGTGTCAGAATAATAGATACACCCACAAATGACCCCATTTTAAAAACTACATCCCTTAGTGTATTCACTGAGGGGTGTCATGAGTATTTTGACCCCACCAGTTCTTTTCAAGAATTAGTTCAATTTAGGGGACAAAAAATAAAATTTCATATTTTTGAAAATATGTCATTTTAAAGACATATTTTTTCCTATAGAGCCCATGAAAATGAGGATTTACACACCAAAATGGATACCCCCATTTCTCCCGTGTTCAGAAACATACCCATTGTGGCCCTAATCTTATGTCTGGATGCATAACGGGAGCCAAAATGAAAGGAGTAGTCGGTGTCTTTCAGAACATAAATTTTGCTTGAAGGCGTTTTAGGCCCCATATCACTTTTGTAGAGCTCTTGAGTGGCCAAAACCAAAGAGAACCCCCACAAGTGACCCCATTTTGAAAACTAGACCCCTTAACGAATTTATCTAGGGGTGTACTGACCATTTTGACCCTACAGTTTTTGAATGAATTCAAGCCAAGCAAAAGGAAAAAATTGTGATTTTCATTTTTTTGTCAATTCTGTCATTTTAAAAACAGCTTTTTTTGTACAGCACACGCATGAATGAAGCCTTTCATCCCAAAATGGATACCCCTGTTTCTCCCGTGTTCAGAGACATACCCATTGTGGCCCTAATCTTATGTCTGGATGCACAATGGGGCCCAAAACGAAAGGAGTAGTCGGTGGCTTTAAGAACATAGATTTTCCTTGAAGGAGTTTTAGGCCCATAGCACTTTTGTAGAGCTCTTGAGCGGCCAAAATCAAAGAGAACCCCCACAAGTGACCTCATTTTGAAAACTAGACCCCTTAATGAATTTATCTAGGGGTGTACTGCCCATTTTGAGCCCACAGTTTTTGAATGAATTGAAGCAAAGCAAAAGGAAAAAATTGTGATTTTCGTTTTTTTGGCAATTCTGTCGTTTTAAAAACTGCTTTTTTGGTACAGCACACACATGAATGAAGACTTGCACCCCAAAGTGGATACCCCTGTTTGTCCCGTGTTCAGAGACATACCCATTGTGGCCCTAATCTTTTGTCTGGATGCACAACGGGGCGCAAAATGAAAGGAGTAGTCGGTGGCTTTCAGAACAGAAATTTAGCATGAAGGTGATTTAGGCCCCATTGCCCACTTGTAGAGCCCTTGAGCGGCCAAAACGACAGAGAACCCCCACAAATGATCCCATTTTGAAAACTAGACCCCCTAACGAATTTATCTAGGGGTGTACTGTGTATTTTTACCCTACAATTTTTGAATAAATCTAAGCAAAGCAGTAGGGGAAAAAATACAATTTTCATTTTTTTGGCAGTTGTATCAATTTAAAAACTGTTTTTTTTGTACAGCACACATAGGAATGAAGACTTTCACCCCAAAATGGATACCCCTGTTTGTCCCGTGTTCAGAACCATACCCCTTGTGGCCCTAATCTACTTAAAGGACGCATGGCTAGGCCTATAATGGAAGGAGCACCCGTTGGATTTTAGGGTACAACGGAATAAATTCCAGGCCCCATTGCCCACTTATAGAGTCATTGAGCGTCCAAAACTATAAAGACCCCCACAAATATCCCCATTTTAAAAACTAGACCCCTTAACGAATTCATCTAGGGGTGTACTGCGTATTTTGACCACACAGTATTTGAATAAATTTCAGCAAAGCAGAAGCAAAAAATTACAATTTTCATTTTTTTGGCAATTTTGTCAATTTAAAAACTTTTTTTTTTGTACAGTTTACATAGGAATGAAGATGTTCACCCCAAAATGGATACCCCTGTTTGTACCGAGTTCAAAAACATACCCATTGTGGCCCTAATCTACTTACAGGACACATGGCAAGGCCTGTAATGGAGGGAACACCAGTTGGATTGCAAGGCACAACTGAATACATTCCAGGCCCCATTGCTCATTTGTACGGAATAAAAATTGACTCCCTAAAATCCCCCCCCCCCTCCACGCCCTTTTCGGCGTTCCCCAAATCTTAGATAAAAGTAATAATGTGAACTGTGTAGTATTTCCAAAGACGGGTAATTATGGAGGCTGGTTGGGATGGGCACATGGAGCAATAAAACCGGGTATCCCCCCTCCTCTCATGCTTTTTGGGAGTCATTTTTTGACCTCAGTGGCGGGGATGGGGTGTAAAAAGTGGCGTTCCGTGAGTCTCCGTAAGCTTGACGAGGTGCGGCGGTCTCACACAGAAGGCGCTCAACAAGCTGCTCCTGGAACTGCAGGAAGGCGAGAGTTCCCGGGGCTTCTTGTAAATTGCGTATTACAGGTAGCGGTCTGAATAACGCCGGGCTCACGCAGCCGTAGGTGGATCCCGGCTGTGAGCCCGGCTGTGACCCTGCGTACGGCCGCGTAATGTACTGCGCATAACTGCGTACTTACACGGGCGGTCATGCGCAGTACACTTTTTTTTTTGTTGTTTGTATTTCCCGCACCGTCGCTTAGCGATGACGCGGGTACCCGCAGCCCGTATACAAGGTAGTTGCGTATGGGCAGCGGGTATATCCATGACCATGGAGCACAATGGGCTCTATGTTGCGGATATCCGCGGTAAAATAGAACCTGCTGCGTTCTCTTTTCTGCGAGTGGATTACGCAATTCCAACCCGCTAATGTGAGCGGAATTGTGTAATCCAATGCGATTGATCTGCGTATTACCGCTAATCAAACGCATGCGGAATCCGTAATTCCTATCTGGTCATGTGAGACCGGCCAAAGGTAGATCGCTACCATTTTTTCACGTGACCGGGGACCGCTCAACGAGGCCACCCGTCACTGCTCCAGGCTCTCTGTGACCGTTGGTCGCCGAGAGCAAGGAGATATTAATTTTCCTGGGCTCCCCGACTCTTGCGCATGTGTCCGGTGTTTTGCCCGCGGTCGCATGCGCAGAATACGGGAAAGTTCACGGAAGAAGATTGCGTCGGGGTGCAAATACGGAGGCCTCCGGTAAAAAATTTTATCTCCTCTCACCGATCGCATCAGTGAGGGGAGATGAAGCTTCACCTTTTTTTAACTTTTACGTGATCGCCATTATTCTTTGGATAACGGCGAACACGTGATCAGGAACCGCTCACCGCGGCCCTCCGTGAAATCTCCAGGCTCTCGGCTAAGTTTTGTAGCCAGGAGCAGGGAGATTTTGAAAAACCACGGCTTTTGCGCATGCGCCTGCCACATTGGTGACGGGCGCGTGCGCAGAAACTGGGGTGAGGTCCGCGGATAAATCCGCAGGCCTTAGGTACGTCATTTCATCCTCCCTCACGGATATGATCCGTGGGGGGAGATGAAACGCAAGCTTTTTTTAACTTTCTAAAACTTTTTTTTAACTTTTTTTACTTTTTTTTTTTTTACCTTTTACCCCTTTTTTTATTTTATTTTTTTTACTTTTTGCACTTTTTTTTTAACTTTACATGATCACTGTCATCCATTGGATGACAGTGATTATGTCCCTGGTGACATCCCTCTGCTCTTGGCTACACATGGCAGCCAGGAGCAGAGCAATTTTGAATTTCCCGGGGCTCGAGCCCCTCTGTGCACGTGCCCGATGTCAATCATCGGGCGCGCATGCGCAGACGGGGATTTCGGGTCCCGGGACATCGCAGAGGACCGGGGGTGAGTATCTTCACCTCCCCTCATGGATCCGATCCATGAGGGGAGGTGAAACTTTACTTTTGTTTTACTTTTTAAACTTTTTCGCGATCACCGCTATCGCAATGGATAGCGGTGATCGCGGGCCCGGGGACCGCTCACAGTGGTCCCCGGTAACACCTCCTGGTTCCCGGCTACCTTCAGGAGCCGGGAGCCAGGAGATTTTAAATTTGCCGGGGACACCCGGGCTTCTGCGCGTGCGCGTGACGTCATCGTCAGGCTCGCATGCGCAGAAGGCCGCCGGCGGGTCCGGGAGGACCAGATCTCCGGGGGACACCGCCGACAAGCCGTGTGAGTATTTTCAGCTGCCGTGATGGATCCGATCCATCATAGCAGCTGAATTACTACTTTTTTACATTGTTTTATTTACTTTTTTGCGATCGGCGCTATTCATTTTATAGCGCCGATCGCAATGCCGGGGGGGACTGCCCGCATCCTGGGATGACAGCTCCATGCTGTCGGCTACCTGCGGGCACCGACAGCATGGAGCTGTCACGTCCTCAGGCCAGTGGGCATCAATCCAAAGAGGATGCATAAAACTACGTCCTCTAGGATTAAGGCCCACTTTCTGAGGACGTAGTTTCCCGATGGGGCCGTCGTTAAGGGGTTAAAGCACATAAAAAAACAATGGAATATAATGTTGCTGTTCTACTGCCACTTTTAGTGGCATATCATAAAGGAGCCCACTGAAACTGTCGCCCAAGGATCCGCATAAACCCAGAGCCTGCCACGAAGGCAGTAACTATCAGCATCATCAGTAAGAATTCTGGCTTGGCATACCGATGAAATAACTCAGCACTGCTAGGAGAACTAGAATTGCTACACAGACTTTGTTATTTCATAATACATTTTATTTGATTGCACCCCTTGAGATAATCTAGCATACGCCCCAGTTGTGTTAAGATTAGAGATGAGTGGGGGGGAGAGGGAAAGAGAGCTCCCACCTGTTCTGCGCTGCTACCCCCCGCTCCACCACGCCACGCCCCTCCCCCCGGCGCCCCCCGAATCTTTTCACTCGAGTAGTAAAGTACTCGAAAATCGCGGTGCTCGATTGCGAAATCGGCCTTACCGAGTACGTTCGCTCATCTCTAGTTAAGATTCATCGCTTTAACCTGTTTGCAAATTTCCATATTGTATTTTGACTTTATTAGTAGTAAATAGGCTTTAATATATCGTCCTGTGGAAGTTTGCTGCTCCTTCATTCCTCCAAGTAGCAGGTTGCACGACTGAAGCTTTTGTCTAGTTCTCCCTGTTGTTAAATGGAAAGTTTTCCAACAAAATTCCATATGGATAAAAAATTCTTAAAGGGGTTGTACCACAATTACAAGTTATCTCCTATCAACAGGATAGGGGTTAACTTGCTGATCGGTGGGGTCTCACCATTGAAACCCTAACGATGTCAAGAACAGGGGTTTCATGTCCCCTGTCCTCCTCAATGTAGGGTTACTGCATCCCTGCAGTGTAGAATAGACGGAATGGAGCTCTGGTCATGCCGATACCCCAGCGGCACCCACTATGGTATTTCGTCAGCCCCACTGAAGTCCATGGAGCATTGACAGTGAATGCTCGGCCAGCACTCCCTTCATGCTGAAGTCACAGGCAGATTGGGACACAGGAGCCTTGTTCTTAAAATCTGCGGGGGTCTCAGCAAGTTATCCCCTGGACAGGTTATAATCATGGTAAAACCCCTTTAAAAGAGTTGTCTCTCATCAGAGACATTGGTCGAATATCTGTTGGCCACTGCTATGACCACCACTAATCACCAGGCTTCTGTGGAGCTATGAGGATCCTTGAAACCTGGGTAGGGCTCTTATAGAAATAGGGTTGGTTTGGAGAGGGGAACATTTTAATAAGAAGTAAATAATAATTACTAGTAGACCCCGCAAGTACTATATTAGTAGAACAATCAGACTTCCTCTTACCTTCTTCTTTTTCTTGTATTTCCAGCGCATGGAAAATCATAGAAAATTGTAAATCCTGGGTCTTTTGCCATGTTAAGTTTGGGAAGTGAAGTAAATGTTGTGTTGCTACCTGTCCGTTGTCTTTTGTTCTCAGTGACTCCTCCTCTAATGTTATCAGGCTCAGGAATAGAAACTGAAACTTTCTACTTATCTAATTACATTTTATATTATGCCACGTTATAGTATACGTCAGTGTTTTAAAAATCATATAATATAGATAGACAGATGTCCCTTAAAGGGGTTCTGACACGACTAAGGTTTTTATGCTTTTGTCATGCCTTTGGCAGTCTCTGTTCAGTAAGATTGTCTGTACTGTATGATGTATATGGTATTGCTTTATTTCTGGCATTACTAGATAGACTTTCTGTTAGGGCTCCATCTAGTGGGCATTCATATACTGAGCCTCAGTGTATTTTGTCCTCTGAGGGATGCTGTACCCTTTACCCATGACCTCAGTTACATCATCAGCTCAGCCCACAGTAGCCATTTTCTGGCACATTCCCTCCATGTCTGGACTGCTCTAGAGACCCTCTGCAAACCTTTATTATCCAGGCTCACAGCGGCATCGTCGGTATGTGATAACTTCTACCTGATGTCCTACTCTTAACATCCTGTGTATATTATGTTTCCAGTTCCATCATTATACCACTTCTATAGTTTCTAGTCCTATGTGTGTTATTCAGATAGCATAGAATGTGTCCTAGTGTAAACACATGCACGCTTATCATCTCTCATGGCTGTATTATATGCTTCCGGTCTTTTCACATGTATGTAATGTATTCTATGTACTGCTATGTTAGTGTACATTCCTAAGTGCATTATTTTCTTTGTTCTACAGTTTTACCTCTACCTTGCAATAAAGTTGAAAGCGGACATTGCTCCATCGTCATTGTGTTGCAGGGAAGGTTATCTGCCTGTCTACTTATGCTCCACTCATAGGGAGGACAGAACAGTAAAACGACGGCCCCTCACAGCCTGGATAGAGTAAAACGACGGCCCCTCACAGCCTGGATAGAGTAAAACGACGGCCCCTCACAGCCTGGATAGAGTAAAACGACGGCCCCTCACAGACTGGATACCAGTAAAACGACGGCCCCTCACAGACTGGATAACAGTAAAACGACGGCCCCTCACAGACTGGATACCAGTAAAACGACGGCCCCTCACAGACTGGAGACCAGTAAAACGACGGCCCCTCACAGACTGGATACCAGTAAAACGACGGCCCCTCACAGACTGGATAACAGTAAAACGACGGCCCCTCACAGACTGGAGACCAGTAAAACGACGGCCCCTCACAGACTGGAGACCAGTAAAACGACGGCCCCTCACAGACTGGATACCAGTAAAACGACGGCCCCTCACAGACTGGATAACAGTAAAACGACGGCCCCTCACAGACTGGATACCAGTAAAACGACGGCCCCTCACAGACTGGATACCAGTAAAACGACGGCCCCTCACAGACTGGATACCAGTAAAACGACGGCCCCTCACCGACTGGATAACAGTAAAACGACGGCCCCTCACAGACTGGAGACCAGTAAAACGATGGCCCCTCACAGACTGGAGACCAGTAAAACGACGGCCCCTCACAGACTGGATACCAGTAAAACGACGGCCCCTCACAGACTGGATAACAGTAAAACGACGGCCCCTCACAGACTGGATACCAGTAAAACGACGGCCCCTCACAGACTGGATAACAGTAAAACGACGGCCCCTCACAGACTGGATAACAGTAAAACGACGGCCCCTCACAGACTGGATACCAGTAAAACGACGGCCCCTCACCGACTGGATCCCAGTGAAACAGGGACTTCTCACAGGCTGGACAGCAGGATACCAAACCACGCTTTGCGCAATATGCAGAGATACTGCTACAGGATGCCCACTACAGCGGTAAGCGTGTAAGCTCGTCCGGAGCGTCACCATGTCAATGTTAGAGACTGGACTGTATGAGACAAGGTCTCACATCTCAGCTAGCTCCAGAAGCTCAAAAGGGTCAGTGAGTAGCTCTACAGTCGCCATTGCTCCTGCAAAAGCGGAAGCCGCCAAAATGTGAGTGCATTATGCTGAGCAAGAAAGGCAATTAAAAGTAGAGAAAGCACGCATGGAAGCAGCACTGGAAAAACTATCAGTAGAGAAAGAAGCTGCAGCTGCTGTGGCTGAAGCAGAGGCTTTGGAAGAAGCAGCGATCTACGCAGGTGAAAGATTCAGCAACATGTCTAGGCGCAGTTCTGGTCACCAAGACAATCTCCAGTATACTTCAGACTATGTTCAGCTACATGCTAAGTCGGGTGACGACTCGTGCTCAGATCCAGGAGAGGAGTCAAACCTCCAAAAAGAGCTCCGCCAGCAACCGGTAACACAGCAAGTGACCTCAGCAGACCAAATGCCCAACATCAAATTAGATAGCAGTTTGATATTCAGTCGGCCCTCGGTACAACCTGAGCTTGAACCAACAAATGTTTGGAGTACCGCAGTCGCCACCAATAAGAAGGAACCTGTAGACTGTGACTATTATCATAGCAGCGTGTCAAAGAATCGCGGTAACTCACTAGGACCTCCACAAAGCAACTTACCTTCAGATCTACCATGCAGAGATGAAGGTATGACAGACCTCGTCAAATTCTTTGCACGACGTGAGCTAATAACTAAAGGACTCACAAAGTTTAATGACAGACCTGAAGGCTATAGAGCATGGCGTTTGTCATTCAGAAATATGATCAAAGATCTCAACCTGTCTGTAAGTGAAGAAGTTGACCTCCTAGTCAAATGGTTAGGCAACGAGTCAGCAGAACATGCAAAGCGAATCAGAAACATCAACATTAACTACCCAAGCAGAGGACTAAAAATGATATGGGAAAGACTGGAGGAGTGTTATGGCTCACCAGAAGTGGTAGAAATTCACTCTTCAAAAGGATTGAGGATTTTCCTAAGATTCGCAATAAAGGATTTCAGAAGCTGAGAGAATTAAGTGACCTGCTGATGGAACTCGAAGTTGCTAAAGGTGAGGGAGACTTGCAAGGTCTCGCATTTTTAGACACAGCACGTGGTGTCAACCCCATTGTACAGAAGTTACCTTACAGTCTACAAGAAAAGTGGATTACTCAAGGCTCCAAGTACAAACAACAGCACAACATCTCATTCCCTCCATTCTCCTTTTTTGTGGATTTCATACACCAACAATCAAAGACTAGGAACGACCCGAGTTTTGACTTCTCAACATTTGAAACCACTTACACCAGAGCTAACAAACCTGCTTCACTTCGTAACCCGAAAGCTACACCTGTTGCAGTACACAAAACCAGCGTATCTGCTGTGTATCCCTCAACAAGAGACCCTTGCAAAGAGTGCCCTCTATATAAGAAGCCCCACCCATTGCAGAAATGTAGAGGATTCAGGGAAAAACCTCTTAAGGACCGGAAAGCCTTTCTCAAGGAAAACCAAATTTGCTACAAGTGTTGTGCCTCAACATCTCATCGGGCGAAAGACTGTACAGCAAACATCGAGTGTTCAGAATGTCATAGTAAGGAGCATACCACGTCCTTACATCCCGAGCCCGCCCCGTGGACTCTCACGCCTTCAGACCAGGCTACAGAGCATGGCGGGGAGGAGAAAGTCACAGTACTTCCTGAAGTGTCACCCCAGTGCACCCAAGTCTGTGGGGAGGGCCTCAGAGGTAAATCCTGCTCTAAGATTTGTCTTGTTAAAGTTTATCCAATTGGACACAAAGAAATGGCTGTAAGGTTGTATACCATTCTTGACGATCAAAGCAACAGGTCCCTTGCCAGCTCTACTTTCTTCGACATCTTCAACATCGAAGGACATAGCTCTCCATATTCACTTAAGACTTGCACAGGCGTGACTGAAGAAGCCGGAAGAAGAGCTACTGGTTTTCAAATAGAATCCATAGATGGTGAAACATCCCTGCCTTTACCTAAACTGATAGAATGTAATCAAATTCCAAACAACAGAGAGGAGATTCCAATGCCTGAAGCAGCATTACCACATAAGCACTTGAAGACCATAGCCCATCTCATCCCTGCTTTAGATCCTAAGACTCAAATAGTGCTTCTGCTTGGAAGGGACATCATAAGAGTCCACAAGGTCAGAAAACAGGTAAATGGCCCTCACAATTCTCCATTTGCACAGAAACTAGACCTAGGATGGGTCATTGTAGGTGACGTCTGCCTAGGAAATGTCCACAAACCATCCACGGTAAATTCCTATTGCACTAATACACTGGAAAATGGACATCCATCCTTTTTCCAGCCGTGTCCTAACAGGTTCCTTATAAGAGACACACCTAACAGTATTTCATACTCTGACTCTACGGAAATTGGGACCCATTTCTGTGACGAAGACAGAGACCACTTAGGATGTACAGTGTTCCAGAGGACAAAAGACGACCACAAAATCGCCCCCTCTATCGAAGACGAAGCCTTCTTGACCATAATGGAACAAGGCTTTTTCAAAAATGAAACAAACAATTGGGTGGCACCACTTCCTTTCAAAACTCAGAGACTCCATCTCCCCGACAACAGAGATCAAGCACTGAAGCGCTTTTTCTCACTCAGACGCAACCTTCTAAGAAGACCAGATATGAGTGAACATTTCTTCACATTCATGGGGAAGATATTTGGAAACGGTCATGCAGAAGTTGCTCCACCCCTAAGAGAAAAGGAGGAACACTGGTACCTGCCAATCTTTGGTGTCTACCACCCTAAGAAGTCAGGACAGATCCGGGTAGTATTTGATTCCAGTTCACAATGTGAAGGAGTCTCCCTCAATGATGTTCTCATGACCGGACCAGACCTCAATAACACACTATTAGGAGTGCTCATTAGGTTCTATAAAGGATTAATTTCCATTGTTGCCGACATACAGCAGATGTTTCATTGTTTTCTAGTGAAAGAAGAACATAGGAACTTCCTGAGATTCTTCTGGTTTAAAGGCAACGACCAAACCAAAGACATAATGGAATACCAAATGAAAGTACATGTTTTTGGCAACAGCCCATCTCCTGCAGTCGCCATCTATGGACTCAAAAGGTCTGCCCGAGAAGGTGAAGAAGAATATGGACAAGATGTCAGGCAGTTTGTAGAAAGAGACTTTTATGTGGATGATGGCCTGAAATCACTTCCATCACCAGATGCAGCAATCGACCTACTCAAAAGAACCCAAAGTATGCTTGCTTGTTCGAACCTCAAACTCCATAAGATAGCTTCAAACAGCAAGGTTGTCATGAAAGCCTTTCCCACTCAAGATCACGCCAATGACCCGAAGGATCTAGACTTGACAACGGCCACAATACCCTTGCAGCGCAGCCTAGGACTCAACTGGGACCTCAACAACGACACCTTTACCTTTCAGGTGGATCAAAAGCCAAAACCATTCACACGACGCGCTGTCCTATCTACGATCAACAGCATCAATGACCCGCTTGGGTTTGCAGCTCCCGTGACCATTCAAGGTAAGATGCTGCTCACAGACTTAACTGCAGATACATGCGATTGGGACTCCCCACTTTCCCCAGAGAAGGAGTCATTGTGGGTAAAGTGGAGAGACTCCCTGGTAGAGTTATCTGACCTACACGTTCCTAGGCCGTATGCACACGTGCCTACTGCAGAGGTCAAGTCTAAAGAGCTGTGTGTATTTTGTGTTGCCTCAGTGAAAGCAATTGCTGCAGTTGCCTACCTCAAAACGATTGACATTAAGGGCCAGACACATATTGGGTTTGTGATGGGAAAGGCAAAACTGGCACCATCTCCTGAGCCTACCATACCAAGCCTGGGGCTTTGTGCTGCCCGACTGGCAGTAGAACTAGCTTAACTCATTGTGACAGAAATAGATATGACACTTGATGACCCAGAATTTCATACAGACAGCAAAGTAGTGCTGGGCTACATTTACAATGAGTCTAGGAGATTCTATGTGTATGTGCATAACAGAGTCCAAAGGATTAGAAAGTCATCAAAACCTACTCAGTGGCACTATGTACCGACTGATCACAACCCAGCAGATCATGCTACAAGAGCTGTACGGGCACCACTCCTTAAAGACACCACATGGCTCACAGGGCCAACTTTCTTCTATAAACCTTTACTGGACACTCACAAGAAAGGCACTTATGAACTGCTAGATCCAGAGATCCAGATGACCCTCCTTTGCTTACCCCTTCTACTCTACTCACGCAAAAGTTCAATGCAATTACAGCTCCTGCTGGTGAGCTTGATTCTAAAGACTTGCACAAGTGTCAGTGGAGGCGGGTACAAAGCTTGGCAAATGTGTTTTGGGAAAAGTGGAGGAAACAATACATCTCAACCTTACAGACGAGGAATAAGTGGCATTCCAGTAAACCCAACATGGAAGTTGGCAATGTTGTTCTTGTCAAGGACTCTCAGTCAAAAAGAAACGAATGGCCTATGGGACTCATAACCAAGGTTTTTCCTAGTGAAGACGGGAAAGTCAGAAAGGTGGAAGTCAAATTGTGCAAACAAAATGAGCCTAAACTCTTTTTCAGACCTGTTACTGAACTAATTTTATTACTCACAACGAAGAGGTCTTAATGTGGTAACCTTGGGTTACCAGACAGGGAGTGTCATGCCTTCGGCAGTCTCTGTTCAGTATGATTGTCTGTACTGTATGATGTATTGCTATATTTCTGGCATTACTAGATAGACTTTCTGTTAGGGCTCCATCTAGTGGGCATTTATATACTGAGCCTCAGTCTATTTTGTCCTCTGAGGGATTCTGTATCTTTACCCATGACCTCAGTGACATCATCAGCTCAGCCCACAGTTGCCATTTTCTGGCACATTCCCTCCATGTCTGGACTGCTCTAGAGACCCTCTGGAAACCTCTATTATCCAGGCTCACAGCGGCATCGTTGGTATGTCTGTACTTCTACCTGATGTCCTACTCTTAACATCCTATGTATATTATGTTTCCAGTTCCATGATTATACCACTTCTATAGTTTCTAGTCCTATGTGTGTTATTCAGATAGCAGAGCATGTGTCCTAGGGTTATCATCTCTCATGGCTGTATTACATGCTTCCTGTCTTTTCACATGTATGTAATGTATTCTATGTACTGCTATGTTAGTGTACATTCCTAAGTGCATTATTTTCTTTGTTCTACAGTTTTACCTCTACCTTGCAATAAAGTTGAAAGCGGACATTGCTCCATCGTCATTGTGTTGCAGGGAAGGTTATCTGCCTGTCTACTTATGCTCCACTCATAGGGAGGACAGAACAGCTTTAACAGCCATTGTTCACTGGTCTGCCTAATGGAGACAAAGAACCCATGATTTTTGGCGTGCTAAAGCATAAAAACCTTATACTTACCTTTTTGTTGTGTTGTTGTTGTGCAGCGGGGTCATCTCCCAGCAGGCTTTCTGCTTCCACCAATGAGCCAGGACGGGCGGCCCCCCTCTGGGATTGCACACAGGTGCAGAAGACAGGTGCCCTCTGACAGGAGTCAGGACGGGCCGCCTCTCCACTGCGCATGCGTAGAACTTGCAGTTCAGCTAGGACAGACGGGCCGCTCACAACAAGCACTGCTTGTGACATGGCGCCCGTCCGTTCACCTTGGAAGTTGCTCACGGACGGAGCAGAGCAGGAAGCGGTCATTTTGACCGCTCCAGCTCTGCTTCAAGAAGCCACAGAAGAAGATGCCCAAAGGAGGGGACATGCCTGACGATCAGTCCTGGCCAGGCAAGGTAAGTAAACCTTTTTTTTTTTATGTCAGAACCCCTTTAAGGTGTTAATATTATATGATTATATTATTATAGCCCCTCCCTGTAATGCTCTCTAGTGTCCATAATACCAGCCTGAACATGCTGGGGGCTGTAGTTTCCTCGCTGTAATTTCCTCTGATATGTCATAATGGCAAGGAGATATTGACAGTTATAGTTCTCTCCCTGGGTGTAGCTGGGGGAAGCAACTGAGGCTCGGCTAGGATGTGCCTGCGCTGGAGTATCAGATTCACTCTGTATTATTAGCAATCCCGCCCCTAGAAGAAGTTGTCTTTTTGCTGCTAAACTCAGCATGTGGTTCCATCTCAGGCAGATACGTAAATGATGAGAGTTGTGGTGATTAAATGAACGGTCTTGTCACAGGAGGCCCTACAAGTGGTTCCTTCCTTGGCCTATAAAAGGCTCTCGGAGGTTCCTTGTGTGTAGTGACCTCTTCTTCCACTTGTGTAGAGCTTGTTGACCACTAGACACCTTTACAACGCAGAGAAGAGATTTCACCCCGTTACCAGAGTCTGAGAGGGGCGCATTATTGGGATGTGAGAGGCTGGATGGTCGTATCGATGAATTATCCCCCCACTGATTGTTCTGACCAGACTGTTAGGAGGTGTTGGGACCAGTGGATGTGTGAGGCTACATGAGGTGACCGGGCTCAGGACGCCCCTACAGACCACCAGTAGAGAGAAGCATCTGACCAGACTGTTAGGAGGTGTTGGGACCAGTGGATGTGTGAGGGCTCTTTGTAAAATTTTGCAAATTCTGCTATTTTCTCTCAGTTGTTGGAGAGGGCTCTACCACGGGAAGAGATCCCCAAGACAAAACTGTGATACCTCTGTCCCCCCAGTGATCTTGCTTGGGTCCTGCTACATTTAGCCCTTTGGCTAAAAAGGGATTTAGTTTGGAAGGCTAATTTATCATTCAAATGCTTTTGGGCTGCGATGAGATCCAAACGAGCGGAGACAGTGTGAGAGCATTTTTACACTTTCTCAAAGTTTTTCGATTTCAGCTATGAGGGATCCAGGGCCATAAACTGGTTGATATTTGGAAGGTATACATTTGCAAAAGTATATGTGCGGCCTGCCAATTTACCCTTTAGAAATAGGAAGCGCCTCTCTCTGTCGGTGCAATGGTCAAGTGATTCTCATGGTACCCCCCTGGAGATTAATATACTCACACTTCTGGCTTTTGTCCTGTGGTAACTGCTGTGATATGCATCAGGGTCTCTAGGGGAGAGAAGAGCAGGAATCGAGCCCTCCTTAAAGTAGGTTTCTTGGAAGTAAGCAATCTGCAGCTTCTTGCTCTAGAGTAGCCGGAGGAGAGAGGATCTCTCATCAGGAAAATTGAGCCTTTATGCAATAAGTGAGGTAAAAGAGATGGTGTCCATGACAAGTCTCCAAGGGTGTAAAATAAAAAGAAATGAATAACGATAATTGAAGCTAGAGAAATAAATGAAAAAACAACACAAAGAAGAAAAAAAATAAAATTAAAGATGTGGGGCTTAGAGACAAGAAATAGAAAAAACAGTAGAGTTGGAGAAGGGTAAGAAGGAAGAGTGATAAGAGCACAGACCCCTAATTTCTAGTTGGCCCCTGACTGAACCTGGCTAGTCCAAGAACAGTCTAGAGGAGATAACCATGGTGAGAAAGCTCACAGTGGTGAGTCTCAGGTGGCCACTCAATAAATAATGGCAGTATACAAGACACCAAGCTAGTTCCTCAGCGTGAATGGAAAAAAGCCTCGCTATATGAGGGAAAAGAAATAGCTATTGGGGAGACAGAAATGGCTTATCCGATGTCTCACCCGAGAAATCTGGGAGAGACAGGGGAAGAGATGTCATGCTATGTTAGCCATTAGGCAGCAGAATGGTAGGACAGAACAGGTTAGAGTCCGCTGGGCGTGGATAGAGTCCAGCCTCTAATTGCATTATTTGGTAAGTGGGACAGAAGAGAAGGGATCAAGTCGTGATGATACAAAGAAAATGACAAATGTCCTCTTTCCATCCAATCCAAGCTTATTTTGAGCATTGATGACATTGTTTTCGTGTCTGGAGACCTCGGGGTGAGCACCTCAATTCTGCCTTTACTGTGGAGTAGCACACTGCTGCCGACTGCTGGTGTGATGGGCTGGGAGACCATCGCTTATGACGGTCCCTAGTGGTGGTACAAGGGACAATGATAGCGATATGTTCAGGACATCCTGCAACCACATGTGTTGCTCTCATGGCGGCTTTCAAGAGGCATTTTCCAGCAGCATAATGCTCGGCCGCACACAGAAGGGGGTCATAGGAGCCCCCACAACATTGTCACACTTCTGTGACCAGCCCGGTAACCAGATTTATCACATATATTGGACCATCTGGGACATCAACTTTGAGAGCCTACGAGCTTGCATGATTTAGAGGCTCAGTTACAGCAAATGTTGAGGAATATGCCACAGGACACCATAAAGAACCAGTATGCCTGCAAGTCCGGCCATATCACATCTTGTATCCACGCTAGAGGCAGCCCAACAGAGTACTAGAGCCTCCATGCCCACCCCCCTCTTGTTGTAACCCGAGCAGACAGATATAATAGTCAGCGGAAGCCAGAGGTTGGTAACGGGAAGTATCGCTTTGCAGTACAAAGAGCAGGTAGGTAGCGAAGTCAGAGGTCGGTAACAGTAAATATCAGCTTGCAGTATAGAGGATCAGGCAGGAGGTGAAGCTACTCTATCTGTGGGGGGGGGGGGGCACAATAACCATGCAATGGAAGGCTCAGGCCTATATAGGAAGTCCAATCAGGAGCAGGGCGGAGCCCATGCAGGAAGGTAGGAACCGGATTAAAAGGTGCAAGGACTAGGCTGGGATTCAGAAGGAGAATCCCAGGTAGAGCTGCCGCCTGGAGCACAGACGTTCCCAGGTTCGAGTTCTGACACTAGAGGTGGCTCAACAGGGTACTTGAGCCTCCATGCCTGCCTGTATCATTTCTCGTATCCAAGCTAGAGGCGGTACAACAGGGTACTAGAGCCTCCATGCTCGCCCGAATCACATCTTGTATCCAAGCTAGAGGCAGTACAACAGGGTACTAGAGCCTCCATGCCCTCCCATATCACATCTTATATCCAAGCTAGAGGCGGTACAACAGGGTACTAGAGCCTCCATACCCTCCCATATCACATCTTATATCCAAGCTAGAGGCGGTACAACAGGTCTCCCTTCAAGGGCTCAGTTTTTGGCAAAAAGTGATCCTTTTGCTCTGATATTGCAACCACTTACTTATATCAATGTTACAATCACACAAAGAAAATTTCATTTGATTCCAACAACTCCTTCTAGAGGAGAGATAGTTTTTTTGTTTTTTTTTTACAATGAATGTGTATAGAAATATATATAATAAATGACATACATATAACTCAATAATTAAAAACATTTATTATTAGTAGTGTAAAAAATCCGTACAATTCATCATAAATGATCTTCCATTACTGACAGAGCTTAAAACATGAAATATTCACAAGCAAAAAACAAAATATGGCAGAACTATACTGGACAATCATACCTTAACAGGAATATCACCATGAGGCATGGATGCCAATAGAGCCACAACATATATATACAATTAGTCAACTAAAGCAGTGGTTCTCAACATGAGCGTTATCACCCCCGGGGGGGGGGGGGCGTTTTACTTCTCAAGGTGGTGGAGGAATCGAAAAGGAGCGGCACAAGGGCATTGGAACATAAAGGGGTGGTAGGGGGGCGTTCTGTGTTTGTTTTGTTTTTTTGTTTAGTAACTACATTTTTCTAAAAATTAGTCTGTCAGCTTCCACAAAATGCTCTAATTTCAGCAGGTCTGGCTTGGTCTTCCCTATCGGAGTCGGTAAATGTGCACTGAGTGGACAAGCTCAGACAAGCCTGTAGACTCTATTCCTAAATACAATAACAATATTAACCCCTTAGTGACGAAGCCTGTTTGCGCCTTAGTGACGGAGCCAAATTTTGGAAATCTGACATGCGTCGTTCAACATAGCATAACTCCGTAAAGGTTTTGCATATCTAAGTGATTCTGACATTGTCTTTTCGCCACATGTTGTACTTCATTTAGGTGGTAAAAATAGAACCTGTGTATATTTATTAAAAGTGCCAATATTGGGAACATTTTGAAAAAATTGTCATTTTTTCACATTTTCAACTGTAATATCTCAAATATGTGCAAACATACTGTACAAATTTTAGCTAAGATATATATTTCCATCTGTTCACTTTATTCGGAACGCATGTTTGAAAAACTTTCGTTTTTTTTTTTAACCATTTAGGAGACGTACACATTTAACATTACTTTTCAGCATTTTGAGGAACACTTTGTTTTCCTGCACCAAGCCAAGTTTGCAAAGGCTCATGAGTGTCAGAATGATAGATACCCCCACAAATGACCCCATTTTAAAAACTACGCCCCTTAGTGTATTCACTGAGGGGGGTCAGGAGTATTTTGACCACACCGTTTCTTTTCAGGAATTAATGCAATTTAGAGTAGAAAAAATAAAATTTCATATTTTTGCAAATACGCAATTTTAAACACAGGATTTTTTTGGACACCATCCCAAGACTGCAAAGGGGGCGCTGCGCAGAAAACGGTTAGGACCACTGAACTAAAGGGTCCTGTGACAATCACATAGTAAGGGCCTTTTTACACGGGATGACTGTTGATGCAAGATACTAGGTGATATTATCGAATGCGATGGTAGCGTGATGCAACATCAGGACAAGCAGAACTTATTGTTGAACTCTTTCTACATCAGATGACCAAGCTCTCAAAAAAGTATGACATAGTGATTATGGGAGATTTTACCCATCCAGACATTTGTTGGGAATCTCTCTCAGGTAAAAGAAATGGATCCAACAAATTCTTATCCGCTCTTGCTGACAACTTTATCTTCTGAAAGGTAGAAGAGATAACAAGGGGATCTGCGATCTTGGACCTAAGTTTTACCAACAGGGACGGAATGGTTGAGGAAGTAAGAGTGGCTGGGACCTTAGGAGGCAGGGATCATGCTAGCCTTGAATTTTGGATAAAAAGGGGAGGAAGACCTGAGAAAACTCAGAAATGTCCTAGAAGGTTGGGAAATGAGATTCTCAAAGCACAATCGTTAACAATCTCTAAAAGAAGGACGAATTGGAAGCATTTAAAGAGACCAGGATGGATGAACACAGAACTCGCACACATGTTCAAAACACAGAAAAATATGTTTATCAAATGGAAAGGGGGGGGGGGATATCTAAAGAAGAATATAATGTGGTCTGCAGAAACTGTAGGACAAGTGTCAGAAAAGCTAAAGCTAATAATGAATTGAGGCTTGCAACAGAAGCCAAAAGCAATAAAAAAGGATTTGGGGGTATGTCAAAAGCAAATAAAAAGTCAAAGATGCTCTTGGATGCTTACAAGATGAAAATGGCGAATTGGTTAAGAATAGAGATGAGCGAACGTGTTCTTCCGAGCTTGATATTCGTGCGAATATTAGGGTGTTCGGGATGTTCGTTATTCGTAACGAACACCATGCGGTGTTCTGGTTACTTTCACTTCCTTCCCTGAGACGTTAGCGCGCTTTTCTGGCCAATTGCAAGACAGGGAAGGCATTACAACTTCCCCCTTTGACGTTCAAGCCCTATACCACCCCCCTGCTGTGAGTGGCTGGGAAGATCAGGTGTCACCCGAACATAAAAGTCGGCCCCTCCCGCGGTTCGCCTCAGATGCCGTGTGAGTTAGATGAGGGACAGTGCTGTTTGTACCGGAGCTGCTGTAGGGAAAGAATTGGTAGTTAGTGTAGGCTTCAAGACCCCCCAAAGGTCCTTATTAGGGCCACTGATAGCTGTGTGTTGGCTGCTGTTAGCAGTGGCAAATTTTTTTTTTCTCAAAATCGGCTCTGCAGAGCGTTGCACCCGGCATTAGGGACAGAAGTGCTGCATAGGCAGGGAGAGTGTTAGGAGTGAGTGTAGCCTTCAAGAACCTCAACGGTCCTTTCTAGGGCCATATTTAACCGTGTGCAGTACTGTCCAGGCTGCTGTTAGCTGTGCTGCATTTTTTTTTGCTTCTCAAAATCGCCTCTGCAGAGCATTGCACCCTCCATTGATACTGCAGGGAAAGAATTGTATAGGCAGGGCCACAACACAGTTATTATTTATTGAATATACGCAGTGCTGCCTTTTGGTGCAAAAAAACGGAAAATAATTCTATTTGTCCTGCCTCTGTCTGTCCTAACGCCGGTGGACACGTGTCGGCTGCGTGTGCAACCTGTAAAAATCAGACGCACCCAGCTACGTTTTACTCCTGGCTTTGCCATTTGCTTTCCTTAATTGGGAAAAAAAATACCTGCTCTGCCACAGTTAATAACTCTGCTACCCTCATGTTCTGTGACACATTAGCAGGAAAACAGCACAGTTATTAAACTTCTCATGTTCATAGAATATACGCAGTGCTGCCTTTTGGTGCAAAAAAACGGAAAATAATTCTATTTGTCCTGCCTCTGTCCGTCCTAACGCCGGTGGAAGAAAAAAAGAAACACAGCAGCACTCCAAGGGTTCAGCCACACCGCTGGTGCAAGGTACAATGCAATAGCCCAGTTAGGATCCCGACTCCCTGGGTCCACTGTTGATCAGCAATGTAGAGAGGAGGAACTAGGCAGCATTCATTTGAAGTCTTCTTTATTAAATAGCCATGAGAAAGCAAGCAGCCACGTATCGACCCTGTGCTCGGGTCTTTATCAGGGTCGATACGTGGCTGCTTGCTTTCTCATGGCTATTTAATAAAGAAGACTTCAAATGAATGCTGCCTAGTTCCTCCTCTCTAACGCCGGTGGACACGTGTCGGCTGCGTGTGCAACCTGTAAAAATCAGACGCACCCAGCTACGCTTTACTCCTGGCTTTGCCATTTGCTTTCCTTAATTGGGAAAAAAATACCTGCTCTGCCACAGTTAATAACTCTGCTACCCTCACGTTCTGTGACACATTAGCAGGAAAACAGCACAGTTATTAAACTTAGATTATACATTCACTAGAGGCAGTGGGGCCTTTCGTTTTCAAAAAAGGGAAAAAATTATATTTGGCCTGCAGTCTTGCGCCAATTTATTAGCTGCCTGTGAAATCAAATCACTGGTAATACAGCATGCTGAGGGGTAGGGGTAGGCCTAGAGGACGTGGACGCGGCCGAGGACGCGGAGGGCCAAGTCAGGGTGTGGGCACAGGCCGAGCTCCTGATCCAGGTGTGTCGCAGCCGACTGCTGCGCGATTAGGAGAGAGGCACGTTTCTGGCGTCCCCACATTCATCGCCCAATTAATGGGTCCACGCGGGAGACGGTTATTAGAAAATGAGCAGTGTGAGCAGGTCCTGTCCTGGATGGCAGAAAGTGCTTCGAGCAACCTATCGTCTACCCGCAGTTCTGCGCCGTCCACTGCTGCAAATCCGAATCCTCTGTCTGCTGCTCCTTCTTCCTCCCAGCCTCCTCACTCCACTACAATGACACCTGCTCAGGAGCGGGAACACTCCCAGGAACTGTTCTCGGGCCCCTGCTTAGATTGGGCAGCAGCGGTTCCTCTCCCACCAGAGGAGTTTATCGTTACTGATGCCCAACCATTCGAAAGTTCCCCGGGTCCGGGGGAAGAGGCTGGGGACTTACGCCAACTGTCTCAACAACTTTATGTGGGTGAGGAGGACGATGACGATCAGACACAGTTGTCTTGCAGTGAGGTAGTAGTAAGGGCAGTAAGTCCGAGGGAGCAGCGCACAGAGGATTCGGAGGAAGAGCAGCAGGACGATGAGGTGACTGACCCCACCTGGTGTGCAACGCTTACTCAGGAGGACAGGTCTTCAGAGGGGGAGTCAAGGGCATCAGCAGGGCAGGTTGCAAGAGGCAGTGCGGTGGCCAGGGGTAGAGGCAGGGCCAGACCGAATAATCCACCAAGTGTTTCCCAAAGCGCCCCCTCGCGCCATGCCACCCTGCAGAGGCCGAGGTGCTCTAAGGTCTGGCAGTTTTTCACAGAGACGCCTGACGACCGACGAACAGTGGTGTGCAACCTTTGTCGCGCAAAGCTCAGCCGGGGAGCCAACACCAACAGCCTCACCACCACCACCATGCGCAGACATATGATGGCCAAGCACCCCGCAAGGTGGGACGAAGGCCGTTCAGCGCCTCCGGTTTGCACCCCTGCCTCTCCCCCTGTGCCCCAACCTGCCACTGAGATGCAACCCCCCTCTCAGGACACAGGCACTACCGTCTCCTGGCCTGCACCCACACCCTCACCTCCGCTGTCCTCGGCCCCATCCAGCAGTGTAGTTCAGCGCACCGTCCAGCCGTCGCTTGCGCAACTGCTGGAGCGCAAGCGTAAGTACGCCGCCACGCACCCGCACGCTCAAACGTTAACCGTCCGCATAGCAAAATTCATCAGCCTTGAGATGCTGCCGTATAGGGTTGTGGAAACGGAGTCCTTCAAAAGTATCATGGAGGCGGCGGCCCCGCGCTACTCAGTTCCCAGTCGCCACTACTTTTCCCGATGTGCCGTCCCAGCCCTGCACGACCACGTCTCCCGCAACATTGTACGCGCCCTCACCAACGCGGTTACTGCCACGGTCCACTTAACTACGGACACGTGGACAAGCACAGGCGGGCAGGGCCACTACATCTCCCTGACGGCACATTGGGTGAATTTAGTGGAGGCTGGGACAGAGTCAGAGCCTGGGACCGCTCATGTCCTACCCACCCCCAGAATTGCGGGCCCCAGCTCGGTGGTGGTATCTGCGGAGGTGTATGCTTCCTCCACTAAAGCACCCTCCTCCTCCTCCTCTGTCTCGCAATCAAGATGTGTTAGCAGCAGCATGTCGCCAGCAGTCGGTGTCGCGCGGTGTGGCAGCACAGCGGTGGGCAAGCGTCAGCAGGCCGTGCTGAAACTACTCAGCTTAGGCGATAAGAGGCACACGGCCCACGAACTGCTGCAGGGTCTGACACAGCAGACCGACCGCTGGCTTGCGCCGCTGAGCCTCCAACCGGGCATGGTCGTGTGTGACAACGGCCGTAACCTGGTGGCGGCTCTGCAGCTCGGCAGCCTCACGCACGTGCCATGCCTGGCCCACGTCTTTAATTTGGTGGTTCAGCGCTTTCTGAAAAGCTACCCACGCTTGTCAGACCTGCTCGTAAAGGCGCGCCGGCTCTGCGCACATTTCCGCAAGTCCCACACGGATGCTGCCACCCTGCGCACCCTGCAACATCACTTTAAGCTGCCAGTGCACCGACTGCTGTGCGATGTGCCCACACGGTGGAACTCTACGCTCCACATGTTGGCCAGGCTCTATGAACAATGTAGAGCTATAGTCGAATACCAACTCCAACATGGGCGGCGCAGTGGGAGTCAGCCTCCTCAATTCCTTTCAGAAGAGTGGGCCTGGTTGGCAGACATCTGCCATGTCCTTGGTAATTTTGAGGAGTCTACCCAGGTGGGGAGCGGCGATGCTACAATCATTAGCGTCACCATTCCTCTGCTATGCATCTTGAGAAATTCCCTGCAAACCATAAAGGCAGCTGCTTTGCGCTCGGAAACGGGGGCGGGGGAAGACAGTATGCCGCTGGATAGTCAGGGCACCCTCCTGTCTATTTCTCAGCGCGTACAGGAGGAGGAGGAGGAGCATGAGGAGGATGAGGAGGAGGGGGAAGAGACAGCTTGGGCCGCTGCTGACGGTACACCGGCTGATTGCCTGTCATCCTTTCAGCGTGTATGGCCTGAGGAGGAGGAGGAGGAGGAGGAGGATCCTGAAAGTGATCTTCCTAGTGAGGACAGCCATGTGTTGCGTACAGGTACCCTGGCACACATGGCTGACTTCATGTTAGGATGCCTTTCTCGTGACCCTCGCGTTGCACGCATTCTGGCCACGACGGATTACTGGGTGTACACACTGCTGATTCCACGGTATAAGGAGAACCTGCCCACTCTGATTCCCGAAGAGGAAAGGGGTTCGAGAGTGTTGCTATACCACAGGACCCTTGCGGACAAGCTGATGGTAAAATTCCCAGCCGACAGCGCTAGTGGCAGAAGGCGCAGTACCGAGGGCAAGGTAGCAGGGGATGTGCGTAGATCGAGCAGCATGTACATCCCAGGCAGTGCAACAGTCTTTAAGGGCCTGGCCAGCTTTATGGCTCCCTACCAAGACTGTGTCACCGCTCCCCAGTCACGGCTGAGTCGGCGGGAGCACTGTAAAAGGATGGTGAGGGAGTACGTAGCGGATCGCACGACCATCCTTGGTGACGCCTCTGCCCCCTACAACTACTGGGTGTCGAAGCTGGACACGTGGCCTGAACTAGCGCTGTATGCCCTGGAGGTGCTTGCTTGTCCTGCGGCTAGCGTCTTGTCGGAGAGGGTGTTTAGTGCGGCTGGGGGAATCATCACAGATAAGCGTAGCCGCTTGTCAACCGACAGTGCCGACAGGCTTACACTCATCAAGATGAACAAAGGCTGGATTTCCCCAGACTTCTGTTCTCCACCAGCGGACAGCAGCGATACGTAAGCAATACGTAGGCTGCACCCGCGGATGGAAGCTACGTTCTCTCTCACCATCCAAAACATTTCTGCTTCATCAATCTGTGTCTAATATTCCTCCTCCTCCTCCTGCTCCTCCTCCTGAAACCTCACGTAATCACGCTGAACGGGCAATTTTTCTTAGGGCCACAAGGCTCACTCAAATAATTTTTCTGAACAATTTTTATAAGTTTCAATGCGCTTAAAAGCGTTGGAACTTTAACTTGAACCAATTTTTCGTTACACTGGGCTGCCTCCTGGCCTAGTTACCACTTAAGCCACATTAACCAAAGCGATTAATGGGTTTCACCTGCCCTCTTGGCTGGCCATGGCCAATTTTTGGGATGTACATTAGTACTGTTGATACAGCAATTTTTGTGGGCCCTCGCCTACAGTGTAAACAAATTAATTTTTAGCCCACCTGCATTACAGCTGACGTTACCTCAGCTGTGTTGGGCAATGCAATGGGATATTTTTGTGTACCGCCGGTGGGTTCCAGGGAGCCACCCATGCTGTAGGTGCACACGGAGTTTTTAATACATCTGTACACTTCTAAAGAACCCCAGTCTGACTGGGGCATGCAGTGTGGGCCGAAGCCCACCTGTATTACGCACGACATTACTACCTCAGCTGTGTTGGGCAATGCAATGGGATATTTCTATGTACCGCCGGTGGCTTCCTGGCACCCACCCATGCTGTCGGTCCACAGGGACTTCACAATAGGGAGTTGTACCTGCCTGTGTCTATGAATTAAAAAGCCCGGTCTAACTGGGGCATGCAGACACCTTGACAGAATGAATAGTGTGTGGCACATAGGTTCCCCATTGCTATGCCTACGTGTGCAGCTCCTGATGGCGGTGGCACAGGATTCTATTTCTCATTGCTTCTGTACAGCATTGTGGGCTATCGCCCCGCCCCTTTTAAAGAGGGTCGCTGCCTAGCCGTGCCAACCCTCTGCAGTGTGTGCCTGCGGTTCCTCCTCATGGCAGACGCACTTCTAAATAGACATGAGTGTGGCGTGGCATGAGGGCAGCTGAAGGCTGCGCAGGGACACTTTGGTGTGCGCTGTGGGGGGGAGGGGGGGCGGTTGGTCAGCATGTAACCCAGGAGAAGTGGCAGCGGAGTGTCATGCAGGCAGTGATTGTGCTTTGTTGTAGCTAGTGTGGTGCTTAGCAAAGGTATGCCATGCTAATGAGGGCTTTTCAGAAGTAAAAGTTGTTGGGAGGGGGGGGGGCCCACTCTTGCCGGTATTGTGGCTTAATAGTGGGACCTGTGAACTTGAGATGCAGCCCAACATGTAGCCCCTCGCCTGCCCTATCCGTTTCTGTGTCATTCCCATCACTTTCTTGAATTGCCCAGATTTTCACACATGAAAACCTTAGCGAGCATCGGCGAAATACAAAAATGCTCTGGTCGCCCATTGACTTCAATGGGGTTCGTTGTTCGAAATGAACCCTCGAACATCGCGGGAAGTTCGTTCCGAATAACGAACACCCGAACATTTTGGTGTTCGCTCATCTCTAGTTAAGAATGATGTTGAGAAGTCCGAACTTTTAAATTTTTATTTTGTATCTGTTTTATCTCAGAAAGTAGATGGAACATCAACTGATCGTCCCTGTGCTATTGGGGGAATAAAATAATGCAGGCTATCTATAAGCAGAGATGGTGAGAGAACACTTAGCTAATTTCAATGAATTCAAGTCTCAAGCTCTAGATGAATTAGATCCTAGGATACTAAAGGAAGCAGCAGAGGTAATTGCTGAACCACTCGCCATAATCTTTGAAAATTCCTGGAGAACAGGAGAAGTCCCAGAAGATTGGAAAAGGGCAAATGTTGTCCCTATCTTCAAAAAGGGGAAGACGGTGGATCCAGGAAACTACAGGACTGTGAGCCTGACTTCTATACCGGGAAAGATCTTTGAACAAATTATTAAACAACATGTATGTAAGTACTTGGATACAAAATTGAGTAATTAACCAGAGCCAGTATGGGCTTATAACAAACAAGTCATGCCAGACAAATCTAATTTACTTCTATGACAGAATCACCGACTGGGTTGATCAGGGAGATGCAGTGGATATAGTATATCTTGACTTTAGTAAAGTATTTGACAAAATATCTCATTGGGATTGATAAGACAACTGTTACATGGATTCACAACTGGCTGAGTGATCATACTCAAACAGTGGTCAAAAATGGCTGCACATCCAAGTGGAAGAATGTATCAAGTGGGGTACCACAAGGCTCCGTGCTAGGCCGAGTGTTGTTTAACATTTTTATGGAGGAGGGAATTGATGGGAAACTGATCAAATTTACAGACGACACAAAGCTAGGAGGGATAGCTAACACTAGGCAAGAGAGAGAGAGAGAGTATTCAAAAAGATCCAGAAAAGCTTGCACAGTGGGCGGCGACTAACAGAATGGTATTCAACAAGGAGAAATGCAAAGTCCTACATCTGGGCAAGAGAAATGAAAAACCATATACAGAATGGGAGGAATTGGGCTAAGTAGCAGCACATGTGAAAAAGACTTGGGTATACTAATAGATCATAGACCGAACATGAGTCAACAATGTGATGCAGCAGCCAAAAAGGCAAACACAATTCTGTGATGTATTAAGAGAAGCATTGAGTTGAGATCATGTGAGGTAATTATCCCCCTCTACTCTTCCTTAGTCAGACCTCATCTGGAATACTGTGTCCAGTTTTGGGCACCCCACTTTAAAAAAGACATAGACAAACTGGAGCAAGTTCAGAGAAGAGTTACCAAGATGGTGAGCGGTCTGCAAATCATGTCCTATGAGGAACGGTTAAAGGATCTGGGAATGTTTAGCTTGCAAAAAAAAAGGCTGAGAGGAGACTTAATAGCTGTCTACAAATATCTGAAAGGCTGTCACAGTACAGAGGGATCAACCTATTCTCATTTGCACTAGGAAAGACTAGAAGCAATGAGATGAAACTGAAAGGGAAGAGACACAAATTAAATATTAGAAAAAACTTTGACAGTGAGGGTGATCAATGAGTGGAACAGGTTACCACGGGAGGTGGTGAGGTCTCCTTCAATGGAAATGTTCAAACAAAGGCTGGACAAATATCTGTCTGGGATGATTTAGTCATCCTGCACTGAGCAGGGGGTTGGACCAGATGACCGTGGAGGTCCCTTCCTACTCTACCGTTCTATGATTCTATGAAATCAAAGTACTGGAATAAAATAAATGTTCACTCTTAGGTGACCATAGAAAGCAGGGCTATGCATTTGTCTGATAGTAGCTAAAATAGAATTCCTACCATTGCAAGAAAAAGTAAATGAACCCCTTAGGAATTTACTGGATTTCTGAATTGATTACTAATAAAATGTGGTGTGATTGTCAATAATCATGACTTACATAACAACACACAATCTAACTAATAACGCAACATTCATGTCTATCGAGCACATTGATCTGGCTGAAAATTACCGGAAGAAAAACAGCTGCATGTTTAAAATCCAGCTGTGCGGAAAGTGGACGGAACCATTTGGCCGTGGGGATTCTCTTTTCCTGCTCCTCGAATGGAGAGCACCCTAAATGAACCCTTGTTTAATAACTTGTAGATCTCCCTTTAGCAGCAACCACCTCCACCAAATAGTTCCTTTAGCTGCAAGTAAAATTCGCACAATGTTGAGGAGGTATTTTGGACCATCCCTCCCTGCAAATGTGTTTCAGTTGATTAATATTTCTGGGATGCCTTGGATGCACAGCCCTCTTGAGGTCATGCCACAGCATCTCCATAGGATTAAAATAAGAATTCTGATTTGGCCATTGCAAAACACAAAGCTCTTTTTTCAAAAGCTCATGTACATGTTCCGCTCATAAAAATTGGACACCACATGGACGCTCGTCTCTGTGCTATTTGATGTTCATGAATCCTGCACATTATATGTGCTATTGTAAACATGCAGACATGCAGTGATTTATTTTCATATGGACTATTGGCCCATGTAAAAATTGACTGAGTGGGCAAATACTCTTGAACAGTCAAACAGTTTCAACGTTATAGAACATCTCTTGTTGAGGCCTGAAGGAATATCTGTCCACTACAACGAAAATCCTCCTGTAATGATCTGGTTCAGGTTTGCAGTCCCTTGTTGTAACTTGTGAGGATCGGTAGCATGGTCAGTAAAGCCGTAGGCTGGTTCATGGGTAGATATCAGCTTGCGGTACAGAGGAGCAGACAGGTAGTGTAGTCAGGGAAGCCAGAGGTCGGTACTCGTATGCAGTGGAAAGAGATAAGGAAACGGCATGTGACTGGGGACAGGGATAGAAAGGGTTAAAAAGCGACCGCAGCAAAGGGGGAGGAGTCTAGGACAGGAAGTGAAGAGGGAGGGGAGCGGAAGCAGACTAGAGACGGGAGACACGAGGAGAAGAAGGAAGATTTGGAGCGGAGAAGACGTACAGCGCAAATAAAGGAGAAAGAAAGCAAGGAAGACAGACTGAGAAGCAAGAGGAGCCGAAGAGCAGTAGAGGCTTACAAAAGGGCGAAGTGAGCAAGTCAGGTGCGGCAAGCAGGAAGAAGGAGCAAGAGCGGTCACGCCGGCGGAAAAGAGAAGCCCCAAGATGGAGGACCTACGTGAGAGGATACAGCAAGCGGTACAGCAGGACGGCACCGGGTGGCTTGAGGAGCTGCTCGCTAGTTGTCGCTTAGGATCGGAGTCCAGGATGCCAACGGAGCGGGCGGCACGGGAGCCAGCAACTGGGGGAGGAGCAGTACAAGAGGGGGATGCCGGGCGAGGCCGCCCAAGGAGAAGAAAGAACCCCCCGGCGAGACTCAGTGCAAGTCCCGCTGCAAAGAGAGGCGGCCGGAAGAACAGTCGGGGAGGCGAAAGGCTGCGGGGAGCAGAGCGCGCTGGGAGAAAAATGGCGCCAACTTCAAACCGCGCGGCGGGAGGAACGCCCGCGGGGGGACGTGCGGTCACTGCCAACCAGTAGTCCGCGACAAGAAAGAGGACATCCGGCAGCATCGCGGGCATGCTCTGGTCCGGCAGAGCAGCGCATGGCAGGGCGCAGGACAGCCGAAGCGCGGTCACTACCAACCGGTAGTCCGCGGCAAGGAGGAAGACGCACGACAGCATCAAGGGCATGCTCCGGCCCGGCAGAGCAGCGCATGGCAGGGCGCAGGACAGCCAAAGCGTGGTCACTACCAACCGGTAGTCCGCGGCAAGGAGGAAGACGCACGACAGCATCACGGGCATGCTCCGGCCCGGCAGATCAGCGCGCACCCGGGCGCACGACAGCTGAGGAGCGGTCACCACCAGCCGGTGGTCCGCGGGAGAGAGGAAGAGGCACAGCAGCGGCTAGGGCATGCTCCGGCTCGGCGGATCAGCATGCGGCTGGGCTCACGACAGCCATTTCCAGCATTGTGGATGTACAAAGAGGAAGGAGGGAAGCAAGGGGAAGCGTACAGCATGGCTCCAGGCACACCCAAGATGGCGGCGGCACCAGTCAATGGCTACAGGTAGAGGCGAGGGGGAGGGGAATAGAGTGCTGGCGAGGAAAGCAGCCAGGGGCCAGGGCTCTGTAGGATATAGCCGCAGCTTAGAAGGAGGGGGGGACAGTATAGCACAGCCACTAGCACGTCAAGCAGCATCGGCTGTAGATCAGCAAGCATGCATGGCAGCGACTGGGGTAGAGGGTATATAACGGAGGAGAGCGGGAGCATGTTTTCGGACCGCACCCCTGAAAGAGCCCAGGTCCTTCGCTCTAGCGACCCCCTTTTCACGCAGGGTACTAGCAGTCCATCCCATCGGCAGCCCCCCCTTTCCGCCCTTTACTACATATCCCCCCATAGCGGGCACAGCAACCAGGGGGGGCGCAGGAGCATCCACTCGCAGCAGCCAGACATCAGGGTCTAAAGCTCCCATAGGCGCTGCTATGTTAATCCGCGTTTCGTGCGGGCCCTCTCCCCTGCGGGGGGAGAGTCGTCTTATAGTAATGTCAGCCGCACCAGCAGCAATAGGCAGGGTCAGGGCGCTAAGCGCAGACAGAGGGAGAGAGCGAGGAGAGAGCGATACCAGCGCAAGCGGGATAGTGAGCGGGGTAGGCTAGTTGCTGAGGCCTGTAGAGGGAGAGTTAGGGCAAGCAGAGAGAACGAGGGCGACAGGTACTTTGGTCTGGAGCAGCGGCACCAACCGGAAACCTACCGCCACCCAGGGTTATCGCCAGCAACCCGTACAACTAGGGATTCCATACGCCCCACGTGGCGGAATTTTTCGCAAGAACGGCCGGAACTGGGTCACCTTGGAACAGAACAAAGGAGGAGGGCTCGAGAGGCTCCGCACGCGTCCGTTCGGCAGCCCTCGCCCAGCAGGAGCCCAGGAGGAAGGCCGGCAGGGACCACGCCCTTGGCATCGCCGGAGGTCGGTCAAGCCGGTGAGTCTAACTACTTAAATGCGTGGAAAAATGTGATGGATCCCGCTAAGGCGGCAGATAGAAGTGACTTGGTTAATGTGTTGAAATCGCTGTTGAGCAAAGTGGAGCAGAAGGAAGGGCTTTCAGTGTCCCGTGGGTCGTCAGGGGGCGTGGGCCCGCCTGCGGAAAATGATGCGGTATGCTCAACAGCCGGTGGTGATGCGGACCCTTTAGAGGGGTTAAAATACACTGACTCGTTGTTTTGCGGTGTTGCCCCGTTAGGGGTTGGCTTGTCAGATGATTTACTGGAGAAAATTCGTAAAGGTGTTTATGTGGATATTTGGTCCTTGCTATCGGCGGACCACGTGATGGTGGATAAAGAGTGAGTGTCGGAGCGCGGCGCGGATAAGAAGCCAAAAGTGGCAAAAACTTTTGGCAATTGGCTGCAAGCGTTCATGGTGTTGGCATATATTACATGCCAGCATCAGCCTAAAAAAGGTCCAGAGCTTATGGTGTACATTAACACCATATTTAGCGCGTACAAGTTACACGGCGGCGCCGCCTGGTTGTGTTATGATGAAGATTTCAGACGCCGGGTATCGGGTGTAAGCCACATAAGTTGGGCGTCAAAAGCTACTGACGTCTGGATACAGCTTATTTTAGCGCAGCGTCGGCAAAGATCGTCCTTTTAAGGGGGAGCCGCAGAGAGCAGTCAACAGCCCCCTGCGGCCTCTCCGAGACCAAATGGCTCCTGTTGGCTTTACAACGAGGGCCATAGCAGGTTCTATGCCACCTGCAAGTTCAGACATGAGTGCTCTGTCTGCGGGGGCCAACATGCGGCGGTGCGTTGCTTCAGGAAGCAAAGAGCGTCAGGCGCGGTGGGTGGTGCCAGTGGAGCACCGAACCCCGGTGAAAAGCAAATACCTGTTCCAGTGGCTAGACAAATACCACAGGAGGCAGGAAGCAAGAATTCTTAGACAGGGTTTTTCCGTCGGTTTTGTCATCCCCTTTTCAGCCAGCTTCTACGGTGTGTCCAAATTTAAAATCGGCAACTGACAATTTAGAATTAGTAAAAGAGAAAGTGTTAAAAGAGGTAGAGCTGGGTCGCATGGCGGGCCCTTTTGCGGAACCCCCATTTGTTAATTTGCGGGTCTCCCCATTGGGGCTAGTTCCCAAGAAGGAGGCCGGCAAGTTCCGCCTGATACATCATCTATCCTTCCCAAAAGGGTAATCGGTAAATGATGGCATTTCAAAAGAACAAGCCTCAGTGGTTTACACTTCTTTTGATCACGCAGTGTTGCTAGTTAGAAAGGTGGGAAAGCGGGCTCAGTTAGCAAAAGCTGATATTGAGTCGGCTTTCCGGTTGTTGCCTGTCCACCCCGAGTGTTTCCATCTACTGGGGTGCAAAGTGGACAACCAATTCTTTTTTGATATGTGTTTACCAATGGGTTGCTCCATTTCATGTTACTATTTTGAGCTTTTCAGCTCCTTCCTGGAGTGGATGCTCAGGTATGAAACAGGCATCTCATCGGTGTCACATTACCTTGATGATTACCTGTTCATCGGAACGGAAGCATCAGGTGTTTGCGGGTTTTTGTTAGGCACATTTCGTAAGCTCATGCAACGGGCCGGGGTTCTGTTGTCGGAGGAAAAAACGATGGGACCAGTGACCAGGTTGACATTTTTCGGGATCGAGATCGACACCGAGGAAATGGTTTTCAGGTTACCAGTAGACAAAATAGCTCGGTTGTGACAGACGGTAAGAGAGGTAGCGCGCTACAAGAAGGTCACGCTGCGCCAAGTTCAGGTCCTGATGGGTTTGTTAAACTTTGCATGCAAAGTGATCCCAATGGGCCGCGTTTTTTCGCGAAGGTTATCGCTGGCGACAGTGGGAGTAAAAGAGCCACACCATTTTATAAGGATCACTCAAGGAATCAGAGCTGATTTGCATATATGGAGTGTATTTTTGGAATCGTTCAATGGGCAAGTGGTGTGCCCTAAGGAAGAGTTGGGTGCCGAGCTCGGATTGTTCGCTGATGCAGCCGGTTCGATCGGTTTTGGGGTTGTTTTCCGGAACCACTGGTGCAGGGAACCCTGGCCAGTATCCTGGATTGAGAGACAATGGAACAAAAATATCACATTGTTGGAGTTTTTCCCGCTGGTGGTGGCACTGGAGTTATGGGGAGAGGAACTCCAGGATCGTAAGATCTGTTTTTGGTCCGATAACTTGTCTGTTGTTCAATCCATCAATAAGCAGTCTTCAGCTTTCCCGCCGGTATTGGCGCTTTTAAGGCACGTGGTGCTAAGATGTCTGCAACGGAACATGTATTTAAGGGCGAAGCATGTACCGGGGTATAAAAATCAAGCAGCTGACGCACACTCTTGTTCGCAGATGGAGCGGTTCAGGGAGCGGCACCCACAGGCGGAGGCCAAGGGGGTACGCTGCCTGCCTTCCTTATGGAGTCTGGCAGAAGAGAGCTGCTGAAGCTAGTGGAGACATCAGTGGAAGTTACGACATGGAGGAAATACAATGCGGTCTGGCAGACGTGGTTGGCGTTCGCTGGGGGTAGCATGGCGAGGGGTGATAGCGCTCGCGCGGCTACTTTGGATATGTTAGCATCATTGCGGGACAAGCGGGCATCGGTGGATGCAGCTAAAAACACCTGTCAGGTGTGGCATTTTTATTGAAATTACATGGTTTCGAAGATGTTACCAAAGGTTTCGTTTTTCGCCAAATTGTTCGGGGTTCGAAGAAGGACAAGGGCTGGGTTGATGCCCGCCGTCCTATAACCTACCCGGTGTTGTGTAAATTGTTGGACAGTTTAGAAACCATATGCATAAACGGTTCAGAAACATTGTTGTTCAGGTCGGCGTTTTTGCTCGCGTTTTTGCGGCTTTAAGGATCAGGGAAATAGTTCCAGTGAGTAGGAATAAAGAAGGAGGCCTGCTCTGGAATGATGTGATTGTGGTGAATCAGTATTTACGCTTGCGGATAAGAAAGTCCAAGACAGATGTGTATGGCAGGGGCGAGTGGGTAACGATTAGCAGACTGGGTGCGCAGTGGTGCCCAGTCGACACGGTAGCACATTATGTTAGCATATTACCAGGGCCCAGGGTGAGCAATTTTTGGTTCACTCCTCGGGTCTTCCCCTCACCGGTTTTCAATTTTCGGCGGTGCTTCGGTCGTCCTTGCGGTCAGCGGGTTTTGATCCAGCGGAGTTTGGGACGCACTCGTATAGAATCGGTGCGGCCACCTCGGCAGACACGGGTGGAATGAATGGAAACAGGTTCAGAGGGGAGCAGTTCTCACTGAGGAGAGCCATTGCTTGAAGTGCAGGAGGTCCCAGGTTCGAGTCCTGACACCTCTAGGAACCTGTCTTGCTGCTATGGGTCTAAGGGACCACAGCATGCTTCACCTATATGATGAGGTTAATGCCTTGGCACCTCCGAGCACTAAATCACTACCAGTTTCTAGAATTTTCCTCAGTAATGGAAAGGATTGTACCAGATTTCTGTAGCAGCAGAAAATCATACTGACTGACTTTGTCTACAACTACATTGTAGGCAAATAAAAGGGTGAGGAATTGGAAAAAAATGTCTTGGTTGGATTTGTCCTGCTGGCAAATAAAAGGGTGAAGAATTTGTCCTGGTTGGCACCAGAATAGAGAGTCAATTTTGATCTTTGCTGTGATGCTTTCTCTTTTCCATATACCTTACTATGCACAGCTTGGCCATAACAAATATGTCAGGCAGACGGATATAGATCCGCCTTGCCACACACCGGTTTAATTTTGGCAAACTCAGGAGGCAGCACCTCAAGATAATCGATATCTGTTTCTTTAATGCTGGAATTCACATTGTACACCTAAGACAATGCAAAAGAAAGACATGTGAAACACATACACAAGTGCTGTATATAAAAATGTAGACGTATATAAAACATACACTGATAAACGTAGATATATACACTCAGTGACAAAATGAAATAATGCACCCGGGTACAAATGTCTGATTGCTGCAAAATTCAGTTATATCTCAGGCAGATATGTAAGTGATTACAGTTGTGGTCTGATGAGACACTGGGGTCTTATCACCAGAGGCTGTAAAAGTGCTGCCCTTCTTGCCCTATTTAAAGGGGTTGTCCCGCGCCAAAACGGGTTGTTTTTTTTTTCAATAGCCCCCCCGTTCGGCGCGAGACAAACCCGATGCAGACGTTTAAAAAAAAAACGGATAGTACTTACCCGAATCCCCGCGCTCCGGTGACTTCTTACTTACCTTGTGAAGATGGCCGCCGGGATCTTCACCCTCGGTGGACCGCAGGTCTTCTGTGCAGTCTATTGCCGATTCCAGCCTCCTGATTGGCTGGAATCGGCACACGTGACGGGGCGGAGCTACGAGGAGCCGCTCTCCGGCACGAGCGGCCCCATTCAGAAGGGAGAAGACCGGACTGCGCAAGCGCGTCTAATCGGGCGATTAGACGCTGAAGATTAGACGGCACCATGGAGACGGGGACGCCAGCAACGGAACAGGTAAGTGAATAACTTCTGTATGGCTCATAATTAATGCACAATGTACATTACAAAGTGCATTAATATGGCCATACAGAAGTGTATACCCCCACTTTGTTTCGCGGGACAACCCCTTTAAGGACTACTTTTGTACAGTGTACCTGTTGGTGAGAGATCGTTGACTGCTAGACGCCTCTACGATGCACTTGAAGATATTTTGCACAGTTAACAGATTTTGAGAGCGGACATTCCATTGGAATACGAGAATAGGGATGGTCATTTTGACGAATTGCCCATCACCTTGGGCCAACTGCTGGTGTAATGGCCTGGGGGACCATCACATACAATAGTTGGTCGCTCCCAGTAGTGATTAAGGGAGAATACCATCTCAACAATATGTTTAGGACATATCTTCAGGATAGACAATCAATAGTAGATTTGTGGAGGCTCACCAGATGGGACGCCCCACTGATCAGCTGTTTGCATGGTCTCTGCTCTTGTGCAGGAACCCTATCTGTGCAGAAAGCAGACAGCTCCATTCTCTCTATAGTGGCTGACTTGGTATTGCATGCAAAGGTTCCACTGAAAGGAATGGAAATTCTGTGTGTAGTATCAAGCTGGGCCCCTGTAGAGTACGGTATTCCGCTTTTGATTCCCTCCTTTAACATAACAGGAGAGTAGATACAAAGCCCAACATCCTTTCCAGAGGCCTGAACGTGACCATGTATTAAATGGCAACCTATCCATTTGAATGGGCGCCGTATAATCCCACATTTCATTAGCAGATGATCCCTATTGGGTCTTCATTTGGATAAGCGGTTGTCCACATGGGACATCCACTTTAATGATGGCTACCATAATTGGTATAACAATTGAGATTTTCAGAAAGGAAAAAAACCTTCTTTCTGGAAGGAGAGCTAATATGCATCCCTTTTTTTTCTCAGCCAGTTTTGCATGGCCAACAAGACTCCAAGCGCCAACATCACAGTATTCACAAGGAAAAACTATACCCTCCAACTCCAGGACCACCATGGGTAAAATAAAGGCTACTTACAAGGTGTGAGCTGAGAAGCATGTTTAACATGTACATCTTTATGTCGGCCATTCTTTCACCCTCCGTATCCATGGATCCTTCTGTGTCCAACAGAAATACAGCTATCTGCAGGCATAAGGATAGAAAATGGGCTGTATGAACTCGAATGGACATACATTGGGAAAAAGGAAATGTATTGCCCCACCTCCAAATAGTTATGTCTTACGCAGCGACTCTGATCAACATTTCCATACAGAACTTTTTATTCCAACCAGATAGCCTTCAGATCTGGCAACAACATTTTTGCCAAATAGTCAGAGGCTTCTTTTATCCTCTTTGTAAGGGGGAAGGCACTGCCCCTAATACAGTGCAGGGCCTGGCCGCTCAGAAAGGCGTGTAGCACAACTAAGTATCAAAGCACCAATGCGGTCTAGAGAGGCATACAATTTGTGATGAGACTGTGCTATACTGTGACAGGTGCATCATGTCTGATAGAGACTGATCTAAAGAATGCTGATATGTTTGCTGATGTGCAACAAGATGCAATGGGCTGTGCCACATAAACTATGGGGAAATAGAACATTGAGAAGGATATACCAGCCTCTATATTAAGAAGATCCTGGAACTTACTAAGGCATAGCAGAGGGAAGTCCCCCAGAAAGGACCTAGGAGCCCTGCATGGCCTATAAAGGAATTGTAGCTGCGTCACAGTAGCTAATGATGCAGCAGAGCTGAGAGTGAGGCAGAGGAGCAGGGATCAGTGCAGCAGCCATAATGAACAAGAAGAGAAACTTGGCAGTGCAAGGACTATGCAGACGTACTGCAGAAGTTTGTGAAAGAGACAAAAAAAGCATGCTGAGCCCTTTAACTGTAACCCCGGTGGACTGCCTAATCCTGCTAAAGAACTGCAATTGAGACAGCGGGAGAGAGAAGGAGTGATGGACTGCGATAGCAAGAGAGCAAGCGATGCTGTGCAACTGGACTACGGATCAAGCCATAAAGGAGAGCATTGAGAATTTTATTGGAATCAAATTGTAATTGAGGTCAGGCCTTAGTAAAAACCTGAATGTGCTCACACAATGAGAGAGACTATAGGGACTATGCAGGCCTACTAGTCGCAATAAGATAGGACAGTGTGTTCTCAAGCATTTTTGAGCAACTGGGACTTGACAGGTAATTCAGAGACTTGGAGAACTATGATGTAATAACGCCAGTTGCAGACCATCCTTTGGACAACACCACTATTACTTGTGGATAGCATGCAGCAAGCTGCTGATATTGAGTCATTACATATTGTTGAAGTACCTTTGTTGGTTGAAACACATTGTTGAGATTGTTGGTTGAACTACTGACTATGTTCTACAGTTGTTGTTGTTGCTAGTTAGCGATAGGATTGAGAAACAACTGAAAAATGATGTGATTTTTCTCATTTTCTCCACTTGTATAGCCATTTTCTTTTTACAGCTATTTTTTTACAATAAAAGTTTATATTTTTGTAACTCTGCCGTCTGCTTTGTATCCTGGTATCTGTGTCACCTGTCACCCACTGTGATATCTGCCCCAGGGGTATACATCACTTGGAGCTGTAGTTTTATAAGAGCTGGGGGCCATAGATGGCACAGCAATACTCTACAGTAGACAACAGAAGCTTCTGCAGTCATGGACCTGGCTAGAGCTAAGAGCCGGTGTAGCTCAGCATATGCAGAACAAAGTGATCACTTACTTTTTGTCCATTTTCCTCTAAGATGAAGGGTCCACTCCATATCCAAATCCCAGAAGTAACTTTGCCTGAGCCAGGCTTCCAAGGAAAGCCCTTAAGTACTTTGTCTTCTGCTCCGAGATCAAGTGCCTTACCTGCTTTCTACAAAAAAAAAGAAGAAATGAATATAACCTCTTTGAATAGATAAGATATATGCTGTCATATCATCCAATATAATGTATTCCAAGGATACAATTCCCTAGCCTTGTATGGTGATAAACCTAACCAATTGTTAGGGACAGCGAGTGTGGACCCACTGCGCCAACCAACAGGTTTGACTTTGGGTTCAACCTTAAGGCCTCATGTCCACGGGGAAAATCAGGCCCGCTACGGATTCTACATAGAGAATCCGCAGCGGGTCCCTCCTGCCCTGCGGACATGAGCGCTTAAAATAGGAATTTAAAAGAATTAACTCACCCGCAGTGGACCAGGAAGGTCTTCTCTTCCTCACGGCCAGATCTTCTTTTTCGGCCGGTGGATGAACTCGGCACACCGGCGGCATGTCGCCGCCGTGCCGCGCACATGCGCCGGGCACATCCGCTGAGCCGAAGCAAGAAAGATCCGGCCGTGAGGAAGAGAAGACCCTCCCGGCCCGCTGCGGGTGAGTTAATTCTTATTTTAGGTCTCCCGCGGATATGGACGGCTTCCATAGGCTTCAATAGAAGCCTGCGGGAGCCGTCCCCGCGGGAGACCCGCACGAAAATGGAGCATGGTCCGGATTTTTTCATGCTCTATTTTTTTTAAAATCACTTTTATTGACCATCCGCGGGTATTTATCTACCCGCGGGTGGTCAATGCATCCCTATGGGGTGCGGATCCGCGTGCGGGAGAAGAGTTAAAATCCGCTGCGGATTTTAATTCTTCTTTTGCCCGTGGACATGAGGCCTAAGGCGTTATCCTACAGACTATCCCATCTTCACCTTTTAATTGCTGTACAGGGATCTGACCTTACAGCGGAGAGCCAAGCTGGCCGCTACCTCTTGGAGTCGTCCCTGTGTGGTTGGCAGCTGACCCTTGGCGGTCAGAAGCATCGGTGTGAGCACCGTGCAAACAGGCAGGATGTTCAGCCAAAAACTGGAGCAGAGACAGGACCGACAGAGAGCAAATGGGTAGGTAACAGAGCAGGGACAAGGACAAATAGGAAGGCAGGGAATGGTGCAGACACACTAGCAAGGCAAAGTCCATAAAAATATGGTAGCATAAATGGTGAGATAAAATAATCACCAAATCTTTATTGTTCCATGTATAGCAAGAAGATAACATTTCAACCCTTCTGGGTCTTTGTCAAGTCTAGACAAAGACCCGGAAGGATTGAAATCTTGTCTTCTTGCTGTACATGGAACAATAAAGATTTGGTGATTATTTTATCTCACCATTTATGCTACCATTTTTATGGACTTTGAGGATTCTATGTGAGCTGTAGTTTAATGGCTCCTTAGGTGGCTTTGCATCTTTTTTTCACCTCCCCTTGTTGGGTAAGAACTTTTTTTTTTTTTTCAAAATATTTTTTATTGAACATTTTGAAGTATACATAGATGCGAGATTAGCTTGTAGTAGGTACAATAACCAATATATGAGTAGAATATAATACAAACACAACCAGCATTGTTGTAGAGTGGATCCCAAGTGGTTGAGTGTGGAACCAATTTGCAGCGAGTGTTATGCTTATAGGTAGAGTTTGGTGTTATTGTAGATAGAAGAAACAAGGTGTTAATTCAGTTGTGAATATAAAGTGTAATTAAGACCAACATTTTAACTCATATTACTGCCAGGATTTCCATATGTGGTTAAATTTTGGAAGAGAGTTATTATTCTTTGCATATATTTTTTCAAAGCAATGGTGGTCAGTTATCATGTCCAGCTTAGAGATTAGGTACTCCCAGTCCACCCTGTTTTCTATGGAGGTATAGGATGGATGCGGCTAGCCTAGACTTTTTGTTGCTCCAAATGAAATTTAGTAGCTGCCTTTGGAAGTTAGTAATTGTGTTTTCAGGAATTGGGTGAGACAGTGTATGGAAAAGGTATAAGATTTTTGGTAGGATAAGCATTTTATATAAGGCCATTCTACCAAACCATTAGAGCTCTTTTTTTCCCAGCTCCTCCAGCTCCCCTTTGAGTAAAGAGAAAAGAGGATTCATGTTTTGTGGGACAATCTCTGACGCAATACTACAAAGTTTGATTCCTAAGTAAGGGATTGTCGATTTTCACTGAAAGGAAAATTCACTTTGGATGTCCTCTTTCAGTTTTTTGTCTATGTTGAAGCCCATGATCTGGGATTTCCTTAGGTTTAGTTTATGGAAGGAGGTCTGGCTGAACCGGGAAATGCACTTGTGAACCTCTCTCAGGGAGTTTAGAGGGTCAGTTAGAGTAATGAGTACGTCATAGCGAAAAGATCGATTTTGTGTTGCCTCAAACCGATTGGAATGTCTTTAATTGTTGGGGACATTCTTATCATTTCTGCCAGAGGTTCGATTATCATAGTAAATAGCAAAGGGGAAAGGGGGCAACCCTGGCGGGTTCCATTAGTGTTTGGAAATGGCGCGGACAAGGCTCCGTCAACCAAAACTCTGGCGGAAGGTTGCGCGTAGAGGGCCTGGACCGCACGTAGAAAATTTGCGGAGAGTGGCGAAGGCGAACCCCCAATGGACTCTATCGAACGCATTCTCTGCATCCAGGCAAAGGAGGAGAGAAGTCGTCCGACTCGAGTTAGCTAGTTCCACCAGATTTTGAGTTCTTTGCGCACCATCCATCGCGTTTCTGCCTCTCATGAAGCCCACCTGGTCATTGTGAATGACCAAAGCAAGACGCTTCAAGAGCCTGGTTGCTAAAATTTTTGAGTAAATTTTTACATTGGAATTTAAGAGGGAGATGGGTCTGAAGTTTGCTGGAGAAGAGGTGGCCTTTTCTGGTTTGGGGATACTGATAATTGTAGCTTGTAGCATTTCTTCTGTCATCTTTCCTTGGTTCATTGAATCGTTAAAAATGGCTGCTAAATATGGGGACAGGGAGAAGGAGAATTTTTTGTAATACTCGTTGGATAGACCATCTGGGTCAGGAGATTTATGGTTTTTTAATCCACTGATGGCTTTGGTTATTTCTGAGATGGATATTGGTTTGTTAAGGGACTCGTTTTTTGATTTTAAAGAAGGAAGGGACACGCTTTCTAAGAACTCCTCTATAAGATCCGAGGTGGGTTGGAGAGTATTTCGGTCATCAGCTAGATTGTATAGATTGGCATAAAAGGCTCTGAATTGTTCTGATATTTGTTGGGGATGGGTTATTTTTGTGGTACGGTCATTGAGAGGGTTTATATAGGGAATGTTTGCTTTGATTTGTCTCTTTTTAGCCATTTTGGCCATTAGTTTCGAAGGTTTGTCGATACGGGAGTAAAAATTCGCTCTGAGGAAGGTGAGGTTGCAGGTGTGTTTGTCCAAGAGAGTTTTCCTCAGCTCTCTCCTCAGGGCCATCAGCTCTAAGTGGTGGTTGTTTTGGGGGAGTTCCTGTTGGGCTCTTTCCTGTTCTTTAATTTTTTCTAGTAAGGAGTCGATTTTTAATTGTTTGTTCTTTCTGTCTTGGATTTTACGTTTTATCAGGACTCCCCGAATTACTGCCTTATGTGCATTCCATAGCGTATAATTGTTGATATCAGGTGTAGCATTTATGGAGAAATATTCTTTCAGAGGACCTTCAATTAATTTTTGGTTGGAAGGTGAGTTGAACAAGTTTGTATCGTTTCGCCAAATTCTTGTTGGGTTGAAAGGGGCGTTGATGTTTAGTTTTAAGCAGATAGGGGAATGATCAGACCATGTGGTGGTGCCTATTGAGGAGTTAGTGACTGAGGTGAGAGTCCATCTATCTACTAGCAGAAGATCAATTCGTGAGAACGTTTTATGTCTCAGAGAATAATAGGTGAATTCTCTCGAGGAGGTGTTTAGGCACCTAAAGGAGTCATAGAGACCCTCTTTATGTAGCCAGGATTGAAGTGTGAGAGGAGGTTCTTATTTGAGCTATGGAATCGAGTTCCTTGTTTGGGATGATATTAAAATCACCACAAAGGATTAGTTTACCTATGTGGACCTTTTTGACTTTTTTGATTAGCTTGTTTAAAAAGGAAATTTGTGCCTTGTTGGGCGCGTATATGTTTACCAATGTTACTGGGATTCCATTGAGTGTGCCTATTAAAATAAGGTATCTTCCTCTCAAGTCGACAATTTGTTGTTTTAAAGAGAAGTTTAAATTCTCTCTTAGTGCGATTAGAACGCCTGCGTGTTTTTTCTGGGCATTCGCAAAGAAGATGTGTGGGTAGAGCTTATTTGAAAATTTAGTAGATGAAGGGTGTGTGAAATGTGTCTCTTGGAGGCATAGTGTGTCAATGTTTGCTGACTTGGCATCCTTCCAGACCATTGCCCTTTTGAAGGGAGTGTTCAGTCCCTTAACGTTCAGTGAGCAAACATTTAGCGACATAGTGAATAATAAATATATGCATTGTGTGTGGAATTAGATTGGCAACATAGCTAACATTCAGAACAAAAATTTGAAAACTTACAGCAACAAAGACAGCTCTTCCTATGGAAATAAGCAGAAGCTTGTGAGTGTTGTTCTTATTGACAGAAATGGTGCTTCTGCAGAGTAAGGTTAAGGAGAGTTGTTCTTCAGTAGAGATGAGCGAGCACCAAAATGCTCGGGTGCTCGTTACTCGGGACGAAATTATCGCGATGCTCGAGGGTTCGTTTCGAGTAACGAACCCCATTAAAGTCAATGGGCGACCCGAGCATTTTTGTATATCGCCGATGCTCGCTAAGGTTTCCATTTGTGAAAATCGGGGCAATTCAAGAAAGTGATGGGAACGACACAGCAACGGATAGGGCAGGCGAGGGGCTACATGTTGGGCTGCATCTCAAGTTCCCAGGTCCCACTATTAAGCCACAATAGCGGCAAGAGTGCCCCCCCCCCAACAACTTTTACTTCTGAAAAGCCCTCATTAGCAATGCATGCCTTAGCTAAGCACCACACTACCTCCAACAAAGCACAATCACTGCCTGCATGACACTCCGCTGCCACTTCTCCTTGGTTACATGCTGCCCAACCCCCCCCTGCACGACCCAGTGTCCACAGCGCACACCAAATTGTCCCTGCGCAGCCTTCAGCTGCACTCATGCCACGCCACACTAATGTCTATTTATAAGTGCGTCTGCCATGAGGAGGAACCGCAGGCACACACTGCAGAGGGTTGGCACGGCTAGGCAGCGACCCTCTTTAAAAGGGGCGGGGCGATAGCCCACAATGCTGTACAGAAGCAATTAGAAATATAATCCTGTGCCACCGCCATCAGGAGCTGCACACGTGGGCATAGCAATGGGGAACCTATGTGCCACACACTATTCATTCTGTCAAGGTGTCTGCATGCCCCAGTCAGACTGCGGTTTTTTATAAATAGTCACAGGCAGGTACAACTCCGCAATGGGAATTCCGTGTGCACCCACAGCATGGGTTGGCTCCCTGGAACCCACCGGCTGTACATTAATGTATCCCATTGCAGTGCCCATCACAGCTGAGGTAATGTCATGTTTAATGCAAGTGGGCTTTGGCCCACACTGCATGCCCCAGTCAGACTGGGGTTCTTAAAAGTGGACACATGCAGTTACAACTCCGTGTGGACCCACGGCCTGAGTGGCTCCCTGGAACCCACCGGCGGTACATAAATATATCCCATTGCAGTGCCCAACACAGCTGATGTAACGTCAGCTGTAATGCAGGTGGGTTAAAAATTAATTGGATTACACTGTAGGCGAGGGCCCCAAAAATTGGTGTACCAACAGTACTAATGTACCTCAGAAAAATTGGCCATGCCCAACCAAGAGGGCAGGTGAAACCCATTAATCGCTTTGGTTAATGTGGCTTAATTGGTAACTAGGCCTGGAGGCAGCCCAGTTAAAATAAAAATTGGTTCAGGTGAAAGTTTCAACGCTTTAATGAGCATTGAAATGTATAAAAATTGTTTACAAAAATTATATGACTGAGCCTTGTGGGCCTAAGAAAAATTGCCCGTTCGGCGTGATTATATGAGGTTTCAGGAGGAGGAGCAGGAGGAAGAGGAGGAATATTATACACAGATTGATGAAGCAAAAATGTCCCCGTTTTTGATGGTGATAGAGAACGATGCTTCCATCCGCGGGTGCAGCCTACGTATTGCTTAGGTATCGCTGCTGTCCGCTGGTGAAGAAGAGAAGTCTGGGGAAATCCAGGCTTTGTTCATCTTGATGAGTGTAAGCCTTTCGGCGCTGTCGGTTGACAGGCGGGTACGCTTATCCGTGATGATTCCCCCAGCCGCACTAAACACGCTCTCTGACAAGACGCTAGCCGCAGGACAAGCAAGCACCTCCAGGGCATACAGCGCGAGTTCAGGCCACATGTCCAGCTTCGACACCCAGTAGTTGTAGGGGGCAGAGGCGTCACCGAGGACGGTCGTGCGATCGGCTACGTACTCCCTCACCATCCTTTTACAGTGCTCCCGCCAACTCAGCCTTGACTGGGGACCGGTGACACAGTCTTGCTGGGGAACCATAAAGCTGGCAAAGGCCTTGGAGAATGTTCCCCTGCCTGCGCTGTACATGCTGCCTGATCTCTGCGCTTTCCCTGCTACCTGGCCCTCGGAACTGCGCCTTCTGCCACTAGCGCTGTTGGATGGGAAGTTTACCATCAGTTTGTCCACCAGCGCCCTGTGGTATAGCATCATTCTGGAACCCCTCTCCTCTTCGGAAATGAGAGTGGAAAGGTTCTCCTTATACCGTGGGTCGAGCAGTGTGTACACCCAGTAATGCGTAGTGGCCAGAATGCGTGTAACGCGAGGGTCACGAGAAAGGCATCCTAACATGAAGTCAGCCATGTGTGCCAGTTACCTGTACGCAACACATGGCTGTCCTCACTAGGAAGATCACTTTCAGGATCCTCCTCCTCCTCCTCCTCCTCTGGCCATACACGCTGAAAGGATGACAGGCAAGCAGCATGTGTACCCTCAGCAGTGGGCCAAGCTGTCTCTTCCCCCTCCTCCTCATGCTCCTCCCCCTCCTCCTCCTCCTCCTCCTCAACGCGCTGAGATATAGACATGAGGGTGCTTTGACTATCCAGCGACATACTGTCTTCCCACGCCTCCGTTTCCGAGCGCAAAGCGTCTGCCTTTATGCTTTGCAGGGAACTTCTCAAGAGGCATAGCAGAGGAATGGTGACGCTAATGATTGCAGCATCCCCGCTCACCATCTGGGTAGACTCCTCAAAGTTTCCAAGGACCTGGCAGATGTCTGCCAACCAGGCCCACTCTTCTGTAAAGAATTGAGGAGGCTGACTCCCACTACGCCGCCCATGTTGGAGTTGGTATTCCACAATAGCTCTACGCTGCTCATAGAGCCTGGACAACATGTGGAGCGTAGAGTTCCACCGTGTGGGCACGTCGCACAGCAATCGGTGCACTGGCAGATTAAACCGATGTTGCAGGGTCCGCAGGGTGGCAGCGTCCGTCTTGGAATTGCGGAAATGTGCGCTGACCCGGCGCACCTTTCTGAGCAGGTATGACAAGTGTGGGTAGCTTTTCAGAAAGCGCTGAACCACCAAATTAAAGACATGGGCCAGGCATGGCACGTGCGTGAGGCTGCCGAGCTGCAGAGCCTCCACCAGGTTACGGCCGTTGTCACACACGACCATGCCCGGTTGGAGGCTCAGCGGCGCAAGCTAGCGGTCGGTCTGCCCTGTCAGACCCTGCAGCAGTTCGTGGGCCGTGTGCCTCTTCTCTCCTAAGCTGAGTAGTTTCAGCACGGCCTGCTGACGCTTGCCCACCGCTGTGCTGCCACGCCGCGCGACACCGACTGCTGGCGACGTGCTGCTGCTGCTGACACATCTTGATTGCGAGACAGAGGTTGCATTGGAGGAGGAGGAGGGTGGTTTAGTGGAGGAAGCATACACCGCCGCAGATACCAGCACCGAGCTGGGGCCCGCAATTCTGGGGGTGGGTGGGACGTGAGCGGTCCCAGGCTCTGACTCTGTCCCAGCCTCCACTAAATTCACCCAATGTGCCGTCAGGGAGATATAGTGGCCCTGCCCGCCTGTGCTTGTCCACGTGTCTGTTGTTAAGTGGACCTTGGCAGTAACCGCGTTGGTGAGGGCGCGTACAATGTTGCGGGAGACGTGGTCGTGCAGGGCTGGGACGGCACATCGGGAAAAGTAGTGGCAACTGGGAACCGAGTAGCGCGGGGCCGCCACCGCCATCATGCTTTTGAAAGACTCCGTTTCCACAAGCCTATACGGCAGCATCTCCAGGCTGATCAATCTGGCAATGTGCACGTTTAACGCTTGAGCGTGCGGGTGCGTGGCGGCGTACTTGCGCTTGCGCTCAAACAGTGGCGCTAGCGACGTCTGGACGCTGCGCTGAGAGACATTGCTGGATGGGGCCGAGGACAGCGGAGGTGAGGGTGTGGATGCAGGCCAGGAGACGGTAGTGCCTGTGTCCTCAGAGGGGGGTTGGATCTCAGTGGCAGGTTGGGGCACAGGGGGAGAGGCAGTGGTGCAAACCGGAGGCGGTGAACGGCCTTCGTCCCACCTTGTGGGGTGCTTGGCCATCATATGCTGGTGGTGGTGGCTCCCCAGCTGATCTTGGGACGACAGAGGTTGCACACCACTGTTCGTCGGTCGTCAGGCGTCTCTGTGAAAAACTGCCACACCGTAGAGCACCTTGACCTCTGCAGGGTGGCATGGCGCAAGGGGGCGCTTTGGGAAGCAGTTGGTGGATTATTCGGTCTGGCCCTGCCTCTACCCCTGGCCACCGCACTGGCTCGGCCTGTGCCCACACCCTGACTTGGGCCTCCGCGTCCTCGCCCGCGTCCACGTCCTCTAGGCCTACCCCTACCCCTCAGCATAGTGTATTACCAGTAGTGCAGAAACAGAACGCTGTAATTAAATGTGCCGCTTATTGGCCTGTGGTTGGAGGCTGACTTCACTTACAGAACGCCAGGAAATAATTTTGCGCAAGCCTGCTGTAACACTTAGCTGGCTGCGTATGAATTAGGAGGACAACTACATCCAGCACAGACCCAGTACACTGAGGACAGTCACAGGCAGCCTTAATAGATTTTTCCCCCAAATGTTTTTGCAAAGGCCCACTGCCTATATTCAATAAATATGTCTTCTGTCCCTGCGTCACCACTACTGGCCCTGGAGTATGTAAAATAACTGCAGACTGTTGCACTGTGGACTGGAATACAGCGATGATTTAACAGCCAACACAGAGCCAGGAAATAATTTTGCGCAAGCCTGCTGTAACACTTAGCTGGCTGCGTATGAATTAGGAGGACAACTACACCCAGCACAGACCCAGAACACTGAGGACAGTCACAGGCACCCCAAATAGATTTTTTTCCCCAAATGTTTTTGGAAAGGCCCACTGCCTATATACACTGTATATGTCTTCTGTCCCTGCCTCACAATATATGTCTTCTGTCCCTGCCTCACAATATATGTCTTCTGTCCCTGCCTCACAATATATGTCTTCTGTCCCTGCCTCACCACCACTACTGGCCCTGGAGTATGTATAATTACTGCAGGGCGCAATGCTCTGCACGGCCGATATACAAAAAAAAAAATGTGCAACACTGCAAAAAGCAGCCTCCACAGAACTGCACACGGTTAGATGTGGCCCTAAGAAGGACCATTGGGGTTCTTGAAGCCAAAAATACTCGTAACACTCTCCCTATAGCAGCTCCGGCACCAACAGCACTTTCCCTCCTCTATGTCAGAACAAATCTTTGGCGAGCCGCGGGAGGGGCCGATTTTTATTCTCGGGTGACACCTGATCTCGCCAGCCACTCACTGCAGGGGGGTGGTATAGGGCTTGAACGTCGCAGGGGGAAGTTGTAATGCCTTCCCTGTCTTTCTATTGGCCAGAAAAGCGCGCTAACGTCTCAGAGATGAAAGTGAAAGTAACTCGAACATCGCGTGGTACTCGTCTCGAGTAACGAGCATCTCGAACACGCTAATACTCGAACGAGTATCAAGCTCGGACGAGTACGTTCGCTCATCTCTATTCTTCAGGGGAATGATTGAAGACCTGAGAATAGAAACAGTAAGAACAGAACAGCATAGCAGGTATTAAAACCTGGTACATTTGGGGGAGAAAAAAGTTCAGCAAGCAGGTGGTAGCCTTTTATCTTGTGTTGGTAGAATTTTATGTCCAGCACATGTGGTAGAAAAGATCAAATTGAGATTCATGCATTTCCCTCACGGAGGTGTAGTAGGGAGCGTGCGTCGGTTGGGAGTCTTCTGGGGTCTTTGAGGTTTCGCTGTTTGAAAGGTATCTGGTAGAGGGATGTTCCATTTAGTTAAGAGGTTTTTTACTTCGTCTGGGGAAAAGATGACTTGTGTCGCATTATCTTTGTGAGTTATTATCTTGGCTGGAAAACCCCATTTGTAGGGTATTTTGGTAGATCTCAGGGCCAGAGTTATCTGCGAGAAAGCTTTTCTAGCTTGTATTGTGGTCTGAGATAGATCTGTGAACAGATAAATGTTGGTATATGGGGGTGCAAGAGTGCCCGAGGCTCTAGAGGCTGACATGAGAGCTTCCTTTATGTGGAAAAAGTGGATCCTAGCGATCACATCTCGTGGAGTTGTGTCAGGAAGGAAACTTGATTTCGCTAGTCTGTGGGCTCTATCGATGGTACAATCATGTTCTGTAGAGTTTGGAAGGAGGTGTTTTATTAGCTTGGTGAAGAACTTTTTTAAGTCAGGTTGCATCACGCTTTCGGGTATGCCCCTGAATTTTACGTTATTTCTTCTGCTCCAATCCTCTAAGTCGGTCAATTTACTCTTGATGAATTCCATTTCCTCCTCTAAGGAATAGTGCGCATCAATTAGGTTGTTGTGGGAGGAAGCAATTTCTCCCATTTTGTTTTCTATATGCTCGGTACATTGCTCTAATTCATGCATGGACACATTTATTGTGTTGGAGAGGGCTTTAATGTTCTTTTGTAGTGAGCCACGCAGGGCTAAAATCATATTTGTAATAAAGTCTTCTGAGGCAGGAAGACTTGTTGAAGGAAGGTCGCTAATGGGGTCCCCTTCTAGTTGGAATAGCTGCTTGCAAGAGCTATTGGAAGGGGACAGACGGGGTCTCTGCTTTTCAGTGCTAGCAGAGGGAGTGAGTGCAGCATATGGGGAATGTGAGCTCTCCGACGCCATTTTGTGTGTGGCTGGAACATTGTCGGGTCTTTCGGCGCCATCACTCACCCGGCGCTGTACTGGAGACTTCATCTGTCCGGGCTGAAGCCTTCCCGAGCCGATAGCAGAGACAGCCCCGCTGTCCGAGGTGCCCGCAGAGTCTCTAGCTGCTCCGGCGCTCATATCGGAGCTCGTGGACCCGGGGGAGCCATCTCTTCCCGCAGGCTCAGTCTGTCCCGGGCCACGGGTAGAAAAGAAGTCTGAGACTTTTTGGAGCGGCACTTTCCCGGTCCTGCTCTTCGGCATAATGAGCAGAGGGACTTCGGAAGTGCTCCTGTTGTGTCGGGTAGTGCTGGAAAAGCTTTGGATTGCTTTAAAAGGTAACGGAGAGCAGAGCTTAGGACTGCACGTCTTGCTCTACCTGCATCTAGGCCACGCCCCCCAGGTAAGAATGTTTTTTTGAGTGCTAGGTGTATTACCTACTACACCCATATGCCTCTGTAGTACTATAGACAAGAAAGGCTATATAAAGAGTTGAGAAGCAGGAAGAACATACGTGATTAAGCCACATGGCAGGCAGTCGTGCACGGAGTGGAGCAAATAAGTAGGCATGGAGCAGTTCCCAAACTAAGGGCCTGTCAAAGAGATAGCTTGGTGTGAGATATGCAGCTGCAGAGAGACGTTTCATTAGTGGATTGATTGCAAACCTCCTTACCGTCCCCGATCAAGGCTCAGTCCCAGAGGCCTGCACATGTCCAATTACACCCCTTCTAGCTCTGTACTGGCAGCATATGTAGCCCCCCTTAGAGCTGCTTTCTGATTATAATGTTGTAGCATGTCATCCCCACTCCCTATCCCTATTCCTGGCATACTCTATAATGATGGTACTGGGACTGGTATCAGACAGGCTGCCAGGATGTGCACCACATGCAGGTGCTAGAGGTAGGCTGCCGGGACTCGAACCGAGGAGCTTCTGTGCTCCAGGTGGCATTCCAGACGTGAGCACCGCGGCGACATGCTGCAGAGTGCAGAGGGTGCAGAGGGTGCGGTCGCACCTGGGCTGATGAGGCCTAGGGGGCCCATAAAGTTTCTCTTCCTCATATTGGAAACCAATACTATCAATGAAGCTTTATAGTTGGGGGCCGAATTCCAGATTTTGCACTGAGGCCCAGCAGCTTCAAGTTACACCTATGCCTGTCCATGACCTTTTAAGAACATCCCAGATCCTCTGACACTGTTCTCCTTTCGGATCAGATGTTACAGACTTTAACATATTCTTTGGGTTCTTTTATTTTAGTAATTACCAATCATTAGCAATGACTGCAGCAGACATGTTGGTGGCTCACTAGATACTTGGATTAGTAAAAACATCATGGTCCCTATTGATGATGTAGAATAGACTTGGAGTGATGGAGAAAACTACAATACAGAATAATCATGCCCAAATATGGAGCCCGCTGTGACCACTTTTCGAACAAAGGTTGCTGAGCTCCCAGAATTTTGTTCCACCTACCAGGGGAAGGTTTGGGAGATAAGCTGGATTACAGGGACAACTTCTGGAGTTGCGCAATTTCGATTCTGGCGTACCAAAGGTTCCTCAATCAGTGCCGTATCTACTTCCAGATGCAACTCACACCACTTACCAGTGACAGAAAGAAAGTATTATTTATCGCCAACCTCTTCACAGACGAGGCGCTTGCAAGGGTCTTGCTGAATGTGGAAACCAACAGTAACCTCCTCGACAGTCTCGATTCCTTCACTACCGCTATGGAACAAGTCTTTGATAACCCGAATCGCTGTGCCACCGCAGAGAGTAGGTTACATAACCTATGACAAGGACGACACTCTGTTGCTGAATATACGGCAGAATTTCATCGCTGGGTGACTGATATCACATGGAATTTAGCTGCCCAGAAGAGTCAATTCCGACGAGGATTATCCGAACCAGTAAAAGATGAGTTTGCCAGAGTCAAGACCCCTGACAATTTGGGGTGGATTTGCTTTGGCATTGCCCAGGAACGGGGTCCTCACTCAAATCTACTGCAAACAATTGACATGCTGTGGATTTAGTGGTGCTACTAAATAAATACCACTTGTCCTATGAAGAACAAGCCCTCATACGGCTGTAATATGTAATAAAGTCCACTTGCTGGGACTTTTAGCAAGTAAAATGGACTGAAATGTTGCTGTTTATTAATATATATGCAGTAAGCGCCCCCTAGTGGTGGCTAACAGCACTTTGTGGGAGGTTTGCCTCTATTGTGGACGACTTGTACAATCTGGGAGTGTAGACATGTATGACGTTTGGTCATAGTGCCTGCAGTCATAGCTCTGAAACTGAATTGAAGATGGAACTAGATTATTCTGGTGCAGGGCTGGAAAAACATGGCTCCTTTCTTCCAAACACAGCGCCACATTGGTCCATAAGGTTGTGTGTGGTATTGCAGCTCAGCTCCCAATCACCTTAATGGTGCTGTTTTTGGAAGAAAGCAGCCATGTTTTTCTAACCCTTTAATTTCAGTGTTCACCAATGCAAGTACTTACCCAGTTGATGTATTAGATGCTGCAGCTGGCGAATTCTATAACTGATCGTTTCCGGATCGCAACAGTAACAGATAAGTGGCCAATGCTGATCACTGAAATGAAGGCACCGTAATAAATGTAAGAACTGATAATTCTCACTTTTACCCCTAGTTTATAAAAATGACAATGGGTAATGATGAAAATCCCCATTGGAGTCTGTAGGAAAAGTGATGTTGCCATGACAACCAGACTAGTCACTATTGTTTAATTAGAAGAGGCACCTACCCCATGATTACATCACTGGGTATACTTTATAATAGAGATGTCATTACTTATAGATTGTGATTCCGGTGGCGGTGTCTGGAATCTGATGCAATGTTCACACTCCTCACATGTACTGGGCTGTGACGGTTATAAGGTATACACTTAATTCATTTTTCTTTATTTGTCTATTGGCATAGCGATGGCGGACAGTGGCTCTAAGAAATCAAGGAAGAGACCCTATTGCGCCAATGAGTTACCATCCAAGAGGTGTCTGATTGATTATCCTTCAGTGCCAAAACGCATTGTGCCATACACACCCTCCAGCGATGTCCTCAAGTGTCTGGGATGGTTTCTTGGTTTCTTTGCCGGTGCTGCTCTAAGCTCAAACATCTTTCGCCTACAGAGCCTATAAATTGGCTAAGAAATATTAACGAAAAAGACTTCTTCAGAAGGTCAGTACTGAAATACAGGACTGCGGGGTGCCTTGTATGCTGTATCCACAGCGTTTTCTTACATGCCCTTCACAGAAGCCGCTCTGGCTCCGATCCTAGCTCCAAAGTTTTTTTCTGACTGTTGAACTATAGTGCAAAGACATAACTGTTCATACTGAACTCTACAGATAAATGCACCATTTTAGTTTTGCGTCAAGCATTTCTTTGTAGATGAAAGCTGGAGTTCATCATAAACCACCATGTGTAGTCTTCTCCTCTATCTGCCATCTACTACATGGGCAAATTGAGAAGTAAGAAAAGGAACCAACACCGTCTCCTTCCAGAGCAACCATAAAGGTGCTGGACAAGCTGTCCACTGCCAGCAAAGATGCCATGGATAGAAATATGGATCACTCTATTTTCCAGGGGATGGAGACTTTGCCCTCTCAAGATCCTTCATATATGATGAAGTAACTAAAAAAGTCAATCAAATCAGATATTGGACAAAGACATGAAAAGCTGGTGACGATGAATACGTGGGTATTCTTGTATCTTGTCACCACCAGGCTGATGGGTGGAGAGGGGCTGGGGTGAAGGGAACGCCCAGAGCTTCTTATTGGCAGTCACATACACACCCTCACTGCTGTGCCCAGAGCTCTGCGCTAGCTGCTGATTGGCTGCTTTTATACACACGGTCAGCCACCTTCAGGTAGCTGCAGACACCAGCAGCTCGGTGAAGAAGCTTCACAGAGGGAGGATTGGAAAGGCTTTACAGAAGGAGGGAGCTCCCTCTGTGTCGCTGGGTTATCATGGTAACAGGGGAACGCAGTGAACGCTTTCCATAGACTACTATGGAAAGCGCAGCCCCACTGTCGCGGGATTTAAATCACAGCATACTGCGATTTGCCGTGATTCTCTGCGGTGAGCCTATCTGTCAGCCCTCCCCTGCTCCCCGGCAACGGTTATCTATCACAAGATATCGCTGCACCCATGGACAGAAGCCCTAAATCCGCAGCAGAATCACGCTTGTGGGCACTGAGCTATTAGGTTCAATAGAACCCAATAGCAGCATTTTTCTGCTGCGGATTTATGCTCCCTCTGTGTCCGTAGGTTGTCATGGCAACAGAACGCCAAATACAGGGGAATGCAGTGAATGCTTTCCATAGACTACTATGGAAAGCACAGGTCGACGTCCATGAGTGAAGAATCATAGTAATTCTCCGCTCGTGGGATTCACATCGCGGCATGCTACGATTTGCTGCGATTCTCCGAGGTGAGCCTATCTGTAACATAGGCTCAGCGCAGAGAGCCGTCAGCCCCTCCCCTGCTCCCCGGCGGCTATCTAACGCGGGATATCGCTGCGCCCGTGGACAGGAGCCCTAAATCCACGGCAGAATCACGCTTGTGGGCACTGAGCTATTAGGTTCAATAGAACCCAATAGCAGCATTTTTCTGCTGCGGATTTATGCTCCCTCTGTGTCCGTAGGTTGTCATGGCAACAGGACGCCAGATACAGGGGAACGCAGTGAATGCTTTCCATAGACTACTATGGAAAGCACAGGTCGACGTCCATGAGTGAAGAATCATAGTAATTCTCCGCTCGTAGGATTCACATCGCGGCATGCTGCGATTTGCCGCGATTCTCCGAGGTGAGCCTGTCTATCAGATATGCTCACAGTGGAGACCTCTCAGTTCTCCCCCCTGGTCCTGTGGACAGGGGTCCTTATAATGCCCACAGACAGATTTCTGCAGTGTTTCACGCCGCGTTATCCTGTAGCTATTAGGTTCTATTGAACCTAAGGGCTAATGCCCACAGCCGGATTTCTGCCGCGGTTCACACTGCGTAAATCCGCGGCGTAAAAACCCTGCTATTGGGTTCCATTGAACCTAATAGATCAGTGCCCACAAACGTGATTCTGCCACAGATTCAGGGCTCCTGTCCATTGGCGTAGCTCATGGACAGCGGGGCTGCGCTTTCCATAGTAGTCTATGGAAAGTGTTCACTGCAATCCCCTGCGTTCGCCTTGGGAAATGCAGAGAAAAATTGCCCGTGGACAGGCAGCCTTACCCCGCGGGAAAGAAATCACGGCATGTTCTATTCTACCGTGTTATTCAGCGGCATGAGGTCTTCATTAATACAGTATTAATGGAAAACTCCCAGAATAGCGCGCGTTATACCACTGCAGAATCCCGCTACGGCTGTGGGCATCCGGCCTAATAGCAAGTAGTCACCCTAAATTGTTTCCAATTTAGGGTGACTACCCACTACAGTTATTTTTCACTGCGAAATTTGCAGCATTTTTTTTTCTGCAGGGGTCTATGGGAGTTGTAATGTTAAAATTGCGATCGCGCAAAATCACAATTTACTGTGAAATCGCGATTTTGCGCAATCACGATTTTAACACCCTTAATAAGATAAAAAATCAGACCCAAAATAACAGGTAAATCCTGGATATGACGATATGTACTGATGTAGTGCTCCACCGGCAGCTCCAAACACCAGTTCCCAGCGGTATGTAGAAGGGTTCTAGAGCAGGACTAGACTCCACTGCAGATTTCTTCCACTGTGTGTGAATGAGGTCTGTTCATTACTGTAAGTTCATTGTGGAATTTCAGCCGCTCAGCCTATCACAGCCATCGCTGTGGTGGGGAGGGATTTTTGAACTGGTTGAGCTGCGGCCTTCGCTCACCACCGCTCAGCCAATTCAAAATAAGACATCCCCTGAAAATAAGCCCTAGCGCATATTTTGGGGCTAAAATAAATATAAAACACGTTCTTATTTTTGGGAAACATGGTAAGACCTCCGGCACACTAACATTTGTTTTGTCTTGTGTAAAAGTACCGTAAATCTGCCCTACAGTCTTAAATTATGCCAGTTTATTAGAGTGACTGCTGGATGATACATCTGGTGCGTCTTCAGACTAAGCATATGCCACCTATTAGTTGGCTTAGTTTAAATCAGTTTTAGCACCAAAATTTTGGCTCTTTTTCTGGCATCCGCGGTTACATTTAGGCCATTACCCTTGCCTGCAATTTTAGCGAATGAGGAGAAAAAAAATGACTGAAAGTGTTTGGAGGTACTTTTACTTTGCTTCCATACAGGAGTGACAGTCGTTCAGCGAATGGAGGCAAAGTGAGTGTTCTGCTGCCGGTGTTGCCTCCCCCTCTGAAACCCTGTCTTCAGTAGGCTTTGCAAGTCAGGTAGGGGTCAGTCACCTCATAGTCACCAGCTCTTCTTCTGACTCCTCAGTCTGCTCCTCCCTCTGACTTACTGCCCCAACAACAACCTCACTGACAGGCAACTGTGTCTCGTCCTCATCATCTACAAATAGCTCTTGAGACACTAATTTGAAGTCCCCACCCTCATCACCCTGAGTCTGTGAAAGATCCAATGTTTCGGCATTGGTCACGACAAACTCCTCACGTGGCTGTGGAACCAGTTTTTCAGACTCAGAGCAAGGACCTGAGAAGAGTTCTTGGGTGAATGCCTGTTCAGAATCTCTCCTTTTCCTGGAGTGAGCAGGCTGTGAGGAAGGAGGAGCAGCCTTAGGATTCAGAGGTGCAGTGCCTGGGCTGGTGTGAGTGGACTGCGTGGAAGACTTGGTGTTGGATAAATTACTTGACGCATTATCTGCTATCCACGTCAGCACTTAATCGCACTGTTGTGCTTGTAATAATGGTCTGCCACGCGGACCTACAAAATGTGAGATGAAGCTGGGGAGGGGAGATACACGGTGCTCTACTAATCCCTCAGCAGCAGGCACAGTTTCACCCCGCCCAGGACCTCGGCCTCTACCCACATCCTCATTGGCATGCCCGCAGTCACGTCCTCGACCCTTACCCCTAGTCTTCATCATGTTTGATAAGGGATAGAGCAGGGCAAGAAAAATAAACCCACTGTATAGCGCTGAGAAGTAGGCCTAATTCACCACACACAGAGACTAGTAGCTTTTATAGACTCTGCACAAGGCCATAAAAATTCAACCCACTGTATAGCGATGAGAACTACGGTCTAATTCACCACACAGAGAAACTCGTAGCTTTTATAGACTGAGCAAGGCCAGAAAAAAATAACCCACTGTATAGTGCTGAAAAGTAGGCCTAATTCACCACACACAGAGAATGGTAGATGTGAGATACTCTGCACAGGCCCAGAACAAATTAACCCACTGGATAGCGATGAGAACTACAGCTAATTCGCCACACACAGAGAATGGTAGATGTGAGATACTCTGCACAGGCCCGGGAAAAATTAACCCAGTGGATACTGCTGATGACTACGGCTAATTCACCGCAAACGGAGACTGGTAAATGTGAGATACTCTGCACAGGCACAGAAAAAATTAACCCCGTGGATAGTGCTGATAACTATGGCTAATTTACCGCAAACAGAGAATGATAGATGTGAGATACTCTGCACAGGCACAGAAAAAATTAACCCCGTGGATAGTGCTGATAACTAGAGCTAATTCACTGCAAACAGTGAATGGTAGATGTGAGATACTCTGCGCAGGGCCAGAAAAAATTAACCAACTGTATAGTGCTGAAAACTGGGGCTAAATCACCACACATAGAGAATGGTAGATCTGAGATACTCTGCACAGGCACAGAAAAAATTAACCAACTGTTAATACAGAATATAGCCGGGGTGCTTGAAAAAAAAAATTGGTGCACTACTGGTCCCAGCCAGCCAAAATGCTAATGCACACAATGAGGAGTAGCCCTAAGAAGGACTGTTGGGTTCTTGAAGTCAGAATCTGCCTAACCGCAACCTAATCCCTACCCTAACACTTTCCCTATCTCAGCAGCTCTTTCCTCTGCCAGCATGCGTCTGAGGCGAGCCGCGGGCAGCACCAGTTTAAGTACTCGGCGGTCACCTGATCCCGCCAGCCACTCACTGCTGTAGACGAGCACAGGGTTGGCACGTCACAGCAGGAAGTGGTAATGCCTTCCCCACATGCTTATTGGCTAAAAAATGGCGCTAAACATGCGGGGAAGAGAAATGAAATTGACTTGAGTACCGTGTGGTGCTCGACCCGAGTAGTCTAATACTCGATCCAGCATCAAGTTCGGACGAGTGTGCTCGCTCATCTCTACTAGCGACTAATTAGCGATTTGTTGCTCAGTACCCTTTCAAAAACAATCGGATAGATTGTTGCTAATCACAGAACCGTGCATAAATGTGCAAGAAAACGTATCTAGAATTCACTTGACTCACCGTTTCAATTCCTGCGTCTGTTTGCCACGTGCAAATCAACATGCCTTGTGGGTGCAAAAAGTATAGTAAAACTCCTCTGTGCGCCTTCACTGAAATGTACAGCTAGTGCCGGACAGGCAGATGTTTCTGGCATCATTTATGGCAGTTTCTGGTGTAAATTATATATCTGTTGGTTTGGGGTGGCCAGTTCCTACTGGGTCTACTGTAGGATATCACTATTACTACTGGGCCGCTGTGGGATGTCCCTATTACTGCTATGGCCACTGTGGGATGTCACTATTACTACTGGGCCGCTGTGGGATGTCCCTATTACTGCTATGGCCACTGTGGGATGTCACTATTACTACTGGGCCACTGTGGGATGTCACTATTACTACTGGGCCGCTGTGGGATATCACTATTACTACTGGGCTGCTGTAGGATATCACTATTACTGCTAGGGCCACTGTGGGATGTCACTATTACTACTGGGGGCCCTGTGGGATGTCACTGTTACTACTGGGGCCACTGTGGGATGTCACTATTACTACTGGGCCGCTGTGGGATATCACTATTACTGCTAGGGCCACTGTGGGATGTCACTATTACTACTGGGGGCCCTGTGGGATGTCACTGTTACTACTGGGGCCACTGTGGGATGTCACTATTACTACTGGGGCCGCGGTAGAATGGCACAATTACTACTGGGCTGCTGTGGGATGTCCCTATTACTGCTAGGGCCACTGTGGGATGTCACTATTAATACTGGGGCCCCTGTGGAATGTCACTATTACTGCTGGGGCCGCTGTGGAATGTCATTATTACTGCTGGGGCCTCTGTGGAATGTCACTATTACTGCTAGGCTGCTGTGGGGGTCCCTATACCCACTGGGGCTGCTCAGGGGGTCACTTTCACTGCTGGGGTTTGTTTACACATGGCAGAAATGCTGCAGAATGTCCTCAGTGGAAATGTCTGTGGCAAATTCTGCAGCATTTCCGCATCCAAAAAGCATTCAAAATCTGCTCCCTGTCTATTTTGAAACAGACCTGTCCTTTTTATAACAATGGAGGCAAAATCATACGTTGTGCTAAGCCTCGTCCCCTGATGTGTTGGCACTTTGCAATAAATAAGTGGGTTTTGGGTTGCAGTTCTGGCACTCGGTCTCTTAAAGCTTCACCATCGCTGTTCTAAATGATCCCTTTATAAATCCTATGGAAATTTTTTTTTTTAAATGGGAGAATGAGCTACAAATTCAAATTTCAGAGGATCAATGGCAGGGAATATTTACATCAGTTCCTCGTGTTTCGAAGTGTTCAACTCACTTCGAAAATTCACAAAAGGTCCTATACAGATGGTACCTTATGCCTACAACTCGCAATAAAATATCTTCTAGATTCTCAAGTTGCTGCTAGAGATGCGGTCCAACCCATCGTAAAGGAAAAATCCATAGTACCACAATCCAAGGCCTTGAAGGCTTCATGTCAAAAAAGTTATGATTCAGCTATCAGTAGATATGAAGACCCCATGTTGCACCAATTGCAGATTTCAGCAATGTTTAAGTTTAAGCTAGTAATACAGTAGTAGGGCATGTGGGAATATAAAAAAGTCTTAAAGCATCTTAATGCTCAGTCTCAAAAATTGTTTAAACCCACACACAGCAATGCAGAATGTAAATACCATGCTGTCGCCTGATAGGAGAGGTTTATGACTGCCACCACTGGAACTAATGGAAACAGACGCCATCAGTGACAGCCGGGCTTTATTTAGTCAATGCCACAAACAGGGACCTGGCTGCCACATACAAGTAGGTTTGCAAACTGGACTCAGTCAGCATGGAGCATGACAGCCTAATGCCCAGGTTCTATCCACCCTGTGTATAATGTTTATACCTTTCTATACTCTGTATTTACAGTTTTACATTGGTGTCCATACATGTTACCAGGTCCTAAATTAAACATGTTAATAAGTGACTTATGTCTCTCCTGCGTAGTTGGTAACAATAGCAAAAAACATCAAAACGTTTAGAAAATAATAATTTATCAACTGAAATTGCAGGATATTTGTCCTTCACGTGTCAAGCTTGGTGGGCAGTCTGTGACCAAACTGGTGCTTTATGGTAGTAGAGGGGTAATGCTTGTTTTCTAGGTGGTCTAAAATAGTGAAGGTGTTAATGTCCTATTCCCTGGTGGTCTAGGGTAGTGGAGGGGTTAATGCATGCTTCCCAGCTTGCCTAGGGTACTGGATGAATCAATTCCTTTTTCAGTGGTGGTCCAGGGTGGTAGATATGCCAATACCTGTTTCCCAGGTGATCTAGGGTACTAGATGAGTTAATGCCTGCTTTCCTGGTGGTCTAGGGTAGTGGACTGGTCAAAGCCTACTTCCCAGGTAGTCTGGAGTAGTGGACTGGTCAATGCCTTTTTCAGTGGTGGCCTAGGGTAGTGGATAAAGCTGCCTGTCCACAGGCGTTTTTGCATTGCGTTATCTGCGGCGATAATCCAGCCATGGGTAACGCAGTGTAAGCTTTCCATAGTGTTGCTATGGAAAGCGCAGCCCTGCTGTCCACGAGCGGAGAATCATAGCAATTCTCCTCTCGTGGAATCCAAATTGCAGCATGTTGCGAAGTGCCGCGATTCTCCGTGGTGAGCCTATCTGTCAGATAGGCTCAGTGCGGAGAATCGTCAGCTGGCTCCTGCTCCCCAGTGGCGCCTGTGGACAGGCAGCCATAGGATAATGTCTGTTTACCAGGTGGCCTGGAGTACTAGATGAATCAATGCCTTTTTCTGTGGTAGTCTAGGAGAGTGGACAGGTCAATGCCTACTTCCCAGGTGGTCTGGGGTAGTGGACAGATTAATGCCTGCTTCCATAATGGTATAGGGCAGTGTTACTCAACTCCAGTCCTCAGCGCGCCCCAACAGGTCATGTTTTCAGGATATTTTATAGAGAGAACACCTGTGGCAATGTCTGAGGCACTGACAATAATCACATCACATGTGCAACACTGAGGGAATCCTTTAAACATGACCTATTGGGGGGCGTCAGGACTGGAGTTGAGAAACACTGGTCGTGGGTAGTGGCAGGTCAATGCCTGCTTCCCTGATGGTCTAGGCTAGTGCACAGGTCAATAACGTTTTTTGTAATGGTCTTGGGTAGTGGACAGGTCAGTGCCTATTTTCCAGATGGTCTGGGGTAGTGGACAGGTCAGTGCCTGCTTCCCTGATGGTCTAGGCTAGTGAACAGGTCAATTCCTTTTTTGTAGTGGTCTAGGGTAGTGGACAGGTCAGTGCCTATTTCCCAGGTGGTCTGGGGTTGTGGACAAGACAATGCCTGCTTCTCTGGTAGTCTAGGGTAGGGTCTGGATTAATGTCTGGTGTCCAGTGCTTTACACTCTTCCCCAGGCGATGGTGTCTGCTATGTCATATATCTCTTGACAATGAAGCTAAGTATGATGGTAGAGATTTATGAAAACTGCAGTGGTCTATAGTTATCAGTCAAATTCCACCTTCAATTTTTCAGAGGCCTTATAAGCAGTGGCCTAATTGGTTGCCATGTGCAGCTACTCTTATTTTTCTTTTGGACCATTTTTGATACTGTAAATCTCTGCCTCCTAGCCAAGACTATTTCTAGGCTAACGGTAGGGGGTTCCCCACAGCAAAGACCATATCCTGGTTGGTGGGGTTAAAGGGTTGAACACCCGGGACCCCTAGGTGCAGCCCTCACATCTAGCTCCAAGACAAATCGGTTTAGAGGCACAGCGGATCCACATGCCTTGCCCTGACAGTTTGCTTAGACCACAGATCCCACTGATGCCCAGTCGGCCAAGTGTGAGCAAATGACCATTGAAGCCCCACGATGATACTCACAACAGGACCATGTGGGAGCCATGGATCCAGCAGCTTCTGTCCAAGTCGCAGCCTAAGCCACAGCTCAAGTGTCTGCTCACATCACGGCCCAGGCTATACCGTTGCCAAGTCTAGGTTCACATAGTGGCAAACTTGCAAAAAGTGTAAAAACAAAAAAAAGCAACAACCAAATGATATTCTATAGTAATTCCTCCTTTATTATAATCACATAGAGCAGCGGTACAACAATGATATGGAGAACGTTTTTTAATAAATCAACATTTCGTGCGTGAATTCACTTTGCCTATATATTACATAACGTTAGGTAATCCTAATTGTTCTATACTAAAGTATCACGAGGATTACACAGGCCTCTTTCATTAACATTCTAGTTACGTCTGGAGCTTGAGATGATTGCGTTAGCTTTGGGCTATGATGAAAATTACAACATTCTAAAATACATCTTCAAAAAATATTATTAAATAAAAAAGACAGTAATGAAGGTTTTTTTTCTCACATATCACACTAAATAAGCTGTTCAATAAATTAAATCAGAGTATTATGGTAATGTAGATACTTAATAAGTGCAGGTTTTTAGTGCTTTTATGTAATACATGCATAAGAAAGGTATTCAATACTAATTGGTTTTGTAATTTTTTGGAAACCTTTCATTACTTTCTTAACAAATTACTGAATTGCATTATGGATATTTTATTATATCCAATAACGGGGTTATCGGGGCCTTTTGAAACTGATGACCTATGATTAGATAGGTCATTAGTCATTGATGGATAGGGGTCCACCCCTCGAGATCCCCATCCATCAGCTGATCGTCTGGTCCGGTCCTGGTCATCACTGGTCAGAGGAGGACATGGGAGCACTGGCTTCACTTCCATTCAGGGGCATAACTAAAGGCTCAGTGGCCCAGGTGCAAAAGTTCAGCTAGGGGCCCTCCTTCCCCTTAATTGTGCTGCACAGAGGCGTAACAAGCTTCTGGGCCCCAATGCAAAACCTGTAACAGGGCCCCCAACTGTAATGCTTTATTCATAGTACTGGGCTCCCTGTATGGAAAGAGAGAGCTTATGGGACCCCTAAGGCTCCTCAGCCCGGGTGCAGCTGCACCCTCTGCACACCCTATAGTTATGCTCTGCTTCTATTTAAATCAACAGAAGTGCCGCGCTTCTTTTACACTTCCTGCTCTTCTCATGGTCAGGACAGGCCGTGACATCCGGATCATGAAAGGAGCAGGAAGGATAATAGGAGCGCGGTACTCCCACTGATTTCAATGAAGCCAGCGCTCCCACTCCTTCCTCTTACCAGTGATGACACCATCTGGCCCGCTACACTGACAAGATGTAATGTAAAATCAGCCTTGGTGAACAGACAGTACTGGGGCTGACTGCACAGAGCTCTAATCCAAGCCCCGCTGCAGGGCAACATGAGACACCTATGTAGGACTTATTCTACAGTGCAAAAACACTGGGGCATGGTTTTCTAAGACCAGTGTTTTACATGCCGTTGTGATTTGCCTATGTTGAAGTGACCCCTTAACCAATGTAGGGATTGTCCAAAGCAAAGAGAACTTAGTATAACAGTGAGAGTTTTGGAAGACAGTCAAGGAAGGACAGTCTTTTCAGCACAATCTCTGTCATATTAGTTGCTACAAGGTAAATCATGTTCGGCTGGAGATGACTTCCCATGACAAGGGTTAGAGAAGCCGAACCCGTGGCGATCAGCTGACAATGCCCTCATATAATCCCCATCTTACTGTATATGTGTGTTTACATCAAATCCATCTGCGAACACAAGCCCAACCTGCTTGCACCACTGCTGCAGCTCCAGCGGCAAACAGCACACCTGCTGGAGCTGCTGCTTCAGCAGAAAAAAATTCTCCTGCCACCGGTGCTGCTATGGGGGCTGCTGCCATCAACCCCAGTGATGCCAGAAGTTTAATATTGTGATTCTTGCAGAATTTGTCTCCTTCTGTAACCAAATAGATCTTCAGCTTCTCCAATTGTTCATTGCGATCCTCTTCATTTATGTACCTGTAAGAGTTCTTAAATTTCTGGTGAAGTTCTAAAATCTTGGCGGAAATTTGATCTCCTATTTTGATTTTCCAATAGGGCTGGGGAGACAATAGGCAAGAAAGCAATGAGTGTCCTTCTAGAAAGCAGATGAAGTAGTAGTTTATATACTTGGTGGTTACAGGGGGTGAGCTGCCATGTTGATTGATGGCTAAGGGCACAGAGCCATGGTTCACCCAGCAGTAAGTAGATAGACCCAGTACTCTACATTCTCCGGGGAGGCAGAGACCTCCTCTAAAAGTAAGTAGAACGGTAGACCTACAAATAAAACGGCCCTGGCAATTACACTTAGCAATTCTGTCACCAACAACAATGGTTTAAAGTCATTGATCTTTATCTGTATAATGGATGATATCTTTGACCTTATTCTGTATTTCCAGCCTCGGGCCCGGCTCAGGCGAGACCAGTTTCCCTCTTTCCTATGTAATTTTAACAAAGAAGTGAGGAAGAAAGGCCCAAAGAGTAATAGCAGTCTTCTCTCCATAGGACAGAATTGGAAGGGGGACGGAGGACAGCGGTCATTTCTTTTAACAACTCACCCAGTTACTGAGGAACTCTTAAAATTCGTTCTTTATGTCGTGCATGTTTTCTAGATTTGTTTTCATGGAATGCATCTGTAGGTTATAGAAGTAATAGTTTACTTTTTTTGCAAAAAAAAATTTACAGAGGTGGGAAAAAACAGTCATTTCAACTCTTGTTTTTACGCTTTATGCCATAGGCATCGAAGTCTATAAGTGACGTTTGTCACCGTGTTCCTAAACAATGGCATACTGTAGAGAGTAAAACCCAACTGCAAAGTTGAAGAGCAGCATGTGAGAAGCAGAAACCCATTGCCTTGACAGAAGTAAGGAAACGTAAATTCTTGTAGTACGACCTATGCAAAAATGTACTTGAAGTAGGCCCAACACGTATTGGTACCTGAATCTCCTTCAGACGACGGCGGATGACTTCCTAGATGACCTGCTCCTATTATAGGAAAGGAGGCCACTTCCAGTATGCTTTCGCATGAGCCGTACTACCAGAACTTACGTTTCCTTACTTCAGTCATAGCAGCGGTCTCACGGGACTTAGAGAGACGCAGAAAGTGGATTTCTGCTTCTCGTATGCTAGTCTTAAAATTTGCAATTGGGTTTTACTCTCTCTTACAGGGGCCACAACACAAAATTGAAATCACTGCCTTTCTATTCAGATAAGATATTTCAATATCGGATACCAGTAGTGAGATATAGGACTGGATCAGTGTTGACTACACCCTGTGTGTGTGTGTGTGTGTATATATATATATAGCACAGAGCTACAAACATTTATTATATTACATTTCACTTGTAATATTTCTACTGTCTGCAAATATATTTGCTGAATGATATCACATACAATGCAATCTACACATATTAGAAGATAACTTCACCTCACCTCAGTAGGACTGGAGATATTGTACTTCAGACCATTAATATGTGAAACAAACACCTGCAGAAAAGAACATAGTTTTAGAGCCTTTAATGTTTTAAATGCTGAAGCAACATAATTTTTGACAATGTGGCTGTTCTAGAGATATTATGGCTACCATTGAAGCATAATGGCTAGCCTAAGGTACATTGGGGTTGCTATTTTGTACAGTCTGTGGCTGTCATCTAAAAAAATATGCTGTAAAAGTGAGGAGCCTGGACAGCAAACTCTGCAGAGACACACTATAGCCAGAAGAAGCCTTCATGTTGGTCTGGGCCATATTGAAAAGAAAGGGAAATTGGACAAATAGAGTGCAGTTGGAAAATGTGTCACCTTTGCAGCATTGGACTGTGACTATGGAAACCTTTGTGCATGAAAAATCAATACACACATATCTTACTAAGTTTCTGAAGGAAAAAAAAATAATGCACTTATCTATGTTCATGCATTTAGTAGCCTCATATTTGGCTTACAGGCTCAACTACATTCAAGTTTCTGGCTTGGGGGTGTTCTCAGCACTGATCAGCTGGTCCTTCTGATGAATGTGCACAAGCTCAGCTACCGCTCCCCTCTCCTCTTTCAGAGGCTGTGTAGCATAACCATGCCCACTCAATGCTACACAGCTATCTCATCTTCTTTGTGAGTAGCTGCTGGATCCATTCCCCCTTGCTGCTAATAAGAGAAGAGAGTTACAGCGCTCTGTGAGGGTGCATTTGCGCAAATCATTATCACATGAGCATTCCATTTGATTCGATGGAACTTGTATGTGAAAAGAACTTATTTTCAATAAGGTAATTCACATGAGCGATTTTTCTCTGGGACTGATAGTCCAAGATAGAAATATTGCAGCATGTCCTATTTTTGGCGGAATCTTATTCAAGAATCACCCATTATTTCCTATGGAAGCATGAAAAAAAAATTGCATCGCACTCACATGATCTGTCCCAATCCATGTGTTAATAGACACAGAGACCTTAATAAACATATGTCCGATCCCCCAACAACAACCAGGTTGGTTTTGGAGGTATGCAAATAGTCTAATCTACAGATAAACATTCAGGGTCTTCAAATAAAATAATAGAATAAAAGGTAAAGTTAATCCTATCATTAGAAAATAGCTCAAAAGTAATGCCGAAGGGTGCTTATTAGCTAGGTCTAATAGATGAAGGTAGACTGGGCTGTATCCAAAAGATAGGAAAAACATCTAGGTTCACACCAAATATAAAGAGAATAGACCTGCCAAGCAACACAATCCCTCAAAAAGAGCATAAAGCAATATCTAGGGTACAATAAGCCTGCCTACAGAGCTATAGAACTGAAAATAAAAATGAATAGCATACCCAAAGGCCCTGATGGTGGACTGCTGGTGAATGTCTGACCAAACAGCCAGTCCAGCCTTTTAAATCCAAATTAGTACCTCCCAACACAGGGTCTGGCCTAGTTAATCCAATCAAAATTAAGGTCCTATTAACATACAGAAAAAAATGCCCACTCCAGTTGTCCAAATGTCAGGTTTGCCTATGGCATAACAGCACTATAATAAACCTAAATACCCATACATAGGATCCATTGAATCACTGTAGAATGAAAGCCATCTGTAGCAGGGAAGGAGCATCGGGAGAACATGCCCACCTGGGCAGGGCTGTATTCTAATAACACACAGATTGATGGTGTGGGAAGCCACTAGTCAGATGTCATACCCCACCCCTGACTTCATGTGGGAGAAAGAGTCCACCAATGCCTCATTGAGACTTATTAAATTACTTCTGGAAGAGGAAAGGGTTACGTTAGAAAAAAATCATAAGCTATTGGCAGAAGCTATAGAGCAAGCAAAAGCTTTTTCATCTGACCCAGAATTTCCACAAAGGCTCTCCAGCAGAATGTTGAGAAACATATTCTTTATATCAAGGGTAGGAAGCATTTACAGTTTATAAGGGATGTACAAGACTTTAAAAAAAATAGAGCTTACAAGGATCACAGACCTAGATCTGGTACTGAGGTCAGTTCCTCTGAGTGTGTCAATCTAATAGGGACAGCTTTAGAAGAGATAGACCACACCAGTTCTCTTGGCGAGGCCAGGGTTGCTACTGTAGTCACAATCGAGGACGAGGGAGACCATCACCTGATAGAGGTTTTTTAGAACAGCCGATAACGTAATGTCTTTTAAGGGATCGGAGAGAACCTGTACAAACTCAGTAGAAAGTGATCAGTCTGCTTGTATCTTTGAAGCCTCTAACCATCTTCCGGGAACCACTCACACTAGCTCTTTGTCAAAAGGGGAGGTGAGCATTCTGGATAGGGGACTCTCCTTTGTTCTGACAGTTCGTTTTGACACGTTCGTCTGGACGAAGACTTCGCAAACTTAGATGGAAATTTTTTTTTTTTAATGGTGTTCACAGAACTGAAGAAACTCCCTGCCCCTCGGAATAGACATTGTAATTTAGCTCCCTATGAACTTATATCATTGAGGTCTTTTGAGTCCGACTAAAGATTATCATTAAGCCATTATATAAGGGTGGTTACATTGTTATCCTGGATCATGAGCAGTATATTAATATGTGTAAGGATTTGCTAAATGATAAATCCACATACTGAACCTTGGAAGCTGATCCCACAGTACCTTTTTTTGGTGGTCTTACTAAAATCCTCTTATCAGCAAGAGAATCAGGATGCATAGATTCAGTGAAACATCAATTTATGCTCCCTCAGTATCCGAGGGTGGCTATGTTTTATACACTACCTAAAGTTCATAAATGGGTGAATCCCTTGTGAGGTAGACCCATTGTTTCTGGAGTTGAGAACTTGATACAAAATGCCAGAATCTATGTAGACAGAGTATTGTGTCCATTTGTCATGTAATGTATAGGATTGTACACTCCATAAAAGGCTATGCACTCTTAGGTGATGTAATGTAAATGTCACTGTAATATGCTAATTTGATGTTGGTCAATCACACTTTATCCCACACAAGGTACAGCCTAACTTACAGACATGATTCAGCTAGTTAGTTTGGCCAGTGATAGGTAGAAGGAAGCTATGCACGGGTTGGTAGATAGAAGTTAGAGTGAAAGAGTAGGAGGAGTTAGTTTAGTCTTGGGGTGCATTAAAAGAGGTATAGGGGCCAAGGATGAGAACATTATCCTTCCATTATATAAGGCACTTGTCAGACCTCACATGGAATACTGCGTACAGTTCTGGTCACTGGTGCTCAGGAAAGATGTCACAGTGCTTGAGGGGGTTCAAAGAAGGGCAACTAAACTAATACATGGAATGACGGGACTGGAATACCCAGAGAGGCTATCCAAATTGGGACTATTCACCCTGGAAAAAAGACGGCTAAGAGGTGATCAAATAACCATGTATAAGTACATGAGGGGACAATACAAGGATCTCTCCCAAGATCTGTTTACACCCAGGACCGCGACGGTAACAAGAGGACATCCGCTACGTTTAGAGGAAAGTAGGTTTCATCACCAACATAGAAGGGGATTCTTTACTGTAAGAGCAGTTAGACTGTGGAACTCTCTGCCGGAGGAAGTGGTGATGGCAAAATCCATAGAGGAGTTTAAAAGGGGACTTGATGTCTTTCTGGAGAGGAAGGACATTATAGGATACAAGTCTTAGGTTAATTGTCAATCCGGGTATACAGGCAGGTAGGAACTATTAGGGGTTGATCCAGGGAACAGTCTGATTGCCATTAGGGAGTCAGGAAGGAATTTTTTCCCCAAAAGGGCTAAATTGGTTTCTGCCCTTGGGGTTTTTTGCCTTCCTCTGGATCAACACAGGAGGATAGACAGGCTGGACTAGATGGACATTGTCTTCATTCAGCCTTACATACTATGTTACTATGTTAGTCAGTCTAAGGGTAAGTCAAAGGCTACTCTCACACATGCGGCTGGCAAAACACCATGATTTTGATCACGGTGCTGTGCCACGATTTTACTTTCCCCATCATTACAGTAAAATAGGCCAGACAGCGCTCCAAAATCAGGGCGTTAGAAAGCGCTGCGATTGAGTGTATATCTGCGAGGCCTCATTGAAATCAATGTGAGCGTTATAAAGCAATTATTACGGTGTTCAAAACACCCCAGTAATCGCAGTAAAAAGAGCATTTGTGAGAGTGGCCTAAAGACAGAAGCTGAAGAGCAAGAAAGAAGGAGATTGCTAGAGAGTGCTCCAGAGAAAGACCAATCTACTGATCAGTGCAGTGGGGGAGAACGAGAAGTGTGAGTACCTAAAAGTTCTACAATTCGGGGCGGAGCTACTTGATGCAGGAGTGAGATGCATCCGTGAAGGGCTCCGGCGGTAGCGGCGAAAACAGGGCTTCATAGGCACACTCAGCGGCGTGGAGAGCCAGCATGGGACGTAGGAGAGCCCAGAGCACCTCAGGTCACCTATCGGATCATGAGAAAGGTACTCTCGAACAGTTTCTGCGACCGCAAACCGAGGCGGCCGGCACCAGGGGGAAATCCAAGATGGTGCCGGCGGGAGGTCCGGCGCGCCACAGCGGCAGTATGCAGAGGGAGAGAGCCGCCGATTCAGAGGACTCATGAGACAGGGCGCAGGGTCGCAGTTGGGTGCCCAGAGCCAGAGACCACCCAAAGCCTCCAGGAGGAGCAGCAGCCAAGTCAGACAGTGGCCATCCAGGTACAATAAATCCCCAGCCAGCACTACACTCCTCATCACCCCCTACAGTCCCTGTGGTGGGGGAGGGGGGGCCCACACACAGTGCAAAAGAGACAGAGTTCTCTCAGGGGTCCCGCAGCCCCTTGGGCACTTCCCCTATACAGACCCCTGGTGCAGGCTTGTGGGGTACAAACCAGCAACCCACAGCAGATCCATACCACGAGGAAGAACAGTGGGATTGGAGAACCGATTTACGCCCTCTTCCGACAAAAAGAGACCTAGACGACTCCTTACACAAGCTTGAGATGTCGCATAAGAGAGACATTACAGCCCTACAATAAGACATCTTACACGTGGGCCAGCGCCTGGTGGAAGTGGAGGAAATACAAGAAAAAGCTAATGGACACTGTAAAATCACACAGAAAGGTCATCCAGTCCCAGTCTGCGCAAATCTCAGAGCTCTTTCTCCACCTAGATGACCTCGAAAACCGCCACAGGCGGAACAATTTACGCATAAGAGGCCTGGAAGAAAGTGTGGAGCAAACCCTGCTCACGACTTGGGCCCAAAAATTCTTTAATGACCTGCTCAAGCGCCCACCAGACGATAATTGAAATTGACAGAATACATCGCACCCTGGGTCCGGGGTCCGCGGACCCCGCAAGGCCGCGAGGTGTCGTGTGCAGGGTGCATTTTTTCCAAGAGAAGGAGCAGATTATGCGATGCGCCAGAGAGGCAGGGAACCTTACACACCAGGGCTCCCCTATCCTGATTTTGCAAGACCTATCCCGCCGCACGCTACAACAAAGAAGAGCGCTAAAGCCACTACTGACGGCACTGAAAGAAAAAGACGTGCAATACCAATGGGGCTACGCCTTCCAGCTGCAAGCCCGCAAAGGAAACAAAAGGGCTACCTTCAGATCTTTGGGGCGCTTGCCCCAGCCGTGGGCTCCTTGTTGCAGAGACAGAGCCAAACGTTGACAGCCCGAACCCCATCTCCTGTTTTGCCCACCAACTATCGATATGCTAGAGCACACACATACTCATGTCTTTACTCGCTCTCCCCCCTCCGGGTCCCACTGAGTTGTAGTTTACACAACCGGAAAAGGTGTCATCTAACCACAGCCTTGAAAGTTTATTATTGTTCTGTATGTTTCAGCCGTAGCCGCCATGGAGTGCTGCTCCGGCGCCAGGTTTCGTTCGTTCCCTAATAGAGGGTGCTGCCAGTGTGCTGCCACTTAAAGGGGTTGTCCCGCGGCAAAAGTGAAAAATGTTTTTTTTCACTTACCCCCGCATTCTGCCCTGTTAAAAAGAAAGCATGGGTTAGTTTTTAAAAAGCACATTGCGCTTACCTGCATCAGCGTTCTGCAGCTTCTTCTATTCTTCTTGTGAAGATGGCGCCGCTGGTCTTCTCCCACGGTGGACCGCAGGTCTTCTCCCATGGTGCACCATGGATTTTCTTCTCCTTCCTTGCGTTCCATTGCCGATTCCAGCCTCCTGATTGGCTGGAATCGGCACACGTGACGGGGCGGAGCTACGATGACAACGCGGTGACCAGCTCTCCGGCACGAGCGGCCCCATTCACCAGCCAGAAGACTGGACTGCGCAAGCGCGTTTAATCGGGCGATTAGACGCTGAAATTAGACGGCACCATGGCGACGGGGACGCTAGCAACGGAGCAGGTAAGTGAATAACTTCTGTATGGCTCATATTTAATGCACAATGTATATTACAAAGTGCATTAATATGGCCATACAGAAGTGTATAACCCCACTTGCTTTCGCGGGACAACCCCTTTAAGGATTTTCCTTAGATTGTACTTAGGAATGTTTAGTGGGGCTTTATCCTATACTTGCTCTTTTTTTCTGTCTTTCTCTTTTCTGTCCCTCCTCGCTCTTCCCTCTTTCTCCTCTCCCCCGCGTTTTACCCGCCACCTCCCCCCGCCCTAAGGCGCCGCGGAAGGCCGGGCACCAGACAACCAAACACACACCACCCACACACAGTGATATGGCTAACGTAACAGTATGCACATACAATGTTAAAGGGTTAAATACCCCGGAAAAGAGGAACCAGGTCCTCTATCACTTACATAAAAAGGGAATTATGGTGGCCATTTTACAAGAGACACACTTCAAGGCCGACAATATCCCACGTTTCTCATCTAAATTCTATACAGCCTGGGTTCACAGCCCATCCCTAATGAAAAGGGCAGGGGTCTCGATGGCACTACACAAGTCTTTTCAACATGTGGTGGTTGATCAAATGGTGGACCCACAAGGCCGCTACATTTTCTTAAAATTAGAGGTTATGAGCTCAGTAATCTCACTTGCCAATGTCTACTTCCCCAACCAGGGTCAGATCTCTTTCGGGCTGACAACTCTGAGAAAGCTGGCCGACTTCGCTGATGGCTCTGATGTTATACTGGGCGGCGACATCAATCTAGTAATGGACCCCGTGATGGTTTCGTCAGCTGGTAAGTCCCCCATCTCTCACACAACTCGTCGCACACTTAAAAGGGAATTGGAGAGGCTGAGGCTGGTGGACATGTGGAGGATCTTACACCTGGGGGTCAGGGACTATAGTTTCCATTCGGCCGTACATAATAGCTACAGCCGGATAGACCATCTCTTCATCTCCCACAAACTACTGGAGCATGGCCCGGAGTGCTCCATGGGCCCATTCTTATGGTCAGATCACGCCCCAGTTTATGAGGGATTCTCTAGATTAGGAAGGGGGGGGGGGCCAAAATACTCCAGTGGAGACTTAACGACAACCTCCTTGATGATCCCGTCTGCGTCGGAGACGTCAGAAAAACGATTGCAACGTTCGTCGAGACCCATAAAGAGGATACCACGAGCATCTCCATTAAATGGGAAGCTCTAAAGTGCGTCCTACGAGGCGTTTTCATCTCCCACGGGGCCCGCTTAAAAAAAGACAGATCAGCAAAATTAAAAAGGCTCTTGGGAGAGTTGCAGACAAAGGAGAGAAAAAACAAAGGACAACCGTCGGAGCCCTTGAGAGCAAAAATCTCCACGATAAGGCAGCAAATACTTTCGATACTCAGAGGTCGATGGGATTCAGAGACAAAATGCGCAGATGTGCTTTTGAATATGGGGATAAATGTGGGAGATAGCTCGCAAGGACTCTGCACCCCAAAACTCCCTTGACACACATTCCAAAGATACAAAGACGACAGGGGGGAGTCGTTCATTCTACGTCCGAAATCTTAGAGGTCTTCCACGACTATTACAACAACTTATATAACATCGAGCGGAACTCCGTCCAGGCCCCGAGGGAGAGAGACGTGGAGGAGTACCTGGATAGCCATGCTCCTGGACCTATGGATCCAGATGCGTCTGCAGAGATGGAAGGAGATTGCTCTCTCCCGGAGATCTTGGCCCTAATCAAGGAACTCAAAGTGGGCAAGAGTCCAGAACCGGACGGATTGTCCTCAAAATTTTACAAACTTTTCAAAGAAGACATCGCACCGCTGCTAATCGATTCCTTTAACGTGATAAACAGGGGATGCCCCTTCCCGACTCAAGCCCTGCAGGCACACCTGGTCGTAACACCTAAACCGGGGAAAGACGCCATGGATTGCGGAAACTATAGGCCTATTTCACTTCTAAACGTAGACATCATGCTCTTTGCAAAATTAATTGCTACCCGTCTTCAGCCCTACATCCCGAAACTGGTCCACAGGGACCAGGTGGGATTTGTCCCGGGAAGAGAGGGGAGGGACAATATAATAAAATCCATGTCACTGATATCGCATGCCCGACAGGTGGAGTCCCTGCTATGCCTCATGGCGGTCGACGCTGAAAAGGCCTTCAATAGAGTAGGATGAAGGTTTCTAGAGGGCACACTGAGGAGAGTGGGACTGGGGCCCCGCATGAGGGACTGGATAGTGGCGCTGTACAGGGACCCCTCGGCTAGGGTTAGAGTTAACGGGGCCTTGTCAGGCAACATTTGTATTTGGAATGGAACGCGACAGGGGCACTGCCTGTTGTCCCCTTTTCTATACATACTGGCGGTGGAGTCCCTGGCCAGCGTCATAAGGAAAAACAATGCCATAAGAGGTGTGAGGCTGGGGCAAAAGGAGCTCAAACTCTCCTTATTTGCAGACAACATTCTGCTATACCTATCCTATCCAAATATAAGAATCCCAGTTCTATTGTAGGAATTCGATAAATTCAGTGCGATAAGCAACTTTAAAATTAACCTTCAAAAAACTGAAATGCTGAATATCTCCCTCCCACGAACCGAAACACAATCCCTGCAGGAGCCATTCCCGCTTAATTGGCGAACCAACTCTCTCAAATACTTAGGAGTGCAGCTACCAGATGACCCCGTAAACGCGTATAACCTGAATTTCAAACCTTTTCTAACAAAACTGGAGGGGGACCTGGGGAAATGGAATCCCCTTTTCCTATCCTGGGGGGGGGGGGGGGGGTAGGATAAACGCGATCAAAATGGACGCCCTGCCGAGGTTTTTATACATATGCCAGGCATTTCCCATTAAACTACACAGATCCTTTTTCAAATACATCCGCTCCTTGGTCACAAAATTTGTCTGGCGAGGCCGCAGCCCCAGACTAAAATACAGTACTCTATCCAGAAGCAAGACAAAGGGAGGTCTGGGCCTCCCGGACCTCTCTATATTATAAAGCCAACCTAGCGAACTGCGTGCTAAATCTGCTCAGAAACCGAGACTCCAAATTATGGGTTGAATTAGAGTACAACCTAGATCCTAGGTTAACTCAGGGAATTTTTGGGGTCCCGGGGGCTCTGATCAGGAGCATCCCCGAGATATCACCACTATTGAGTCAGCTGATGAAGGCCTGGCCGGGGTTTGCGAAGGGTAACGAGCTGATTTTGGTACCGGGTCTCCTCACACCTCTACCCCAATTTAGGGCTTTTGTGCAGTGTAAGACCCTAGCGACGGTCCCAGCGAACCCCGCACCGCGACTTAGAGACGTGATGGGTGGGGAAGAACGGAAACCCCTGACGGAGTTGTTTGCGGGGCGAAATGTCCCTCCGTGAGCCTGGCTGGGATACTTTCAGCTGAGGAGCTCGGTGGACTCCCTGACCCCTGGGTCCCGAGCGACGAGAGACCTCACCGAATTCGAGAGACTCTGCATGTCCATGGACCCCATCAGCCACCCAATCTCAGTGCTAACGCAACGGGAAGTATGTCCCATATTTGGTGGAGCTGCCCGCCGATAGCTTCTCTGTGGAAGGATGTATTAAATCTCTTCAACAAGCTAAGTGGCAGACACGTGCAGCTCACCCTTGAAGTGGGAGTGCTGTCCATGTTCCCGGGTTCCATATCCAAGACGAAGAAAGGCCTATTGTGGTTTTTTGTTCAGGCAGTCAGCCAGACCATTCCAAGGTTCTGGCGGTTTGACGCTTTCCCCTCCAGAGGGCACTGGGTCGAAGCCATCAACAAACTGGCAAAATACGAGGAGATGAGGGCAGACGAGGACATGAAGCCTGAGCGCTACTATGCACTTTGGCGGCCCTGGCTGGAATTCAGAGCCACCACTGAGGCCGCGGAGTGGGTGGCACGGGGGTCGCTACCTTCTCGGCCACCAGGCCAGCCCTCCTCTTCTCCTATCTGAACCTGGGGACCAGAGAAGTGCATGGTCGGAGACTGAGGACGAGCGGTTAATCCGTTACGAGACAACGTGAGTAGACTTGGCCACTGAGACACCCTAACGTCATTAGACCCAACTGACATGGCCGTTGCGCAAGTCTAGCGCAGTTGCCTGGCCTACCGCCATCCCCCCCACATCCCTCTCCTTCTTTCTTCTTTTCTCTATGCTTTCTCTATCCTCTTCTACTGTCTGTTACCTAGGTCTGTTTTATTACAAATCTGTGCTCAGTTGAGTACTGTTAAACACAAAATGGAGGACAACTCGACTCACTTCAGTAACAATGTGAGACTGGGGCGGAACGAGTAGACGCTCATAACTTAAACTATATTTAAGTCCATGTGAAGTCTACTTAAATGTCCTGACTGTATCATTACTTTGATTGTCCTAATAAAATATTTTTGAACAAAAGTTCTACAATTCATAGTAACCGAAAAAAAGAGAACTAATAGTCAGACTTCAGCAAGAATCTAGAGAAACCGTACAGCAGTAAAGAGACCTTAAGTCCTGAAACAACAGAAGAGAATCAGCCAAAGAATAAAGTAACTAATATTCTAGAAGAAAAGAAACTCTAAGCTCAAAGAAATAGAAGAAATAGGAGAGAGCGAATCAGGAAGGCACAGCATAGGTGATGGGAAAGATTCCCATGCTTATTCACTGTAGGAAGAGCCCATTTGTTGTCCAGATAACAAGTCTGCGCTGTATGCCTGTATCCTCTCCAAGAGCTCTGCTTCCTCTAAAGAAACTGTGATTTGCATTTTACAGAAACGTAATCTGGAATTGTGCTGAAAATGAGAAGTACTTTTCAAATTGCATTAAACGAAGCAGAAGATTCTTGCTGTCTTGAAATAAAATGATTGTTTTCACTGTTAATTCTGCCTCCTGGAGTCTCCTCCCGCCATTCACCATCAGCACTGAGGTACAGCACTACACTTCAGGAGACAGAAGTGTTTTATTTTATTTTCTTCTTTTTAAATTTTTGTTTTGTCCAGCACAGACCATGGTCTGTATCCGAACTGGCATCACAAACTTGATAATTACCCCTTTCTCCTGTGGAAACCGCACAAGAAACACATAGTTTCCAGGGAGAAGAGCAGCAGTGCCAACGTGATAAAAAGCTGCTCCCCCACCTTGCTCTGATCCGGCGTACTGCAATAATCTCATTGCCATCCTACATTCGAGACACCACAGATTTTTTGAGACATCTGGATGGTATCAACATTTAGTCTCATGTATTATTGGCTAGTCTAGATGTCGAAGACTTATATAGTTCCATAGTACATGACGGAGGTTTAAAGGCTGTGAATCACTTTTTGAGTCAGAGAGGAACACAAGTTAACAAACATAAAGAATTTATTGGTAACTTTCTTTCTTTTATCCTCACACATAATTATTTGATATCTAATGGCCAGTGCTTCCACAAACTCAGGGGTACAGCTATAGACAGTCCCTGTGCTCCCTTTTATGCTGGTGGGAGGAAAAATGCTTATTTTCGGAAGGCGGTTCTCAATGCACGGACAATATACTATTATGGCTGAGATTTATGGATGACATCTTGATGTTATCATGATTTCAAGCTTTCGTTCAACACCTTAATGAGAATTACTTCAATCTGAGAGTTACATCTGACATCAGCAATACCTTCATAGCATTTCTGGACATTTTGATCAGCAGGGAAAAGGATGGTACTCTGTCTTCCACATTATATAGAAAGACAACTGCGACAAATAGTCTGCTCTCGTGGAAAAGTTTTCACCCATTTCCCCTGAAAAAAAGGAAGCCCAAATAGCCGGTTCCTATGAATTCTAAGAAATTGCTCAACCACCACTGATTTCTTGAAGGAGGTCTCTAAATAATGCAGCAGTTTATCCAAAGAGAATACCCTCCTGAACTGGTTGAGCAAGCCTTCCAATTTGCACCAGCAAGAGAGCACCGATTTTTGCCGTGTTTGTTATTCCACTGATACAATACGAATCATTGGCATACTTGTGTGTCTCAAGTACGTAACATCTTGCAACGATACTGGGACATCCTTAAGGAAGATAAAGATCTCCTACCCAAGTCCCCGACCATTACATTTCATTGAGGTCACAGCATCTGTGATAGACTGGTCAAAAACCATTTGAGTCAGAGACTCCTGCAAAAAGAGGCCTGATGAACTTAAAGATTAAATTCAGTTTTTTTTAAAAGGGGGGTGAAAAAAAGGGCCTGGTCCTAAAGGGGTTAAAGGGTTTGCAGTACCCTGATTTTGCTGGGGAAGCCCTGTTTGACCAGACATTTTCATTACAGTGGCAACTATTCATATAATATGAAGAAGGTCTGTGTATCCCCATACAAGTATTGACCCCCTCTATTATGCGCATCACATTGGCGTTTATATAATAATTGACAGTTCAGAGTCTTTTGCAGGAATGTACATTGTATTATATGGGACAATTATCAGTTTTTTTTATAACTTATACTTACTATCATCATCTGGAACATTTCACTACATGTGAGTGTATTTCTGTCAGCAGATCTAATATTGAGCTGGACTCTGCTCAGTACATCGGACAGATATGATCTCAGACTGTCCTGGAATTCTGTATTCATATCTGGGAAAATAGCAACAGATAATTTATACCGACATCATAGCACTCGTGTATATACACAGTACCAATCAAAAGCTATAGAACACCTCTGAGAAGGTACAGGTCCATAAAATGGAAGAATCTGTCTCAAAATGGCCGCTAGATACAAAATGGAGCATTATAAGATGTAAATAAGCTTGTGTGTAGTGAAACAATAATTCAAGCAGAAATAACTTTAGAGCATGAGATTCGGTGCAATGTCTAATGATTTGTTTTTATTCTTCCGAGAACCAAGCCTGAAAAAATCGTTATCAGAAGAAACCCTCCCACGCCCTGAGCTCTGGGAAAAGAACGAATCGTGCTAATAAGATGCTGCGACCATCCAAACTCACAAGGGAGGACGAGATAACATTAACATTTGAAGGACATTTCATATATATTCTCACACTATGCTGTAATGTTTTATTTTTTAACCCAATGAGATTAAAGCCGTGACTAATGACGCATTCCTTTCCTGTATTGAGAAACGCTATGAAAAGTTAATAAAGATTCAGAGTACGTACGCCTTAAGCAGAGTGAGCTATATACTTGCTGGGGCTCTCTCTACGTATCTGAGGAGAACTAGAAACCGACTCCTTGTGTGGTTCTTGGCCTCCGTGGTGCACCGGATACGAATTGATTTGGAACCCAAGGCTTGAAAGGTTAATGTGATCTAGCGGTCCTTAACACCTCGATGTTTCGAAGTGCAGCTCCCATTGATTTCAGTAAATTTTTCAGTAAGATTGAGTTCTGTATAGTTTATTATAACAACAAAAGCAATTAATACATAATGTTACCTTTAAGTCTTCCTTTATTCTCACGGGAGATTTGATTGCCTGGATGTGGCATTAAGAAGCATTCGGAAGGACAATGACTAAGAACCTCTAGAAAAGTGCAGTCCTTGTATTTTTTCTTCATCTTCTGTCCAGCAAAACATATCAAAAGAACATGTATAACGTCTCAAACTAAGATGACCTATACAGAGGCAGAGAGACAGACGGAGAGAGAAACAGATGGAGAGATCCCATTTTCAAATATCCTATCAGGGAGTTCTGAGGTTTTCAGCACACTCATCTATTATCCAGAATGGCTACAAAAAGTATCTATCACATTGGGTGACCCAAGTAAAATGGATCTTGATCCAAGGGCCCCTGTATCTGGTGGAAAACAGGAATAATAAGACAATCCCCTGCATGTCCTTAACTCTATGCAGTCTACCAATGTGATTGGACCACTACTCTCCCTATGGGCCAGCGATCACCTGATCTGTCGCTATCTCTATACTGGATACCGCTCCCTGTCTAAAATACTAACTAATACACTGATCACACTGTGGGTATCATATAACCACGTATGATCGACCTAGTGGTTACCAATGGGTACTATTAGTAACCAACACACCAACATAAAAGAACTAATCAGCAACAATAGATGTAGCAGAGTTAGGATCACTAGCTATGCACAGAGAAACTGAAAGTGAGTGGATAGTAAAGTATCTGTTGGTCCACTATAGCTTACACTCATCGCCAAATTTTATATATATGTATATATATATATATATATATATATATATATATATATATATATATATTACTGATAATATAAAATTGCAAACCTGCATTTCTTTATTGAGGTAGGATTCAGCATCATTTGCTTCACATTTCTTCGAGTCATACCAATTTCGAATCAAGAAATCAAAGTACTAAAATAAAATAAATGTTCTCTCTTGGTTACCATAGAGAGCAGGGCTATGCATTTGTCTGATAGCAGCTAAAATACATTTCCTACCATTGCAAGAAAAAATAAATGAACCCCTTGGGAATTTACTGCATTTCTGCATTGATTACTAATAATTGTGGTCTGATTGTCTATAATCATGACTTACATGACAAACACAGTCTAACTAGTAACACAAACAGTTGTACCGTTCATGTCTTATTATTGAGTACATTGATCCGGCTGAAAATACCGGGAGAAAAAGAGCTCCCAGCCAGCTGGTCAATGGGGTCCATCCAGCACTGTTTGGTTCTGTCCAGAGATGGAACCGTTTGGCCATGGGGATTCTCCTTTCCTGCTCCCAAACGTTACCTGCCTGCTCCCTTTGTACTGCAAACCGATACCTACCATTACCGACTCTTGGTTAATCCTGACTACGCTATCTGTCTGCTCCAGTTAAAATGTAGTGGCTCCAATTTAGGACCGGACCGTTACAGTCAGGTCTAGTGGAGCAATAACAATAATAGGTCCAGGCAGAAGGTCAGAGCAGGCAGCAAGAAATATTGTATCCAGTAATCAGAGCCAAGGTCGGGGAGCACAGAACTCAGAGTAGTCAAGGGTCAGGCAGGAGTCAAAACCAAAATATACACAAATAGGAGCTTGACCACGAATAGCTGTTGGAGACCAATGGCTTAGGCATCCACCCTAGTGGTTGGATACCTAATATAGCAGGGGCAGGGACAGGATAGGATAGGATAAGAGAGCATGTGCTGGCCCTTTAAGAGAGGAGGTGGGAGCCCTATCGTCAGATAGTATGGATACAAAGGAGGAAAGAGCACAACAGGCAGGATGGCGCGCCCAGTGACAAGTAAGCCAGGGGAGCAGCGCCCCTGGGCAAAATGCATATGTATTAATTCACATTTCTGAAATGACATGCAGATTTTGATTTTGGTATATGCAAACAAAAATGCGTAACAAGAGCCGGCTCTGTACGAGCTTGGGCAAACTTGGCATTTACCATAAAGATGTATCGCATACCTTTAAATTGAGCAGTTTATCACTGCCGACTCCATAACAGTAAATCTGGAAAATAATAGAAATTATTAGCATAAATGTACGGAATGTCCAATAAGCTGAAATCGGTATTGACTAGAGATGAGCGAACACCAAAATGTTCGGGTGTTCGTTATTCGTAACGAACTTCCCGTGATGCTCGAGGGTTCGTTTCGAACAACGAACCCCATTGAAGTCAATGGGCGACCAGAACATTTTTGTATTTCGCCGATGCTCGCTAAGGTTTTCATGTGTGAAAATCTGGGCAATTCAGGAAAGTGATGGGAATGACACAGTGACGGATAGGGCAGGCGAGGGGCTACATGTTGGGCTGCATCTCAAGTTCACAGGTCCCACTATTAAGCCACAATACCGGCAAGAGTGGGCCCCCCCCCCTCCCAACAACTTTTACTTCTGAAAAGCCCTCATTAGCATGGCATACCTTTGCTAAGCACCACACTAGCTACAACAAAGCACAATCACTGCCTGCATGACACTCCGCTGCCACTTCTCCTGGCTTACATGCTGACCAACCGCCCCCCCTCCCCCCCACAGAGCACACCAAAGTGCCCCTGCGCAGCCTTCAGCTGCCCTCATGCCACGCCACACTCATGTCTATTTAGAAGTGCGTCTGCCATGAGGAGGAACCGCAGGCACACACTGCAGAGGGTTGGCACGGCTAGGCAGCGACCCTCTTTAAAAGTGGCGGAGCGATAGCCCACAATGCTGTACAGAAGCAATGAGAAATAGAATCCTGTGCCACTGCCATCAGGAGCTGCACACGTGGGCATAGCAATGGGGAACCTATGTGCCACACACTATTCATTCTGTCAAGGTGTCTGCATGCCCCAGTCAGACCGGGCTTTTTAATTCATAGACACAGGCAGGTACAACTCCCTATTGTGAAGTCCCTGTCGACCCACAGCATGGGTGGCTCCCTGGAACCCACCGGCGGTACACAGAAATATCCCATTGCATTGCCCAACACAGCTGAGGTAGTAATGTCGTGCTTAATGCAGGTGGGCTTCGGCCCACACTGCATGCCCCAGTCTGACTGGGGTTCTTTATAAGTGTACAGATGTAGTAAAAACTCCGTGTGCACCTACAGCATGGGTGGGTGCCAGGAAGCCACCGGCGGTACATAGAAATATCCCATTGCATTGCCCAACACAGCTGAGGTAGTAATGTTGTGCTTAACCCTTTCCAATCCAATTTGTATATGGTTTTCCTAGGGGGCTTACTCTTTTTCTGCCGTTATACAACGGCGCTATATGCTGGCTAAAGCCAGTACTGCATGAGCTGACACGTAGGATAGGCTCCGACAGCAGAGAGGCTGGCAATATACAGTAAGAGAACCCCGACGGACGTCTACCAACAACGGAGCTGTACAGCCTTAAACCCTAATGTCTTCACAGGTCACACAGTGGACTGGAAAGGGTTAATGCAGGTGGGTTTCGGCCCACACTGCATGCCCCAGTCAGACTGGGTTTCTTTATAAGTGGAAACAGATGCATTTATAATTCCCTGTGGACCCACTGCCTGGGTGGGTGCCAGGAAGCCACCGGCGGTACATAGAAATATCCCATTGCATTGCCCAACACAGCTGAGGTAGTAATGTCGTGCGTAATACAGGTGGGCTTCGGCCCACACTGCATGCCCCAGTCAGACTGGGGTTCTTTAGAAGTGTACAGATGTATTAAAAACTCCGTGTGCACCTACAGCATGGGTGGCTCCCTGGAACCCACCGGCGGTACATAAAAATATCCCATTGCATTGCCCAACACAGCTGAGGTAGTAATGTCGTGCTTAATGCAGGTGGGCTTTGGCCCACACTGCATGCCCCAGTCAGACTGGGTTTCTTTATAAGTGGAAACAGATGCATTTATAATTCCCTGTGGACCCACTGCCTGGGTGGGTGCCAGGAAGCCACCGGCGGTACATAGAAATATCCCATTGCATTGCCCAACACAGCTGAGGTAGTAATGTCGTGCTTAATGCAGGTGGGCTTCGGCCCACACTGCATGCCCCAGTCAGACTGGGGTTCTTTAGAAGTGTACAGATGTATTAAAAACTCCGTGTGCACCTACAGCATGGGTGGCTCCCTGGAACCCACCGGCGGTACATAAAAATATCCCATTGCATTGCCCAACACAGCTGAGGTTACGTCAGCTGTAATGCAGGTGGGCTAAAAATTAATTTGATTACACTGTAGGCGAGGGCCCACAAAAATTGCTGTATCAACAGTACTAATGTACATCCCAAAAATTGGCCATGGCCAGCCAAGAGGGCAGGTGAAACCCATTAATCGCTTTGGTTAATGTGGCTTAAGTGGTAACTAGGCCTGGAGGCAGCCCAGTGTAACGAAAAATTGGTTCAAGTTAAAGTTCCAATGCTTTTAAGCGCATTGAAACTTATAAAAATTGTTCTGAAAAATTATTTGACTGAGCCTTGTGGCCCTAAGAAAAATTGCCCGTTCAGCGTGATTACGTGAGGTTTCAGGAGGAGGAGCAGGAGGAGGAGGAGGAGGAATATTAGACACAGATTGATGAAGCAGAAATGTCCCCGTTTTGGATGGTGAGAGAGAACGTAGCTTCCATCCGCGGGTGCAGCCTACGTATTGCTTACGTATCGCTGCTGTCCGCTGGTGGAGAACAGAAGTCTGGGGAAATCCAGCCTTTGTTCATCTTGATGAGTGTTAGCCTGTCGGCACTGTCGGTTGACAAGCGGCTACGCTTATCGGTGATGATTCCCCCAGCCGCACTAAACACCCTCTCCGACAACACGCTAGCCGCAGGACAAGCAAGCACCTCAAGGGCATACAGGGCTAGTTCAGGCCACGTGTCCAGCTTCGACACCCAGTAGTTGTAGGGGGCAGAGGCGTCACCAAGGATGGTCGTGCGATCCGCTACGTACTCCCTCACCATCCTTTTGCAGTGCTCCCGCCGACTCAGCCGTGACTGGGGAGCGGTGACACAGTCTTGGTGGGGAGCCATAAAGCTGGCCAGGCCCTTAAAGACTGTTGCACTGCCTGGGATGTACATGCTGCTCGATCTACGCACATCCCCTGCAACATGGCCCTCGGAACTGCGCCTTCTGCCACTAGCGCTGTCGGCTGGGAATTTTACCATCAGCTTGTCCGCAAGGGTCCTGTGGTATAGCAACACTCTCGAACCCCTTTCCTCTTCGGGAATCAGAGTGGGCAGGTTCTCCTTATACCGTGGATCGAGCAGTGTGTACACCCAGTAATCCGTAGTGGCCAGAATGCGTGCAACGCGAGGGTCACGAGAAAGGCATCCTAACATGAAGTCAGCCATGTGTGCCAGGGTACCTGTACGCAACACATGGCTGTCTTCACTAGGAAGATCACTTTCAGGATCCTCCTCCTCCTCCTCCTCCTCCTCAGGCCATACACGCTGAAAGGATGACAGGCAATCAGCCGGTGTACCGTCAGCAGCGGGCCAAGCTGTCTCTTCCCCCTCCTCCTCATCCTCCTCATGCTCCTCCTCCTCCTCCTGTACGCGCTGAGAAATAGACAGGAGGGTGCCCTGACTATCCAGCGGCATACTGTCTTCCCCCGCCCCCGTTTCCGAGCGCAAAGCAGCTGCCTTTATGGTTTGCAGGGAATTTCTCAAGATGCATAGCAGAGGAATGGTGACGCTAATGATTGTAGCATCGCCGCTCACCACCTGGGTAGACTCCTCAAAATTACCAAGGACATGGCAGATGTCTGCCAACCAGGCCCACTCTTCTGAAAGGAATTGAGGAGGCTGACTCCCACTGCGCCGCCCATGTTGGAGTTGGTATTCGACTATAGCTCTACGCTGTTCATAGAGCCTGGCCAACATGTGGAGCGTAGAGTTCCACCGTGTGGGCACGTCGCACAGCAGTCGGTGCACTGGCAGCTTAAAGTGATGTTGCAGGGTGCGCAGGGTGGCAGCGTCCGTGTGGGACTTGCGGAAATGTGCGCAGAGCCGGCGCGCCTTTACGAGCAGGTCTGACAAGCGTGGGTAGCTTTTCAGAAAGCGCTGAACCACCAAATTAAAGACGTGGGCCAGGCATGGCACGTGCGTGAGGCTGCCGAGCTGCAGAGCCGCCACCAGGTTACGGCCGTTGTCACACACGACCATGCCCGGTTGGAGGCTCAGCGGCGCAAGCCAGCGGTCGGTCTGCTGTGTCAGACCCTGCAGCAGTTCGTGGGCCGTGTGCCTCTTATCGCCTAAGCTGAGTAGTTTCAGCACGGCCTGCTGACGCTTGCCCACCGCTGTGCTGCCACACCGCGCGACACCGACTGCTGGCGACATGCTGCTGCTAACACATCTTGATTGTGAGACAGAGGAGGAGGAGGAGGAGGAGGGTGCTTTAGTGGAGGAAGCATACACCTCCGCAGATACCACCACCGAGCTGGGGCCCGCAATTCTGGGGGTGGGTAGGACGTGAGCGGTCCCAGGCTCTGACTCTGTCCCAGCCTCCACTAAATTCACCCAATGTGCCGTCAGGGAGATGTAGTGGCCCTGCCCGCCTGTGCTTGTCCACGTGTCCGTAGTTAAGTGGACCGTGGCAGTAACCGCGTTGGTGAGGGCGCGCACAATGTTGCGGGAGACGTGGTCGTGCAGGGCTGGGACGGCACATCGGGAAAAGTAGTGGCGACTGGGAACTGAGTAGCGCGGGGCCGCCGCCTCCATGATACTTTTGAAGGACTCCGTTTCCACAACCCTATACGGCAGCATCTCAAGGCTGATGAATTTTGCTATGCGGACGGTTAACGTTTGAGCGTGCGGGTGCGTGGCGGCGTACTTGCGCTTGCGCTCGAACACTTGCGCAAGCGACGGCTGAACGGTGCGCTGAACTACACTGCTGGATGGGGCCGAGGACAGCGGAGATGAGGGTGTGGGTGCAGGCCATGAGGCGGTAGTGCCTGTGTCCTGAGAGGGGGGTTGCATCTCAGTGGCAGGTTGGGGCACAGGGGGAGAGGCAGGGGTGCAAACCGGAGGCGGTGAACGGCCTTTGTCCCACCTTGCGGGGTGCTTGGCCATCATATGTCTGCGCATGGTGGTGGTGGTGAGGCTGTTGGTGTTGGCTCCCCGGCTGAGCTTTGCGCGACAAAGGTTGCACACCACTGTTCGTCGGTCGTCAGGCGTCTCTGTGAAAAACTGCCAGACCTTAGAGCACCTCGGCCTCCGCAGGGTGGCATGGCGCGAGGGGGCGCTTTGGGAAACACTTGGTGGATTATTCGGTCTGGCCCTGCCTCTACCCCTGGCCCTGGCCACCGCACTGCCTCTTGCAACCTGCCCTGCTGATGCCCTTGACTCCCCCTCTGAAGACCTGTCCTCCTGAGTAAGCGTTGCACACCAGGTGGGGTCAGTCACCTCATCGTCCTGCTGCTCTTCCTCCGAATCCTCTGTGCGCTGCTCCCTCGGACTTACTGCCCTTACTACTACCTCACTGCAAGACAACTGTGTATGATCGTCATCGTCCTCCTCACCCACAGAAAGTTGTTGAGACAGTTGGCGGAAGTCCCCAGCCTCATCCCCCGGACCCCGGGAACTTTCGAATGGTTGGGCATCAGTGACTATAAACTCCTCTGGTGGGAGAGGAACCGCTGCTGCCCAATCTGAGCAGGGGCCCGAGAACAGTTCCTGGGAGTGTTCCCGCTCCTGAGCAGGTGTCATTGTAGTGGAGTGAGGAGGCTGGGAGGAAGGAGGAGCAGCAGACAGAGGATTCGGATTGGCAGCAGTGGACGGCGCAGAACTGCGGGTAGACGATAGGTTGCTCGAAGCACTTTCTGCCATCCAGGACAGGACCTGCTCACACTGCTCATTTTCTAATAACCGTCTCCCGCGTGGACCCATTAATTGGGCGATGAATGTGGGGACGCCAGAAACGTGCCTCTCTCCTAATCGCGCAGCAGACAGCTGCGACACACCTGGATCAGGAGCTTGGCCTGTGCCCACACCCTCACTTGGCCCTCCGCGTCCTCGGCCACGTCCACGTCCACGTCCTCTAGGCTTACCCCTACCCCTCAGCATGCTGTATTACCAGTGATTAGATTTCCCAGGCAGGAAATAAATTGGCGCAAGACTGCAGGCCAAATATAATTTTTGCCCTTTTTGGAAAACGAAAGGCCCCACTGCCTCTAGTGAATGAATTATCTAAGTTTAATAACTGTGCTGTGTCCCTGCTTATGTGTCACAGAACGTGAGGGTAGCAGAGTTATTATAACTCTTGGAGAGCAGGTATTTTTTTTCCCAATTAAGGAAAGCAAATGGCGAAGCCAGCAGTAAAGCGTAGCTGGGTGCGTATGATTTAGCAATGTATTTCACGCAGCTCACACGTCTCCACAGGCGTTAGTACGGACAGAGGCTGGACAAATAGATTTCTTTTCAGTTTTTTCCCACCAACAGGCAGCACTGCGTATATTCAATGAACCTGCGAAGTTTAATAACTGTGCTGTGTCCCTGCTTATGTGTCACAGAACGTGAGGGTAGCAGAGTTATTATAACTCTTGGAGAGCAGGTATTTTTTTTCCCAATTAAGGAAAGCAAATGGCGAAGCCAGCAGTAAAGCGTAGCTGGGTGCGTATGATTTAGCAATGTATTTCACGCAGCTCACACGTCTCCACAGGCGTTAGGACGGACAGAGGCTGGACAAATAGATTTCTTTTCAGTTTTTTCCCACCAACAGGCAGCACTGCGTATATTCAATGAACCTGCGAAGTTTAATAACTGTGCTGTGTCCCTGCTTATGTGTCACAGAACGTGAGGGTAGCAGAGTTATTATAACTCTTGGAGAGCAGGTATTTTTTTTCCCAATTAAGGAAAGCAAATGGCGAAGCCAGCAGTAAAGCGTAGCTGGGTGCGTATGATTTAGCAATGTATTTCACGCAGCTCACACGTCTCCACAGGCGTTAGGACGGACAGAGGCTGGACAAATAGATTTCTTTTCAGTTTTTTCCCACCAACAGGCAGCACTGCGTATATTCAATGAACCTGCGAAGTTTAATAACTGTGCTGTGTCCCTGCTTATGTGTCACAGAACGTGAGGGTAGCAGAGTTATTATAACTCTTGGAGAGCAGGTATTTTTTTTCCCAATTAAGGAAAGCAAATGGCGAAGCCAGCAGTAAAGCGTAGCTGGGTGCGTATGATTTAGCAATGTATTTCACGCAGCTCACACGTCTCCACAGGCGTTAGTACGGACAGAGGCTGGACAAATAGATTTCTTTTCAGTTTTTTCCCACCAACAGGCAGCACTGCGTATATTCAATGAACCTGCGAAGTTTAATAACTGTGCTGTGTCCCTGCTTATGTGTCACAGAACGTGAGGGTAGCAGAGTTATTATAACTCTTGGAGAGCAGGTATTTTTTTTCCCAATTAAGGAAAGCAAATGGCGAAGCCAGCAGTAAAGCGTAGCTGGGTGCGTATGATTTAGCAATGTATTTCACGCAGCTCACACGTCTCCACAGGCGTTAGGACGGACAGAGGCTGGACAAATAGATTTCTTTTCAGTTTTTTCCCACCAACAGGCAGCACTGCGTATATTCAATGAACCTGCGAAGTTTAATAACTGTGCTGTGTCCCTGCTTATGTGTCACAGAACGTGAGGGTAGCAGAGTTATTATAACTCTTGGAGAGCAGGTATTTTTTTTCCCAATTAAGGAAAGCAAATGGCGAAGCCAGCAGTAAAGCGTAGCTGGGTGCGTATGATTTAGCAATGTATTTCACGCAGCTCACACGTCTCCACAGGCGTTAGGACGGACAGAGGCTGGACAAATAGATTTCTTTTCAGTTTTTTCCCACCAACAGGCAGCACTGCGTATATTCAATGAACCTGCGAAGTTTAATAACTGTGCTGTGTCCCTGCTTATGTGTCACAGAACGTGAGGGTAGCAGAGTTATTATAACTCTTGGAGAGCAGGTATTTTTTTTCCCAATTAAGGAAAGCAAATGGCGAAGCCAGCAGTAAAGCGTAGCTGGGTGCGTATGATTTAGCAATGTATTTCACGCAGCTCACACGTCTCCACAGGCGTTAGGACGGACAGAGGCTGGACAAATAGATTTCTTTTCAGTTTTTTCCCACCAACAGGCAGCACTGCGTATATTCAATGAACCTGCGAAGTTTAATAACTGTGCTGTGTCCCTGCTTATGTGTCACAGAACGTGAGGGTAGCAGAGTTATTATAACTCTTGGAGAGCAGGTATTTTTTTTCCCAATTAAGGAAAGCAAATGGCGAAGCCAGCAGTAAAGCGTAGCTGGGTGCGTATGATTTAGCAATGTATTTCACGCAGCTCACACGTCTCCACAGGCGTTAGGACGGACAGAGGCTGGACAAATAGATTTCTTTTCAGTTTTTTCCCACCAACAGGCAGCACTGCGTATATTCAATGAACCTGCGAAGTTTAATAACTGTGCTGTGTCCCTGCTTATGTGTCACAGAACGTGAGGGTAGCAGAGTTATTATAACTCTTGGAGAGCAGGTATTTTTTTTCCCAATTAAGGAAAGCAAATGGCGAAGCCAGCAGTAAAGCGTAGCTGGGTGCGTATGATTTAGCAATGTATTTCACGCAGCTCACACGTCTCCACAGGCGTTAGGACGGACAGAGGCTGGACAAATAGATTTCTTTTCAGTTTTTTCCCACCAACAGGCAGCACTGCGTATATTCAATGAACCTGCGAAGTTTAATAACTGTGCTGTGTCCCTGCTTATGTGTCACAGAACGTGAGGGTAGCAGAGTTATTATAACTCTTGGAGAGCAGGTATTTTTTTTCCCAATTAAGGAAAGCAAATGGCGAAGCCAGCAGTAAAGCGTAGCTGGGTGCGTATGATTTAGCAATGTATTTCACGCAGCTCACACGTCTCCACAGGCGTTAGGACGGACAGAGGCTGGACAAATAGATTTCTTTTCAGTTTTTTCCCACCAACAGGCAGCACTGCGTATATTCAATGAACCTGCGAAGTTTAATAACTGTGCTGTGTCCCTGCTTATGTGTCACAGAACGTGAGGGTAGCAGAGTTATTATAACTCTTGGAGAGCAGGTTTTTTTTTTCCCAATTAAGGAAAGCAAATGGCGAAGCCAGCAGTAAAGCGTAGCTGGGTGCGTATGATTTAGCAATGTATTTCACGCAGCTCACACGTCTCCACCGCCCGTAAGGACGGACACAGGCTGGACAAATAGATTTCTTTTCAGTTTTTTCCCACCAACAGGCAGCACTGCGTATATTCTATGAATAATAACTGTGTTGTGGCCCTGCCTATACAATTCTTTCCCTGCAGTATCAATGGAGGGTGGAATGCTCTGCAGAGGCGATTTTGAGAAGCCCAAAAAAAATGCAGCACAGCCAACAGCAGCCAGCACAGTACTGCACACGGATAAATATGGCCCTAGAAAGGACCGTTGAGGTTCTTGAAGGCTACACTCACTCCTAACACTCTCCCTGCCTATGCAGCACTTCTGTCCCTAATGCCAGGTGCAACGGTCTGCAGAGGCGATTTTGAGAAAAAAAAAATCCCACTGCTAACAGCAGCCAACACACAGCTATCAGTGGCCCTAATAAGGACCTTTGGGGGGTCTTGAAGCCTACACTAACTACCAATTCTTTCCCTACAGCAGCTCCGGTACAAACAGCACTGTCCCTCATCTAACTCACACCGCATCTGAGGCGAGCCGCGGGAGGGGCCGACTTTTATATTAGGCGAACACCTGATCTTCCCAGCCACTCACAGCAGGGGGGTGGTATAGGGCTTGAACGTCACAGGGGGAAGTTGTAATGCCTTCCCTGTCTTTCAATTGGCCAGAAAAGCGCGCAAACGTCTCAGGGAAGTAAGTGAAAGTAACCAGAACACCGCATGGTGTTCGTTACGAATAACGAACATCCCGAACACCCTAATATTCGCACGAATATCAAGCTCGGACGAACGCGTTCGCTCATCTCTAGTATTGACTACATAGGTTTTTTTCTCACCTCAAGATAATCGATATCTGTTTCTTTAATGCTGGAATTCACATTGTACACCTAAGACAATGCAAAAGAAAGACATGTGAAGCACATATACAAGTACAGTATATAAAAAATGTAGTGTTATATAAAAATGTAGACGTATATAAAATATACACTAATAAATGTAAACATATCCACTCAGTGACAAAATAAAATAATGCACTATTAGTGCAGCGGGCCAGGAGTGCGCTAGCGGCCGAGGAGATAGCAGGATAGCGATGTCACTTGTCACGGTGGCTCTACCATCTCCTCCCCCGTAAGGAATGAACGAGACCCCTCTACGCCACTGCTTAGCGGGAGACCTCAAGGGGTACAATGAACCGAGCTGCGGTTCAGAACTTACAGTTTGATGTCACGTGACGCCACCGTTCCTTCCTCTGCGGTGAAGCTGGATGATGGAATGATCGTCAACACACGCAGAGTATAGTTGAAAACATAGCCAGGAACAGTCGGCAATGTTGCTTTACTTGTAAACGCCAACACTAAACACTTCAACAGTACATAAGATAGAGCAAAGCACCGATGCAGGCAAAGAAGGTGGCGTGACAGGGAGGCAAAACTCAGGATGAATCTTGGGCCCACAGTCCTAGTTATCTGTGCAGCTCCGCTCCTGAAAACATACTCCTTACTGGAGTGTTTCTCACTGTGCTCTTCTCCGATGCATCGCATATACAATTAGACATACCTGGTTGCACCAGCTAGGTGTTGGTATTGTGCCCTGGCCCCTTAGTAAACAGGCTCCTGTGGGCCGCCGACACCACGTACCATCTCACCGCCGTGGCCCGCGGGATGGCTGTGTGAGGTCTGAACATGACCATGTGTCAAATGGCAACCTAATCATTTGAATGGGTGTCATGTAATCCCAAATTTCACCTGCAGCTGATCCCTTTTGGGTCTTCATTTAAAAAAGCAGTTGTCCACATGGGACATTCACTTTAATGATGCCTAACACCATTGGTATAACAATCCAGATTTCCAAAAAGAAAGAAAAACTTCTTTCTGGAAGGAGAGCTAATTTGCATCCCTTTTTATCCTAGCAAGTTTTGTATGGCCTACAAGACTCCAAGCGCAACTTCGCGGTTTTCACAAGACAAAAACAACCCTCCAACCCCAGGACCACCATGGGTAAAATAAAGGCTACTTACAAGGTGTGAGCTGAGGAGCATGTTTAACATGCACATCTTTATGTTGAGCTTTCTTTCACCTTCCATATCCATCGATCCTTCTGTGTCCAACAGAAATACAGCTATCTGCAGGCATAAGGATAGAAAAGAGCTGTATGAACTCAAATAGACATACATTGTGAAAAAGGAAATGTATTGCCCCACCTCCAAATAGTTATGTCTTACGCAGCAACTCTGATCAACATTTCCATACGGAACTTTTTATTCCAACCAGATATCCTTCAGATCTGGCAACAACATTTTTGCAGTCTCTCAGCTATTTTTTACAATAAAAGTTCATATTTTTGTAACTGTGGAGTCGGCTTTGTATCCTGGTATCTGTCTCACCTGTAAGCCACCATGAGATCGGCCCAAGTGGTTGTTATCAGAACCCCAATGGGTCCCTCTGATTTCACTGTCTGTTCAAAATTGATCATTGCGAAGTGCACGCACGCTGACAGCTGACACTTGACACAGGTTTGTGTATCAAAGGCAGTGTACTTCTGATTCATTAATAGCATCATGATACATATATACTCCAAATGACGTAGCAATAGAGCTACATACCCCTAAAATCATAAGAACTCAGGATAGGCTCTAGTTTCTAATGATTAACATATGTTAACGCCTTTAGGTGTGTGTTATTAATAAACAAGTAATTTACAAGAAGCAAGAAGAAATTAAATTATACTGTGTTCATTATAGTAGATTTCCTTATTAGTGGTGGGGGCCCCAGAGCTATCTTAGACAGCATTTCCCAAAGGAAAGAAGTGTGGGAGTTATGAGAAGCATCTTATATATACCAGCGTACAATACTGAAAAAGTTAACCATTTAAATGCTGTTATTTACCTGCTGCTTATTCTAACAGGAGGCAATACTAATGCATATATAAGTGTATAAGCCTAGGCTGATTTGAGAAACAATCACAGAAATTACATAGATATATATGTGCATATAAGGGAATACATATATTATTACGATAACATGGTATATATCACTTGGAGCTTCTGCAGTCTTCAACCTGGCTAGAGCTAAGAACCGGTGTAGCTTAGCATATGCAAAACAAAGCAGATCACTTACTTTTTGACCATTTTGCTCTAAGATGAAGGGTCTACTCCATATCCAAATCCCAGAAGTAACTTTGTCTGAGCCAGGCTCCCAAGGAAAGCCCTGAAGTATTTTGTCTTCTGCTCCGAGATCAAATCCCTTACCTGCTTCCTACAAGGAAAAATAAAAATAAATAGATATAACCTCTTTGAATGTATAACATATATTTATATGTTGTCCTATGATCCAATATAATGTGAGCCCCCCAAGGTGACAGGCTCCCCCAATCCTTTACAGGCTGAATTTCTTCTTACAAAAACATAAAAGTTAGGCCACTTAAACAAAAATTGAAAAGTATTGATCCCATTTGGGAACGTTGGTATGCAAAAGGTTTTAATACTATCTAAATATCTAAGGCCACATCAGTGATGGTCACTGAGCACCAAAAATTACAAAAGATTGGCACCATGCCCCATACAAAGAACAAAAAGGTCCCGATAGAGTATTGATAGAATGTGTTTTCAATCATGAAAAATGAAACAGGTTGAACCCCATCACTGGAAGGAATATTTGTAAAGTAGAAATACATTAATAAAATAATGGTATCATAGTTGATGGATTTCAGGGCTGACCTGGATTTCTGACTATTTACACAAGCACGATCACCTCCTAATTCAATCAGGGACTTGATTCCGAACAGAGTTCAATGACCAGAGTTGAGTTCCAGTGCTGATCAGACATATCCTGTCCATGACCCTTTAAAAACACCCCAGGTCCTCTGATACTGTTCTCAGTTCAGATCAGATGCCACAGGCTTTAAAATATTCTTTGGGTTCTTCTCGAATTTAGTAATAAACAATCATTAGCAATAACTGCAGCAGATGTGTTGGTGACTCATTAGATACTTGGATTATTAGTAAGAACATCATGGTCCCTCTTGGTGAGGTAGAATAGAATTGTAGGCACGGAGAAAACTACAGAATAATCATGCCCAAATATGGAGCTTGCTGTGACCACCTTGCGAAAACAGGTTGCTAAGTCCCAAGAATTATTTGCTGACAGCCAAATCGAGGGGCGATTACTCCCTACTGATCCTCCTTGACCTTTCTGCAGCGCTTGACACTGTTGACCACAAACTCCTCCTCAGTATGCTTCGCTCCATCGGCCTAAAGGACATTGCCCTCTCCTGGTTCTCCTCCTACCTATTTGACCGCTCTTTCAGTGTCTCCTTTGCTGGCTCTACCTCCCCTCCTCTTCCCTTTGCTGTTGGAGTCCCCCAGGGTCCTCGGCCACCTTCTCCCCTTCTCTTCTCTATCTACACAGCCCCTATTGGACAAACCATCAGGAGTTTTGGCCTCCAATACCACCTGTACGCTGATGACACCCAGCTATACACCTCTGCCCGTGACATCTCTGCACCCTTCCTCCAAAACATCACCGACTGTCTGTCCGCTGTCTCTAACACTATGTCCTCTCTCTACCTAAAACTAAACCTCTCAAAAACTAACCTACTGGTATTTCCACCCTCCACTAACCGACCTCATCCTAACATCTCCATCTCAGTGTGTGGCGCCACCATAACTCCTAGACAACATGCCCGCTGCCTTGGGGTCATATTTGACTCTGATCTCTCTTTTACCCCCTACATCCAATCTCTGGCCTGAACATGTCAGCTGCACCTCAAGAACATCGCAAGAATCCGCTCTTTTCTCACTGTGGAGACGTTAAAAATGCTTACTGTCGCCCTCATCCACTCCCGGCTCGATTATTGCAACTCGTTGCTGATCGGCCTCCCCTGCACCAGACTCTACCCTTTCCAATCCATCCTGAATGCGGCAGCCAGGCTCATCTTCCTGTCCAGCCGCTACTCGGACGCCTCTGCCCTGTGCCGGTCACTGCACTGGCTGCCCGTTAAATACAGAATTCAATTCAAACTCGCTACCTTCATCCACAAAGCCCTCCACAGCGCAGCGCCACCCTATATCGCCTCCCTCATCTCAATCCATCAACCAGCCCGGGCTCTCCGCTCTGCTAACGAAACCAGACTGAGTGCCCCTTTCATTTGAACTTCTCCTTCCCGCCTCCAAGACTTCTCCAGAGCAGCACCTGTCCTCTGGAACGCACTACCAAAGGCTACCCGAGCAATCCAGGACTCGCAGAACTTCAGGCGTGCTCTAAAAACGCACTTCTTCAGGGAGGCATACCACATTCCCTAAACTAACCCCTCTGTACTCCGCCTGATAACATGCTCTCTGCCCTAGTAACTGCAATTCCTGCTAGCCATCATAAACCGCTCCTGCAGTCATACCGTTTCTGCCGTCACACGGCTAAATGTCTGACCATTGTCTAGGTGTATAACATCGCTCACTGTTCCACTTTGCCATACCGTGCATATCTCCAGCCCTTTACCTTCTGTATCACCCCACCATTCGTAGAATGTAAGCTCGTTGGAGCAGGACCCTCACCCCTATTGTTTCCATCAACTGATTACTATATGTAACCGTGGTTCTGTAATATTTGTCCTTTTGCCTTTCTGTATTCCCCCCTGTCTATGTAAGCGCTGCGGAATATGATGGCGCTATACAAATAAAGTTTATTATTATTATTTATTATTATTTGCCATCTACCAGGGAAAGGTTGCTGACCTGCAAAGGGAGATAGCTGGTTTACAGGGATAACTTCTGGAGTTGCACAATTCCAGTTCTGCTGTTTGCATGCCACTGCCAGCAAAGTTTGGTGGGTATCGTCACCAGTACCAAGAGTTTTGGTATCTACTTCCAGATGCAAGCCATGCCATTTACCAGTGACAGAAGGTATTATTTACCGTCAACCTCCTCATACGGATCCAACCATGGGATCAGTGGAAGACTGCCTTTAGAACTAGATATGCACATTTTGAGTACCTGGTTATGTATTTGGCCTTTGCAATGCCCCTGCCACCTTTCAGCATTTTATAAATGATGTGTTTCAAGATTTTTTAGATCAATTTGTTGTTGCTTACCTCGATGACATTCTTATATTTTCTGACAGTTTATAGGAACACCACAGGCATGTCTGGCTAGTCTTGAAAGTTTCCAAAGGAATCGTCTTTATATTAAACTGGAAAAATGTGAGTTTGAACAAACCAGGATCCAATTCCTTGGATATATCATCTCCCCAGATAGTCTGAGTATGGACCCTAAAGCTGTGAACCCAATACATCTAAAGGACGTTCAACGCTTTATAGGATTTCCGAATTTCTACCAGGGATTCATAAAAGACTCTTCAAAAATCATCTTACCAATTGCTTCACTCACAAAGAAAGCCAAAACTTAGGCATGATCTGCAGAGGTACAGGTCGTCTTTGAAAAACTAAAAGCTCTGTTCACTTTTGCACCAGTGCTGGTTCATCCAAATCCGGAACTACCTTTTGTTTGGGAAGTGGACACCTCTGATGCTGCTGTGGTTGCTGTCTTGTGTCAATGAATCGGAAACAAGATGCAACTGCACCCATGTGCAATTCTGTCTCATATCATCTCACCTGCTGAAAGAAACTATGCATGAAACAAGACACCTCGATCCCTTCTGTTAGGACTTCTTCAACTACTTCCAGGCCCATCCAGGCCTTGGGGATCTATATTAATGGATTTTATTGTAGGTTTTCCCCCTTCTAAAGAAATGTCTACCATCTTTGTTGTAGTGGACCGACTCACAAAAACGGCCCATTTTATTCTCACCAAAGAGATTCCCACTTCTGAACAAACTGCAGAATTAATGATTAAGGAGATATTTAGACTACATGGCATTCCTGATGACGTTATTTCTGATAGAGATTGTTGCAGCAGTGCTGGGATCGCTGCCGAGTTGACTGAGTCCAATGCGCGTTTTGGACATGGTTCTGCACCTTCTAGCTTAGTGGGTGTGACGCAATGTGCTCACATCTGTGGATAATTAGCTGGATATTTAGTTGGGATGGACAGGAAGCTAAGGTGCTGTAAATTGTCAGTTGCTCACTGGCAGTTAGTGGCTCCCGTGGACAGCGTGGTGTCCACTGTTCCTTACTCCGGATGGCTCTGTGTTCTGCGGCTTATTCCACTAAAGCTAAGTGCTTATCCAATGCATAGTCTCCTGCACTTCTACTACTGGCAAGATGTAAGAGGTCTCAGTGGAGGACATTTAGGGGGCACTAAGGAGCAATCATTACTGAACGGGTAGGCAATAAGGGGGCATCCTTCCTGTGTGTGGGCACTAAGAGGGCATAATTCCTGTGAAGCAGCACTAAGGATGCATCATGTTATTGTGTAGGGAAATTTTCACTGCGTGCCAAATAAAGAGGGCATTATGACTGTGTGTTATACAAGAGGGCACTATTATTGTGTGGAAACACACAGGAGACTGGCCAGGCTTAGGCATGTATGGAAGAGATTGGGCAAGGTTGAGAGCATGGCTTAAGGCAAAAAAAATGTGCCACAGGAATTATCCCACTTTCCATGGGTTGAAAGTTGAGAAGTATGGCAGTCCGCAAATGAATGTAACTGTACATTCCTTTAGACAGTGTGTTACTTGAAATATACATCCAGTTACATCCAGTGAGTGGCACAGGGGCTGCACTAATGCCAACCACAATAGTTGAAAGTTGTAATATACAGCTAAGATTCAACTACAAAGACAGAATAAAGCAGTTTAACCTCTTAGATGCCATGGTCAATCGTGACTGTGGCAGAGGAAGGGGTATATTCAAAAATTTACTATGCAGCCGAGCCTTTTCCAGTTATGGCACTAATTAACCCCTTATAGTGGTACCCACATCACATGCTGGGGAAGTATGTATGTGACCCTACCTGATGCAGAGACCTAGGTTGTCTCGAAAGCTTGCTATTTGTCATCATGTTTTCAGTCAATCTTTAAAATGTAATCAATTACAAGAATTTTATAACTTGGACTCTCAATTTTTAGTTGTTCTATCCTAATTAGAGATGAGCGAACCTACTCGGCCAGGCCCCTTTTTCACCCGAGTACCGCGATTTTCAAGTACTTCCGTACTCGGGCGAAAAGATTCGGGGGGCGCCGTGGGTGAGTAGTGGGAGAGGGAGAGAGAGAGGGCTCCCCCCTGTTGCCCGCTGCTACCCCCCGCGTCGCCACGCCTCCCCCCGCCCCCCGGCGCCCCCCGAATCTTTTCACCCGAGTACAGAAGTACTCGAAAATCGCGGTGCTCGGTCGAGTAATTACTCGAAATGAGTAGGTTCGCTCATCTCTAATCCTAATCATAGGCCATCAATTTTCTGCAAATTTTTTGCACTCCTTTGCCTTTGCATCAATACTGTAGTCCCAGAAAAAACTGAATGATATGAAAACTCTACGAACATCTAACTTTTTAGAACACATATTTTGTGTTCAAAATAGCATATGTAGTTCTCCTTTCTTGGTAACAGGGGCATCACTTAAAGGGGTTTTCCAGGCAGCTCTAGCTGTCAGTGCCAGGCTACACAGGGGGTTGGAGCAGAAAACATTGCTCCAACCCTTGTGTAGTGGCCGGCACTTGTAATTGCAGGCACAGCTCTCATTGAAATAAATGGGAGCTGTGCTTCTAATTGCAGGCCTGGCTACTATACAGGGGTTGGAGCAGCGTCTTCTGACGCAAAATCTGAAATAGGACTCTTGATCTACCGTGTGCCATTTGTAATACTGGTGTTTTCTTATGTGGCAGAGGAGCCGGTGTGCGTCTGCTATCTCTGCACCCCCTATAGATATGATCCTGCTCAGTAGAGAAACCTCCAGTAGAACAGCCTAATGTCCTCTCACCTGACTTTGAAGGGCTTTCATAATGTAATTCATTAGAAAGGATTTTCCTGTACGCTTCTCTCCAATCACACTTATCAGGTAGATGGGGTATTCTTCAATTCCTCGACCCAGGAAGCACCGATGCAGGACGCGCTCTTCTAGGACTAGCTGACCATTCTCGGCAACACTTACTAGCTGCAGGGGCTGAAGAAATAAGGAGAACGTTAGTTGTCATCACTTATCATACTTTTTAGAAATACACTGGGGCAAATAATAGAGCCATGTGCTGAAGGTGAAAAACTGGGGTAAGGGGGTCTTGAAAACTGATGTGGGTGGTAAGATAACTACACCTGCTGGGATCTCCATGATTGCTAGAATCTATGGGAGATTGGGAAATGACCAATAACTGTGTGGGCTTTCCAGTTTATAACAAAAATATCAGTGTTTGTCCCTAAAAAAAATTTTTTTTGCATTAGATTTCAAGTTTTCATTTATGTAGGTCGATTCCTAAACAATGATTGTCCAAAAATGGGACACGCAGTAATTTTTCTACCTCGGATCATTAGTCCGTGCAAAAAAAATTGCTCATGTGAACAAACAGATATTAATGAATGTGTCCTTTTCTCACACCATATCTGACCACATCGCAATCAGTCAGCTGTCGCACGTGAAAATCACCCACGTAAAAACACCCTTAGGCCTCATGTCCACGGGGAAAATAAGATCCGCTGCAGATTCTCCATGTAGAATCTGCAGCGGGTCCCTCCTGCCCCGCGGACATGAGCGCCGAAAATAAGAATTTAAAAGCATTTACCTATCCGGCGCGGGCGGGGAAGGTCAGCTGTTCCTCACGGCCGGATCTTCTTTTTCGGCCGCGGATGAATTCCTCACGCCGGCGGCACGTCACCGGCACGTCGTCGACGTGCCGCGCGCATGCGCCGGGCACATCCGCCGAGCCGAAGCAAGGAAGATGCGGCCGTGAGGAAGAGGAGACCTTCGCGGTCCGCTACGGATGGTAAATACTTTAAATTCCTATTTTAGGTCTCCCGCGGATCCGGACGGCTTCCATAGGCTTCAGCCGTCCCCGCGGGAGACCCGCACGAAAATGGAGCATGGTCCAGATTTTTCCATGCTCCATTTTTTTAAAAATCCCTTTTATTGACGATCCGCGGGTATTTATCTACCCGCGGGTGGTCAATGCATCCCTATGGGGTGCGGATCCGCATGCGGGAGATCCGCTGCGGATCTTAAATCATATTTTGCCCGTGGACATGAGCCCTTATTGTTTAAGTCAAATTTTTATGCTACTGGGCTACAAAATGCATTTTTTGGAAAGTTTAAGATTTTCTTAAAAGTAGTAAAACATAATAAAAAGTATATACATTTAGTATTGAAGTGACCCGCATAACAATATGTCCTTTTCACCATACTGTCAATGCCGTAAAAGCAAGACCTCACCCAAAAAATGGCACAATTGTTTTTTTTTACCCATATAAACTAACACTGTTAGTAGAGTCAGGTTGGGACCACATATGTGCCTGCTTTGACAGTCCAGTTTAATTTAACCCCTTCCTCTCCACTTCTTGTTGTTTTTTTTGGACTAGGAGTTAATTTAACTGACTGGGGCAATAATAGAGTGTGGCTTATATATTAGTCAGCGCACTCATACACTTTTTGCTTTCCCTCAAGTCTGACTGGTACCCAGGAACTATTAAAATTAAGCTGTGGATTTGGAGGGCCCAACCCTAATATCGAGGTACTCTATTATTAATCAGTAATAAGGGGTGACTGATTAATACAAAGATGATATATATGTGTATATATATATATATATATATATATACAGAAGAAAAAGTGTATCTGAGTGTGGAGGGAAGAAATAAAAGGAATCACTGCCTACTTTTGATCTGATGGATTAACCCTTTCCAATCCACTGTCTGACCTCTGAAGACATTATGATTTAAGGCTGTACAGCTCCGATGTTGGAAGACAGCCATCGGGGTTCTCTTACAGTATATTGCCAGCCTCTCTGCTGTTGGAGCCAATCCAACGTGTTACCTCATGCAGTACTGGCTTTAGCCAGCATATAGCGCCATTGTATAACAGCAGAAAAAGAGTAAGCCCCCTAGGAAAACCAGGATACAAATTGGATTGGAAAGGGTTAACACAGTTTTTATATAGACAGACTGTCCTTGTACAATCTGTAGTCTGTAGAGCTAATAGGGAGGCTCTCAGACAAATTAAAAAGGAAGTGCCTTCCCAATCCGGTGATGTTGCGGTCTAATTGCGATGTCAGGGTTGTTATACATATTGCACCAACCCCTAGATAGGTTGGGTGGATATGTGATACCCGTAATGAAGCCTAACCACAAGGATTGGGTTATGCAGTGTAAGGATTTCTGGTTCCCATCCGTAGACTAGATCCCCACCTCACTTTACGTATATGTTTGAGCTTGTCCAAAATTTGGTATTTTTAAGCAATATTTAATAAAGTTAGTAGTTTTAATTAATTTTCTTCTTCGGTGACTATCACTTCAGTATCGATTCAATTTTGCACAACGCCGCATCATAAGTATCAGTCCCGCTACTTCAGTTTTACTGGTTTTACAGTGTAAATAAATGTCTTGAGTTGGAAACCCCTTGTATGGACCTTTCCCACGGGATGGAATAAGTCTGCGCAGACATTTCTATGCCACAATGTTATCTCTATGGGGTTTGAAATCCGCAGCTGTTAAAATCTATGTGTCTGTACTTCAAAACTGCAAGATTAAATTCTGCAGCGGGAAAGCTTTCTGTTGTTGAATTAACCCCTTAATGCCACAGGACGTAAGGTTACGTCATGGCAGCGTGGTAGTTAACGCGACAAGACGTAGCCTTACAGAGAAAAGAGAGATAACAGTGTATTTGAATAGAGAACAGAGCCCGTACAGACACATTTATTAAATAAACAAGTCAAAATAAGTCACAGATTGTAAAATACTTTAAAGCTCTGAAACGGGAGAGTGGAAAACGCATTTATTAAATGAAGCTGTTAAAGGGGTTGTCTCGCGGCGAAAGCGAAAATTTTTTTTTTCCACTTACCCCCGCATTCTGCCCTGTTAAAAAGAAAGCATAGGTTAGTTTTTAAAAAGCACATTGCACTTACCTGCATCAGCGTTCTGCAGCTTCTTCTATTCTTCTTTTAAAGATGGCGCCGCTGGTCTTCTCCCACGGTGCACCGTGGATTTTCTTCTCCTTCCTTGCGTTCCATTGCCGATTCCAGCCTCCTGATTGGCTGGAATCGGCACACGTGACGGGGCGGAGCTACGATGACGACGCGGTGAGCAGCTCTCTGGCACGAGCGGCCCCATTCACCAGGCAGAAGACGGCACAGCGCAAGCGCATCTAAAAAAGCAAGCAGCCAGCGAAATTAGACGGAGCCATGGAGACGGGGACGCCAGCAATGGAGCAGGTAAGTGAATAACTTCTGTATGGCTCATATTTAATGCACGATGTATATTACAAAGTGCATTAATATGGCCATACAGAAGTGTATAACCCCACTTGCTTTCGCGAGACAACCCCTTTAAATGAGAGAACTTCATTGAGGCCTCGAGGGTGCATGGATTTCAGTCTAAATATCCATTCTGCTTCTTTCTGTAGAAGCCTTTTGTCTACATCTCCTCTTCTCCCATAGGTTCTAATCCGTTCAAGCCCCTAAAACTTCAGTTTTGAAATATCGCCTCCGTGTTCGAGCCACATATGGTTTGACAGCGGAGTAGCTTCCTTCCTGTTGATGTTACCCATATGGCCTAGTATACGTCTCCGCAACTGCTGTCTTGTCTTTCCGACGTAGTTTTTGGGGCAGGTGCATGTAGCCATATATATCACGTTGCTAGTTTTACAGTTGATGTAATCACGGATCTGAAAGGTGGTATTGGTGACTGCACTTGTGAAGGATGAGCTTCTTATGATAGATTCACATATTGAGCAGTCGCCGCACGAGAACATGCCTTTGATCTCCTTTTTATTCAGCCACATCGTCTCAGGCTGGCGAGGACATAGATGACTACGAACTAGTCTATCCCTCACGTTTCTACCGCGATAGATGGGGTATCCGAGATACAATCTCGGATATCTTCGTCATCCCTTAGGATGCCCCAATATCGTTGGAGTACATTCTTGATTGACCTGGCTCCAGTATCGTAGGTGCCAATTATGCGGATAGTATCTGAGGTATCTTTTTTCTGGGGGACCAGCAAAGCTGCTCAATTTTTGCCCTGTGCGTGGTGAAAGGCCTCATCTATCAATTCCCTAGGATAGTTCCTCTGGAGGAATCTGTTCCCAAGTGCCTGACTTTCGAACATAAAGTCTATCTCATTAGAGCAATTCCTCCTGACCCTGAGGAACTGGCCTTTGGGTATGCCGCGTCGCAGAGGTGCTGGGTGGAAGCTCTCCCAGGAAAGTAGACTATTTGTGGCAGTCTTTTTTCTATATAAGGTAGTATTCAGGCTGCCATCAATGTTTTTTTTTATTCTAATATCCAAAAATGATATTTCATCATCTTGTATTTCCAGTGTTACTCTTAAACCAAGGTTGTTAACATTTAGATGGTCCATGAATTTGTTAAAGGAGCTTGTATCATCGGTCCATAGGATGAGCACGTCATCAATATATCTTAACCGCAACAAAATCTTATCTGTCCATCGATGGTTGGCCTCAGAAAATATCAGTTTTTCCTCCCCCCCAGCCCAGGTACAGGTTGGCGTAGGTGGGGGGCACACGGGGTCCCCATCGCTGTACCCCTGAGCTGGTGGAAGTACTGGCCGTTGAACAGAAAGAAGTTGTGTGTAAGTATAAATCTCAACAACTTGGACACTAAGATATTATGCTCCTCGAGTTGTGTCCCTCACTGTTGAAGGTAGAATTCCACTGCCTGGATCCCCTCTTCATGGGGGATCGAACTATATAAGGCCTCCATGTCGAGACTTGCCAAGCGTACGTGGGGGTCTACTTGGAGACCATCCAGATGTCTGAGGACATCCATGGTATCCCTCACATACAAGGGGAGAGATGTTACGAAGTCTCTTAGGATTTTATCAAGGTATACACTTGCATTCTGTGTAACGGAGTCAATACCTGAAACAATAGGGCGACCTTTTAACGGATTTAGTCCTTTGTGGACTTTGGGCAGGGCATAAAACGACGCAATCTGAGGGTGACGAGGTGACATAAATTTATACTCTTTGTCGTCAATGACCTTTGCTCGTAGACCATCCATTAGAATACTTTCCAGTGTCCTCTGAAACGAAATTGATGGATCATATCCTAGAATTTTATAGGTGTTTTTATCCCCCCAACAGGTCTTTACACATTTTCACATAATCTGTCCGATTCAAGATGACAATGTTACCCCCCTTATCGGAGGATTTTATAATAATATCTGGATCAGATTCAAGTGAGTTCAAGGCTCGCAATTGGGGTGCGAACATGTTCGATTGTTTTGAGACTCTAGGGGGATGTTTTTCTAGTTCTGCCAATACCATCTTTTCAAACACATCTATGAGTGGTACGTGTACCGGAGGGGGATTAGAAGTATTAGTCAGTCTCAGATCTGTGAGCGGGCCCACATCTGATTTACCTTGGACCTCAGATTCCAGACTTTCCAGAAGTTCAAGGCTCGGAAGATCACTGACCTCTAGGCCAAGTTCAGCTGCCTTTTTTCTATTCTGTATTGTGAAGAACTTTTTCCATCGTAGTTTGCGTAAGAAGAGGGAGATGTCCTTTGTCCACACGAATTGATTGTATCTGGTCGTGGGGACAAAGGACAGCCCCCTCTCCAAAACGCCTGTCTCCTCAGAAGTGAGGCTGCGTTGTGATAGATTAACAATCTGCATCCGGTCGCTGTCAGGAGAGATACTCGCAGATCCTAAGCCAGAAGTTGAAAGGACACTATCGTATACTTGAGTGCTAGAGGTGTAGGCTACTTGCTCTAATTCCCTTTCTGTTGAAGAGGAAGGGGCCTGTCTAGATAAACAATTGACTGGTATTAAAAGGAAAGGATCAAGTCTAGTTAATTCTGTTCCTTCCGATCTCTGAGGAGGTATTGGCCAAAATGTTGGCCTAAAAAAACCTTTCTCAGGAGATCTCCTGCTTCTTCCTCTCTGTGGTGGCCTGCCTTGTCCTCTCCTATTACCGGAGGTGGCATGGTTTCTCCTAGTTACATCAAGTTCAGTTTGTTCGCAATCAGACGAACTAATGTCGGTGTCCGACCTAAACTTTTCCCCATAAGCTCTCCCTTCTTTGAAGTCGCTCAAATCCCTCGCAAACTGGAAGTGTTTCCTTTCTTTAATGAATGCCGTATAATTCTCGATATTCAATTGGAGGAGTTTTTCTTTTTGTTGATATTCTGGATCGGAAGAGAAAGTTTTAGTTTTTTCCAGTGTCAATTTTTCTTCCTCGAGAAGGAGTTTAATTAGTCTCAAGGATCCTTCAGTAACCTCTTTCTCCCATTTTTTTAGGAATTCCGAATTGCGGAGGTAGTATAGGTGAACGTAAGCCTCTTGGAACGATCTGGTGTTCAAGATACTTTGTGAAACCCTGTATCTCCCACCAAGATCTAGCGTATTCTCAGTAGATTGTAGTGAGGTATTTAAATGAATTTTTAATAGAAGTATGGTGTGTCTGGGGATTAAATTCTCTATCAGAAAACACTGTACTGGCTTCAGTGAGCCAACTTGCAGTATCCAAGCTATTGGATAGAAAACCTGCCATAACCAGTTCAATAAGAGAAATCACAGACGCAGAGGGAACTAATTTATAAAAGCCCTAATCACAGAAGGTCCCTAAATCAATAATTCTTTATTAAAGGGGTTGTCCCGCGAAAGCAAGTGGGGTTCTACACTTCTGTATGGCCATATTAATGCACTTTGTAATGTACATTGTGCATTAATTATGAGCCATACAGAAGTTATCAGAAGTTATTCACTTACCTGCTCCGTTGCTAGCGTCCTCGTTTCCATGGAGCCGTCTAATTTTCAGCGTCTAATCGCGCTTGCGCAGTCCTGTCTTCTTCTTTTCTGAATGGGGCCGCTCGTGCCGGAGAGCGGCTCCTTGTAGCTCCGCCCCGTCACGTGCCGATTCCAGCCAATCAGGAGGCTGGAATCGGCAATGGACCGCACAGAAGCCCTGCGGTCCACCGAGGGAGAAGATCCCGGCGGCCATCTTCACCAGGTAAGTAAGAAGTCACCGGAGCGCGGGGATTCAGGTAAGCACTATCCCGTTTTCTTTTTTGACCCCTGCATCGGGTTTGTCTCGCGCCGAACGGGGGGGCTATTGAAAAAAAAACCCCCGTTTCGGCGCGGGACAACCCCTTTAATATACGTTAAAAAAACATTGGGCTCAAGACAGTCTCCAAGTAATGGGGACAAAACAAAAACAAAAAATAGACAATGGACGAGACACAAGTGCTCATAGACGTCACATTGTTATAGGAGTATAAGATCAGAGGGCCTCCAGTAACTCAGGTTGAGTCCAATGTAGATCTGGGGTATTTGAGTTTTGTAGTTAGAGGTTAGTATGATATATTACACCAACTTCCTCAGTTTCCCTTTAATTTCATTGGCACTCTGGCTAGGCGCTCTCTAATCTTATACGAAGGTAACCTAGATAGTTGAGACGATATGTTAGGCCCTAGTGAATTGAGATGATCTCCACTAGTAGAGATTTACTAAGTCGAGAAAAAAGAGAGCCCAAATAGGCGTATTTATAATTCATTCGAAGTTCATAGTTCATTCAAGGTTCTAATTCATTCAGAGTACATAGTTCGTTCAAGGTTCAATGCATTTCAGTCGGACCCATGACTTTTCAAGAACTGGGTGGTCAGATGTATAGAATCGTTCATAGGTCTATCCGTATCAAGAGACGTATGACATAACATTAAAATGATTAATTATGGTCTAAATTAGTGCCTATCATTTCTTAGTGTTGGTAAGCGTTGAGTTTAGAACCTCGAGATTGTTCCCCCTCCCCCCCCCCCCCCCCCCCCGAGGGTATACTATAAGATAATGCTCAACTGTTACAATTAGAGCTCCCCATATGACAGATAACAGTGTCATAGGGAAACAATTTGTCCAAGGTTGGAATAATGTAGCCCACCTCTAGCTGGCCTCACGTTAGTCTAAGTGGCTTGATGATGCCATCAAATAGACGTTAGAATAGTAACACCGTTGACAGGCTATCCCAGCTAAGGTCTCAGTGCTTAAGAAAGGGAGCAATACCCCTAAAGTTCAATCTGCAGCTGCAGACAGTTCAAATTACTTGATAACATAGCTAACTAAGGCCTGGGTCAAACAATCATGACCATATAGATACGCTGTCTAGACTGAGCAACAGCACTGAGAAGAAAGAAGTTCACTTGTTAGGCTAATTGTAGATAGAGAGTGTTATAGCCTCCTGCCCTGATGGTGGGTAGGTGGCTGTCTGATTGTGTCTGAGGCTGTCTCATGTTATAAAGCCCATAGCCTTGTCTAGTCCCACCCAGCTCGTTGCAGCCCGCCAATCATGAGCGGGAGTATAATTAGCCATACGCATACTCTGGACTGCCCTTCTCCCATGTTGATCCCTGATATTAGATCCCTGCACTTCATAACCCCCAATTATTGTTTACCATGTAATGCCCAGCTCGTGATAGTTGCTAATTTATTTGTTTCCTTATGTTTACGCTGCTCATGCAAAGACCGATCACTTATTATGTCCACCATAGATCCATATTGGTTGGCTATTCGTCACCTATTAGTGTCATCCCGGGGCGGTGCTAGACCAAGGGGTAAGTTATGCCAGCCAATCCCCACCTGCTGGCGTAGCTGATGTTCCAAATCAGGTGGTTGTCCCGCGTCATGGGATTCAGTGATGTCAGGCGCGTAGCACACGTGCCACGTCAGCTGGTCGTCCTGCGTCACGTGATCGAATGACGTCGGGCGCGCGATATGCGTGTCACGAGACGGAGGTGCTGGATGTTTTTGGGGAGCCGTAACAGCCTATCGGTCCTATGCGCGTCATAAGGGGGCAGCACTTAATGACGCAGAGGTATTGGCCAGTCAGGCGCTTAGGCGTCAGAAAGAGGGTGGTGCCCTAAGCTGTCCCAGGCTCAGCACTGAGTTTCAGGCGCCATTTTGCCGAAGTCCATGAAGAATATTAGTGACAAAAGATCTCATAGATCAAAGTGAGATGTCACATCAATGATATGTGTATATAAATCAATTCTCTGTGCGGACCAATAATACTGGCCATACCGATGAATGGGACATAATGAATTGGGAGTTTAAAGTGCATAGTAGGGTAAAACAAAAGGTAAGTGTTGGAAGCAGAAGCAATTCTGCATTCATAGCCTATAAAGGAAACATAAATATGAAAATGCCTATAATATATAGGTATACACTACCGTTCAAAAGTTTGGGGTCACCCAAACAATTTTGTATTTTCCATGAAAAGTCACACTTATTCACCACCATGCGTTGTGAAATGAATAGAAAATAGAGTCAAGACATTGACAAGGTTAGAAATAAAGATTTGTATTTGAAATAACATTGTTTTTACATCAAACTTTGCTTTCGTCAAAGAATCCTCCTTTTGCAGCAATTACAGCATTGCACACCTTTGACATTCTAGCTGTTAATTTGTTGAGGTAAGCTTGAGAAATTGCACCCCACGCTTCTAGAAGCATCTCCCACAAGTTGGATTGGTTGGATGGGCACTTCTGGCGTACCATACGGTCAAGCTGCTCCCACAACAGCTCAATGGGGTTCAGATCTGGTGACTGCGCTGGCCACTCCATTACCGATAGAATACCAGCTGCCTGCTTCTGCTGTAAATAGTTCTTGCACAATTTGGAGGTGTGTTTAGGGTCATTGTCCTGTTGTAGGATGAAATTGGTTCCAATCAAGCGCTGTCCACTGGGTATGGCATGGCGTTGCAAAATGGAGTGATAGCCTTCCTTATTCAGAATCCCTTTTACCCTGTACAAATCTCCCACCTTACCAGCACCAAAGCAACCCCAGACCATCACATTACCTCCACCATGCTTAACAGATGGCGTCAGGCATTCTTCCAGCATCTTTTCATTTGTTCTGCGTCTCACAAACGTTCTTCTTTGTGATCCAAACACCTCAAACTTGGATTCATCCGTCCACAACACTTTTTTCCAGTCTTCCTCTGTCCAATGTCTGTGTTCTTTTGCCCATCTTAATCTTTTTCTTTTATTGGCCAGTCTCAGATATGGCTTTTTCTTTGCCACTCTGCCCTGAAGCCCAAAATCCCGCAGCCGCCTCTTCACTGTAGATGTTGACACTGGTGTTTTGCGGGTACTATTTAATGAAGATGCCAGTTGGGTACCTGTGAGGCGTCTGTTTCTCAAACTAGAGACTCTAATGTGCTTATCTTCTTGCTTAGTTGTGCAACGCGGCCTCCCACTTCTTTTTCTACTCTGGTTAGAGCCTGTTTGTGCTGTCCTCTGAAGGGAGTAGTACAAACCGTTGTAGGAAATCTTCAATTTCTTAGCAATTTCTCGCATGGAATAGCCTTCATTTCTAAGAACAAGAATAGACTGTCGAGTTTCAGATGAAAGTTCTCTTCTTCTGGCCATTTTGAGCGTTTAATTGACCCCACAAATGTGATGCTCCAGAAACTCAATCTGCTCACAGGAAGGTCAGTTTTGTAGCTTCTGTAACGAGCTAGACTGTTTTCAGATGTGCGAACATGATTGCACAAGGGTTTTCTAATCATCAATTAGCCTTCTGAGCCAATGAGCAAACACATTGTACCATTAGAACACTGGAGTGATAGTTGCTGGAAATGGGCCTCTATACACCTTTGTAGATATTGCACAAAAAACCAGACATTTGCAGCTAGAATAGTCATTTACCACATTAGCAATGTATAGAGTGCATTTGTTTAAAGTTAGGACTAGTTTAAAGTTATCTTCATTGAAAAGTACAGTGCTTTTCCTTCAAAAATAAGGACATTTCAATGTGACCCCAAACTTTTGAACGGTAGTGTATATAGAGGGGTGTTTATTGATCGTGGAACTAGACACTGTCAGCCCAATCTGATATTTGATACATGATACAAGAGAGATAACAGTGTATTTGAATAGAGAACAGAGCCCCTACAGACACATTTATTAAATAAACGAGTCAAAATAAGTCATAGATTGTAAAATACTTCAAATGATGGAGGTATGATGGAGGTAAAATCATACGTCGTGATAAGCCCCGCCCCTGACCACACCCCTCTGTCCTGCTTTGACCCTGTGGAAAGCTGGTCACCTTATTTACTTCCTTTGGGAGGAGATCTACTTGACCTTGTTCTTTGAGAGGAGCAGCTATTATAGTGCAATTTATGAGTGGTCACTTTAAGAACGTTTGTACAATGTCTACCAAAGATAGTCTGACCTCATTTGGTTCTTCTCTGATGCACGATGGACATCTGTTTCCAAATTTTTGTTTAGTAGCTTGATATTCACAGAAGCAATCCGAGCAGAAGGTGTGTCCGCAAGTGTTCTGGATGGGATCTTGTGGCTCTGCATTGCAAAATGTACAGATGGGATTGAGCCTCCTGCAGTAATATAGAAACATTAAATGCCATAATTTATTTCCATAAAACCCCAAAAGGGTCATTTGAGTCATATACGACTCCCAGTGCCAGTGTAGTGGTCCAGAGGGTCCTACAGGATAGTCACACAGTCAGAAGCCCTGATATACCTGGCTATGTGCTCCTGCGGAGACATGAAGGGTATCATAGGGGCGAGAGACCCTGTGTTCTCCCTACTTTGCGGGCTTAAACTATTTTGCCCGAAAACAGCTTGCTTCTGATTGGCCGTTTGTCATAAAAATCCCTCATTGGTGATACAAAGGTGCATCCTGTAGCTCTTGCTATAATAGAGACAGTGGTGGGAACTGTGTCCTATCTGATGTTCTCTATTAGAGAGCATCAGATAGGACACAGGCTCCTACAGGATTCTCACCAACTTCAATGGGTCTGCTAAACATAGCCAAAGATACATGGGTAACAGAGTCTACTCCCTACAAAAGCGTCATGGAGCATATGGCAGAAATGCAAGACTGGATTGCTACTGCAATGGCAATTGTAAGGGAACACCTGCAGAAGGCACAAGAGGCCCCGAGCCAAGTGTATAATCGGTCTGAAAAAGGTTAAAGTATTTAATCCTGATGACAGAGTCCTGGAGTTTATATGGACTTTGTGAGCGACTGTGTCCTTGCGGCCCACACCCCCAATGCAGACATTGCCCCAATGAGCGCACGGTCAGGGACTTGAAAATCAACCCTGGTGACCTAGTTTTGCTTCCTGTCCTTTGCAAAACTGATTGCCAGTGGCTTATACCATACTTGGTGCATACTGCATGGAGCTGGATGCTGACATCGATAGCATACATGTATAATGGCCGCACTATGTGCTCTTCCTGCATCAGTCTGTATTAGCAGAGGCCAAGGCAGGAAGCTACAATGGAGTGTCGCAAGTGTGTCGAGGGTTCTGCCGTGACTACTGGAAGTGGGCTAGGAGAAGTCATGTTGTGACTGCTGTGTAGGGAGTGCCAGCTGTAACTAGTGTGTAAGGGGCTGGCAGTGGCAGATTAAGTGTACTATAGGCCCTCGGTTGTAAACTAAACCAGTGTTTCTCAATTTCAGTCCCCAGGACCCCCCCAACAGGTCATTCTTTCAGGATATCCTATAGTAAGAACACCTGCGACAGTGTCTGAGGCACTGACAATAATTACATCATCAGTGCAATACTAACGAAATCCTGAAAACATGACCTGGTGGGGTCCCTGAGGACTGGAGTTGAGAAACACTGCACTAAACCATCAACAAGGAAAATGGAATTAACCCCCTCACTATCCAACACCACCAGTGATACTGAAATGAACCTCCTCACTGTCCTAGTCTACCAGGTAGATTGATATTAATCCCTTCACTGTTTTAGTTTACCAGGGATATAAACATTAACCCCTTCACTGCTCTAGACCACCAGATATACTAAACTTAAAGCCTTCACTGCACAAGGTGACCAGATATACTGTAATTAACTACCATTACTGCCCTAGAAAAGTAGTAATACTGACATTAACCCCTTCACTATTCTAGTCAACCAAGAATACAGACATTCACGCCTTCATTTCACCACACCATCAGGTGCAGTATACTAGGGGTATGAGGACTTATAATCTATTGTTTCTCAGTTATCAGCCCGAAGGCTGAAGCATATTATATATTGTTCTGTTTATTTTTCTGTATACTAATTTGGCCCTTATTAGCTTCCTTTCCTTTCAAACTTAGTTGTCTGTACATACAGTCTGCTTTGCTTCATTATCTAATCTTCTCCTGTGTGATATTAGCTGTAGCTAAGATACACTGTGTAATCAGATACCAGTAAGGTAGCACTGGAATTCACCCACTAACCCCCCACCCTTTACTCACACTCTCTACTCTTCCCTGAACTTGCTAAAGTGCAAGTAGCTATAGTGAAAGTAGAAACATATTTCTGGGTTTTTGTGTAAAGATGAACCAATAAGTGTTAGTTTATATTAAACCTACCTACTCGATATATAAACTGTTGTATATGATGTAATAACTCATTCAGAGATTTGTGAACACACGGTTCCCTCTGACCAAATTGTGTCAACACAAATAAATCTTTGTTCGCTTCCTATCTCCCGGGTATCTCATCCCACTCACTGCTCTAGATCATCAGATATACTGACATTAATCCCTTCACTATCCAAGACCACTAAAGATACTGGAATTAACCCCACATTGCTGCCGTAGACAACCAGGTATTCTGACATTAACACCTTCACTGCTCTAGCCCACCAGATATACTGACATTAACCCCTCCTAGTTTAAATTAAAAACAAATAAACTTTATTATAATATCTATTTTAAAAAACGCATGTGCACTTTTCAGATGCTTCTTTTGCATTTCAATTCAAGCAGATGAGTCTACGGCAGTATGATGAGTTTATATAATGAAAACAAGGTATACGAGACCACTCAGCCACTCACAGGTTTCAGCGGCCATAGAAGAATCACCTGTGAGCGGCTGTGCGGTTACGTGTACAATGAATGGTGGCAAAATTAAAGATGGTTTCTATATTAAAAGGGCGCAAGAGGTGGCATCTATATGAAAAAGGGGCAAAAGGTGGTATCAGTATGTACAAGAGGGCAAGAAGTGGCATATCTAAAATGGTGAAAGGTAATATATCAATGCAATACAATGTTGCAGTTCTACTGCCACGTTTTGTGGCATACCACAAATGGGTCCACTGGGACTCTGTTGCCTAAGGGTCCGCAAAAACCCAGAGCCAGCCATGAAAACAGCAACTATCGGCATCATCAGCAAGTGTTCTCACTTGGCATACCGATGAATAACTCAGCACTGCTAAGAGAACTAGCATTGCTACACAGACTTTGTTATTTCATAATGCATTTTATTTAATTGCACCCTCTGAGATAATCTGGCATACGCCCCAGTTGTGTTAAGAGTCATCGCTTTAACCTATTTGCAAATTTCCATATTGTATTTGACTTTATTATGAGTAAATAGGCTTAATATATCGCCCTCAGTCGGTAGAAGTTTGCTACTCCTTCAACCCTCCAAGTAGCAGGTTGCACGACTGAAGCTTTTGTCTAGTTCTCCCTGTTGTGAAAGGAAAGTTTGCCAACAAAATTCCATATAGATAAAAAGTTCTTAAATGGGTTGTACCACAATTACAAGTTATCTCCTATCGACAGGATAGGGGTTAACTTGCTGATCGGTGGGGTGTCACCACTGAAACCCTCGCTGATCTCAAGAACAGGGGTTTCATGTCCCCTGTCCTCCTCAATGTAGGATCACTGCATCCCTGCAGCGGAGAATAGACGGATTGGGGCTCTGGTCGTGCTGGCACTCCTTTCACTTTCAGTGGAACTGTGGAAATACCCCAGTGGCACTCACAATGGTATTTCGTTAGCCCTACTGAAGTGCATGGAGCATTGACAGTGAATGTTCAACCAGCACTCCCTTCATGCTAAAATCACAGGCAGATTGGGACACAGGAGTCCCGTTCCTAAAATTGGCGGGGGTCTCACGGGTAAGATCCTTAACGATTAGCAAGTTATCCCCTAGATAGGTTATAATTATGGTAAAACCACTTTAAAAGAGTTGTCTCATCAGAGACATTGGTCGAATATCTGTTGGCCACCGCTAGGACCACCACTAATCACCAGGCTTCTGCGGAGCTATGAGGATCCTTGAAACCTGGGTAGGGCTCTTTTAGAAAACAACAGCAGGAGTCGTCACCTTTACATTAGCAATGGGGTTGTTTTGAACAGGGGAACATTTTAATAAGAAGTAAATAATAATTACTAGTAAACCCAAGTGCTATATTAGTAGAACAATCAGACTTCCTCTTACCTTCTTCCTGTATTTCCAGCGCATGGAAAATCATAGAAAATTGTAAATCCTGGGTCCAAATTCTTTGCCATGTTTAGTTTGAGAAGGGAAGTGAATGTTGTGTTGCTACCTGTCCGTTGTGTTTTGTTCTCAGTGACTCCTCCTCTAATGTTATCAGGCTCAGGAATAGAAACTGAAACTTTCTACTGTATCTAATATTACATTAAGCTACATTATAATATACTACAGTGTTTTAAAAATCATATAATATAGATAGGCAGATATCACTTAAGGGGTTAATATTATATGATTATACTATTATACCCCCTCCCTGTAATGCTCTCTAGTGTCCTATAATATCAGCCTGAACATGCTGGGAGCTAGGATGTTCCTGCACTGGAGTATCAGATACACTGTAATAATAGCAGTCCGGCTCCCAGAAGAAGTTGTCATTTTGCTGAAAAACTCGTCCTACAGTTCCATCTCAGGCAGATATATAGATGATGAGAGTTGTGGTGATTACATGGAGGGTCTTGTCACCTGAGGCCATAAACGTGGCTCCATCCTTGGCCTATAAAAGGCTCTCGGAGGCTCCTTGTGTGTAGTGACCTCTCCTTCCGCTTGTGTAGAGCTTGTTGACCACTAGATGCCTCTACGACGCAGAGAACAGATTTCACCCCGTACCAGAGTCTGAGAGGGGCGCGTTATTGGGATGTGAGAAGCTGGATGGTCGTATCGATGAATTGTCCCCCACTGGGCCGTTCTAACCAGACTGTTAGGAGGTGTTGGGACCAGTGGATGTGTGAGGGCACACAAGGTGACCGGGCTCAGGACGCCCCCGACAGACCACCAGTAGAGAGGAGCATCTGACCAGACTGTTAGGAGGTGTTGGACCAGTGGATGTGTGAGGGCACACAAGGTGACAGGGCTCAGGACGCCCCGACAGACCACCAGTAGAGAAGAATGTCTGACCAGACTGTTAGGAAGTGTTGGGTCCAGTAGATGCGTGAGGGCTCACAAGGTGACCGGGCTCAGGACCCCCCGACAGACCACCAGTAGAGAGGATCATCTTATGGTCCGACAAGGACGAGCAGCTGCAACTGATTCGCTGCCTGCCATCCAGAGAGGGGTGACACCATTGTTACGGCCTCTATGTCTGTCGTGACCTTTTCCAGGTGCTGGCTGACAGACATTCGGTCTCACGGTACCCGTTACATGTACTGTGTTGGGTGTCCTCTGCTTACACTGGTTTCATGAATGATGAAACTGAACGGCTACAGAGTTGAACCCGGGTTGTCTACAGCGATGAATCAAGGTTTAGTTTAGGCACTGACAATGGCAGTGTTCGTGTCTGGAGACCTCAAGGTGAGCATCTCAATCCTGCCTTTGCTGTGGAGCAGCACACTTTCCCCTGCTGGTGTGATGGTCTGGGGGGTCATAGCATTCGACAGTTGGTGACCCCTGGTAGTGGTACGAGAGAGAATGACAGCTCAGTATTCAAAGGTGAGAGGAACGCTCTTATGTGTAGACTGAAATTGCCCACGTATCTGCAGCTGAATTTGAGTCAAAATTGGCACCATTGGTGCAGATTCTGATGTGGTTTGTGATGCAGAAATGCTGTGTATTTTGCTACAGATTTTCTGTCAGAGTACCCATATTCTTTTTATCGGCAAGTCCACCTGCTTCTCAGCAATCGGAGCTCATCCGCATTTGGTTGAGTAAATCAATAACAGTAAAAACCAATACAAAACTATAGTTTATCACTGATCAGCAATTGTGATGCCATAAAAACAATTATTGGCGACAAGACTGATACATGTGAATGCCATTTATGCTGACATTTACACAATTCAGTGGTGAGGACTTTGCTCCCCAGGAGTCACATGTTCTATTGGAGTACAGGGCACTCTATGCCGTAGCAGAATCTGTACATGTATATGAAGAGTATTCAAACTCCAGATTTGTACAGTAACAAAATATTACTGCCACGCGTCCTCTCTGTTCGTTTTATCTTATTCATCTGGTCCATGGAGCAAACAGAACTTCCCCAGCTGCACTTTCGTTTCTGCGCAGTTTGACACAAAGACGTCTTTAGCTGTCGCTATGTGTTCTGCCTGATTAAGCCACAACATTCGTCCGCATTATGGGCAGAAAATTGTTTCCATTATTCGCTTGTCTAAAACTGGCTTCATAGTGGTTGTGCAGTTACCTCCATTGATCAAAGGTAACGTCTGTTTTTTTTTTTTTTCTCTATCTTGTCCCAGACCACCATGAAGACTTCTCTCAGCCATGACTCACTTCTGCCACTACGCTAATGCCCTTCTTAGTGTCCTCCAATAGTAATAGTGCCCTTTCTGTAACCCCACCGAATAGCGCCCCTAAGGTTTATAAGGTTTTATTGTCTTGCCTTATCTTATGATGGGTATAAAGGACTTTGCATAAACACTATATTTAGGATATACTTCTGCAGCATCCGAGGAGCAGGCCCCAGTACTAGGGGACAGCAGGTTGGTTTGGGCCTGGTTACGGTGGCTCTACCGTCTCCCACCCGGAGGGTAACCGGTGACACATCCAAGGGCTAAGGGCAGATTAATAAATGGGGAACCCAATGCTGGACTACCTTTCTGAGTCACTCGTGACACCACCGTTTCTTCTGCAGTGAGGAATTCCTAGATGGTGGAGTAAATCCTCTGTCACGCAACTTCTTTGGGGGAATTCCTAGTTGGCGGAGTAAATCCACACACACACACGGGGACTTTTTAAGACACAGCCTCTGGAAACGTATGGGCGACTGTCTGTTTTACTTAAGTTCGTTAACAGAACAATTCAGCAGCTTCTTGACAAGTGATGTGACAGGGAGAACTCACAGGATGACAGGAGAAACCACAGTCACTGTTATCTTTAGGTCCTGGCCCAATGCCACACTTTCTTTCCCTCTCTCAGTCTCTACCAGTTCACACGTACAGACAGAAACATGCTGCAGAACTCCTGGGAGTAGTAGTCCCCAACAGTCATAAAGCCACCCTTTTGGCCTCCACCATTCTGTACCACACAGGTTGAAAGTACCTGTGTGGACCTTCTGAAGACCCAACACTCCACTCTTGTAGGTCCAGAACAGAACTCTCCAACTCTCTTGCACACCTTGCTATTGCATATCTCAAGCATGGTCACAGGACAGACAAAAGATACATAACCCAGACAGTCATCTCACACGCCAAACAGTTAAGTCTTTCAGTGCTGCAGGTTATGCAATACACATCACTAATGCAACATGAAAGACACTGACATTACAACACTGATCATACACACTTTTAAGGAGGGGACCCATTGTACTGGACCACTACACTTCTGCAGCTGTAAACGTGCATTGCCTGGGTTGGAAGAGAATGTTTCGACCACTGAGAATGTTTCAACCCCCTGGTATGCCATTGCTTGTAGAGAAAAAAGTGTACATAATTGAGAGTATGTTACGAATTTTGACAAACATCTAAACTTCCACTTCTAATTTGTAGCAGATTTTCTCCCCAGACAACAAGAATCCTGAATATTGTGTGCATCTTTTTTAGGTTGTGTGGCAAATTGGTGTTACTCGCCTATCGGATTGCCATCTTTACATCAGGATGATTGTCATGCATGCATAAAAGCTCAGGAGACTTGCAGTTTTTTTAAGTTCTGCAAGTATTTAATTCACATACAGCAGTCACCGGTACATACGGTTCCTCAGAGTTCACAATGCACTGGTTCGCTGTCACTATCCTCTATCTGGGGCGTCTAGAGAGCATCCTCCTCTGTCAGACTTGTGATGGGCCCAGATTGGTCTACGCGGACCTAAGGCTTCAAGTGCCTGATGCAGCTGCTATCATGGCCTCTCACTGTGGCTGGAATTCAACTTCCCCCTGAGTTTGGCAGAAACTGATCCTTTTATATTACTTTCTGCCACACCCACAGGTGTTTTCTATTACTTTAGGTCCCATCCTTCTACAGTTGTTTCAAATAAACTTGTCGAGGACAAAAAATGGACAGTGAATGAGGGTGGGTGGAATAATTGCCAGTTCTTTCTTTTTATATGGCTCCTGCTATCTCTTTGTGTGGAGTATTGTTTGCGACCATCTCTTAGCATTGAAAGTTGCTCCGAGGGTGAGAAAGATTGGGGGCCTCTGCTCTATATAATAGCAGCACATCTCTGCCTGTCTCTGATCTGCTGCATACTATGTTTGAACCTCCCCAATGCCATCTGTCTGCCTCTGCCAGTAAGATAAAGCTGCAGGCGTTCGACCTGCTTCTCCTAGTCCTACAGGGTGCAGGAAATAGCAACATTAAATAACATGACCAGAATAATGTACGTTTCCATATACACTAAACAATCACATCATTAGGTACAACTACTCAATAACAGGTTGGTCCACCTTTTTGGGTGATCATAGTTTTCAGATTCCATATGATAGCAAACATCCTCCATACTCAACCCAACCCATGCCCACTGCAGCAGCTGCGTCAGTTGGTGCACATTTTGTGGATAAGTGGGAGCAAATCTCATAGCCCTTTCCAGCATATCCCAAACATACAGTCCAGTGAGTTTGGGACTCAAGGCAGTGAGTCTTCGGCTATTGAACCAAACTCAACATAGATTTTGCAACGTGGTCATTATGATAACTTGACCATCTTCCCTGCTGTTGTACTGCTGGATCAGTAGTTGTTGCTGAGATACCAGACGTGTCTCCACATGTGGCCTGCCACTGTGGGATCTTCTGTCGGGTGTCTGTCCATAGTTCAACCAGTCTTGGTACACTCATAATGTCATAGTTCGGGAACAGCCAATAAGTGTGACTGTTTCAGAAATACTGGCACCACACCTCTGGATTCCAATTAGCCTGCAGTCAAAGTCACTCCCATCACCACATTTACCAATTAATGCCAAATGTTGCCTCCTGCTGCACAGAGGAGAGGCCAGCATATTACCTGAGAGCAGATTGTTACGTGGCCACCACGTGGTACTGCATTACTGATCTCTCTCTCTCTCCCCCACTATCCCCCGCCCCCCCCCCCCCCCGAGCACGCTCGGACAAGAATGCAGTTACTCGAGAAGAGTGAGGCTCGCTCGAGTAACTGACTTATCCAAGCGTGCTCGCTCATCTCTAATGATATGATGTGTTATGTGTAGTATGTTTGTGATGGTGCAGCCAGACACAATTTGGGTCATATTTTTAGAGTCATATGTAATATTGGGAAATAACCATGAATAAAGATGTATCATACCAGGCTTCCATCCACTACTGCCAGAGTTACAAGAATTGGTTCCGAGAAGCATAGGCTAAGTGGCTGAACAAAAAAAAAAGGGCGCTTGAAGTACATATTTTATCAAAGGCTCCCGTTCATGCGTCATGTGCCAAGATCATGTATTAATTATTTTTTTCTGAGTGTAAGAAACTAACGAGCTTACATACAACAGGGCAGGAAGAAGCTGGATGTGGAAGCCCAACGACTGCTGGTACGAGTGGGAATACCCAAAGCATGGTTAGAGTCTGTATGCATGTGAACTGGAACCATTTAGTAGAGAGTTGCCAAATTCTTACCAGGGCAAGGTTTGAGTTTACTACATGTACCTTGCTGCTGCCAAGTTAGAGAACTTGAGAGGTGATGCATTGGCGAGGAGCTACGCTGACCGCTGCGTTATTCCTTATCAATTCTTCATGCAGAAACACATGGATATGGGATTTTCCATGTCGAAATTCCGCATGCAGATCCGTGTGAAAATATGCATCAAAAAGACACGGATGTTGACGTGGATTTTGCAGGTGGAATTTTTCCAGGGTGGATTCCACCGTGTGAACATACCCTTACAGTTCAAGCAACGTGGAAGAGCTTTTAAGAAACTCCTCCACATTCTGCAGAGAAAATACACAATTAAGGCCTCCTGCCCACGGCCGTGTCGGGCTCGGCCAGCAGAATATCGCAGCGGAGTCCAACACGGCACCCCACAAAGACCCCATAGTCACCTCTCCGGATCCGCCGCGAGAGTCCCGTCCGGTAGGCCGGCGCACATGCAGCCGGTGATGCGTAATCACGTGATACTTCCACTGTGCTCATAATTGACTACAGCGCCGACTTCCATGTGTACGGCCAGGCAGAAGTCAGATGAGCTCTGAGACCATTTAGAGGCCGCAGCATCACCATCCCAAACTCCTGGCATCATGGCGCTCTGGGCTCGGAGCACCGCTTCCATTCCGACCCCGATGTATCCTGGCGGGCACTGCCTGGATAACCCCTTTAAAGTAATTCTATTCACCCTGCCTACAGCTACGGTCTGGCGGCACAGTGCAGAGTCTGTGACCTCTGCCGTCTGTGCCGAGGTGAGAGGTCTGTGGTCACAGACTCAGCAGCGATTGCCACTGGACCGGAGCTGTAAGCGGGGGGGAGTGTAAAGCCTGTAGTGATGCTGCCAGCAGAGGCCAGTAGGGGAATTGCTTTTGGCCTCTGGCCGGGCAGCATCCCTGGGACTACTCGGTTTTTGGCCATCCGAGTTGGCCGCCATCATTTTCTAACTGCCTAATGCACACTGTGGCCTGCTCTCCTATTGGCTAATACTGATCCTGTGAGCAATATGAGCCAATCAAAGAGCAGGTATAGCGCATTGGTAGTCTAACACTACCTATGCACTGTGGGAATTATGTGGTCTGAAAATTGCAGCTACTATCACGGAAAACCAAAAATGGGACTTTGCACCAGCGGATTAGAGGGACATTGACAAAGAAGACAAATAGCACGGGCCCAGAACAAAATGTTATGCCCAGACTGGAGAGTCACTTAAGGGTCCTTTGACATGGGCAGAATATTCCACAGCGCCACCCTTGTCTATGGGTTGTGTGCGGTATTACAGCTCAGCTCCCATTCACTTTAATAGAACAGAGCTGCGATACCACACACAACCCTGTGGACATGGATGGCGCTGTGTTTGGAAGAAAGCAGCCATCTTTTTCTAAATCTGGGCAACCCCTTTAAGGCCCGTGTCACACAATTGCATTTGCACCATATTTTTGCACACATTACTGCAGTTTTTACTGTACTTTTTGTGTGCGCAAACCGTACATAGTGGTACGCGCAAAAAGACCCGCAGCCACCGTATACAAGGGCCCTAAAATGCTGGAAAATATGTAAATAGGACACGAAAGTGGTCTCCATTTGGCACATGAACGCCTACAGCTCCTTTGTTACACAGTTTTTGGCATTTGAGACAGAACTCCACAGCGAAGTGAGAAATTCTTGTGAAAAGATGCAAACTCGTCTACTTTATTATTTCTATAGCGCCGACATATTCCTCAGCGCTGTACAGAGCTCGTACGACACTCCCTGCCCCCATTGGGGCTCACAATCAACCATGCACAGTTTTATTCATCTATCAATGGGATTTTAATGTCACATATTTAATCAATGATACCAAACACACAAGCACAACAATATTCCCCTTTGCTAAATTATTGCACCATGCGACCTCTCGGCCGCCGTAGCGCCGCGTCTCCCTCATCAAACATGGCAGTCACGAAACGCTGCCCTCCGGGTGACGTCAGCACGTCCTGGACCGCACGGACGTCACGTATTGTGGCCTGTGCGGGGAATTGAAGCCCCGGCCTCGAGTGAAAATTAGTGCCGGTGCTGCAGTCGTGTAAACCGGCTTAAAAATGAGCAAAAGAAAAGCCCCGCAGGAGACTCTGAATGAGGGGATAACGGACTTCCTCGTAGGTGAGAGAGAGCCGGGCGGCCATGACAGACAGGAGAGGTGGCGCACATTGTGTGCTGCTGCGGGGTTAATGGGAGGAGGAGACGGATATGGAGCGGCGTTATGTACTATATACAATGGTATCTGCTGCTCCCTAGTCCTATGCAGTGTGTGGATACGGCGGGGGTATAGAATATATCAGATATATCACGGCTCTATCACATCTGTCGTGGAACCTTCTGGCGCTAAACGTCCGAAAGAAAGAGCACGGCGCGCAATTTATTCTTCTGGCTAAAAGCCGGGCCGCTGAGCGGAGAGTGAACGGACTCCATTATAGACAATAGGGTCCATCTGGCGCCGTTCGTTTCGCCGCTGTGATTCCGCTTTCCCGCCCCCGGACGCAGTGGGAAACCGGAGCTGGTGACATCGATGTGTGACCACCAAACGCCCACGGAAACGCAGTGTATAGACACGAGGATTTTACATGAAGCTGGCGTTGGTTTACGCGGCGTGATGTAACGCGGGTCATCCGCCAAGTATGTCGCTCGGCGCTCACTTGCGTTTATTTTGCATAATCTGAAAATTGCTTATGGCGGGGGTGTCACGCATTGTCACCGAGGGCCGCATCATGTTATGGCTGCCTTCAGAGGGCCGTTTATCATTCGCACGGACGTGTTTGCGCTCAGTATTATGCGCGTATTTTTTACGTGTATGATGCGAGCGGCCCGATCCCCGTTTGTTTACATTCCAGGATCCCGACGCGGTTTTCACATGGAAACTTGATGCACGTGAATAAAAAATATATATATCACAGCAAGTCCTATTCTATTCCGTATTACGGACTGAACGTGCCCGCAGGATGGCGCAAATACCCAGTAAATACACGATGCAGGCGTATCTACTCAGGGATCATGGGGACATTCTTGCTTTTTTGGGGGGGGGAGGGGTTGCACACATGGACAACGCAGGGAATTCGGGCAAAAAGGCCCAAATGCGCAGATTCGGTCTGTGAAAAAGCTGCGTATTTTATAGACCGAAACGTCATCCGCCTGCGTGACTGAACGCTAAATGTAAGTCCTCTTTACATGGCGGTGGCACTATGATTTCTCTGACCTCTCTCCCTTGGAGGTGGCTAGGGTGCCGGGTGAGGCTGGCAGAGCTGTGCCGCCACCTATGAGTTGCTGAACAGAGCGGTGGGGAGGTGTACTGATGCTGAAAATCCAAGATGGCGGCCCTCCCTGTGCCGGCGCTGCCCCCTCTACCAAGCGCCGGCTGTGTCCTCCGGGAAAAGTGGTGAGTTGGTCCTTCTGCATCTGGTCCTTCGCTGTCGTCGCGTCCGGATTTGGTCTAATGCATGCTGTGAACTGGTCGCCGCGGGACTTCACACTGCGCTCAGCGCTGATCATGTGAGCCGTGCTGGCCAATCAAAGAGCTGATGTAATATAGTGCTAGTGTGCAGTAAGTAGTCAGAAACTGGCAGCGGTCATCTCTGAAAATCGGAAGTGGCGCAATTATCCTTCAAATTCTTGCTGGATGGCGCCCATCCGATCAAACGTCATCCGTATAAATGGCGGCAGGATCTGAACGGCGAATGATAATTCAGTCGTTCAATTTCTGCAGGCATGGAAATCATACAACCATCGCTCTGTGTAAGCAGGCAGCTCGTCTATGAATGGAGGCGGCTGGAATGATCTCCGACTCGCTCTGCCTCCATTCACTGAGCGATGATCGCTGGGATAACGGATGGGCGCTGCTGCCCCCGACAGTCGCCCTGTGTGAAGTCTATGTATGCCAGACATGGAAATGCGCACTGCTATACTCTTATGTTCATTTTCAGTGCCATGCAGGGTCTGCGGGAAGCTGGCGGGCACTTTTTTTTTTCTTATGTCCGTGATTTTTGTTTGCTGCCTGTAACGTTAATATAATGATGTAACGTCTTTTTCATTGCATTTACAGAATTGGCCAATTATGAGAGAAATGTGAACCGAGCCATCCACAAGTACAACGCCTACAGGTCAGAGCGCTCCCTCCACATCCCCCTTATAGTAGGGGCTAATTAGGTCTCTGTGTAACTCTGCATACTTCTGAAATGTAGCGGCATGCGGCAGAGAGAAGTGCGGTGTGACTCATTAATATTCATATCCTCATTCCCCTCCAGATACTGGCACAGTTAGGTCGGTGGCACACGAAGGGGTTGGATTACGCACGCAGGAGCCTGCAGCGGAATCCGACCGCAGCCAGCGACCCTACAGATCTGTTGAATTCTTTATTGTGGATGACCGCGGCCGCTCGCGTTGGCCATGTGCAGTTCAGTTTTTCTTTTTTAAATCAGTGTTTTTCTCGCACCGTCACTAGGCAATGACACCGGTACCCGCGACCTATCCGCAGTGTCAATTACAGGTAGGCCGCGGGTCAGATGGCTTCCATTGGCTTCAGTGAAAGCCGTCTGTGTGGAATCCGGACAAAAATAGAACATGCTGCGATTTTATTTCCGCGAATGTTCTATTCTTTGAATGGATGTGAAATACCACGGATAATCTGCGCAGGTGACAATCGTGGATTTCGCAATCAAATCCGGTCGTGTGCCACCAGCCTTACACAGAGAGACCTATTAATCGGCAGCGGTGAAGATGTGAATATTAATGAGGTGCTCCGGACTTCTTTCTGCCACGCGCTGCAAAATTTCAGAAGTACCGTGTATACTCGAGTATTAGCCGACCCGAGTATAAGCCGAGTCAGTAAGTTTTTTTACCACAAAAAAACTGGTAAAACTTATTGACTCGAGTATAAGCCGAGCTATACTAGAGTATATACTAGGTAAAGAAAACCCGCAATACTTAATACTTACCTCCCCACCGGCGCGGCAAGCCGCTTCAGACTTCTCCCCGCTGTCGTCTCCCTGCTCAGTTTTGAATTCCCCCGTCGTCAGCGCTGTGTAACTAAGTGCTGTAATTGGATCGAGCGCCAGCAAATCACAGCCGGCGCTCGATTATTCACATCCATTCAGTAAATGACATCACTGAATGGCTGTGATTGGTTTATCGAGCGCCGGCTGTGATTGGCCGGCGCTCGATCCAATCGCAACGCTTAGTTACACAGCGCTGACGGCACGGGAATTTAAAGCCGAGCAGGGAGATGACAGCGGGGAGAAGTCTAAAGCAGCTTGCCGCATCGGGGACACAGACGCCGGCTGGGAAGTGAGTATTGTGGGGTTTTTTTTGTTTTTTTGTTTTTTACCTCTAGTATAAGACGAGGGGGGCTTTTTCAGCACAATTTTCTGTTTTGCTGAAAAACTCTTCTTCTACTCTTCTTATATACGGTAAGTAAATTTACAAAATCACTGAACGGATCTGTGTTGGTGACAGACCGCTGACATCGGCGTGCCATGTTGACCACAGACATGGATATACCAATCCTAAATGGTTTCTTGTAAGTGATCACTTGTTTGGGAGCAAGTAAAGCCTTTAATGTGTTACCAAGTCCTATCATAAGTGTATATTAGTTGTGGACTTGGTACTAAGATCTCCAGGCCTCTATTAACCAGTGTGGGGGTTGGTGCACTCAAGGCGACCATGTATTTGAATGGACTTTGTGCGCTTCTCTTTGCAGCCTGGGTTAATGTACAGTTGTCCTTGTCTTTCCCCGGCCATAACAGCTGGTCGCTGAAGGGTTAAGTAGTTCTGTTCAGAATACATGACTGACGCAGTTAAAAAGTAACTTCTTGATATAATGTTATGAGACAGTCAGGTCCATTTAAAACCCAGCAAGGCGTTCCCTGCTACATTTCAGGACTATGGCATCACGGACTTGCGCAGTAGGATTTTTTTTAATTAATTCATAGCAGGAATGCGTATGGAAGCGCTGCGCCTTGGCAATACTTGCATATGGACAGCGTTTCATGCGCAGCCCATTTGAGTGCTGCGTTTGATGCGCGGAGAAATAGAGCATGTAAATTAAAGAATGAAAGTCCATAGACTTTCATTGCCTCCATTCACCGCGTGTTACGCAGGGAATTAAGTGTAGGTAATACGCAGTGACTATACGCCCGTGTGAATGAGCCCTAACTGAATCTTTCATGGATGTAAATGAAGAGTAACCCACAATGTGATTTTGTTTTTTGTGTTGCAGGAAAGCTGCCTCTGTAATTGCAAAGTACCCGACAAAAATTAAGAGTGGAGCAGAAGCCAAAAAACTGGTGAGAAGGGATTCAGCCCACAGTCAGTGTGATTCTATTGGGTGTTAAAGTGTAACTTTACATAAAAAAAAAAAACTAAAATTTTTCTCACGTCATAGGGACGTATCACACGTTTTCATCGGTGGGGGTCCGGGTGCTGAGACCACCACTGATTGCTAGAAACACTTACATGCTCACTATCTGAAGACGGACTCGATGGAAAGTCTATGAAAGTTTTGTAGTCCACAAGGAAATCTTGGGTGGCATCTGATCCCACATTTATGTGTAAGGCGGGGTTCACACGGGACGGATATGCTGGGGAATTTCCGTGTGGATTGTCCGCACGAAGCTCCTAATCCCGGGATTAGCCAGCAAAGTGGACGAGATTTAGCAAAAATCTCGTCCACACGCTGCGGCCAATCAGGTGTGGAAACGGCCGTTCGGCGTGAAAATTAAAGATGCAGCATGTCAATTCTTTCTTTTTTTTCCGCAGAGGCCTCTCTCCTCTCTATGGGGAGAGATTGCCGCAGCGGAAATGCAGGCGGTGAAGCCGCTCCAAAACCCACAGTTCCAGCGGAATTCTCGTGGATTTTTGGCATAGCTATTTCTATATGGCATCAGTATCCATCTGCCGGGACCCCCACTGAGGACCAGAATGCAGGGTCCACAGAGCTCGTGCACTAATAAAATGGCTCTGTTCCAGACATAGCGTGTTTGCACATAGATATCAGTGGTGGTTTTGATGGTAAATCTAATCAATATGCGATTTAGTTTATTATGGAAAGTCCCTTTAATTGTAAGCAGAACAGCAGCAACACCTTTTGTACAGGAAGCAGCGTCATGATAATCCGTGTTTCTCTCTCTTCAGGATGGCGTTGGCGCCAAAATAGCAGAGAAGATTGATGAGTTTTTGGCCACTGGTAAACTACGTAAACTTGAAAAGGTCAGGACATTTTTAAATCTGCTTCCATATGCATCACAAATTCCGAGATGTCTTACAGATATAGCGAACAGTAGCTTGACATTTGCAGTGGACCGCAGCGCTGTAAATGATCTGCCTGTCATGTTAATGATTGCTGCATCTGTGTGTTGGTTTGAGAAGCACAGCGCAACTACTGAACTAACTTCACCATCACTTTTCTGTGTGGAAAAAGTGGCAGAAAACTTTTATAAGCTGCTCCAACGTGTTCTAAGGATGCAGAGGAAGGAGACTTAGTGGGAATCTGAGTATTTGTCAGTCGCATCTCCAGCAGGGCGTTCAGCATGGAAGTGCCTGCTTCTATGGAACCACTACTGCTCTACAAGTGTGGGCTGCATGGGGAAAAATGTTGTAAGGCTGGGACTCCTTATCCCCTTTCCGCACCTACATGCACATCATCAAGGGGTTTAGGTTAGGTTACTAAGCCGTATGTATGCATCACAGTGGTGTCATGGGTTCACAAGCTGTGCTGTGTGATTGACAGCTGAGTCAGAGGCCGTATAACTCCATGGATGCCGCGGACAAAGTAACCATAACATCTACGGGAGGGGTTAGTGCACAGTAAATAGAGAAAAAAAAAAACTTTTTCCATCATGGATTGTTGAATTTTTTGCATTCCCTTCCCACCCCAAAAATGTATAACAATTAATACATTGTACCCCAAAATTGTACCCATAAAAACTGCAACCCACCCTAAAAAAATAAGGCTTCATACAGATAAATCAATGGATGAATAAAAAAGTTGTAGCCGCTATAGTGCCGGGAGGCCAAAAATGAAGTAGTTGGTCATTACGGAATTCAACACCATTCCACTTGCATCCTGAAAATGAAGGTGGAGCAATATAAACTCCTACCCATGTCACACACTCAGAGGAGCAGGAAGCTCAGCGCTCGTTCACATTAGTGTTTTACTTTTCTTTCTTTCTTTTTTTTAATGAAATGGGTAGCAAAATGGATTTAACCCTTTCCAATCCATTTATTTTTTCTCACCCATTCTCCCCAGCTCCAAATAAATTGGAGCTGGGGAGAATGGGTGAGAAAAAATACATTTTCCTGCACCCTCCTGAACTGACAAAGTTCAGGAGGGTGCAGGTGCTCACTGCACCGTGGAGGGATCTGCTTACCTGTCCGGCGTCTTCCACATTCTCCTTCTGCCTCCCGGCTCGGCGATCATGTGACCGCTGGGGTCAGGTGGCATCCAGCGGTCACATGATCGCCGAGCCCGGAGACAGAAGGGAGAATGCGGAAGACACCGGACAGGTAAGCAGGTTCCCCCACGGTGCAGGCTCCCGGATCGGCGTTCATGTGACCGCCGGGGGTCAGGTAACACCGGCGGTCACATGATCGCCGGCCGGAATCTCTATGCATTGCATAGCGCTAATTGAGCGCTATGTAATGTGTAAAGGAGAAGGCAGAAAGGGTTAAAAACCCTTTCTGCCTTCTCCTCGGGGGTCCTCAATGAGGACCAGTGCAGGAGTGTATCTGCACCCGATGTGTCTGACGAGGAGTGCAGATACACTCCTGCTGTGGAGGAAAATGATGATGTCGGGGCAGGCCCGACATTGGACTGGAAAGGGTTAAAACTGAGCCGAAACAATAGTTTCCATTTTTTTTACTGGATCCGGTTGGCAGATCTGTCAACTGTTTTTTTTTATCACTTTTTTTTTAAATATTTTGGTCTGTTTAGATCCTTTTTGTATTCTTTTGTCTCTTTAACCTGCACATGCTCATTTAAAAAATGGGTCCATTAACCCCTTAATGCTCTAGGCCATACATTTACGTCCTGCAGAGTCAGGGTATGTATGAAGAGAGATAAGCGCTGCAATCTCCGTCAATACAACATGGGCGCCGGCTGTTTCTTACGGGCGACACTTGCCGGTAACAGCTCCGATAAGCCGTACGGCTCATCGCAGCCGTTAACTCTATAAGTGGCGCTGTCAATTCTGACAGCGGCATTTAAATTCCCCGACTGATGTTCTGGGGTCACATACAGTCCCCCCATGATGAGATTGCAAGCAGCCAGTTGAGTGTAATGGCAGCTGGTGGCCTTCTGAGTGTAATGACAGCCGGGCCCCAAGGCTGTCATGGCAGAATGCCTGCCTCATCACAGTATTGTGTAATGCTATGGCATTACATCATACTGCAGGAGTGATCAAAGCATCGCAAGTTCTTTTCCCCTCTTGGGGACTAAGAGAAAAAACAAAAATAAGAGTAATAATGTTTTTTTAATATTTGGTATCGTTGTAAAAGTCTGATCTAGCAAAGTAACGCATTACTTACCCCTCACTGTGAACGTCTTCAGAAAATAAAAATAAAGAATGCCAAATATGTGCTTTTTTTGGTTTCCCTGTCTCCAAGGAAAAATGCAATAAAAAAAATGATCAAAAATTCGTATGGTACCAACGCAAACTATGGGACGTCCCGCAAAAAATGAGCCCTCGCACAACTATGTTAATGGAAAAATAAAGTTATTGCAGTCAGAAAATGGCAGCAGAAAAAAAATGTTGAAAAATGTAATATCTTTGGAAAAAAAAATTGTACAGCAAACAAAAAAACGATATTTATTCCCATAACAGTAGTAATCGTACCGACCCAGAGAATAAAGTTATCAGATCATTTTTGCGCAGTTTGTGCACCATAGAAACAAGACGCACTGAAAGATGGCGGAATTTCCTTTTTATTTTACTCCACGTAGAACTTTTAAAAAAGTTTTTCAGTACATTATATGGTACATTAAATAGCAGCATTGAAAAATACAACTCGTCCCGCAAAAAACAACCCTCATACAGTAATGTCAATGGATAAATAAAAGAGTTACGATTTGTTTAAAAAAGGGGGGAGAAAAAAAACCCGAAAATGGTAAAATGGAAAAAAGGCCATGTCCTTAAGGGGTTAAATAGACATCAAAAATGGAACCAAGCTATAATGTAAAAAAAAAATACCAGAAGTCTCCTTTCCGTTTGTTAACAGCACAACCGCCTGCGCTATTATTTCCATTTCATAAAAGTGAAATCCAATGGAACGGAGGCAAACCGAGCGTCAGTCTCCATTCAGATGAGTGGGAAGTTATACAGAATCGTTGGATTTGGGTTGGCTGCTCCTCAGACAGAACAGCTCAATAGAGAACAGATGTACAGTTGGGAACGAGCCCAAAGATGTGGGGGGCTATTTGCTGGTTTCCTCATATTGTAGGGCTGTTTATAGGGCATGGAGGGAACACTGTGGTCACGAGACTGGTGATAAGAAAGCGAGATCCTGCCGTGTCCTTCTTCCATTTCTATAGATTTGCTCTTGTGTTATAGACATTCCTTCTGATGTTGGATTGTTCCATTTCATGCCAGTAATTGACTGTCCCTGTGCTCTAATAATATGATAAGTGACTGAAGTCTAATGCCGCTCCACCTCTCTTCTCCTTGTGTAGATTCGCCAGGATGACACCAGCTCTTCTATCAATTACTTAACCCGTGTCAGTGGAATCGGGTGAGTTATGTCCGCTCTGATGCAGATCTGTCATGCTGGTAGATGTCTTTTGCTTCTCTCACAGGTGACTGCGAAGCTTGATGGAAACGCCACTTGTAGCCGCTTCACCACAAAAAAAGTGGCATCCATGCTGGACGCCACATTCATGTGTTGGAACTTTTTTGCGTCTCCCTGGACAGTTAGGGCCTCATGTCCACGGGCACGCACGGATTCTGAGTGTGGAATCCCACAGCGGATTCCTGCCGTACCTGCAGACATGAGGCAAAAAAAAAACATTTACACACCTGTCTGGACATGGCGCGGGTCTCCTCCGTCACAGCCGGATCATCTTTCTTCTGCACTGCGGATGTGCTCGTGCCTTTTTTCTTTTTTCTCAAATCTCCTGCTTTCCCGTAGATTGGTGGCACGTCTGCATTGTCAGCTGCGGGTGTGCTGCATTGACTTCAGTGGAAGCCGTGCCTGCGGGATCTGCAGAAAGAGGGAGCATGCTGCATTTTTTCTCGCCGTGCGATCCGCATGCCGGGAAAAGAATGAAATAACTGCAGATGCCCAATGATAGTCTATGGGCATATTGAACTACAGATCATCTGCGCAGCTGACCCATGCGGATTCCGCATTTTAATTATGCCCGTGGACATGAGGCCTTAGTGTCTAGAAAAGTCATAAAATGTGTTAGAATTATTATTGGTCGCCTTCAATCTTTTGGTGCAAAATACTGGTCTAAAGTAAGCAAACAAAAGGTGGCTTAAGGGCGTGAAAAGTGTCTAACATGCACACAATCTATTACATTGTGTGCGCCACCGTGATACATGTTACCACATCTTCTGCCTTTCTCTACTCATGATGTCTACATTTAAGAGGCTATGTCATTGTATCGGTGCTTGCCGTTCTGTTTCTTCTAAGTTATCTCAAATACAGATTGAAAGGCGCGTGAAAACCTAAGATGTTTCTGCTTCTACAAGGTAGGGACGACATGTGAAGCTGTGTCTGACTCATCAGTTTGCATCTCTTTCCAGGCCCGCAGCTGCTCGGAAGCTGGTGGAAGAAGGAATCAAGACGTTAGACGGTAATATGCAGATTATTTTTGAATTACTGAAGTGTCAGAACATTCACATTATTGATTGAATATACAATGTTGTGTCAGATTTCCAGCACCACAGATAGGACTGACTGCAGCCGGTCTATTCTGGAAATCCCTTATTCTAGCACCTGTCCTGTTCTGCATTCACAGAAAACTCATTATTTTCAATGAACACTTTGTAATACTTAAAGCCTATTTACATGAACACGAACGAAAGTGTGCAATAATCGTCCCGTCTAAACGCGAGCCATCGGGCACTTTTCGTGCACTTTTTGTTTGTCGCTCAGTTTCAGCCGGCATAAAAGTCATCGCTGATTCGCTCAGGTCTCGTTACGTCCAAACGCTCCCTGCTCAGTGCTTCATGTAGGAATGTGAAGCACCGAGCGAGAAGTGAGCAATCCTCAGCAATGATCGGCCTGTCTAAACATTCTGCACAAGCGCAAACAAATAACGGTGACGTTACTCGCTCGTGTAAACGAGAATCATCCCGTGTAAAAGGGGCATACATTTCTCTTGTAGAGGGGCTGCAGGAAAATTTAACACAGCCAGGTTTCCACTCGTATCACAGCCGTTCCATGGGGGTCTCAGCAGGGGGAGCTACGTATTATTGTGGGGACTTTTTAAACCAGTAAAGTTGGTCCAAAAAGAGAAATCTCCTTTGAAGTGTTGTCTTATTACTACATACCCCTGAGCCGAGAGTCACTAATGCTGGGTTTACACAGGACAAATGTCGGGCAAGCGATGCCCAACACTTGTTCCTGTGTTTCCTCACTCCCATGCTGCTGCACAAAAGCTACTATCGCTGGCTCGCTCACAGAGCAGCCAGCAGGGGGGCGGTAGCAGGAGATTTCTCTCCTCTAGTTCCCCGACCCTCTCCATTGACATAACACAGTGGCTGTTCAGTACTGAATGGCTGCTAATTACACTGAACAAGGAGCAGTCAGCTGATCGTCCATGCTGCATAAACGATGGACGATCAGCTGATCGCTCCTCGTTCAGTGTAAATAGCCGTTCAGAAGTGAATGGCCGCTGTGTTATGTCAATGGAGAGGGGCGGGGGAGCTAACAATACTAGCTCCTGTGCAGGTACACAGGAGCTAGTATGTGCGGGGTCGAGTGTCGGGCATCGTTTGCCCAACACGCGTTCCATCTACAGGGGCCTTAACACAGCATCACTGCATAACCTGGTCATCCATATCATATTTAATTTGCTAGTAATACTACGGCCCCTGCACCATGTCAATCATCAGATGCATGTTTCCAGAAGTATGATCTAGAACTGGGGCCTCAATCTGTTCCTTCAGAGCTGTGTGAGTTTTAATCTGTCATCAGACAACGATGAAAGTTCATTAAAACAGGCGATGGGATGTCCTACAAGGCAGGGAATAGTAATGTACCATCATTTTCTTCTTAGATCTAAGAAACAATGAAAACAAGTTGAATCATCATCAGAAGATTGGATTGAAGTGAGTATATTATCTTGCAGCGCTCTGCATCTGATACATATTATCTGTGGATTTCTTCCTGCTCCATCATTTTCCTCTTATTTCCAGTTTCCATTGAGGTCCATATTATACGTGTTCCTAGCTAGTAATGTGCCCAGATTACACTATAGGCTTGTATAACATCAGGGTGCAGTGTATACACATACAGTAGTGGACTGGGGCTGCTTGGGTCTACCAGCAGAGTGTGTCTTCATGTCTCAGTCCTGATAACCCGTCACGTAGGACATATATGACACTTCTGATTTTGTCTTTAGATACTTTGAAGACTTTGAAATGAGGATCCCGCGGGAGGAGATGCTGAAGATGCAGGTACTCCTTTATTATTGTTAGTTGCGCTCCAGACCAAAACTCCAAGTAATTCTCAACCATGTAAGGATGTAGCATTTTTTTTCCTGCAACCAAATGTTTTATGTGTTTTTGTTTTCTTGATGTTGTATGAGGTCTTGTTTTTTGTAGGACAAGTTGTACTTTTACAACAGTGTTTAACTCTTATTAATGGTTTTTTTCTTTTCCGTATCTTTGGGGGACACAGCAGACCTTGAGTATAACTCCTGCCACTTGGAGGCGGACACTAAGGAAAAAAAGAGTTTGCTTCTCCTACATAGACAATACTCAGCCTACAGGCACTAAGCTCATGTATTTTCGCTTGGTGTCAGAAGGAGGCAGACATGGATCTGGTTTCCAGATTATGTTGTTTTAATGTTTAGATACGTCTACTACATTTTATAATTTTTTTACTTTCCCCACTTCAAGTCTGAGCAACAGAAAGGGAAAGACCTCTCTGTCCTCCCCACCATGAGACAAGGTAACAGTGCTGAAAGAGTCATACTGTCTCCCCGCACTTGGCGATGGCCAAACCGGAGAAGATGGACTGCTCTGTTACGCCATCGAAAAAGGCTGGTCTGTGCCAGCCAGCTCCTGCCCTCCTTAAAGGGGGTTTCCGGCACTACACAGTTGATGACCTATGCTCAGGATGACAATGTACAGCACTATGCCTGGTATGGACTGTAGGGACACTGGCGTTCACCCAAGCACCTTTGTCACTTCAGTGAGATGATCGACGGGGGTTCCAAGTCACGGCCTTGCCCATCAACTATTCATGACCTGTCGTGAACCTTAGCCATTAATAGTTTAGTGCCAGAAGCTCCTTTCAAGATGTTTCAGACTCTAAGATCTCCCACCATCATGACATGTATGTCTGAAGGAAGCCACTGCTTACTCCTCACATGTGGCACCCATGTCACTTGCATAGCCCATCGACCAAATGCCAAAATAAACTCACACCTGAGACTCCTAACTGAATATGGGCACACACCGGACCCCCTAAATGAATTCAAATTGCACATAACGTACGAATGCTGGCCACTATCAAGAGCTTGTGAGCAAGAGCCCAGCGGTAGTAAATTAGGAGAGAGGAGCGGATCCCGTTATATTGCAGAACCTATTCCATCCTCCAGAGTAACTAATTTGCGCACCTGCTGAACATTTGTAAAGTTATCAAGTAGTGATGGCGGTCTGTCCCCTTACAGTAGTACCAGTCATACGTCCCTGATGGCAGCTCCGGCTGAGGGTCTATAACAGCTAGTGGGAACAAGCAGCTTGCTGTACATGGAGAGATCTATCTGAACTAGTGCAAAGGAAAAGTGGAGCTGTTCCCATAGCAACCAATCAGATTGTATCTTTCATTTTCATTAATCTGATTGGTTGCTATGGGGAGCTGCTCCATTTTTCCTTTGCACCAGTTTGATAAATCTAGCTTAGTTGGAGAAAAAACGTATTTTGGTTTTTTTGTTATATCCATAAACAGCCAGGATTTCCAGCCAGATGTGTCGGGTATCTGTGTGAGGGAGGATAGTGATAGTTGTAGTCGTTCATACCTTGTCAATCTCTGAGCACCCTCATAGAGATGGAAGGTAATGTGTTCACCACTCAGAATGAGTAGATGTTTGCCTTTGATATGCTCGTGCTTTTTTTTGTGTGTGTTTTTTTTTTTTTCCCAACTTATTGACTTTTTCTTATTTTTTATGACTTTCTCCAGGACATCGTCCTTGAAAAGGTGAAGAACCTGGATTCTGAGTATTTGGCTACGGTGTGCGGCAGCTTCAGACGAGGTATTTTCCATATTCCCATTAGTGTGCTGCAGTCTGTTTTGTAGTTTTGCTGCACATTTGCTGTGGTTTCTCCCTGTTGAGTTCAATGGAGAAAAAACACCTGTAAAACCGTCTTCACACGGCCATACTTGTGTGCGTACTGTGCTGAGAATAGAACCCATCGATTTCAATGAGTGCATTCACATTTCTGTATTTTGCGCACACGCTTTGGTCACGCAAACCCCCCAAAATTTGATCATGCTCTATTTTTCTGCATATTTGTGCACAAAAGGTCACATAAAATTCAGTGGGGGTGCGCAAGGAGATGCAAGAAACACTGTGCAACTCAGTTGGAAAAAGAACACATTTGGAACTAATTAGCCATTTCAATCGGTGCGTCTGTTTGCTGCACAAATGAACGCGCCTCGTGGGCACAAAAAGTACAGTAAAATACGCAGGTGCAAAAAAGCATTGTTCCTTCCACAGGCATGCAGCACTCAGGCGTGTGAAGCTGGCCTAAGAGTGAGTCTACACAAGGCAACTTCATCATTTGAATAGTCGCTCGAAAAAGTCACTACGGCGTACGAACAACTGTTGTTTGTGTGCTTTTATGTACAATGATTGTTGCTGCTGTTCGAGCTTGCTGAAGCGCAGACCTCTCTGCAATGTTGTTGGCTCGCTGGCTTGTCGTTTTGTGTAAATGCTCCCCCCTCAGCGCCTTTTGTGTAAATGCTCCCCCCTCAGCCAGCGCTTCCGCGATCCGGCGGCAAGTCTTTCAGTTTAAATGCGCTGACGCCGGCGCTCGTGCAGTCGTCCAAAAGACTGGTGGCCCGTGCAAAAGGGCCTTCTGTAATGAATTGTGATGGACGTTGCAGCAACTATAGACATCTCTCTCAGCGATCCTTGCAGGAGGAATGTAATTGTTAGCTGTCCAAGTGACTGACCAGTCATGCGATGCACGGCCGGGCCCGGACCACCAGACTGACAGCTGCCTGGCCAATCACTGCAATACTGAAAGACAACTGTTTTCTTCCCAGAAAGTGTTCGTTAAATGTAACCTTGGGCTATTTTCTGTTTTTTCTTGCCATGATCCTCAGGTGCGCAGTCCAGTGGGGATATGGATATCCTGCTAACCCACCCAGACTTCATGTCAGACTCTCCAAAACAGGTCAGTGGTAAACATGGACTCCAAGATCAGCCCGTGTGTCTGTCCTTACTTATATAGAAAGCCTTGCAGACCCACAATCCATTGTGTCCAGCACATTGTCTATACAGTAATGCACATATAAATGCTTGTCCATCCACGTCCTGGAGTAGATTATATGATGCATACTGGAGCGGAGGTCACCAAGCTTGTTGTCCTCGAGGGGAAGTCGTACGTGCGCTTCCTCATGGACAGGAAGCCTTCCGCGGCTTTGGTGCTGCTATGATTACATTCTCCAGCTGCTCGGTATAACTTTATCCCCAAGCATATATTTTTGTACAGGCCCTTGTAAGGGCTTATTCACAGGAAAGATATCACATGGGCTTTGTGCGATGTGAGGCACACACAACTCACAAATATGAAATCCATTCTTTTGGATGGATTCACTTACACAAGCATTTTCTTTTTTATTTTATTTTTTTATGTTTCCCTCATGGCGAAGATCGCAGCACGTTCTATCTTAGGGTGTTCCATCGGTAAGTCAACGGGAAACACTTCAGATCCTTTCATGCATGTGAGAATCGCAGTTTCCAGAAGAAATGCTATTTTTTTTTTTTTTAATATCAAAAACGCCTCGCATCACCGTGACAATCGCACATGATATCTGGCTGAATTTCTCTGCCCGATATCCCACTCGCCCGTGTGAATGTAGCCTGAAGTTGTTTTCTTCATCAGGCATATTGAATAACTGGGATACGGGACAAAAAAGTGTGTTTATCAGGGTTTTTCATGTTTTAACAATGATGTCCATCAGGTCCCCCAATGAGGAAGGGGTACGGGTACTGCAGCTCAGCACCAATCACTTAACCTTTTCCTATCCAATCTGTATCCTGGTTTTCCTAGGGGGATTACTCTTTTTCTGCCATTATACAACAGCGCTATCTACTGGCTAAAGCCAGTACTGCATGAGGTGACACATTGGATAGGCTCCGACAGCAGAAAGGCTGATAAAATACAGTAAGAGAACCCCGGCGGGCATCTTGCAACATCGGAGCTGTACAGCCTTAAATCATAATGTCTTTAGACGTCAGACAGTGGATTGGAAAAGGTTAAAGGGAACCTAGAAATGAGCAATACAAGTAAAGGGGATAATCCTGTCCCTATGGTGTGTTTGCTTCAGGGATGCAGACAACCTTTATTACTCTTCAGTTAACCTCCTCTATGTTACTGGTAGGCGGAATCACTTTTACAGCCTCTGGTGACAAAACCCCGAGGCTAATCAGACCACAACTGTATTCATTTACATATCTGCCTGCGACATAACTGCAGGATGAGTTTTGCTGACCTTTCTGAGTGCATTATGTTTTTTGTCAATTTTTATATATTTTTTGTGCATTTTCTGTGTTTTGTGTTTTATGAAGACCATACCTGTCTGTTTACTCCATTACATCATATGGCCACCATACAGTCATCAGGGCCTCTTGTCTGTGTGTCAGAATGGATGTGGATGGCTGTTTGTTAATTCTTCTAGCAGAACTGCTATATTTGTACCATTTTATATAACACAAGCTCAGGTCTTCTGCTATATGACTTCTCCTTTAAATGGAGCTGAGCTGTAGTACACAATACAGACACATGATGGCGCTATGTCAGTACTGCAATGCAGAGTCTTTTTGTTCTGCTAATTATTGGGGGTTCATGGTATTGAACCACTCTCACCCCCCACCCTTCATAGATCACACTCCCAGGAGCAATAACTGTGTCCATGTGTTTCTGTCCTCAGCCGCACCTCTTACATCAGGTAGTCCAAAGTCTAGAAGAATGCAAATTCCTTACAGACACACTGGTGAAAGGAGACACCAAATATATGGTAAGAGACGTGTGACGTGTATTAGGAGAATTACAGACTCTCTGTAAAGGCCCATTTAGACCTAACAATTCTTTTTGAGCGATAGTCATTGCGTCTAAATGCACGGACATCGTGCAGTTTTTGTGCACGAGTCATTCATCGTTCAATTCTAGTTTTCTAGAATTGAGCAATGAACTCTTATCAGTGGTGCAGGCTGTTATCACAGTTTGCAGCGCTGATAAGATTCTTTTAGCTGGTGTCCCACTGGTAGTTCACAGCAGGACGCGAGCTGCAAGCACAGAGAAAAGTTTTCCGGGGAAAATACTATTGATGACCTATCCTCAGGAAGTCTCTGTTCCGACTTCTGTGTAGTGGCCAGTGCCTGTAATTGCAAGCGCAGCTCTCATTGAAATCAACACAGACTGTGGCTGCAGTTACAAGCGCCGGCCACTTCACAGAAGTCGGCGCAGAGACTTCCACTTTGACCCCTGTTAGTGGGCGCACAAACAGCTGATCGGTCAGGGTCCCAAGCGATAGATTCCAGCCGATCAATTATTAATTACTTATTGTGAGGATAGGTCATCAGTAGTATTCTCCTTGGAAACCCCTTTCTACCGGCCCTGACCACAGATGACAACTTCCTGCCCCGCTGCGCTGACAGCGGGCCGGATGACCAGCAGGGATCCTGAGCCTCAGTTTCCTGATCATCTGCTATTGATCAATCATCAATTAGTTAAAGGGGTTGTCTCGCGAAATCAAGTGGGGTTAAGTACTTCTGTATGGCCATATTAATGCACTTTGTAATATACATCGTGCATTAAATATGAGCCATACAGAAGTTATTCACTTACCTGCTCCGTTGCTAGCGTCCTCGTCTCCATGGTTCTGTCTAATTTCGCTGGCGGCTTGCTTTTTTAGACGCGCTTGCGCAGTCCGGTCTTCTGCTCTGAGCACGAGCCGCTTCAGTGTGCTCACTGCTACAGCTCTTCTGCGCATGCACAGACGAGCTGTATCTTCTCAGGAGCGAGCTGGAGCGGCCATTCTGCTACCATCCTCTGTTAGAGGAAGGTGCAGAAACTTGAGCCGCCCAGCCCAGCAGCCCAGCCGAGAAGCCGCCCAGCAGTGCCTAGAAGCCGCCCAGGTAAGTGATGGGTGACGGACTGACGGGGGTGACGAGTGACGGACTGCCGCTGGGGAGCCGGGGCCTACCGCGCTGGGGAGCCGGGGCCTACCGCGCTGGGGAGCCGGGGCCTACCGCGCTGGGGAGCCGGGGCCTACCGCGCTGGGGAGCCGGGGCCTACCGCGCTGGGGAGCCGGGGCCTACCGCGCTGGGGAGCCGGGGCCTACCGCGCTGGGGAGCCGGGGCCTACCGCGCTGGGGAGCCGGGGCCTACCGCGCTGGGGAGCCGGGGCCTACCGCGCTGGGGAGCCGGGGCCTAGCGCCGGTTACCTGCTGCCTGGCGGTGGGTGACTGTGGCCCAAGAGCGTGTGCCGTGGTCGGCGGCCGCGGTGGGTCCGGTCAGCGGCTGCGGGGCGTCTGGTTGTCAGGGAGACACAGCTGGTAGCGTCTCGGGAGCGCGCACGTCGGGCTACAGCAAGCGATGCGAAAAGAGCCGGCGGCCATCTTGGGGAAACTTTTTATAAGTTGCTGAAACGCTGGAACTGTAAGTAGAAACCGGCTAGAAAAGTCATTTACAGGGGTAATTAGTAATGTATGCTTAATAAGGGGGACTGGGCAAAAAAAAAATTTCACTGCTTCCTCGAGACATCTCCTTTAAGTGACAAAACCCCTTTAATAAATAAAACCAGGCCCTCCGTTAGCCGCTGCTATGCCGGACCTCATTATGCTTTGTGTTTTCCGCAGGGTGTTGGCCAGCTGCCGTCTGAGGGAGGAAAGCAGTTCCCCTTTCGCAGGATTGATATACGGTAATGCATCAGATGCTGCGTAGAGGACACAGAGCTGGAAGGCTCCTCTTATGTCTTATGGAATAGCATTTTTAGCAGTTGCCTGATATTACTCATGTATGTAACAGAGGAGACATGGAAGTTCTGTCATTACAATCCCCTGATATACAGCAGCAGGTTCTACGTATGAGAACTTCTGCTTTAGAAAATAAATATGGCAGCCGCTATACTTTAGAGCCTCACGTGGCGCCTTGTCATTAATAGTTAGGCTCCTCACCCTTCAGAGGTTTGTCCTTTATCAGAAATGCCGTGACTGTTGTACATGGGTTGTACCTGGGTATTGCAACTCTGCTCCATGAGTGAGGCTGAGCTGCAGTACCAGATGCAGCCTATGAACAAGAGTGGTGCTAGATTTGGAGGGAGGGGGGGGGGGGCAGACTTTTTTCCCCCCTATTTTATGGGCCAATCTGTCGGATTATAAAAAATCCCATGCTGGGGATGGATACTAATAACTTGTGTTTCGTTACGTCAGGTTGATTCCTAAGGATCAGTACTTCTGCGGAGTGCTGTATTTCACCGGCAGTGATATATTTAACAAGAACATGCGTGCCCATGCCTTGGAGAAGGGCTTCACCTTGAATGAATACACCCTGCGCCCGCTGGGAGTCACAGGTCAGCCTTATTACTTGGGGTCTGCGAAATATTACGGCTTCTACATGATTCCTAGAAACTAGGAGACTCATCAGCCGGACTGACCGGGAGACTTTATCCTCTGACTAACTGTAGTTGTATATTGGGTGGGGTCAGGCCTTAGAGGCACCCACACACACTACTAAAATTGATGAAAATGGATGATCCCAACCAAAATGATCGTTTGTACTGTCATAGTCTGGAAAGGTGGCAGACAAGCTTGAATTTTCATCCAGTAGTCGGTGAAAGTTTGTGCATGAAAGGTCGATCGTCCATTGAAAAAACGGAGAAAGATCTTTTATCCATCGTCTAGTGTCATTGGACGTGTACGGTCAGTCTGAACAACTCTGATGGCCACTAGGGACTAAAGCGTATATGGCTGCGTCTGCGCAATGAATGATCATTCAATGGTTGTTGGATTAACAGCCTACTTCTGTCTAATGTGTGGGGCCAGCTTATGGCTGTCATATCCTCCTCTCCCACTCAGAATACATTATAGTCACGGACATTAGACATTTCTCAGTGGATCTAGGTAGACTTGACGATAGACTCCCAGCATCTCCTGGGATGAGGGAAAAAGTATCTTGACAACAGTTTGGATGTTTTTATAGCCTTTATTTCCCCAGAGAGAATCGGTGCCGTAGTTATCTGGCAACCGCTTATCTCCCATTAAAATAATGTGCACTTCAGCAAAGCTGAACATACAGCAGATGACCACTTTATTAGAGACCCCCATCTAGTAGCATCTCCTTTGGTCTTCACAATTGCAGCAGTCTGTTTTGGTGTCCATTGACGAGTGTCAGAGGACCCAGAAAACATTCCCCACACCATTACTTCCCCTCTGAACTGTTTTGACAGCTGACAGGAAGGGGTCATCGATTCATGCTGCTTGTGCCAAATTCTGACCACCTATCTGTACGGTGCAACAGAAAACTGAAATCATCTGACTAGGAGATGTTTTCCCACTGCTCAGTGATATGATTTTTGCATCTTTTGCCCTCTGAAGTCTCGTCTTTCTGTTTCTCTAAACCACAATAGTGCTAGAATTGGTCATCTGCTGTTATAGGCCGTTGTGCGTTTGGACACATTAGTTGGAGCACTAGTGTTCGGCTGCAATTTGCTTGACTGTGCAGCACCTGTTCTTCGGAATGATTCCTGACATCCTCCTCTGACCCCTTTCAGTGACGAGTTGTTTCCGTGCACAGCATCCCCTTTCGCTGGATGTCTTTTCACACTACTACATGAGAAAATCCCACACAGTTGGCAGTGAGGCCCCGGCTAGTCTAGCACCGATGACCGGCCTCGCTGGAAGTCACTCTGCTGGATTTTCCCATATAATGTGAATTCACAGAAAGTTGTGAAAGGGACGGGGTCTCTAATAAAGGGGCCATTCAGTGTATATGTATGGGGGGAGTGGTAGTAGCTAAGTGCCGGCTATCCCATGTCTGTGGCCGGCTCTAGAAGATGGAGCACACGCGATAACGTGGCACTGAGATACAAGTTACCCCACCGCAGCGCTTGCCATAAAGCTTTAAGAGTTTGAGTGGCATGTTATCTCACAAGTGTTCGGGTAAAGTTGGCCGTGGTGACAATAACTGAGTAATTGTGGATTTTTTGAGTGGAGTTGCCTAAAGAAGTGAAACTAATTATCTTCCCTTACTCCTTCCATTAGGAATGGCGGGTGAACCTCTCCCAGTAGACAGCGAGAAAGACATCTTTGATTACATCCAGTACAAATACCGTGAACCAAAGGATCGCAGCGAGTGAACGCCGGCAGCCGACCGTCGTCCTCCATCTATACACTACAAGGTTGTGCCGTGACATAAAGACCAGGAACGTCGCCGCCACCTCTACAGATTGTAGTGTGACACACAATGATGTGGGTGCTAGTAGTTAGGTATATGGCATGTAAAGCTGTTACATAAATTGTGTTATTTAATGTGTGTGAGGAGGCTCCCGGAGTGACCATGAAATCCGTAACAATCGCGTCTCCTCAAAAAATCTGTTTTAACCCCGATCATGTGACTTTAGGAGGACTAGAACCTGACACCTCTGTGCTAGTAAATATTCCCCATGAAGGAACAATTCTAGAGTTTATTTTCTTAGGACTTTGTATTTTGCTGTTCTTCAGTTATTCCTCCTGGAAAGCCTGAGTAAAGGGACAACTGGGTGTCAGCATTCAGCTTGTCCATAGGGAGCGCTCCTACACAGTCTGACACCAGAAGCTCTGACTTGGATATTGTCAACGTATGTAGGGACATGCCCCATTGTCATGGCAAGGGGAAACCCTTCTGTTCTAGGTCTTCCTTTATTTCCAGGAGGCATAACAGAGGGACAGAAGGAAGCAAGGTTCTAAGAAATGATGTTTCATAATTATTTTATGGAGAATGTCATGGCGGACACAGGCTGTCATAAAACGGCCCTTTTACACCTTACCGTTATCGTCCAGAATCGTCCAAATTCCCACGGGAACCTGAACTCTAGTCGTCCTGTGTAAACGCACGCAGTAAACCGAACAGGCCGTTCAGAAGTGAGCGACTGCTGACAGGCTGCAGGGGCATCAGGGCTTGATGTTCCTCTCGCTGCCTTGCTTCCAGTTGCAGAAGAAAGAACGATCTGTCCTACGAATGAGTGGAGTATTTCTTTTGTTAGCTGAATGTGTATTTTATGTAGTTTTTTTATTAGTAGTGAAGCTTGTTTGTTTTTTAATTCAATTCTGTAATGTGCGATCAGTGGTGACGGCGATACGAGGTCATTGGAAGAACCTCCCGCTCAAGGAGTTGGCATTGATTAATGTAAGCGTACAAACATGACCGTCCGTGGAAGAAGTCACCAACACGGGGCTGGGAAGCAAAATGGTTTGGATCCTTTATTGTGACTCGTGCTTTATGGTTTGTTTTAATACATCTTATGCAATAAGAGGAGGGAGGTGTGCGACTTTTATTTACTCTGTAGATATAGCAAGAGTGTAATATCTACATGTATGTGGAAGTGATACAATATACAGGTAGATGTACAGTGATGGCGGTTTGCCAGGAGTTCGTCTTGGCCGTATGACAAGATGCTGAGCTCGGGGATATCGATTTTAATTCAGTTCAGTATTTTCATATAAAAAGCTGTAACTGCTGCCAGATAGTCCTGCTTCCTCCACCGCACCTAGAGGACGCCTGTAGGCCTGCACTTTCACAGCCGGCACCTAGACAGTGACTCTATTGTATTTCCTATATGGGTTTGTATGTGCTATAGCTTACGGACAGTATTTGGACACCTCTATCAGTAGAACGGATCGTGTCTTATTAGCATGTTATCTGTCCTAAAGCATGCTGCTGAAGATGCAGGCCCTTGGGGGTGTCATCTGTAGTTTGATGGAATTGCACACTATTGGATATACGGGTTATGTCGCAGCACACAAGCCGTCCGTCACGAAGTACAATGCATTGGACAGTTGAGCAACGGAAGAAAGTTCTATGGAGTGATGAATCCTGCTACTCCATCCTCAAATCAGATGGACGTACCCGGGTGTGGAGGACGCTGGGGAATGCCTTCTGAGCGTGTTGTGCCAACAGGTAAGTACAGCAGAGGTTCTGTTATGGTGTAGGGATGTGTTGCGTGACATTGTCTCGTCCATTGGTTGTAGTGATAAGAACCATCAACACGGAGGTGACCCTGACATTCTAGACAATAATGCGCTGCTGACAATGTGGTAATACTCTGGGAATGGTCGGCCATACTTCCAACAAGACAACGCACCTTGTCAGACATCCAGTACTGTTTTACATTGGTTTGAGGATACGGATGTTCCACGATTGGACCGGCCTACAGAGTCCGAACTGAACCCTACTGATTATCTATGGGACAAACTGGAACATCAGGTCAGAAAATCTGAACAGCGTCCATCATTTGTGAGAGAACCCGCCAGATGTTTGTAGGATGAATGGAGGGAAATACCAGCTAAAATCTCCTCCCATTTCCAGCGACCTCTCAGCTCAGAGGACGGTCGCTGAAGTGGGGACCCTGTTGGTGCCCAGGGGAGCCGAAGCGAAGAGGATGAAAATAGGTGAGTAGACAGGATTAGGCGAGTATTGCACTATCATCCCTCTTCTCCTTGTCCCCTTCCCAACTCACCCTTAGGTTTATCTGTCCACAATGACACCAGGGCTAGCTTTCAAAGCCGCCCCCCCCCCACCCCCACCCCCGGCTGGTAGGCCGTGACGGAGTGAGAGCTCCAGTTTACACGTGAGGAAGGGATGGAACCCTTGAGTGTGTCTCGCTCTTCTCCCGGCCGCGGGTAGGCTCAAATCGAGTCCCTGGCTTCTAGGCCTGTGTAGATTATGACGAAAGCGAGGCTCTGAATGGCACACAGGGATGGGTTGGCACAGTCTTCCCGCTGTGTGGATTACTTTTGCAGCCACCTCTGACCGGGTCAGGCTCAAATTGAGTCCCTGGCTTTTAGGCCGGTTGACGTGCAGGGAGGCGGGTGGAACCCCCCCATGTGTGGCTCCCTATCAGTCCCGCAAATCAAGCTTCTAGGTGTGTTTAGGCTACAATGGAGGTGAGTTTTTTGGTGCATGGGGAGAGGGTAGAACTGCCCCTCTTGCTGAGCAACACCTCCATTCCAGGCCTGACTGAGGCTCAAGGTTTTGCCGGGCATTCAGAGAACCCTAAGAACCGCCTCCCCCAGAAGAGGCTGGCGTCCAGGCCCTGGCTTCTAGGCCTGTCACAGGAGACTTTCTAAGTAAGGTCAGTCTTTAGATAAGACCTTACACATCAGAGCCTACTTACGGCACGTGCATATCGGGTTGGTTACCGCCTTCTGGTCCGATTTACTCGTACCAGAACCAACCAAAAGACAACAGTCCAGTACTTCACCCCTTCCACCAGATCAGGGAGTGGGTAACGGTAGGCTTCCTGTTCCCTTGTCCCCTCATCATCATCTAGTTGATCGCTGGCCTAACCAGGTATTCTCGGACCTAGGGGCCGATTTCTTCATTTCAGAACAGTACACTGAGGTGGACTGTCCGATGAGCCTGGGACCCAGTGGGCAGGTGTCCCTGTACACCGTAACTAGCGTGGGCCACATTACCCTCACTGTCAGTAGGAGTAATAGTGGTACAGCCCACATACGCTTATCATGTAGGCAGAGTTATGGCATGGAGCTGGCCCATTACTCCCTTCCACAGAAATAATCTGGTTACGGTGAGACTCCAGATCTCCCATGACTATACAATAGGGCAAGCACTCATTTATTCCATGACTTCAGTGAAGTTGTTAAGTCACTCGTGGGAACCATACGCTACCTGATTACCCTTTTACAGGAGAAGTAATGGTAGAACAGCGAGTCTGCATATTCCGCATGATTGCTCAATGATGGCTACCGTCATTCACAACTTACCCCCTTCCATAGGAGGAGTAATTGTGCGACTTTCTTTATCTCGCTGTCGCACAGATCCAGGCAATCGTGACAACCATGTGCTACCTCCTTTTCCCCTTTTACAGGAGGAGTAATGGTAGACTTGTGAGTCTCCGTATTCTGCATGATTGCTCAATGGTGGATACCGTCACAACATTACCCCCCATCCCTGACAGGATATGTAATTGTAAGTGATGCGACTCTCTATTGCACAGATCCAGACTATCGTGACAACCATACGCTACCTCATTCCTCCCTCTTACAGGAGGAGTAGTGGTAGGACAGTAAGTCCCAGTAGTCTGCATGAGTACTCAATGATGGATACCACCATTCACTACATCACCCTCTTCCAAAGGAGGAGTAATTGCAAGCAATGCAACGCTCTACCGGTATAGCACAGGTCTGGGCAATCATGACAATCATCCTCTGTATCATTCCCCCCTTTTTACAGGAGGAGTAATGGGAGGATAGTAAGTCCCAGTATTCCATAGAATTGATCACTGTTGTCTACCGTCATTCACCATATTCCAGAGGGTAACAGGAGGCGGTGCGACTCTCTATCACGGTATTGCACAGGTCTAGTCAATCATGACAGCCATCCTCGTTCTCATTGTGCCCTTCTACAGGAGTAGGGGTAGGACGGCGGGTATCAGTCTTCTGCATGGCTACTGAATGACGTTGACTCTTCCACCATATTACCCCTTTCCTTTGGAGGAGTAATAGTACGCAGTGTGACTCTCTACTGCTGCATCGCACGGGGTCAGGCAATCAGGACAACCATCCTCCATCTCTTTACCCCCTTCTCGGGAGGACTGTGGGTCTCTTTGCACAATGATGTCTACATGTAGGAGTGATAGTAAGTTGTCCGACTTGTTATCTCAGTATCACATTACTGAATGAGGTCTATTATAATCCTCCATATTACCTCCTCTAAGGTGTAATAGGCGTGAGACTTGTCAATTCTCATATTATGAGAACTGCTCTCATACACAAACTAATGGTAGGACTGTGAATATCAGGCCCCCAATAACTCATGGGTAACATCTTACACCATGTTCCCCCTCTCATAGGAGGAGAGGATTTAGTCCAGTCTTCATTAGTAACAATGCTCTCTCATTTCCCACCTCTGATGGAGGAGTACTGGTAGGTCGGGGGGCTCGATCTCTGCGTGTCCATGGCTATGAAAGTCATCTACCTTATGCATCCCAGGTATAGGGGGGACTGATGGGAGTTCTAGAACTATCCCTTCCATTGCCCCCCCCCCCCCCATCTAGACAGGCCCCTTTTTTTCTGACTGCGTATATCACTTTGCACTAGATTCTAAGGAATCCAGGCGATGTACCTAATGTGGTACAGTACTACAGGACGTTCTGTTTTCAGCCTAGTCTCTTACACTGGTACCGTTACCTCTGAGGCACCTCCTGGTGTCCTGCCAGTTAATGTTGGACAAGTAAGGTCTGAACCCACTTACTACTCCGCAGACCAACTACCCTAGTTAGCCGACTCCAGCTGCGCTTTCTCATCGAGCCTCTTCATAAAACATTGTATATGATCCATCACTACTAGTAATGTCTAGAGCTAGTTTAATGCTGGGGTACATTCCCCATATTGCTTTCCTCTTCATCCGTAATGCTTGCAGCATGGGGAGTCACTAGGCTCTATACCCTCTGCTATGAGGAGGATTGCGAAAAATTAATAAAAACTATATATATATATATATATATATATATATATATATATATATATATATATATATATATATATATATATATATATATATATATATATATATATATATAAATAAAGGTAGAAATTCCGAGTGGTAATGGTCCAGGTTGTTGGTGAAGCAGAGTCATTCAGCCTTCAAGCAGCCCCATTCGTCCGGTAATCGTTCCAACTAGATGGACGACTCTAGCACCCCCACTAGTAGCATCTAGTTGTTGGACAGTTAACACCCCTCGATAAGCAAGTTATCCCTTATCCCGTGGATAACTTGTGATTCTGGTAAAACCTTTAACTGTTAATATTTTTTTTTATTTTTAGCAAAAAAAATGATTAAAATGTTTTGTTTTTAATTTATGGAAATTCTTGATTTTAATCTTCCCATTATCACCTTATGATGCACAGCAGTCCAACCTCGGGGACCCATCCTGAGAATGAAGGGGCTGCAGCTCTTATTTAGTTTTCCCTGCAAAGTAGTGTCCAGGCCTGCCCCTGTTCAAGTGACTGCAGCTGACCACAACTTCCTGCACAGGGCTGCAGAGGGAAACCATGAAGGAGATGCATCATTATCCTCGTGCTATGCTTTCAATTTATAGAGAGGATGGATATACATCGATATGCCAAAAGTCACGGGACAGGCACTAATAGCATTTAGGACCCCATATAGCCCATTGAAGTATAACAACTTGATGTGGCATAGGTTCCACAAGTGAACGGAAGACGTCTGGATAAAGGGCCACAGCTCTGTGGTATTTGTAGGTGCAGGATCTTGGGTGTGAATGGACCTCTCAAATCACATTCCGTAATAGCTCGAGTGGGCGCATGGCAGCTGAACATACAGGCCACACTGTTAATAGGAACTCTCCAGAGCACTCCTTGAACCAATTCTGAACAACTTGGACCATTATGTGGGGTTGTAAATGGTGATCAAGCAATAAAACATAGACACTGGTCAAGGATGTGTTTAAGGTGGATGAGCGTACCAACCCATACCATAAGAACACATTCCACAACGGTATGGAACCACCACCACCACCAGCCTGCACAGTGCCTTGTAGACAACTGAGGTCCATGGTTTCAGTGCAAATACTTGGTACCGTGACTCATCAGACAACACAATATGTTGCCAGTCCTCTAGGGTCAAGTTAGCAATCGCACAAGCCAGATGAGGCGCTGTGTCCGCTGTCATAGTGTTAACAGAGGCCTCTGGTGGGTCTTCCGCTCCTATATCCCATGGAAGGTAAAGAATGCTGCGCTGACCTGCGGGATGGATGGATCGATGGATAGATCGATAGATAGGGTCTCCTGCACTGAATGTGGATGTGATTTCTGCCAGATTCACTTGTCTATTTGCATGGACCTTTCTAGCCTGCTGCCACAAGTCACAGTCATTAAGCCCCATGGGCAGCCACTATTGGCGGTAAAGCCTTCTATGATGTATTCCCTATACACACGTGACATTGTGGATTGAGGAATTTTAACCGTTCCCATATCTTTGGAAATGGAATGTCCCATCATTCTGGCACCCACCATCTTGCTTCCGCTAACTTACCTCACCTTGCCATGAGCACGTTGGCCAGTCTTCAACCTCACTCACAGGATAACTCCACACAGTTTCACACGGCCAAGAAAATCACAAGCTGTGTGTGCTGAGAGACGCACTAATCTCGCACGAAAATGAACCCCATTCTTTTGAATGGAGTTATCTATATGAGCAATTTTCTTCCCGCATCATGGTGCAGAAACAAATTGTGCCATGTACTATCTTTGGGCGTTCCCATGGAACCGTATCTGAGAATTGCTACTTCCCCGAAGTGATGCAAGGTGTTTTTTTTTGGGGGGGGGGGGGAATAGGGGAGGTGGGGAAAAAAAACCGCATGTTCCCAGGCACAATATTGGGCCGGGTTTCACGGCCTGATATCATGCTCGCCTGCGTGAATTGAGCTTTCAATTGTGGGTGTTCCCAGTCACCTGAGGTAACACCACTTCATGATCAGTTTACATACTACTTTTGGCATATCAGTATATTTATACCTAGTGATTGGGTCCCACCTAAGCTTATACTTTTTCTAACTAAGGCCGCCTGCACACGGGCGGAAATCCCGCCGCGGGATTTCCGCCACTGAAAGTCTGCATAGGAGTGCATTACAATACGCACTCCTATGCAGACGGCTGCGGTTTGGCCGCGCGAAATCTCGCGCGGCAAACAAACCGCGGCATGTCCTATTTTTGTGCGGGGCTCGCACTCACCCCGCCGCCGGCTCCGGTCTGCGCATGCGCCGGCTGCGCGGCAGCCGGCACATGAAAGAGCTGGGGCCGCCAGGCGTGGGAGAGTACGCGCTCGTCCCTGCAGGCTGTCGGGTCCCGCGGCGAGAATTCTCGCTGCCGGATCCGACCCGCTCGTCTGCAGGCGGCCTAAACCAGTCTTTTCAGGTACTAAAAAAAGTGGAGCCATTTTTTTCAACGACCTTTGACCATCTCAAACTGTACATTATGGTCCAAATAAATAAAGAAGATCCGCAGCAGACCAGAGGATGAAGTAAAACAAAGTTCTTTTATTCCAAATCCATAAACGGTACAAGCAGCGACGTTTCGACCGTCTCCGGTCTTTATCAAGCATGCATGTTACCTCTATCCCACCACCTTATATACTAAAATCTAAACATGTCAGCCAATACCAGCAATTCCCAAATCCACTCCCATTAACCAATTAAAAACATTACAATCAGCTGCTGGTGTCAGTCACCTTACCGCAGAGTCTCCCACGTGATGCACTTCAGTCCCATCCAGCCGGAAATGTGGAATTCATAATACAGGCAGATGAGCAAAATAAATATTCCAGCAGCTCCTTAATGAAACATATTGAGTGCTGAGCCGGCACCTCCATGATGACAGCACATCCACAATCACAGTGTAAACTTTCATTGTAGCTGCTCGTCATCAGAGCACATCCTGCTGCATCACGAGCAGGCGCCTCCATAGCAACTCTAGTTACCAGGGACGCTGTGTCTCCTCTCCGTGCAGCACCACGTCATCAGGGAGCGTCCAACCTGTTTCTCCTAGCGATGTGGCATAATAGAAGCCTCAGCTTAACCTGACATGCTGCATCACATGGTATGGATATGGTCCGCCCATCCAAAGCATACACAAACCCTTAACCCTTACTCTGCCTGTGATATATCCCAGAGCATACATGAGACGCTGACAGAGCTCTATCTATGCCTCATGAACAAATAAAGAAATAGCTCTGGACGGATATATGTCTCAAACAAAGCTTCTTTCATAAGAACAGATAGGCATTATAAGTGTCCCTCTTAACAAACAGACACTAATTTAATGTCTGCACTACAGAGTCCTAATGGTTAATTACTCCTGGACCCTATGGAGTATGCTTCCAAATTACCCATAGCCATAGCTCTTCAATCATTACTATGCTCACTGTTATAATAAGACACCTACAGCATATATATGACCAAGACAAATCAATATCACAAAACTTTATTATATTAATACGCATATCAAAATGTATACCACAATCACTATTATTTTAGAAAAAAACAAAAATGGCACGGGAAAACATATGGAGCGAACCAATAGTGCATCCGTGAAGATAACTCTGCGTTCGGAGACCAGACATCCAGCAAGCTGAATAAAAGACAAAAAGAAAAACAGGAATAAATACTGACAAAATTACACAAACGTGTTAAAACAATAATGGCTCATATATGCGGTAAATAACAATATTCTAGATTCAACCCTTTCGGGTGCATAGTATCCAACGTGTGGATCCACATCAATTCCTTGCGTTTTAACAACAAGGATCTATCTCCTCCTCTGCTTAGTTCAGGGACACTATCAATCACCCTAAAACGAAGCTGGTTAACAGCATGTCGACATTCTATAAAATGTCTAGAGACCGGTAAGTCTTTTTGTCTCGTACGTATATTACTCTTGTGCTGTATAATTCGTTTTTTAACCTCCTGTATAGTTTCCCCTACATAAGCAATACCGCAAGGACAAGTCAACAAATAAACGACATAACTGCTGTTACATGTGTATTTTCCCTTTATTGAGAACGCACGACCCGTCAAAGGGTGTCTAAAGGTGTCCCCTCTAACCATATTATTACAACACACACATGATAGGCATGGGAAGTTGCCAAAACGTGTTGGTGCCAACACCCCCTGTCTATTCTTTTTACCCGCATTAATCACAGTGCTGACCAGACTATCCTTTAAATTCTTTCCCCGCCTGTATGCTAACATGGGTTTAGTATCGAACTCCCGTATGTCTCTGCAGCCTCTCTGTACTATCGGCCAATACTTCTTGACAACCGCTGCAATTTTGTGACTCATATCACTGTATGTCGTCACAAAAGGAATTCTCTTATTCTCTACTTTTACCTTGGGCATAAGAAGTTGTTCTCTATCCACATTTCTAATTCTTCTCTTGGCATTATCAAGTATGGGCATCGGGTAGCCCCTAGACCTAAATTTTGAAGACCCATGTTGACATCTCTCCCTTGGAGTCAGGTTTTGAGAGTAAAACGTATAACGAATGACGCAGCCTTTGAAGATCAATTAGAACGGATGTGTTCCAAATTTAGGTCTAGGGGCTACCCGATGCCCATACTTGATAATGCCAAGAGAAGAATTAGAAATGTGGATAGAGAACAACTTCTTATGCCCAAGGTAAAAGTAGAGAATAAGAGAATTCCTTTTGTGACGACATACAGTGATATGAGTCACAAAATTGCAGCGGTTGTCAAGAAGTATTGGCCGATAGTACAGAGAGGCTGCAGAGACATACGGGAGTTCGATACTAAACCCATGTTAGCATACAGGCGGGGAAAGAATTTAAAGGATAGTCTGGTCAGCACTGTGATTAATGCGGGTAAAAAGAATAGACAGGGGGTGTTGGCACCAACACGTTTTGGCAACTTCCCATGCCTATCATGTGTGTGTTGTAATAATATGGTTAGAGGGGACACCTTTAGACACCCTTTGACGGGTCGTGCGTTCTCAATAAAGGGAAAATACACATGTAACAGCAGTTATGTCGTTTATTTGTTGACTTGTCCTTGCGGTATTGCTTATGTAGGGGAAACTATACAGGAGGTTAAAAAACGAATTATACAGCACAAGAGTAATATACGTACGAGACAAAAAGACTTACCGGTCTCTAGACATTTTATAGAATGTCGACATGCTGTTAACCAGCTTCGTTTTAGGGTGATTGATAGTGTCCCTGAACTAAGCAGAGGAGGAGATAGATCCTTGTTGTTAAAACGCAAGGAATTGATGTGGATCCACACGTTGGATACTATGCACCCGAAAGGGTTGAATCTAGAATATTGTTATTTACCGCATATATGAGCCATTATTGTTTTAACACGTTTGTGTAATTTTGTCAGTATTTATTCCTGTTTTTCTTTTTGTCTTTTATTCAGCTTGCTGGATGTCTGGTCTCCGAACGCAGAGTTATCTTCACGGATGCACTATTGGTTCGCTCCATATGTTTTCCCGTGCCATTTTTGTTTTTTTCTAAAATAATAGTGATTGTGGTATACATTTTGATATGCGTATTAATATAATAAAGTTTTGTGATATTGATTTGTCTTGGTCATATATATGCTGTAGGTGTCTTATTATAACAGTGAGCATAGTAATGATTGAAGAGCTATGGCTATGGGTAATTTGGAAGCATACTCCATAGGGTCCAGGAGTAATTAACCATTAGGACTCTGTAGTGCAGACATTAAATTAGTGTCTGTTTGTTAAGAGGGACACTTATAATGCCTATCTGTTCTTATGAAAGAAGCTTTGTTTGAGACATATATCCGTCCAGAGCTATTTCTTTATTTGTTCATGAGGCATAGATAGAGCTCTGTCAGCGTCTCATGTATGCTCTGGGATATATCACAGGCAGAGTAAGGGTTAAGGGTTTGTGTATGCTTTGGATGGGCGGACCATATCCATACCATGTGATGCAGCATGTCAGGTTAAGCTGAGGCTTCTATTATGCCACATCGCTAGGAGAAACAGGTTGGACGCTCCCTGATGACGTGGTGCTGCACGGAGAGGAGACACAGCGTCCCTGGTAACTAGAGTTGCTATGGAGGCGCCTGCTCGTGATGCAGCAGGATGTGCTCTGATGACGAGCAGCTACAATGAAAGTTTACACTGTGATTGTGGATGTGCTGTCATCATGGAGGTGCCGGCTCAGCACTCAATATGTTTCATTAAGGAGCTGCTGGAATATTTATTTTGCTCATCTGCCTGTATTATGAATTCCACATTTCCGGCTGGATGGGACTGAAGTGCATCACGTGGGAGACTCTGCGGTAAGGTGACTGACACCAGCAGCTGATTGTAATGTTTTTAATTGGTTAATGGGAGTGGATTTGGGAATTGCTGGTATTGGCTGACATGTTTAGATTTTAGTATATAAGGTGGTGGGATAGAGGTAACATGCATGCTTGATAAAGACCGGAGACGGTCGAAACGTCGCTGCTTGTACCGTTTATGGATTTGGAATAAAAGAACTTTGTTTTACTTCATCCTCTGGTCTGCTGCGGATCTTCTTTATTTATTTGGACTGCAATATATAAAGGTTGGTTCACCCTTATTGATCGGCTGTGCAGAAGTTCTTCCCCATGATTGGGTACTAAAAGTGGTGCTGCAGGACCTCTTCATCTATATATAAACTGTACATTATGGGACACATTTATCAAAGATGTCTCTTTTCTGGCTGGATGCGCAGCAGAGCCCCGCTACTAGTCACCGCCACAGGATACACAGCTGCAATCTGTAAGTGCATAAGACCGGACACACACCAGAGACAAGACAAGAACTCCTCCATCCAATGTTCGGGTGGCCATCTTTATTACAATATTAAAGTAACTTCATGAGAACACTCTGGACAATGGGGTGTGCACTGCGGCTTCTGAAAACCGGGACCCTCCCCCGCCCTGATGTGAACACACAACTTCCATGGTAAAGTAACTATTTTGGGGGTGTTGGGGTAGTGTAACAAACCTAAAGGCGCCATTGACCCTAAAACCGCTCAAAAACACTGAAGCGCTAGACAGACACTTCCAGGGAGCTAGGCTTGTAAGATGTGACCTTTTAAATCTAGACCGGGCCATACGTAATGTATGTGGGGAAACTAATGACCTAATGCTGCTGGAATACAGACCGGGGGATGGGAAGAGTCAAATATTTGGACTGTATTCCTCTCTGAGTGGGATTTCTGGGCATTTCCACACCTCTGCAGATCCTTAGGAGAAGGATATCGAGGTGGCCACCAGGGAACGGTGTCGTCGGTTCCGGCAGGATATCTCGGCACTGCTTGTACATCTCATGCTCTGTGTGTACGGGATATCACATCTGATTCGTGGGAATCTCTGGAGGGGAGAAGGGTCAGGGCTGGTGGATCTTCATAGACGATCTACTACCAAGGTTTTATGCTTCCAGTTCAAAGCCCAGCCCCACCTTGTGGCCTCCGGAGCTAAAGTTCTTCCCGTTGATCAGAGCAGAGACGGTCAGCTTCACGCCTGGAAAGAAAAAAAGTTACATGGAGAACAACCATCTGTATACGGAAACAACTTCGTTTTAAGGAAATGCTGGGTTCTCATGGGACTGTAAGACATGGAAAGATCAGCTGGACCTATCAAGTAGCTGCCTTCACTTTCACATTACTGTGTTGTGGAGCAAGTTCTGCACTGTCGCTCCGTGCTGCCGTACAGCAGATGACTGACTGGTTAGTGATAGCCAATCTCCGACAGCTGGGATCTGAGAAATATCCGATCCTGGCCGCTTAACGCTTTTGATCACCATAGTCATGATCATGGGGAACTTGATCAGGTTACGAAAAGGGAGCAATGCCCAATTTAGATGGGACGAGTGGTCAGGCAAATGATGCCCGACAGTTCATCACAGCGATGATCGCTCCTATGCTGTTACATAGGAGTATCGCTGGCATAGCTCAAAGCACTGCCGGCATGGAGGCGGGGCAGCTGAGGAGCGTTTTCCCACCTCCATTCACAATTTAGGGGCTCCATCACAATACAGTTTTTGCCAGCTGTGATGGAACTCCAACATAATCAGACGGTGCAGTAAATAAACTCCACATGAACGCTCCCTTAGGCCTCATGTCCACAGGCAAATTCGGATTTTAAATCCGCAGCGTTTTTCCTGCACGCGGATCCGCGCCCCATAGGGATGCATTAGACACCCGCAGGTAGTTAAATACCTGCGGATGTCATTTTTCCCATCAGGCGCGGGTCCCGCTTGCAGGAAAAAATCCGGACATGCTCCATTTAGGTGCGGGTCTCCCGCAAGCTTCTATTGAGGCCTATGGAAGCCGTCCGGATCCGCAGGAGACCTGCGCCTGAATTAAACTCATCTGCTCCGGGCGATACAGGTCTTCCTTTCGGCGCGGCCGGAAACTTCTTTCTTCGGCCCGAGCACATCTGCCGGGCCGAAGAAAGATGATCCGGCCGCGACGGAAGGAAGACACGCACGGACCGCTGCAGATGAGTTTATTCTTATTTTTTAGCATCATGTCCGGGGGGCAGGAGGGACCCGCTACGGATTCTCCATGGAGAATCCGCGGCGGGCCTGATTTTCCCCGTGGACATGAGGCCTTAGGGTGTGCTACGGTGTTCATACGCTGCACCAAGTGTCAGATCCACATTGGACGTTGAGCTGACACCCTATTTCTCAGTGGAAGTCCAGAGATTGAGCCTCAGAGCAGATTTAGCCCCAGTCAACGGGACAGATCCACGTGTGGCCACCCGATGAGGATTCTGTGTCGAGAATTAAACAGGTCAGCTTTTTTTTTGTTCCACAACACTGATACCAATGGCATGGATTTCCACAGCATTCGGTAGAGTGCCAAAATGCTGCGGATTTGAGCACCGAATGCACTGCAAAGTTGCACCGTGAAAATAGGGCCCAAGTGTGGCCATCGTGGCACAGAATAATATATAAAGGAGAGGAATACATGTTTACGTTTATACTTGTAATTTAACTCCTTGCAGACGGACGGTATTTCCGTCCGGCCTGAAAATGAGACAGAAATCGCACCTATTAGTTTAAATGGCTATATGTGCATTAACTTTCCATTCACGTGAAAAAAAACGGGACTGAAACGTGAAGGTATAAAAAAATAAATAAAAAAAATAAGGTGAAAATAGCATTTTTTTCCTACATTCACATTGCAAAAAAAAAATGATAAAAGGACTCTAATGTAAGCAAAACAGCAATGAGAACAATATGCGCCGACATAAAACAAGGTGTCATACAGCCAACGGTGATAAAATTAAGCATGATACCTGTTCTCTGATCAGACCTGTAATGCATCTTACAGCAGATGACATTTAACAAAGCTCCCAGGACCAAAGCCTACATGGAAGGCAGGCAACTGGGCACTTACCAGGCCGCAGGCTCTGTGTGTAGCCTACTCCAATCAGGCTGGCATTGTTGACTTTGGCCTAGAAGGAAGAACAGCGGGATTAGCAGGTAATCTACACACAACCTTAATAAGTGAATACATGATCACGACTGCTGGATGTACCGAGACTCTGCATTAATAGTGGAGTCCACCCAAAACAGACAGCACTCTGCTTACTTTTGGATTTCCTCTGAGGCTCCATAACCACACAGAAAAAAATACATCCATAGATGTATGTGCGAAGTTAGGTCTTGGCTACATGGAGATCATCTACAGCACGACTTTCCAGTTATAAAGCCACCCTATGGTCCTCGACAAACAAAGATGGCCGCACCGCTTCTCGGACTACCTGATGCACATTGTGCATTACAAATACATCATTAGTCTTAGACTGCACCTGCTTTGATTAACCAGTGATGTCCACCTAAGAAGTGCTGGCCGGTAAGAGCAGCATGTATTGTCTCCAAATTCCAGTCCTCAGGACCCCAACAGGTCATGTTTTCAGGACTTCCTCAGTGTTGCACAGGTGATGTCATTATTGTCGGTGCCTCAGACATTCCCACAGGTGGTCTTACTACAGGATATCCTGAAAACATGACCTGTTGGGGGCGCTGAGGACACTGTATTAGACTACCAATGCATGGTATGCACAATGTGCATCAGGTAGCCAGGGAAGCGTTGCAGCCATCTTTGCTTGTCCAGGTCGCTTTAACTATTAAACTCCAGCTGCAGGAGAATCCTGTGAATTGTATGCAGTTGTCACTCAATGGTTAAAACTGTAAAGTCATGCAACAGAAAGCTCCAGCGTTAGAGGCTAACCACACTGCTTTAGGTTGTCTCCATTTTACATATAGACTTTGAGAGTGTGCCCCAGCCTGAGTACGGGTCTCCTGAGCTGAAGTCTGAGCATCATATGAGTGCATGATGCTCGGCGTTCGAGTGAAGAGACCCGTGGTCAGGCCAGGATGCACTTTGGAAGTCCATATGTAAAACGGAATTAATATAAAGCAGTGTGGTTAGCCCTTTGACATCCATGGAGTCCTTGAGATTAGAGGACCACCGATCTCCAGAAGGAAGACCATCCTTAGAGCCCACACGCCTGTTCAGCACAATTCAGAGTAATGCCAATAGGGTTTGGTTGCTCTACAGTTTTAGACATCAGCAGTAATACAAGTTACGACCTCCATGATGTGATCTACTAAAGCAGCTGCCATGCCTTGTGGCATACTCACAGAGAGTGTAGTGTTTGAGTCCAGCTGGTACTTGGCACCAATGCCAAAACGAGTGTTGTTGCTGCCTGCACTCCATGCCAGGCTCACGGAGGTCTCCACATCCTTGTTGACCTTCTGGTAGATGGACCCTCCAAACTCTGTGCCATCGTTCCTAAGCAGAAAGAAGGCAGATGCCCGTCAGGTTGGTACTTGCCAACATTATACGGATATCACGCTTTCAGCCGCTGTACTTACACGTTTGTGTGCAGCTGGAAGTCTCCCGCCGTGTAGCCCAGTGCAAAGTTGTTCTGAGCCAGTCTGGACTTGGCGGTATCAAAAGCCATCTGGTAACCAGCCAACCAGCCTTGGTAGCCCAGGACGCCCCAGCCATATATAGTGGGACCAGCCATGTCAAGATCAACATCAACTCCTAGGTTGGCGTACTCCCTCTTGTAGGAGGTCTTCAGTTTGGCACTCTTCTTCCTGTGAGATGCAGGAAGCATAGAAGTCTATTAGGGTTTCCCAAACTGGCATCTCGGGCAGCAGATTTTTGACTGGTGAGTGCAAAAGCAGATTGGTGGAGGCGGGGAGGCAGAACCAGTTCCCACTGGCGCTCACCACCAATCTGTGGCACGTAAACTGGTAAGTGATCGCACATTTGTTTGCGTGATCGAAAGTTTATTTGCGCACCCGCGATTTAGTGCGATTGCACAAACAAATGCCGATGCAACCAATTTCGTCATGTTCGCTTTATAAGATGCAGCGACTTTTTTGCCCGCTTTGGGAGGAAGAAAACTGCGTCTTATAAAGAGAAAAATACGGTATTTTCTGCCGCCGTCTTTCGACCACCATAACCATTTCTCCATCCATCGGATTGTGTGAGCGCTCCTTTCTTTTAGCTGGACGACCTGTGGTTTCTATCGCTACCATATGAGCACGGGACTTTTTGTGATCGCTTTTTATACAGTGTTTTTCTTCGAAACCGGGTGACCAAAATAATAAATAATGTGTTATTTTGATTGAACTTTCATGGACATGGCGATGCAAGACATGTTATGAAGGCGGGGGGGGGGGGGGGGGGTTGTTTTTTTTGATGTAAAGGAAAATTTTTAAAACTAAATATTTCTTGATTTTTTTAATTAAATTAAAAAGGAAAAACTTCCGCTTTTTAACATTTTTTTTTCTAATTCCTCACAGGTTGCTTTATACCATAGACTGCATGTAAATGCTATTTCTGCTAGCATTGTATTAAGACAATCCACAGGCCCGTCTTAACAGGCAGAATTACATACTAGGGGCTTTCAGATGGCCTCGGCTGCCATGACAACGGCACCTAGCAATCTTTGACAGCGGCATTTAAAGGTTTAACAGCTGCAATTGGCAGATAGGTGTCAGCTGTCGAAAGACAGCACCTGCTGTAAATAAAGCCCACCAGCAGAGGGCGTACATGTATGCCTTTTAGCATCAAGAGGTGAAGTTGGTGTCTGTACGCATTGACTTTGTAGTGTATGGTATTCCCCAATATTTACTTCTCTGAAATATGCCAACATATGGGCACATGGTGGTTTGGCGTCCAGATTATAAAGAGAATACCACGTAGTCTACATCGTCCTGCAGAAGGGAATAAACGTATATCAGCCCGATGAGACGCCAAAAGGCCTGTAAGTGTACAGCAATGCCACTCACCCAGTATTGGGTACAAATGTGGTATCCAGCGCCAGCTTCAAGCCCTTCGCCAACTGTATAAACAGAGAATCTATTAGTCACCCTTTGGCAGCCCCCAAGACTGAGGCATTACATCTGGGCTTGCAGCCTTATCTCACCTTGTCTTCTAAGGCGACCTCAGTCCCTAAAGTGTTGTCCGTGTTCCACTTCTGGGTGAAGGTGAGTCCGGCCTCCTGCATCTTGTACTTGGTTTCCAGACTCCCAGATGCTTTGCCTGTATCAGTGTTTGAGGTCCCGCTGCTTGTGAACTCCTGCAATCATAATCAGAGGACCTAGATATTACATGTGAGGAGGGCGGAGCTGCAGCAGTTGGGGGGCGACGCAGGTGGGGTAGAAAGGGCCGTCCACGCTATCCTACTCAGATGCATGTACGGCCGTATTTACATGGGCGAGACCGATCTCAATCCGAGAAACTCGAACCAACATCGCGCTCGTAAACCTGCGATTGTGATGTGTTCTGCAAGAACAGAAACGCATCGGACCGCTGCAAACTGCGATATTCAAGAGTGCGAAAATGGATGTTGTTTCAATAGTGAAAAATTGCATTGCACATCAGATGGCAGGCAAGTGCAACGCGATGTTTGTCATACCCATAGAAAATAATGGGCGGCATTGCCCAAAAATAGAGCATGCAGCAGTTTTTCTACCCCACAGCATTGCTGTAAGAGAAACTTTGCACATATATATATATATATATATATATATATATATATACACATACATACCCATTTAAAATAATTGGTTCTATTTTTGTGCATCTGGCAACACATCAAATGTGCCCATCTACATCCACCATTAGACAGACAGTGGAGCAGACTGCTTATCCCCAGCATATGGGATGTTACAGATAGGTGCAGTAAGAGCCAAGGTGGGGCGTATCAGGGCTGCCCCAAATTATGGGTACTATAAGCACCCACCATATACTGGGATGTAAGGTGGGCTATTCATTCCCCCCCCCCCAAAGAATACTGTATATGACATTATAGGGTCATTGTGGCTTACCATCTATACCATTCCAGGCAGCAAGGAGGAAAGGAGAAAAGAACATGTTACGGCCATTAAATCGCTCCCACGTGTAGAGAGCTGGGTTGTCACACAGTGATAGGACAGTAGATTATGTGTCATTTTACATAGGACTGCAAGGAAACTTAAAGGGTTTATACCTGATAGACTTATCTGTCCATGAGAGGTGATAAAAGTCTGATGTTGAGGGTCTCCTCGCTGAGACCCCCCAGTGATCCTGAGAACGTCCTCTTCTCGTCACTGCAGGGTTACTTCTGCCACCCAGAGACTGAATGGAGCGCTGGTCGCACACGTGCGGTCGCCACTCCATTCATTTCAATGGAGGTGAAAACAAAGCTCTCGGCCATGTCCATCAGCCCCATTGAAATGAGTGGAGCGGCATCGCGCATGCACAGCCAGTGCTTCATTCAATCTTCTCATCCCTACGGGGGTCCAGTGAGGATGGACGGGAGTAGGGGGGGGGGGGGGGGGGGGGGGCTTTGGTAGGGATTCAAATGGGCGATAAAGGTCTATCTTAGTACAACCGCTTTAATGTATGAAAACCTTAACAAATAATGCTGTCTCAAAGGTAGATGACAAACTCAACTCTGCTACATCTCTACTTATTACAGTCGCTTACCACTCCACTGGAGGATTTAGTTTTGAGATCCAACTTCACTAGCCCAAAGCCTGCAACAACAAGAGAAAGGCGGTCACCATGAAGTCACATTCCAGGCAGTTACTCTAAATATTAGGTTATTTTGGAAATCACCATTGCAACCCAAAAACCCCAATCTCATCCTGCTGGCATCACCTGCCCCGTTTAGGACTGCAGCCTGTATACTGAGCACATGGCTGTTGTACACCGAGGCGGCAGCACTCTCCCACCAGCTTCAGGCTGCGGGTGGCATGGATTGGCATCCTTTCTAAATTACCTACCATATCCTTTGTTGAAAACATCGCGGGCAGATTTGCCCAGGTCTGCGTAGTTTGGAGGTACGGCCATGGCTCTAGTGGGGAGATGGAGAAGAAAGTTTGTAAGTTTACAGATGTTAAAAGGTGTTGTCCAGACTTTCTTCCAAAAAACAGCACCACACTTGTCCTCAGGCTGTGTCTGGTATTGCAGCCCAATTTACAGTGCTTCAATAAAAGCAAACTGCAATACCAGACACAACCTGCAGACAGGTATGGTGCTGTTTTTTGGAAGATAGCGGCCATGTTTTTCTAATCCCAGAAACCTATTTCAAGTTCATACGCTGCTCCAGGCTCCGATCCATTGGTCGGTATATGGTTTATAAATATAATAATGTTACTACATGGCATTAACCCTTACCAATCCAGTGTTGGATCTCACCCGACATTGAGATTTCTCTGCATAGCACCCATGTCAGGTAAGTTCCGACATGTTTCTAACACTATGCAGAACAGAGCTCCGACGTTGGAGCTCTCTTCTGCATAGTGTTGTAAACATATGGAATTATAGGATACCTCTGTATTAGATATAGTGCTCATTACTGGAGGTCACACTAAGTCGCGGTGAAGTGACATCTGCAGTAAGGTGGCCAACGACGGCACTGCGCCGTTATTCTAAAAAAACACTGTAATGGTTAAGTCCCCCGTCCTATAGAGTTCAGTATAACATGACAGAAGGCGAGGTGTGCAGCCAGAGTGCGGACATCTATGAAGGATCACACGCCGGCTTAGCCGCGTGTGTCCGGTCAATGATGGGATGCACGATCCGTTGCAGCGCTGTGGCAGCTCATCCCCTCCTGGCAGCGTGAGGTGCCATCCAGTCTGCTGTAAGCCGCTTATTATTTTCATGAGCTAAGCCCTTTAAAAGATCAGAATACACAAGGAGGCCGCAGAGCGAGGGCTGAAGATGCCGGGGCAAGAGTGGAAATACAGTACTCACCTTCACTGTATCCAAAGAGCGGATGGTCGCCGCTGTTCACACGGCCATCAGTCAGCCGTTCCGTCTTTTCTGACCGCAAGAATATCACAAGTAGAGCTATGCTTGCCATCAAGATGTCAGAAAACAAGACAGCCCCGTTGGAGAATCGCTGATGTCCACTGAGATCTGTTGTAGGACGGATACCTAAATAATGGAGAGTACCCTTACGAGAGGCTCCACCGGTACCATCTGCTGCTAAAGGGGCTATACAGGACTGCACTACTGATGATTGGTCCTCGGGATTGGTCATGGAGAGCTGATTGGTGCACCACAGATCAGCTGATTGAGTAGGCTGCAGCAGTTACGTAGGTCCTCCCGCCTCTTCTCTGGCATGTGACGGCACGGTCATTGGTCACATGGCCTGAGAGCAGCTTAGTGCCGTTCAAGTGAGCCGCCATACCAGGCACAGCCACTAAACAATATACAGTGCTGCGCTTGGTATGGACTAAAGTGACAGCACTACTCATCCAAGTTAACTGACCAATTAACTGACCAGCAAGGATCCAAAGCAGCAGACCCCCGCCGATCAACTATTGTTTCCCGATTTTGGGTAGGTAACTAAAGCTTAAGGCCTCCTTCCCACGAACGGATTTCCGCCGCGTAATTCGCGGCGAAAATCCGCTGCGTTGCACGCAGCTATTAGGTTCTATTGAACCTAATAGCTCCATGCTCACGATGCGTAATTCCACCGCGGAATTACGCACCGCGATTTCTCCCGTCCTCACCCGCAGCATGCTCTATTTTCTGCGGGTGAGGACGGGCTGTACGCACTGACGGCTTCCATTGCAGTCAATGGAAGCCGTCCATTCACGCTATCTCCCGCTGTAACCAGCGGGAGATAGCGTGAAAAAACGCTTTCCCGCCCACCGCCGAGCGTCATATGACGCCAAATGACGCGGTCCGGCCGCGTCACGTGACACGGCTGGTGACGCGAGAGCGGTGGGCGGTGACGAGCGGTGACGAGCGGTGACGCGGCGGTGGTGGGCGGGGAAGCGATTTCACGCTATCTCCCGCAGGTAAGTATAGGGGCTCTGGGGGGCGCCGTGACGGGCTTCACAGCGGAATATTACGCTGCGGAGCCCGTCACGCTCGTGGGAAGGAGGCCTAAAGGGGGTTTTCGGGCAATTAGTATGGATGACCCATCCTCAGCATAGGCCATCAACAGTTGATCAGTTGGGGTCTGCTACTCGAGCGCCTACTGTCAGTGTCACAAAACATGGGGTACAGAGAGGAAGTAGAGCGCTCTGACCCCTGTACAGATGGTCCCCGACTTGCGAACAGTTTCCGTTCCAGGAGCCTGTTCGCAAGTCGAACAAATGTTTGTATGGAGCTGGATCGCGGGTGGATCCCGCTCCATACAACGTAGGGTGCGGCTGTTCTTACAGCGGGCACCCGGCGGCAGCAGTTCCGATGAGCCGTGCCGCTTGTCAGAACTGTTAACACTTTAAATACCGCTCTGACAGCGGTATTTAAAGTGTTAACAGTTCTGACAAGCGGCGCGTTGGAACTGCTGACGCCGGGTGCCCCCTGCTGTAAGAAACAGCCGGCACCCGAGGTTCAGGGGGCCCGTACCGCGTCCCACGATGAGATCCCGGGACGCTGTGCGGTTGCTAGGCAGCCGGGGACCTCCTGAAAGGCCCCAGGGCTGCCTATGCAGAGTGCTCACAAGCGCACGGCTTGATAGGCGCTCTGCATAGACAGCCCTATGGCCTTTTAGAAGGCCCCCGGCTGCCTGGCAACCGCGATCTGACCGGACAGGCTTCTATCAGGCTTGATAGAAGCCTGCCCGGTCCCTGCACAGTATGATGTAATGCCATAGCATTAAATCATACTGTGCAGGACAGATTGTTCGTATCTTGTGAAATTCGTAACTCGAATGTTCGCAAGTCGGGGACTATCTGTATGGTGATCAGTACCATTAAAATCAATGAGAGATGTGCCTGCAATTACCAGCATCGGCCACTAGACAGAAGTGGGGAGTGAGCGGCTTCCGCTCTGAACCCCTCTGTGTGTTGTGGCACTACTACCTGATCACCCAGTGTCCTGAGCGACGCTCCCCAGCCAATCAACTATTGATGACCTATCCTAGGGAAAAGCCAAGTCAGACATTGAAAAGTTTTGCTAGTTTCTTCCTGCATCAATTTCTCAGAGTTTTCAAAACTCTGCTTGCTGTCAGTGAATGCAGACGTTCTTCTTTACATCTAGATGCTGAAAGAAGATGCTCAAAAGACAGTTTTCTGCAACTGTATCCAGTGTAGTGCAAGCTAAACACAGCAGCATCTCAAGGCTCTCCTGGCCTGAGGATTTGCTACAATGTATCAGTGCAGAGGAAAATGTATCAAGTCTCCCAGAGGATTTCTGGACTGGATACAATGTATCACCTGTGACAAGTAGCTGTGCGGATCTTGAAGGGTTAAAGGGGTTGTCCCGCGCCGAAACGGGTTTTTTTTTTTTCAACCCCCCCCCCCCCCCCCCCCCCCCGGTCGGCGCGAGACAACCCCGATGCAGGGACCTAAAGAAAGCTTACCGGAGCGCTTACCTGAATCCCCGCGCTCCGGTGACTTCTATACTTACCGGTGAAGATGGCCGCCGGGGTCTGCTTCCTCCGTGGACCGCAGCTCTTCTGTGCGGTCCATTGCCGATTCCAGCCTCCTGATTGGCTGGAATCGGCACGTGACGGGGCGGAGCTACACGGAGACGGCATTCTGCACGAGCGGCTCCATTGAAGAGAGCAGAAGACCCGGACTGCGCAAGCGCGGCTAATTTGGCCATCGGAGGGCGAAAATTAGTCGGCACCATGGAGACGAGGACGCTAGCAACGGAGCAGGTAAGTAAAAAACTTTTGATAACTTCTGTATGGCTCATAATTAATGCACAATGTATATTACAAAGTGCATTAATATGGCCATACAGAAGTGTATAGACCCACTTGCTGCCGCGGGACAACCCCTTTAACATCTTGACAGTTGTGTAAACTGCATCACAATGAAGCTTCGTTCCATAGTCCCCTTTACGCTACTAAACGGGCGGCTTCACAAAGCTACAGGATTATCTGTAACTGTCGGGTCGCAATAAGCCGGCAGCCGCACGGCGCCCCCATTCACATTCCTGTTTTTATAGGGTACGGCAGTCTAGTCACTCGTATGACTATCGGCCCGTGTAAAACGACCCTCGGCCTCATTATTTTGGACCCGTGGAAGACGAGAGGACTCAGAACGCAAAAACCGCCACATGAGCCTTCTATCGGGATGAGCCAAATACACGCAGCGGTTCCGCCGATGCCGGATCATCAGACGTTTAGTGATGTCACATCTGAGGGTCCTTCTAGACGAGCCGATTCTTGTTTGAGCGAGGAGTGATGCCGCCGCCGGTCGCGCAGCCCGGTTAGACACTGTTTGCTCGTTCGGAAGCGCACTGTTCCGTTTTTCCCATTGGCAGTATAAGTGAACTAACGGTGGTTTCTGCGCCTGCGTAAAACGGACGAACAAGAAGCGACCGGCGTTCGTCATTAGCGTTTAGGCCGGATGATTGGGACTTTTGCTCGTTCTTTCTAAAAGCACCGTAATATTCGTCTAGATCAGGAGCCCCACGAGCGGCCGTGGAGGCGGAGACTCCTCTCAGCTGAGGGTTTGCTGCAGTCGCATCAGGCTACTATCAGGCCAGATAACGCACATCATTAGCGCGGCCGGCGCTCCACTTAATGGCATCTAAGTAGGGTGATACAGCAGAGCCGGCAGTCCTCAGATGCCCGGCGCTGTATCTGCAGCCTCGCACTGGCACATTATCTGCCATTAGACAATAATATCTAAAAGCACGGGTGGCACACGATGGTACCCGTATAATGCCAGCTGTATCCGGCCGAGTCACAGAGAGTTTACCCCATAACCGCAACTCCTTCTATTGGTGGCGATCACTACAGTGGCACCTGCAGGAGCCATACTGCAGCTTCCACGGACCCACAAAGCTCTTGAAGGGGTTGTGTCATGATGGCATCCTCTACTCATATGGCAGACCCATAAAGCTCTTAAAGGGGTGGTGCCATGGTGGCATCCTCTATTCACTTCCAAAACCAATAGGGCTCTTAAAGGGGTGGTGCCACGATGGCATCCTCCACTCATATGCCAGACCCATAGGGTTCTCAAAGAGGTTGTGCCATGATCGCATCCTCTGCTCATATGCCCAACCCTTAAAGCTCTTAAAGGGGTTGTGCTCTGATGGCATTTCCTATTCATACACCAGTGGCCTACATGGACAGAATAGAGAGCAGCTCTGTAAGAGTGGCTGCTGCTGCCCAGAGGCCCCTGTGCCATCCTTGTGATTACAGGACGGGCATTCATGTGGATGGCTGTCCTGCATTACTGTATTTCCCCTGCAGGGAAATGTTTCACTTGCATCTTCCTGGGGATGATCAGGTGTGGGACCACCCCGGACCCCATATTCTGTAATACATTGTTACACACCCTTTAAATCAGCATGATTAGGAAAAAAGAAACACCCTCATCTGTGCTGCCTGTGTGAGTGTCGGTCTCTACTGCAGTTTGGGATTCAGTTCATGGTAGACCAGGATGAACAGTCAGATAAAAAGCAGGATACACACAGAGGATGAAGACTGGGTCTTAAAGGGATTCGGTCACCAGGTTCATCAAGTGTGACTCAGAACTGAGCGCCGAGTCACGAAGGTGGGCCACGCCGGCCACCCAGCCCGCCACAGGCAGAGCGATAGCTCCCTATACACAAGGGGGAAGAGATCAGCGTGGCCCGCCACAGATCAGCGTGGCCTTCTGTTAGTAAATCCTTGCGTTCCCCAAGAGGTAACAATTCCGCAACATCTTTTCTTAAAGCTCTGTGTTGTGCCGTTCCTCTGTTATTGCTCCTGGAAATCGATGAAACAATTGACAACTGGGTGTGACCAGGTGGAGGCGTGTTCTTACACAGCCTAATACTGTCAGCGCTGATGGGATTAACACCCAGTTATTAATTTTTCAAAAATTTCCAGGAAGAACAACAGAGGGAAAGTACAATGTAGTTATGGGAAATGCACCTTCCGTACCATACAGGCTGAAGTGCAGAAGAGGTGGTGGGTTTCCTTGAACTGTCTTGAAGCAATATGACAAGCAGTATCATAAGTTTGCTTCACGTCTTAAGGAGGGCCGTGCACTGTCCCACCCGCTTTATCTTATGCTGCCACGCCAGGGCATGGCACACTGCAGGAGTGGGGAGGGGGCACCCACAGTGACCATTGTGCACTGGGGCCATGCATGAACCTACAGATGTAGCAGTGCTGAACCAGCAATCCCCAGTCACTGGACTCCTCTCGTGTTGAGCTGTTAATCCACAGCGGTGATGGTCACATGACGCGGCGTACCGTCATCTGAGTTTTAGTATGACCTTTATGATGTACGATGCGTGCCAACAGCATGGAGCTCACGTGTCCCGCAGTCCGTGGTTGTCGTGTGAGAGCGACCACAAGGTACGCTAACCCAGGGAGTCCCAAGACAAGGGAACTAAACTGCTGCGACTCCTGGGGAGGTGAAAGTAGAGTGGAGGGGCGCTGCTCTAACAAGGGGGGTTCTATCCTGATTGGGGGGCAATAACTCAAGTGAGGCGGCTACTACAAGCCTCCTCTGTGCTATATACAGTCCTCTTACTGTACAACATACTGTAGACAGTCCGCTCCTCTGAAGGTGACCCCGACACCCTCCTACTATACAGGTCCTTCCCCACATAAGAGGGGGGTGCCAGACTACTTTTCCATTGACCATCCTGTGAGGATAACCCCCTCCCTATATATCCATCACCGTGCTACATAAGGGCACCCACTACTCGGGGGCACGCACCATATCCATCACTGTGCTACCTAAGACCACCCCCTCCCCAATGACGCACACCATATCCATCACTGTACTACACAAGAATACCGCCTCTCCGAGGGCACACACCATGTCCATCACTGTGCTATCTGAGCCCACCCCCTCCCCGAGGGCACACACCATACCCATCACTGTGCTATGAGCCCACCCCCTCCCTGAGGGCACACACCATACCCATCACTGTGCTATCTGAGCCCACCCCCTCCCCAAGGGCACACACCATACCCATCACTGTGCTATCTGAGCCCACCCCCTCCCCGAGGGCACACACCATATCCATCACTGTGCTATCTGAGCCCACCCCCTCCCCAAGGGCACACACCATACCCATCACTGTGCCATCTGAGCCCACCCCCTCCCCGAGGGCACACACCATATCCATCACTGTGCTATCTGAGCCCACCCCCTCCCCAAGGGCACACACCATACCCATCACTGTGCTATCTGAGCCCACCCCCTCCCCGAGGGCACACACCATATCCATCACTGTACTACACAAGAATACCGCCTCTCCGAGGGCACATACCATATCCATCACTGTGCTATCTGAGCCCACCCCCTCCCCGAGGGGGTGAAACCATATCATCACTGTGCTATCTGAGCCCACCCCCTCCCCAAGGGCACACACCATACCCATCACTGTGCTATCTGAGCCCACCCCCTCCCCGAGGGCACACACCATACCCATCACTGTGCTATCTGAGCCCACCCCCTCCCCGAGGGCACACACCATATCCATCACTGTGCTATCTGAGCCCACCCCCTCCCCAAGGGCACACACCATACCCATCACTGTGCTATCTGAGCCCACCCCCTCCCCGAGGGCACACACCATATCCATCACTGTGCTATCTGAGCCCACCCCCTCCCCAAGGGCACACACCATACCCATCACTGTGCTATCTGAGCCCACCCCCTCCCCGAGGGCACACACCATATCCATCACTGTGCTATCTGAGCCCACCCCCTCCCCGAGGGCACACACCATATCCATCACTGTACTACACAAGAATACCGCCTCTCCGAGGGCACATACCATATCCATCACTGTGCTATCTGAGCCCACCCCCTCCCCGAGGGGGTGAAACCATATCATCACTGTGCTATCTGAGCCCACCCCCTCCCCAAGGGCACACACCATACCCATCACTGTGCTATCTGAGCCCACCCCCTCCCCGAGGGCACACACCATACCCATCACTGTGCTATCTGAGCCCACCCCCTCCCCGAGGGCACACACCATATCATCACTGTGCTATCTGAGCCCACCCCCTCCCCAAGGGCACACACCATACCCATCACTGTGCTATCTAAGCCCACCCCCACCCTGAGAACACACACCATATCCATCACTGTGCTATCTAACCCACCCCCTCCCCGAGGGCACACACCATATCCATCACTGTGCTATCTAACCCACCCCCTCCCCGAGGGCACACACCATATCCATCACTGTGCTATCTAACCCACCCCCTCCCCGAGGGCACACACCATATCCATCACTGTGCCATCTAACCCACCCCCTTCCCAAGGGCACACACCATATCCATCACTGTGCCATCTACCCCACCCCCTCCCCGAGGGCACACACCATATCCATCACTGTGCTATCTAACCCACCCCCTCCCCGAGGGCACACACCATATCCATCACTGTGCCATCTAACCCACCCCCTTCCCAAGGGCACACACCATATCCATCACTGTGCCATCTACCCCACCCCCTCCCTGAGGGCACACACCATATCCATCACTGTGCTATCTAAGCCCACCCCCTCCCTGAGGGCACACACGATATCCATCACTGTGCCATCTACCCCACCCCCTCCCTGAGGACACACAGCATATCCATCACTGTGCTATCTAAGCCCATCCCCACCGAGGACACACACCATATCCATCACTGTGCTATCTAAGCCCACCCCCACCCTGAGGACACACACTATCTAAGCCCACCCCTACCCCGAGGGCACACAGCATATCCATCACTGTGCTACCTAAGACCACCCCCTCCCCAATGACGCACATTATATCCATCACTGTACTACACAAGAACACCCCTCTCCGAGGGCACATACCATATCCATCACTGTGCTATCTGAGCCCACTCCCTCCCTGAGGGCACATACCATATCCATCACTGTGCTATCTAAGCCCACCCCCACCCTGAGGGCACACACCATATCCATCACTGTGCTATCTAAGCCCACCCCCACCATGAGAGCACACACCATATCCATCACTGTGCTATCTAAGCCCACCCCCACCCTGAGGGCACACACCATATCCATCACTGTGCTATCTAAGCCCACCCCCACCCTGAGGACACACACCATATCCATCACTGTGCTATCTAACCCCACCCCCACCCTGAGGACACACACCATATCCATCACTGTGCTATCTAACCCACCCCCTCCCCGAGGGCACACACCATATCCATCACTGTGCTATCTAAGCCCACCCCCTCCCCGAGGGCACACACCATATCCATCACTGTGCTATCTGAGCCCACCCCTCCCCGAGGGCACACACCATATCCATCACTGTGCCATCTGAGCCCACCCCTCCCCGAGGGCACACACCATATCCATCACTGTGCCATCTGAGCCCACCCCTCCCCGAGGGCACACACCATATCCATCACTGTGCCATCTGAGCCCACCCCTCCCCGAGGGCACACACCATATCCATCACTGTGCCATCTGAGCCCACCCCTCCCCGAGGGCACACACCATATCCATCACTGTGCCATCTGAGCCCACCCCCTCCCCGAGGGCACACACCATACCCATCACTGTGCTATGAGCCCACCCCCTCCCTGAGGGCACACACCATACCCATCACTGTGCTATCTGAGCCCACCCCCTCCCCAAGGGCACACACCATACCCATCACTGTGCTATCTGAGCCCACCCCCTCCCCGAGGGCACACACCATATCCATCACTGTGCTATCTGAGCCCACCCCCTCCCCAAGGGCACACACCATACCCATCACTGTGCCATCTGAGCCCACCCCCTCCCCGAGGGCACACACCATATCCATCACTGTGCTATCTGAGCCCACCCCCTCCCCAAGGGCACACACCATACCCATCACTGTGCTATCTGAGCCCACCCCCTCCCCGAGGGCACACACCATATCCATCACTGTACTACACAAGAATACCGCCTCTCCGAGGGCACATACCATATCCATCACTGTGCTATCTGAGCCCACCCCCTCCCCGAGGGGGTGAAACCATATCATCACTGTGCTATCTGAGCCCACCCCCTCCCCAAGGGCACACACCATACCCATCACTGTGCTATCTGAGCCCACCCCCTCCCCGAGGGCACACACCATACCCATCACTGTGCTATCTGAGCCCACCCCCTCCCCGAGGGCACACACCATATCCATCACTGTGCTATCTGAGCCCACCCCCTCCCCAAGGGCACACACCATACCCATCACTGTGCTATCTGAGCCCACCCCCTCCCCGAGGGCACACACCATATCCATCACTGTGCTATCTGAGCCCACCCCCTCCCCAAGGGCACACACCATACCCATCACTGTGCTATCTGAGCCCACCCCCTCCCCGAGGGCACACACCATATCCATCACTGTGCTATCTGAGCCCACCCCCTCCCCGAGGGCACACACCATATCCATCACTGTACTACACAAGAATACCGCCTCTCCGAGGGCACATACCATATCCATCACTGTGCTATCTGAGCCCACCCCCTCCCCGAGGGGGTGAAACCATATCATCACTGTGCTATCTGAGCCCACCCCCTCCCCAAGGGCACACACCATACCCATCACTGTGCTATCTGAGCCCACCCCCTCCCCGAGGGCACACACCATACCCATCACTGTGCTATCTGAGCCCACCCCCTCCCCGAGGGCACACACCATATCATCACTGTGCTATCTGAGCCCACCCCCTCCCCAAGGGCACACACCATACCCATCACTGTGCTATCTAAGCCCACCCCCACCCTGAGAACACACACCATATCCATCACTGTGCTATCTAACCCACCCCCTCCCCGAGGGCACACACCATATCCATCACTGTGCTATCTAACCCACCCCCTCCCCGAGGGCACACACCATATCCATCACTGTGCTATCTAACCCACCCCCTCCCCGAGGGCACACACCATATCCATCACTGTGCCATCTAACCCACCCCCTTCCCAAGGGCACACACCATATCCATCACTGTGCCATCTACCCCACCCCCTCCCCGAGGGCACACACCATATCCATCACTGTGCTATCTAACCCACCCCCTCCCCGAGGGCACACACCATATCCATCACTGTGCCATCTAACCCACCCCCTTCCCAAGGGCACACACCATATCCATCACTGTGCCATCTACCCCACCCCCTCCCTGAGGGCACACACCATATCCATCACTGTGCTATCTAAGCCCACCCCCTCCCTGAGGGCACACACGATATCCATCACTGTGCCATCTACCCCACCCCCTCCCTGAGGACACACAGCATATCCATCACTGTGCTATCTAAGCCCATCCCCACCGAGGACACACACCATATCCATCACTGTGCTATCTAAGCCCACCCCCACCCTGAGGACACACACTATCTAAGCCCACCCCTACCCCGAGGGCACACAGCATATCCATCACTGTGCTACCTAAGACCACCCCCTCCCCAATGACGCACATTATATCCATCACTGTACTACACAAGAACACCCCTCTCCGAGGGCACATACCATATCCATCACTGTGCTATCTGAGCCCACTCCCTCCCTGAGGGCACATACCATATCCATCACTGTGCTATCTAAGCCCACCCCCACCCTGAGGGCACACACCATATCCATCACTGTGCTATCTAAGCCCACCCCCACCATGAGAGCACACACCATATCCATCACTGTGCTATCTAAGCCCACCCCCACCCTGAGGGCACACACCATATCCATCACTGTGCTATCTAAGCCCACCCCCACCCTGAGGACACACACCATATCCATCACTGTGCTATCTAACCCCACCCCCACCCTGAGGACACACACCATATCCATCACTGTGCTATCTAACCCACCCCCTCCCCGAGGGCACACACCATATCCATCACTGTGCTATCTAAGCCCACCCCCTCCCCGAGGGCACACACCATATCCATCACTGTGCTATCTGAGCCCACCCCTCCCCGAGGGCACACACCATATCCATCACTGTGCCATCTGAGCCCACCCCTCCCCGAGGGCACACACCATATCCATCACTGTGCCATCTGAGCCCACCCCTCCCCGAGGGCACACACCATATCCATCACTGTGCCATCTGAGCCCACCCCTCCCCGAGGGCACACACCATATCCATCACTGTGCCATCTGAGCCCACCCCTCCCCGAGGGCACACACCATATCCATCACTGTGCCATCTAAGCCCACCCCCTCCCTTGAGGGCACACACCATATCCATCACTTTGCCATCTAAGCCCACCCCCTCCCTTGAGGGCACACACCATATCCATCACTGTGCCATCTAAGCCCACCCCCTCCCTTGAGGGCACACACCATATCCATCACTGTGCTATCTAAGCCCACCCCCACCCTGAGGGCACACACCATATCCATCACTGTGCTATCTAAGCCCACCCCCACCCCGAGGGCACACACCATATCCATCACTGTGCTATCTAAGCCCACCCCCACCCCGAGGGCACACACCATATCCATCACTGTGCTATCTAAGCCCACCCCTTCCCCGAGGGCACACACCATACCCATCACTGTGCTATCTGAGCCCACCCCCTCCCCGAGGGCACACACCATATCCATCACTGTACTTTGTAAGGTCGCCCCCTATATTTCAGTGTAGAATATGACACCATATCACAGTACTATGTAAGTACACAACCTCCCCTATATATACTCACAGGATATAAGACCCCTCACCAACCACATACCGTACACATTGTATATTATGGTTCAGTGGTCGCAAATCCACAATGGCGCAGCAAACATCAATACGACAGATTACAAGGGAAATAGCGGACATAGAAGAGCGCCCTACTGGGCAGAGGCCGCCATCAGACCCCCAACCGTCATCCTCCTCTGCTGATCCGGCCATGTACACAGCACTTACTCCGGACAGGTGGGGCTCGTGTACGGGGCAGTAATCCACTCGCGTGATATCCAGATATATTACACACAGCATACACGGAGGCATTCATTACTGTAAACACACATATATATATATATATATATATATATATATATATATATACATATATATATATCCCTCACTCCCACCACTTGTGCAGTCTGCAGTGCACTACCTATGCATACACCCCATATATATACTTGCATCTCTCCCAGTATCCCCCTCCCCTGTACATAACAAGCTACCCCATAGTACATGCTGAAGGCCCTTCCCCCACACAAATCCCTTTCTGCGCCCCCTGCAGCACGGACGACCCCGAATTCGTCACCTGTCCCCGGCTGAAGGTCTCCTCTGCGTCTCCCTATACCAGGCGCATGCGCGGATATCCCACCGCTACTCCAGGAGCACATGCCACACCCACTCAGCGCTAGAGGGGGGGGGGGGGACACCAGAAGCTGCTGTGATTGGCTCAGTAGGCACTGGAGGATCTAACAGCCTCATCTGCTGATCAGTGAGCACCATAGAGCCGCTTACGGGGGTAGAACGCCTCTGCTTGTTTGTGCGTGAAGTCTCTATGGTGTATGTGATAAACTAGTGTAAAAATGGCGGAAAACGTGCTAGAAGGAACAGAATTGTTGGGGCTCCTGATTAGTATCTGGGGTTTTTTTTATAGTGAAGATTATAGTTCTGCATGACTGTATAATTCATTATGAATGATATAAAAAGGACACCAAAAATAAAAAATGTCCTGATTGTCTTTTGTAATCAAGTTGTTTTTCAAAAATAAAAAGTCTCTACCGCAGCCGGTCACGTCATGGGGTGAAAATGACAGTAGGGTGTTAGGTACTCCCCGAGTGCCCAGTTTCAGCGCTGTATTACCGTTACGTTGGTATGCGCATGCAGCGTGATTCTCCGGACGGCTCTGTGCATGCGCTCTCCCATTCATCTCTCTCTCGGTGCAGGAATAGGTTCCATATATCCCCCCTCTTTGATATCAAGGAATGGTAACATGCAAAAGATATTCTTCAATCATATATGGAGGACATCTCAAAGCATTATATCCAGTGAGCACAGGTGACGTCTCCTCTGACTAGAGTCATTCACTTTCCCTTTCTCTGGCCCAGATCATCATGATGATTTCTCCCGGTCGCAACTTGTCTATGTTCAGCGCCAGCGTTCTCACACGATGTAGAACCTGAGCTCCATCCTAAATGGCGGGGTCTGCGGCTGCCCTGCATTGTGTGAGAATGCCGGCACTGAACAGTGATAAGTTGTGACCGGGAGAAATCATCATGATGATCTGGGCCGGATAAAGGGAAAGTGAACGACTCCAGACAGGGGAGACATCACCTGTGATCACTGGATATAATGCTGTGATATGTCCTCCGTATGTAATTGAAGACCTTTTGAATTTTTTAATCAGACGGGAGGGGATCTCTAGAATCTGCATCGCGCCATAGAGTGAGTGATCTGATCTTTCACCATTTTGGTTTTTAATATCGTATTTTATTTGGTTCTATCGTTATCTTTATTCCTGAGCGCTGTCTTGCTTTCAAATATTCATCTCTTATGGGAGAGCGTGCGCATGCAGCCATCTGAAAAAGAGTCATGCTATATGTGACACAGCGCTGGATCGGGGCACCCAATGACTATGAAACACAGCTCCCCGGACTTCTTGTTCCCTATAATGTAGTTTATAGGGCACCATGGTGATGGCGGGATCCCTTTAATGTCTCTTCGCGTGTTGCAGTCAAATTGAGGTTTTTTGTTTGTTTTTTTTGCTGACATGATTTTTGCAAATATAGCCGATAATCCGTGTGACATCCGTTTTTCATGTATGCAAAAGAAGAAAAAAAAACACAAGGCAGCCCAAGTGATGTCAGTTTTATCACAACCCAGAAGAAACAGGGTGTGCAACCCCCCCGATAGTGAACACAAATGCTAATGTGTGTTCACTGTGGGGTTTTTCTTGTTTTTTTTTTACACATACACTTTGATGGGTGTTTTTGTTCTATGAAGCAACCAGTGTCAGGCAGCTGCTGCCAAGGCAAATAGGATCAAGAGGTCATGGGGCACATGAGGAGAACATTGTTCCTCCTCTTTACAAGTCACTGGTCAGACCACACATAGAATATTGTGTACAGTTTTGGGCACTGGTACCCAAGAAGGACATATCAGAGCTTGAGCGAGTACAAAGGTGGCAACTAAAGTAATAAATGGAACGTGAGGCCTACAATACCCAGAGAGGTTATCAAAATTGGGGTTATTTAGTTTAGAAAAGAAAAAAAAGGCTGAGGGGCAACCTAATACGAGGGGGTGCTGATAAGTCTTTGGCTTTGTGTTCTTTTTTTTGTTTCTATGGTAACGAATGTTACATCGCATCAAAGCCTTATGTGTCTAATATAGGTTTTCAAAACTTTGTGTTTGTAGCTTATGGCAACAGTGATCTCGGCACGCGGGAAAACAAAATGGCGGAGTCTAAGGTGATATTCACCCCAAATGAGAGCAGAGGAGTGATAAAACTCTTGTTTCTGCAAGGAAAGTCCACACAGGATATTCCCGGTGATATATCGCTGACATTGGGGGATCAATGCCCTTCATATCCTACAGTTAACAACTGGGTTACCAAATGTAAAATGGGCCACTTCAGCACCAATGATGAGGAACGTCCTGGACGACCGAGAGAGGTTGTTGTTCCAAAGATCGCCGATGCTGCGCACAACCTCATACTGGAGAATCGGCCAATTTCAGCTAAAGGAATAGCAGGCATCATGGGGATTTCTGGTGAACGTGTTTGTGTCATTATTAGAGATGAGCGAGCACCAAAATGCAGGGGTCCTCATTATTCGAGTTGAGCTTTTCGTAAAACTCGAGAGCTCTATTCGAGTAACGAACCCCATTGACTTCAATGGGAGACTCGAGCATTTTTGTATGGGACTGTTGCCGAGCTTTCCCCCTCCCCTCCCCCGTGTTCACTCTCTCTCTTTCATTCTTTTCTTGTATGACCCTGCAACCAAGGAGCAGTCAACAGAGTGGAGGCACAGTGGTTCTCCTCGCCCAAAGAAGTTCATCCACTAAGGTGATGGCGTCTGTGTTCTGGGATAAGGAGGGGTGCTGCTAGTGGACTACCTTCAAAATGGTTCCACCATCATTGCAAGGTATTACATTGAACTTTTGGACCAATTGAAGGCAGCTCTGAAGGCCAAAAGGCTCTGCAAGCTGTCCAAAGGAATCTTGTTCCTTGCAAGACAATGCCTCCGCTCACACTGCACAAGCGACCACGACAAAACTGGTGGAGCTAGGCTTCCAGCTGGTTGACCACCCACCTTATTCACCAGATTTAGCTCCCTCCGACTATCATCTGTTTCCAAACCTAAAAAAATCCCTCAAGGGTACCAAATTCCACACCATTTCTGATGCCATGGCTGCTACGGATGACTGGTCTGAGGCACAAGCGAAATCCTTCTTTTTGCAAGGCTTACAGAACTTGGAATCCCGATGTAAGAAGTGTGCTGACATCAGTGGAGAGTATGTGGAAGAAATGTAAAGTTTCATCTTCCTGTCTCGTTTCTTATTGGGTAAAGCCAAAGAGTTATCAGCACCCCCTCGTAACTATGTATAAATATATCAGGGGACAATACAAAGCTCTCTCCCATCATCTATTTATACCCAGGACTGTAACAAGGAGGCACCCTCTACATCTTGAGGAAAGAAGGTTTCTATGCCGACATAGAAGGGGGTTCTTTACTGTAAGAGCAGTGAGACTATGGAACTCTCTGCCTGAGGACGTGGTGATGGTGAACTCACTAGGAGAGTACAAGAGGGGCCTGGACGCCTTTCTTGAGCATTACAATATTACGTTATATCACTGATTACTTCAGAAGGTTTGGTGATTCGGGGATTATTGTGATTGCCAGACAACCCCTTTAATACAGCGTTTCAAAGAGATCTAGAGAATTTAAATAGGCTCCAATTGATACTTAAAGGGGTATTTCGGTCACAGACTAACTTCAATATCTAATGTACATCACAATAAGTCATTGTGTAATAGGTTCTCTGTACCCGATACTTTCTTCATTTTCTATGTATGTCCTGTGACCCTCCGCCTGAAATATCTCCACTTCCTCTGACATCTTGTCCACATTTGCTACTTCCTTCCCTGTCCATAGGCTCCAACATCCTGCGAGCAGTGCATGATGGGAGGACAGGAGCGGAAGTACTGCACTGTATTACTCCTCTGCAGATCAGAGTGTCGGAAGCTTTCTGTGGCCAGTGAGAGTGCAGGTAACTTGCAGGACTTGTGAGCTGTGGGCGGAGCTAGAGTGCCAGCCGGTAAACAAGCTCTATGCATGCTGGGAGTTGTAGTTAATAGTCTGTTGCTATGTACTGCAGAAGTGACGCATGGAAACAGTGGCAGGATGGCTGGCTGGCTTTACGGGGTAAAGAAGAGTCCAGAGCGGCAGATAAAAGATTCAAAGTTGCTGCTACTTAGGGCTCATTCCCATGGGCGTATACGTAGAACGCTGTAAGCATCTGGCAGCGTTGTTTCATCGCAGCTCTGCTGGCAGAGATCGCCTGCGGGCTGCGATTAGCACTGCGCATGGGATTCTGATGTCATGGACATGCGGAGTGTGATTTTTTTCTTTTCCTCCAATTCCCCGCCCTGGGCTACATTTTGAAACGCTGCCCCTTCAGGAGCTGCATCGTACGATACACGGAGAGTACGCTGCGAATTATTTCTCCTGTGGATGGATGTCCTCTCGTAGTTCCAATGCAGGTGTGAATGGAAGAATGAAAGTCCATAGACTTTCATTGGCTTCATTCACCATGTGTTACGCACAGGAAATAAGAGTGGGGTAAATGCGGTGACAATACACCCGTGTGAACGAGTCAGTAGCTGGACCTTCAGCATTTTCAGAATTTGGGACTTCCAGCTGGAAGAGTAGGAGAGAGCCCTCTCATTTATAGTCTGGACACAGAACATGTGATTGGATTGCTGCAGGGATTGCATGCTGGGAAATAACGATACAATATAAAGATCAACTTCTTTTTAACTTTCAGGTAAGGCCCAATGCCCACGGGCAGATCAGATTCCGTGCGAGGAATCCTGCCCGCGGCCGGTGAGCCCTGCGTACCTGTATTATTTCGTTGGTGGCATCCACGCGGACCTCTCTACTTTTAGGTTCGTGGTACTGCGCATGGTCCTCACAGCCCGCAATATCAGCTGCGGATGTGCCACGGATCGGACGGCTTCCATTCAATAAACCGCACAAAAATGGAGCACGCTGCGATGTTTTCTGAACCAGAATGTCCGCAAAACAAATCCACATGCTTTAATCCATTTGCGGACGCCCATGTTTCTATATGGGTGGCTTGATTTGTGGATCTCCCTCGCCCTCCCCCCACGCAGTTTCCGCAAATGAAATTTGCCCGTGGACATTGGGCCTTAATGCCTTTTTACACGCAACAATTAATCACTCAAAATTTGTTAAAATGATGGCTTTTGAGCGATAAGCGTTGTGTGTAAATGCTAACATTGCGCACTTTTTATTTGAATGATGATTTTTAGTTGGGTTTAAAAACAATCGTTCAGACCCCACGCTGTGTTCTCCATGGGAGCAGATTACATTGTATTCTGTGTGCAGCCCTTGAGAGAAAACACACCACAGGCTGTTATCTCCACGGGGAGCTAGAGATTACATTGTTTTCTCTTAGCAGCCCATGGCTGAATAATGGAGCTAATTACAAAACTCAGACCTTCTGCTGAGTTCTGCAACAGCTCCCAGAGGCTCATGCAGGCAAATGAAGCTGATAAAGTACTAATGAGCATAAGCACCCATTAGTAATTTATGCAAAATGATCGCTCAAAGCTGTCACTCCTTATCTTTTGAGCGATAATCGGTGTGTAAATGTGCGCCCATTGTGCACTTACCATGCACTTTTCGTCCATCGCTGACTTCAGGTCAACGTGAAATTCATCGTTGTTGATTAGACTGACCACATGCTGGGTTCTCCGCGGGCAGCGCTGATAACAGCTGCTGTCCTGCTAGAGAACAATAGTGAAGTATTTAGGGAACAGACCACCTGCTGGTCTCTAAATACATGCAATGAGGTACTAAAAGGGCTGATTAGCCTATTAGTAGCTATACAAAACGATCCCTTAAAACGGTCACTGTCTGACGAATTTTGAGCGATCATCTGTGTGTGTAAATGTACCTTTAGTCAGGTTTTGTGTTTACTTGGCATCTGTTGAGTCTATGGACCAGATTAGCAACTGCCCCAGAAGTATCTAGTGCGAACAGTCGCTACCCCTCTACCAACCAGCGATGACAAACCAAAAGCAGTGAAATGTAGGTTTCTTATCAGAAAAAAAAAAATACAGAATTGTGATATAATAAAATACATTTATTTCACGGCAGAACATAAAATGCGTCTTTTTTTAACATACCAACCAAAAAAATATTATTTATAATATGAATTGAACCAGTACAAAAGAAAAACAATTAAAAAAAATTAAAACTTCACTCATAAAAAGAGCACAATATGCATTAAAATGGCTTTGTCTTTAGGCTTACGGTATAAAGTCAATTATTTTAATGTACAGTAGGATTTCTTTAAACTAGTAACCTGCAGTACGTATTAGCAGCCTGTAGGTGACACTATACCCGTTTCAAACTGCTGCATAAGCAAAAAAACAATAGCGATCTCTACCATGAGGACGCCAACCATTACCGTAACAGTTCCCGGCATTCCATCTTTATGCTCTGAGCAACCGTTTTGTTTCAATTGAAAGAAGCACAGCTTTATCAGTTACAAAAGGTTTGGCCGTATGCAGCAGAATCGGAAATCCTATATACTGAAAGACTTAAAAGGCACCATGTTCTGATCCTCCATTGCTTCAGTGCAGGCTCAGGATGCCGTTATCTGACAGCCCCCGGATTCCTCTTCTTGTGGTGGCAGCCAGGACCAGTCTAGTGACTGCAGAATAGAGAAACAGTGATTGCGGGACGAATGCATTATATTCCTGTCCAGCCGCTACTCGGACGCCTCTGTCCTGTGCCGGTCACTGCACTGGCTGCCCGTTAAATACAGAATTCAATTCAAACTCGCTACCTTCATCCACAAAGCCCTCCACAGTACAGCGCCACCCTATATCGCCTCCCTCATCTCAATCCATCAACCAGCCCGGGCTCTCCGCTCTGCTAATGAAACCAGACTGAGCGCCCCTTTAATTCGAACTTCTCATTCCCGCCTCCAAGACTTCTCCAGAGCAGCACCGGTCCTCTGGAACGCACTACCAAAGGCTACCCGAGCAATCCAGGACTCGCAGAACTTCAGGCGTGCTCTAAAAACGCACCTCTTCAGGGAGGCATACCGCATTCCCTAAACAAACCTCTCTGTACTCCGCCTGATAACATGCTCCCTGACCTACTGACTGCAATCCCTGCTAGCCATCATAAACCGCTCCTGCAGTCACACCGTTTCTGCCGTCACACGGCTAAATGTCTGACCATTGTCTATGTGTATAGCATCGCTCACTCTCCACCTCGCCATACTGTGCACATCTCCAGCCCCTTTACCCTCTGTATCACCCCATTACTTGGAGTATGTAAGCTCGTTGGAGCAGGACCCTTACCCCTATTGTTTCCATCAACTGATTACTATATGTAACCGTGGTTCTGTAATGTTTGTATTTTGTCTTTCTGTATTCCCCCTGTCTATGTAAGCGCTGCGGAATATGTTGGCGCTATACAAATAAAGATTATTATTATAAAGATTATTATTATTATACAGGGTCACAGATGTGATGACTGCTATGGGGCCCGCCACCAGAACAGGAACAACCCAAATGCCTTAAAAGGGATCATCGAGGAAGTGCCCACCAGGGTACGCCGGGGATGGGAAGGGAAGCACAGCTCCGACCCCTGTGTAGTGTCCGGTGCTTGTAATTGCAAGTGAAATCAATGGGAGCTGAGCTTCTAATTGCAGGCTGTGGTCCCATTGACTTCAATGAGAGTTGTGCTTGCTCATCTGCAATGGTGCGTTCACGCATCATCGATTTGCTGAAAATTTTGTCGTGGATTTTGATGTAAACCTGCAGCAAATTTAACCCCTTCAATTTGAATTCACTTGAAAAGGCAAAATCTGTTGCAGATCTGCAGCAAAATCAGCAAGGTGTGAACATACTAGTTTGTTTGCAGCCGCCACTAGGGGGAGCTTATTGCACACGCTTTTATGAGCGTGCATTTACAGGGTGACAACACTTACCATTAGACTGGCGTCTTGCTCAGTCATTAAACTCTTCATGGAAGTCTCCAGTTGTCCCCACAGACTATGATGCTCAGACAGAAGGTCTTCACTATGGTGACAAAAGATTCACACATGAGGGTCACACATTACCGCATCACTTCCACTATAGAGAGTTCTTCTGGAACAGTCCCAGAATACTTTGCTGGATAACCAGGACCCACTGAAGCCTTTGTGCTATTATATACACATCCTCCACTGTGGATCTTTTGGCCAATTTCTGCAATTCTTTTTTATTTAGTAGACCTTATATATATTTTTTTTACATTCCTGCTTGTGTAGCTGCAAGTTCAGAGCTCAGTTGGTTTTCCCTGTGACGCAGGGTCTCTCTCCACCTCTTCTCTCTCAGTGCTTTAGCCTGCGTGCCTACTTTTCCACTTTTTCGTACTGACATAACTTTCGGTAAGCTTCCCCAGGTATTTTGTCACTCACATTTTTCAGTATTTCAGGCAGAGATTCCTAAAGGGCTTTTCCAGGAAAATACTATTGATGACCTATCCTCAGCACAGGACATCAGTAGTTGATTGGCTGGGGTCCTGAACTGCGGACTGCAGCCAATCAACTACTGATGACTTATCCTGAAGATAGGTTAAATAATTTTTTGGGGCCTGCGATTGTAATGCATATTTTTTTTAACGCTCCCATAGAACACAATGCATGATTCTTGAAGGAGGATGACAAAGAAATAGGACAGCGGTCTCAAGACTATCGGTCTGAGAGGAATGTCTTTCATGTGAATTAACCCATTCGAATGAGCGATTACTTTTCCTGTGCCAGTTCTATGCATCTCAGAATCAGACAGAACTCGCACGGAAAAGAATTGCCCATGTGAATCCACCCTTATACATCCAGTTCCAGACTCTCCATGATATTAACAACTCTTTAAAGGAGTTGTCCGAGTTAAAAGTTGGGAGCAGCTGTTAGAGAAAACTACTTGGACAACCCCTTTATGTATGGGCTTCTTTTCTATGCACAGACTAGGGTTGGTGCTCCAATACGCATACTGATTAACCACGATTGACCACGTACCTCCTCTTTAGGTAATCCTGGTTAAGACTCAGTGGTAGGGGAGGCGGCTGCGGCAGTAGTGGAGCACTTACGGGTCCTCGCACTTTGCTCTAAGCAGAGGATGACAGTAAAATGTCACAAGGTTAGATGAAGCACAAATGAATCCAACATAAGAAGCCATGCTAGAAAGACCCTACAGATATAAACCCCTAATACAGACCGTCTGTTACAGGTAACAGCAATAGCACTATTGCTTACACAGGCAATTCGTAACAGGTCCCACAGCTCCTGCTGTCTCTTCTCTTGCCTCTTCACCACCATTTTCTCATCTTCTCTCATTAGGGTCATGACTTCCTTCAGACGTGGAGCGAGATCCAATGCTTTCCTCTTGCAAGCGACTGTCTTGCTGTAAAGAGCCCAAACTACATAATAAGAACATAAAAAAGACGGAGGGCTACATAATGCATTATAAGGGTGCTATTACATGCAGGGTCTCTCCACTGCAAATTGTAGGCAGAGCTCCAGAGCTGGACTTGTCAGAGACTGAACTGATGAGTCCCGATGATAGTCGTAATGCACAGAGAAGCCAAATACGCACCACCTGATACTGCAGGGCAGGCTCAATCACCCTATACCCTAGTAGCGTTGCAATCCGGCTTTATGCATATGGGATAGCTAAATGTTCAGTGCAGACTAATGTGCAGCCACTCACCTCACCCCAGATTGGGGGAGGGGTGACTGCAGACAACATAGTCCGTACATATGAACCGATATTGAGTATGCCAGCCATAGATAAGTGCACCACATCATACAGGAATACAACCCTTAGTGGCAAAGCAGTAGATTGCCCTGTATGACCCCAGTGCGTCACACTGGCAGGGCATCCTGGACTCCCCAGCATCTATAGCACACTGCGTGCAAAAAAAAAAAAAAAAAAAAAAAAACACTGATAAATGCAGGTGTTAGTTTGCATTTTAACCAAAACACGTAAGCTGACGGGTCGCGGCAAGGCCATCACGCGTCCGTCAGATCCTACGCTATCTCACTAATAGCTAAATTAAAATTACATAGGGGAGAGGAAAAAAAATTATGGTTTGGCGCACTTATCTATGGCTGGCCAATCTGGGTTGAGGCGAGTGGCTGCACATTAGTCTGCACTGAACATTTAGCTCCCTCATATTGCAATCTGGCTTTCGGCATGCTACTAGGGGATATGGTGATTTAGCCTGCCCTGCAGTTTTAGGTGGTGACTATTTGGCTTCTTTTTCTGTGAGTTATGTCTTTGTACATTTTTTCCTCTCACTTCTGTGATTTTTAAGTTAGCCATTAGTGAGATAGCGTAGGTTCTGATGACGTATGGTGGCCTCGCCACGGCCCATCAGCTTATGTGCTTTGGCCAAAATGCAAACAGTATTTTTTTGCATGCAGTGAGCCATAGATGCTGGGGGAGCCCAGAATGCCCTGCCAGTGTGGCGCACTGTGGTGATACAGGGCAATCCATTGCTTTGCCAGTAGGGGTTACATTCCTGTATGGTGTGGTGCACGTATCTAGGGCTGGCATGCTTGGCATCAATTCACATGTGCAGACTATGTTGTCTGCAGTCACCCCTCCCCCCAACTCGGGTTGATGTGAGTGGCTGCACATGAGTCAGCACTGAACATTTAGCTCTCCCATATTGCAATCTGAATTTCTACATACTACTATGGTATATGTTGATTGAGCCTGCCCTGCAGTATCAGGTGATGCATATTATGCAAATTTTGTGATGTGAAAGGTTTTTAAAGGTACTAATAATTAAATAATTTTTATTAATCTTATTTTTACTTTACTCTCGTTTTCTTTATCCCCATAGGGAAGTTAAACTAGTGACAGTCTGACGGCATTTATAATATACTGCAATACTTTAATATTGCAGCATATTGTACATTAAACATCTTGCCAACAATAAGCTGTCAGCAGCAGCAGGCTGTCAGCAGTGTGTAACAGCTAGTAGTCACTGCATATGCAGTAGGCTCAGCTCCATACTGTGACACTAGACATGCACTGTACATGTACGTCCGATGTCGGGAAGGTGTAGCATACACATCACAGACAGTAATGGAATGCTACACTACCCAGTAATAAAGGAAGGAGAGTATCCCAATGCACGGTAATGAAGGGAGGGCAATACTACGCTGCATACCTCAGCTGGTCATATATTAACACCACTCTCTTCTCGAAGCTCTGGATTGCCTGGAGTAGTAGTCGCACCATCTCTTGGCTATCACCGCTCGTCCTCTGATCTGGAACATGAAAAATGTAATGGTAGAATAGAAAGAAATGTGAAGCAGTGCCTGCACTATAGAGAAGTGGTCATAGAGTAAATCGACTTACCCCTCGGTCTTTCTCGCAGCCTTCGGTACAGATCTTTAGCCTGCTCCTCTCTGTTTAACAAAGCAGACATAATCCACATAACGCAGATGTAAGGCATCGGGCTTCAATACCGAAGAGCTGTCAAATCACAGGGGCAGCTGGCAGCAGATATATAACATAGTGGCTCACTTACATATCATCAAGAGTCCCCCGACTTCTCCTGCCCAGAGGATTTCTCTGCAGATCCACGCTGTCTGTCTGCAGGGCCATCATCTTCTCCACCAAGAACTGCACCTCCTGCTCCTGTGCACAGGAGAAGAAATATAGGACACCCATAGGACGTTTGAAGAATGAGTGCTGATCAAGTTGCAAAAAAGTTGATCACGACTCATTCCTGGCAGAAACTCTGCCAGTGTGAAAGCACCTGAGGATGGATAAATGCAATGCACTGTTCATCATAGCAAATAATGCATCACCAAGACCTGCTCCAGCTAAGTGGTATGTAACTCCCTGACCTAGATCACCCCTATTCTTTAGGAGTTACCCCAAAATTGGACTTTTATCACCTATCCACAGCATAGGTGATAAAAGTCTGATTGGTGGGGGTATCAAAGCTGATCCTGAGAACAGGGGCCCCGTGTCCCCTTCTCCTCACTGCACGCCCTACTGTGAGATAAAGACTGACTAGGGCAATGGTCGAAGATGCATGACGAAGCTCCATTAATCTTCCAAGGGACTGCCGGAGAAAGCCAAGTGATTGTACTCGCCTAGTTCCATAAGCCCCACTGAAATGAATGAAGCTGCACCACATGTGTGATCCGGCTCCATTCAATCTTCTCCTTATTGTGCAGTGAAACCACAGCGAGGAGGAGGAGGAGGAGAACATGGCAACCCCGTTCTCAGGATCGGTGGGAGTCTCAGTGGCGAGACCCCCAGAGATCAGACGTATCACCTGTCCTGTGGATAGGTGATAAAAGTCAATTTTGGGAACACCCCTTTAAATAAAGACTTTACTCACTCTACCGCGTTCTTCTACTGCCTGCTCCATTTCTTTCCATGTTGAAAGCAGCTTTTCAGAGGCTAAAAAAAAAATATATGATATTTGAAAATGTACAAGGCTTCTATAGACAGGAAAAATTTTGAAAAGCAGCACATATAATGTTTTAAAAGCCTTGTCCTGTCTACACACGGTAAGTGATGAAATACTGCAGTTTTCACATTGGCCACTAGAAGTCAGCACCACGGATTACAATTCAGACTAGCAGAAGAGTCTTGTTCAGCAGCTCACAGTGAAACTGGACGTTACTTGCCTCGTCATAACTAATTGGGTTACATGGAGTCTGGCAGCTCCTATAAGCTAAACATATGGGCTCATACGAGCTGAAATGCTGAATTAAGGGATGTAAGCAATATACGTACAGTCTTCAGCATTCTTCCCCTGTGCACTGTCAAAGCATTCTCTGCATGCACCCAGAGGACTATGTGTCGGGTGCACAGAATGAGAACCAGGGGGTAAGCACCAGACTTACATCCCCAAATTAAGGTTTTGAGCTCATAGGAGTCCATAAATTTAGCTTATGGGGCTCAGAAGAGCTGATAAACTGTCATATGCGGTGGCCCCCCAAACCTCCACACCATGAGACCAAATGTCCTTCAGCCGAGCGCCCGGAAATGGTTCAGACAGACAGAGGGATGTAATAACACATATATTTCAAATGCAGGAGTCCGGCTATTGTGAAGAACCTTGCTTTTATTCCAATAACTTCGTGCTCATACAGACAAACAGAGTACGCGTTTCGGTTCGCAGAACCTTGCTCACCTCTAACTGACAGACATTGTATGGACTTTTAAAAGGCTTAACATATAATTAGTGAATTAAAAACACATGTAGTTAACCCCTGCATTGATTATCTCAACCTTGTTGTCATGGTCAGTTCCTCCTGCAGGAAATGACACACGTCTATTTGCATATAGAATATATAGTATATAGTAAAAGATATATATTGTAGGACAAAAAATAAATATTTAAATAAACTTGATGGACATTATAAAGAAAGGATCAGAGTTTCAAGGAATTAAAGGCAATTTACTTATTGATCCATATATAAACCACAGACAATTTATGTGGTAGCATATTAATATATGTAAGGATAACATACTTTGAGGAAAGAACAATGTTTGTGGATCATCATATCATGTACCGACTTAACATAACAGGATAAGGTTATTCATTTGGTATGTTGTAAATATTATTACATAAACATATAGAAAAAAATAAAATAAAAAAAAATAAAAAAATTAGAAAAACGCTAGAAAACCGCAAAACGCTAGAAAAACGCAGAAAAACGCAAGAAAAACGCAAATTGCCTTTATTTCCTTGAAACTCTGATCCTTTCTTTATAATGTCCATCAAGTTTATTTAAATATTTATTTTTTGTCCTACAATATATATCTTTTACTATATACTATATATTCTATATGCAAATAGACGTGTGTCGGTTCCTGCAGGAGGAACTGACCATGACAACAAGGTTGAGACAATCAATGCAGGGGTTAACTACATGTGTTTTTAATTCACTAATTATATGTTAAGCCTTTTAAAAGTCCATACAATGTCTGTCAGTTAGAGGTGAGCAAGGTTCTGCGAACCGAAACGCGTACTCTGTTTGTCTGTATGAGCACGAAGTTATTGGAATAAAAGCGAGGTTCTTCACAATAGCCGGACTCCTGCATTTGAAATATATGTGTCTAACTAAAGCCAAAGTAGCCGGATGGCAATGTGAAGGCTTGTGAGTATACCTGCTTATGGGACCAAGACTGCAGCGCAAGAAAGCAAGGTGGGACAGTTTATTTTTTGTTTCATATATTTGGATAAACCGGCTATTCCTACCTTTGCTGAAGTGCCATCAGTTTTTGAAGTTTGGAACTGTCTTCATTTGTCCCGTTGAATATATTTCTGAGTAAGATTAACACTCAGTGCAAGTGCTCAAACCCCTTATCTCTCACCAACATGAATTTAGAAGCAGAACAAAGATTTGCCAAACTAGCTGAACTGTTTGGTTCTACAACGGGCTATGTCCCAATCAACAGTAATGCAGAACAGCTTCTAATTGAGTTGGAGAGAGCAAGAAAAAAAGAAACTAAGATTTGGTGGGATATGAACAGCCTTGATAAGTATATACAGCTTAATATGATACCGAGAGGTTTAAGGCTGAAGAAAGAGCCTACGTTTGAATATTCCATAGAATTCAAAGAGAAATGGTATGATATATTATCAGAATGTTCTATTAAGCTGATGCAATTGATAGTGGAGTATGAGGCTGATAAATTAAAACAACTTGAAAGTGACATTAAGAACATGGAGGAAACAATAATGAAAATGGTGGAATTAGAGGAATGGAATTGTATGAATAAAAAGCTGAAGAATAATATTGCAAAAATGGAAGAAAATATTATGCATATAAAAAAAGGCAAGTTGGAAAGAGATAGAAGGGACTATGAAACAAAAAGCATCTATAACTGGAATGGGAAGCGTATGCATAGAGATGTATTCAGACTAGAGATGAGCGAACACGTTCGGCCCCGCCCCTTTTTCGCCCGAACACCGAACTTTGCGAACACTTCAGTGTTCGGGCGAAAAAGTTCGGGGGCCGCCGTGGCAGCGCGGGGGGGTGCGGCGGGGAGTGGGGGGGAGAGGGAGAGAGAGAGGGCTCCCCCCTGTTCCCCGCTACTGCCGCCCGCGCCGCCGCGCATCTCCCCGCCCCCCGGCGGCACCCGGACCTTTACGCGCGAACACTGCAGTGTTCGGCAAAGCCGGTGTCCGGGTGCGGATGTGTCCGTAACGGACATGTTCGCTCATCTCTAATTCAGACCTATTTTGAAACGCAATAATAGAGACAGAAAAAGGAAATACAACAAAGTTACATTCTCTACAACAGACACAGAGGGACACACTACAGAGAGAGATTCCTCAAGCTGCAGCATGTCAAGCCCCGAGCCCAGTACATCAGGGGTTAACATGAGAAAAAAGTTGCAAAAAAGCGAGATAGCTCTAACAAAGAGGTATCCCAGCAGAAACCGGAGATTGTGAATAAAAACGTCATTGTTCTGACACCTTTTATCATCTCAGAGCAACAAATATGCGTTTTAAATAAAGGTCTGAATTTCTCCCCTGAAAACGATTTCTCTTTGTTTGAAACATTGCTGGATGTCAATAAATTTATCAGGTCATTGACTGTAAAAAGGCATTTTTTTGATAAGACACAGGAAATTGATACAGATCTACAGAGTAATTTTAACAGTTATCATTCTACTAACGAATTCAATGACTGCACCTTTAAGGAAATTGTGGCCATTAAAGACCTGATGGAACTGGAAAAAGAAAGCAGGAGTGAACCAAGTGTTGTGGATAATTTAAACAAGATTGACTTTCACATACCGAATCCAGGTTTCTACCCTCTGAATACAAGAACTAAATATATGGATGAATTCCAATGGGCAATAGAAAAAGAACTAACCAAGATTAAGGAAGTCAGCGCGTTGAATAAAAGGAAAAAAGATAACCTTACTGTAAAGGAGAGAATTGGATTAAAACATCTTATGGAGAATAGAAATGTGATAATACGTAAATCAGACAAGGGAGGTAATGTAGTGCTGTTAGATTCTGACCTGTATGCAACACTTGTCAAGAAGATCCTATGTAACACAGATATTTATAGACAAATTAATAGGAATCCATTACAGGATTGTCTGAATGAACTTGACAAGTTGCTGCATATAGGAAAAGAACTAGGTATTTTGGATGATAAAGAAATCTCGTATCTGCTCCCTACAAACCCAACCATGGCTATATTTCATGGTCTCCCTAAGATCCACAAGGGGGTATTCCCACCCCCGTTACGGCCGATAGTTGCAGGGATCGGTTCACCCAGTGAACGTTTAAGTTCGTGGGTGGACCGATCCCTGCAACCGTTAGTATGTAGAACTCCAGGTTTTCTTAAAGATAGTAAACATGTAATACAGAAACTACAACATTTGAAATGGAATGATAATTTCCTTTGGATTTTGTGTGATGTCAAGGATCTCTATTCTAGCATACCACACCATGCGGCTTTGGAGGCAGTTCGTTTTCATTTACAGAATTTCTGCAACTATAGTAATGAACTAAAGGAATTTATTCTTTTATCTACTGAATTTTTGTTAAAACACAATTTTTTTTCATTTGATCAAGAATTTTTTTTACAGATCTCTGGAGCCCCGATGGGCTCCAAATTCTCTTCGGCGATAGCCAACCTTTTTATGAGTTGGTGGGAAGATTGTTTTATATTCAGTCATGATAACCCTTTTGCTGGCCGCATGGTGTGGTATGCTAGGTATATTGATGACATAATAATAATTTGGGATGAAGGTGCGATACAAGGCGAATGTCATGAACAAGTTAATCAGTTTGGTAGATATATTAATAACAACTCTGTTAATCTGCAATTCACTGTAACATATAATAAGGAAGAGGTGCCGTTTTTGGATTTAACCCTAAGAGGAAATTGCAATACAGGTATTGGAACTAAACTGTACAGAAAGGAAACAGCAGGTAACACTATATTGCATGCAAGTAGTGGCCATCCCAAACATACCATAAAGGCTATCCCTATGGGAGAATTTATCCGTGCAAAAAGATCTTGTTCGGACAGTTCTACATTCAATATAGCAAAAACAGAGATTAACAATAGATTACATCAAAGAGGGTATAGGCAGACTTTATTGAATAAAACTTGCACAAAAATGGAGACACGAAAAAGAGAAGAATTACTTACAGATAGATCTAGTGATAAAAGAAAAAAGAAAAATAAAGGATTCGTTTTTTCCACAGCTTACAGTAGAGATTTTTATAATATTAGAAAAATTTTCTTCAAATTTTTACCTGTACTCAGACAGGATGATGTAACTGATGAAATATTAAGTGAAGGGGTTAAGTTTGTCGCAAAAAAGAACAAAAATTTAGGGGACTTACTAGCTCCAAGCAATTTTTCTTCTAATATAGAAAAACCGCATTGGCTGAAATATAAAGGTTTCTACAGGTGCGGCAATTCAAGATGCACTGTCTGTTATTTAGCTGTCAAGAAGGAAAGCTTTTTTGACAGTAATCACATAAAAGAGTACAAAATATGGAGTTATATTAATTGCAGTACTACTAATGTGGTTTACATAATCCGCTGCAATGAATGCAATGTAGACTATATAGGATGCACCACACGAAAATTAAAAACTCGGATTAGTGAACATATCCGCAATATTAAAAAAGGTAATATGAGCAGCTCAGGTGCAGCTAAACATTTTTGTGAAAAACATGCAGGGATGATAGACAATTTTTCATTCTTTGGGATAGAAAAGGTAACAAATAAAAAGAAAGGTGCGGTTAGTCCAGAAAAAGTATTCAAAAGGGAAGCCTTTTGGATCCTAAATTTAAATACCAGATACCCAAAAGGGATGAATTATAGAACAGATCTTATGTACATATATTAGTTCCAACAAAAGCAGTAATAATCTCTTGTTTTTTCTTTTTTTTTTTGCGTTTCTTGCGTTTTTTAGCGTTTTGCGTTTTTCTTGCGTTTTGCGTTTTTCTAGCGTCTAGCGTTTTTCTAGCGTTTTTCTAGCGTTTTTCTAGCGTTTTTCTAGCGTTTTTCTAGCGTTTTTCTAATTTTTTTTTTTTTTTTATTTTATTTTTTTCTATATGTTTATGTAATAATATTTACAACATACCAAATGAATAACCTTATCCTGTTATGTTAAGTCGGTACATGATATGATGATCCATAAACATTGTTCTTTCCTCAAAGTATGTTATCCTTACATATATTAATATGCTACCACATAAATTGTCTGTGGTTTATATATGGATCAATAAGTAAATTGCCTTTATTTCCTTGAAACTCTGATCCTTTCTTTATAATGTCCATCAAGTTTATTTAAATATTTATTTTTTGTCCTACAATATATATCTTTTACTATATATTCTATATGCAAATAGACGTGTGTCGGTTCCTGCAGGAGGAACTGACCATGACAACAAGGTTGAGATAATCAATGCAGGGGTTAACTACATGTGTTTTTAATTCACTAATTATATGTTAAGCCTTTTAAAAGTCCATACAATGTCTGTCAGTTAGAGGTGAGCAAGGTTCTGCGAACCGAAACGCGTACTCTGTTTGTCTGTATGAGCACGAAGTTATTGGAATAAAAGCAAGGTTCTTCACAATAGCCGGACTCCTGCATTTGAAATATATGTGTCTAACTAAAGCCAAAGTAGCCGGATGGCAATGTGAAGGCTTGTGAGTATACCTGCTTATGGGACCAAGACTGCAGCGCAAGAAAGCAAGGTGGGACAGTTTATTTTTTGTTTCATATATTTGGATGTAATAACAGTTGGAGCTGCTCGTGCTTGTCGGACAATCAGACATTCCTCTCTACTGGTGATCTGTAGGGTGCGTCCTGAGCCCGGTCACGTTGTGTGCCCTCACCCATCCACTGGTCCAACACCTCCTAACATCCTAACAGTCTGGTCAGAACGGCCCGGTGGGGGACAATTCATCGATACGACCATCCAGCTTCTCACACCCCAATAATACGCCCCTCAGACTCTGGTAACGGGGTGAAATCTCTTCTCTGCGTCGTAGAGACGTCTAGTGGTCAACAAGCTCTACACAAGCAGAAGAAGAGGTCACTACACACAAGGAGCCTCCGAGAGCCTCTTATAGGCCAAGGATAGAGCCACGTTTAGGACCTCAGGTGACAAGATGGTTCACCTAATCACCACAATTCTCATCATTTACGTATCTGCCTGAGATGGAACTGCAGGACGAGACTTGCAGCAAAACGACAACTTCTTCTAGGGGTGGGATTTGTCCTGGACAAAGAGTGCCCATGTAAGGTGCTGTGTCTGGTATGAAGTGAAGTGGGTGCAGCGCTCATTGGAGCGCTGTGGCCACTTCCATCAGCTGATCAGTGCGAGTCCCAGGTGGAAGACCCCCAACCGATCTGATGACCTTTAAGCTGGCCAAACACATTGGATAAAAGGTTAGCCTATCTACTGATGTCAGGGCAATTGGCTGACAATCCTATGTATAGGGGGGCAGCCCGACAATTCCTCAACATTTAACTATTCAAACATTTGTGGTGCCATCAGCCTAAATGATAATCACAGACTGCGTGTTCACATGCTGAAAAGACTACAATATCGCAGTCTGTCCAAATATTTGCCTGTATTAGATGAAAAGATATTCGTCACTCTTTATAAATATTTGCTATCCTTATAACGGATGTTTACTCCATATTTTATAGCAACATCCAATTTCTTCTATCACTCGCTTGCAGTACCGCTTCTGACCACAGCAGATGTTACATGCTCTTCATAGACACTAAAAGCAACAGCGCCCCCAGACCCAATATAACCGGCCTCCAAATGTTTTACAGTAACATGCTATTTAGAGATGGCAGACTTAGAAAAACACATAGTACCCCCTTTCACCCCACAATTATTACAGGGATTGGTCCTCAGACGGGAGAACTTACTGATTCCAAACTCCATCTGTTCGCTGTATTTTTCGAGGTCGATCTGGATGCTACTTCTGAAGAAATCCAGCTTGGCCTTTAGCTGCTCACACTCCGAAGTCATCAGGTTCTTCTTCTTGGAGAGTTCCGTGTTGTACCGCAGCAGGTTCACCCTAAAATACACAACGCCACATTACAGAGAACCAATAAAAAGCATGGGCTTGTGTGGCTATAGTTCATTTTCTTTAACCCCTTAAGGATACGGCCATTTCCCCCTCCAGTAATTTCCATTGGTACCATTTTTGGAGTACATATGACATTGTGATCGCTTTTATGGACGCAGCAATACCAAATATATACTTTTTAATTCTTTTATTATAAATATAGCAAAAGTTCCTTTTTTTTTAAAACTTATTACCCTGATCCCCTCCATACAAACCCCGAAACTTCATGATGTAAATGTATGTCCTGGAGGGTTAAAGGGGTTTTCCAGTGAAATACTATTGATGACCTTTTATCAGGATAGGTCATCAATAGTTGATCGGCTGGAGGCTGTCGCTCGGGACCCCGACCGATCAGCTGAGCGGGCGCATGCTCTCAGCGCCACAATAACACAGAGGTCGGAGCGGAAGCCCCCACGCAGACCTCTGTGCAGTGGCCGGCGCTTGATGAGAGCCATGCCCATTTCCAAAGCACGGGCCACTATATGGGAGGTCGGCGTGGAGATGTCCGCTCCAAATACATAGAGGTGAAAGCGGAAGCTTCTGCGCCAACCTTCGTATAGTAGCCGGCGCTTGTAACTACAGGCACGGCTCCCATTGATTTCAATGAGAGCCGTGCCTGCAGTTACAAGCACTGGCCACTACAGGAAGGTCAGCGCAGAGGCTTCTACTCCGACCTCTATGTTATTATGGTGCTGACAACATGTGCCGGCTTGACTGATCAGTCAGGGTCCCGAGCGACAGACCCTAGCCGATGAACTATTGATGACCTATCCTGAGGATAGGTCATGAAGAGTATTTCCATGGAAAACCCCTTTAAGGGGTTAATCAGACCTCTCCTAGTCCATGTAGTCTGATAAATGGCCGCTTGTTTGCAGCACAGAACTGCAATTTAGCAGGAAAATTCACAACACCAAGAGGCCTGATAATCCGGCATCACTCACATAGTTGCACGCTGTCCCATCTGCAGACGGGCGCAATCCTCTCTTAATGTCCGTATTGTCTGCCATATCTGTCCCCACACCCTACGGAGATGGACGTACGTCAACGGATGCTTGGGCTCCTGCACTGCAAAGACGGAACGAGACAAACAAGATCAGACGTTACATCTATGGCACAGAAACATCCCCAAAGGGGAAAGTCTACCCAAAACTGAACTCCCGACAATCTATAGAGAGGGTTGGTGGAAGCCGCACAGCAGAAGTCAATGTAATAGAGACTACCACCACTTCTCTTCCATTGGAAGAGTACAGATCCTGAAATCATGGGTGCCCTATCACGGGGCACTATACAACGCTGAGCCACAATATAGCCGTCTGCATGAGGCCCATCTCCGGCAGTATCATTGCTCCAAATGAAGAATCGGGTGCAAAATAATACTTACACACATAGGCAACACCTTCAGGGTGGGGACGAAGCGAAATCTGGGGTTCATACACGGTTTTCCGGTTATCAAAGAGAAATATAAGGTCACTTTCTCCCTGACGGCCATCGTTTATCTGAGAGAAGAAACAAAATAATGTCATAAACTGAAGCTGACTGATCTACCGGTAAGCACAAGCCTGCGCTTTATATACATCAGTCAGCTGGTAGAATATGAAAACCAGGGGGAAAATGTATTTAGACCGGCATTTCAAACGACAATCTTAGTATTATTTCCCAAAGCGCACAATGCGCCTAATTTAGGAACAGGCGCAACTTGTCACCTCCGTGCGCCTACACAAAAATATACGGCAGGTCTAACCTGACATATACACACTGGTATAGTTTATGCTAGTTTCTGGCCTAATTTATACATAAATGTGTTGGTCCAGGGTGGCCACACTCCCTCGAATAAGGTGAAGAAAGTGGTAGACGGCGGCACAGACCGCCAAAAGGCGCAAATATTTTGCACAAGTGTGCCTTGCGCAAAATTTTGAGACCATTTTTAATGCCAGAAGCTGACACAAAATGTTTCATAAGTGTTCCTCCGCCATATAATTATGTAAGATCCTCTAAATCATCAAAACTGTTCTGACTAGGGATGAGCGAGTATACTCACTAAGGCACATTACTCGAGCGAGTAGTGCCTTAGCCGAGTATTTCCCCGCTCGTCTCTAAAGATTCGGGGGCCGGCGCGGGTGATAGGTGAGTTGCGGGGGGGGGAGAGAGGGAGAGAGAGAGATCTCCCCTCTGTTCCTCTCCGCTCTCCCCTGCCGCGCCCCGAATCTTTAGAGACGAGCGGGGAGATACTCGGCTAAGGCACTACTCGCTCGAGTAATGTGCCTTAGCGAGTATACTCGCTCATCTCTAGTTCTGACCCTTCATGGTATGGACTCAAGCCCAAGCCACAGTCTTCCATTGTTCCATGGTCCAGTACGGACGCTCATGTGCGTATTTCAGTAGGCAGGGGTCAATATAGTGGCCAACCTGTGACTCCACAGTCCATTACACAACAAGCTGTGATGTCCTGTGTGATCTGACAGCTCTATCATCGCCAGCAGGAGCTCTTCTGTGGGATCAGACCAGACTGACAAGCCTTCCCCACACACACATGAATGAGCCTTGGGTGCCAATAACCTTGTTGCTGGTTTATTGCCTGTCCTTACTTGCACCAATATTAGTAGGTACTAACCACTGGATACCAGGAACACCCCACAAGACCTGCTGTTTTAGAGATCCTCTGACCCAGTTGTCCCGACATTACAATTTGGTCTTGGTCACTGCCTTTTTTCCCTGCATCCAAGACCTTAACTTTTAAAACTGTGTGTTCATTTGTTTCCTCATATATCCCATCCCTGTTGTGATATATCCCATCGCCATTGTGATAAGATAATGATTATTATTCATATCGCCTGTCAGTGAATTTTATGGCTGATAAAAAGCTCAACGTGTCTCCATGGTAACAGACTACATATAATCCCTGTGTAGTCTGATCCTGCAGTCATATTCCCCTTCTATCCATCCTCTTTCTTTCCTCCCACCATACATTCGGTAGGTTATCAAGCAGTAGGGGAGGTGAGCTGGAGACGGCTGTGACTGCAGGATCAGACTACAAAACGGGTATTTTTGGTATAACTTACTGTAAAATCTCTTTCTCGTCACGTTCATTGGGGGACACAGCCAGACCATGGCAGTGGCTATATCCCCATGGTCTGGCTGTGTCCCCCAATGATACGGATGAGAATTACATATAGCCAAGATGAGAATATTTCCGCCCAAAGCGATACATTTTTAACATTACCCAAGGTTTCTGCATTGATGCGTCCATAGTGACGTTACGTCATCCAGCCACAGCATCACTATGGAGGAAACATCCCTGCATCCTGCTAGCACATAAGGTGTCCAGGACAGCAATTGAGTGTATGTTCTCACCATGTTGTCAGACACGTATTGGATTAGAGGCTGGTGGGGATTTAAGGCCAAGCCAGAAGCTTGTAGCAACTCCTGATCTTCTTCTGGTATCTCTGTGTCTTGCTGCAGGCGGCTCTTCAGAGACTGCAGGTTCTCTCCTTCCGTCACAGGATAGGTGTGCACGCGGCCGGACACCATGTTCAGCACCGACAGCAGCTGCCAATAAATATACGAACAGAGAGGATGACATAGATCTGTAATACACTATAGCGGGGTGAATTGGCCATGCTGAAGGTTTTCAAAACACCCAATAAATGACATCGGAGGAATCAGTTTGGGATTTATTCCATCACAGACTTTTAGGATTGATGATCCAACTGCTGGCATCTGATTCAGACCTAGGACTATTTTGCTGTGGAAACCTACCTTGAGGTTAAGAATGTCATCCAATGCCTGAAAGCAGCCAATTTCTGGATTTTGTGGATCTGTGCCCCTTTGTCTCGGGTGCCACATTAGCATGCGCTGTAGCCAGCGCTCTAATTTACTAGCCAAGATGCTGGAAGAAAAAAAAAAAAAATCAGTTGTTAGAGTTTAGACCCCTATAAAGACACTTACTGTAGTATTAAACAGTCATCAGCTTTTCATATATGAAATACAGCCTAGAAACATTTCCAGTAGTCAATACAGATTACACTTGGAAGAGGAGGAGGTGGTGGTGGTGGTCGTCATCTAGCCTGGTTTTGGGGCGGTTGTTATACAATTGTCTCACTGCTGATGCATTAGTCTGGGTCAGTTGACCACACTGCTGTCCCCCTGCCATGTTTGAGGAGGAGTTGCCCGCTGCCTTGGGGGGTCACACTGGACTCTGACCTCTCCTTTACCCCCCATATCCAATCTCTGGCCCAAACATGCCACCTGCACCTCAGAAATATTGCTAAAATCCAGTCGTTCCTCACCACGAACATGTTGAAGACACTCGTGGTCGCCCTCATCCACTCCCGACTCGACTACTGCAACTCGCTAGTCATTGGCCTTCCCCGCACTAGACTCGCTCCACTCCAATCCATACTAAATGCGGCAGCTAGGCTCATTTTTCTACCCAGCTGTTACTCAGACGCTTCTGCACTATGCCAGTCACTGTATTGGCTGCCCATTCACTGCAGAACTGAATTTAAACTCCTCACCCACAAAGCTCTCCATGGCGCCGCGCCACTGTACATCACCTCCCTCCTGTCCGTACACCACCCAGCCCGCTCACTCCGATTCGCTAATACACTCAGACTAAACACCCCTCTAAAACGAACCTCACATGCTCGCCTACAGGACTTCACCAGAGGATGAGTGCTGCTCTGGTGCTCTACCCCAAGGCACCCTGGCAATTCCCGATGCACGAAATTTCAGACGTGTCTTAAAAACGCACCTCTTCAGGGAAGTATACGAAATCCCCTGACCTAGTTTCCCGCCCCTCCCTATGGCTCCCCACACCTTTCACCCTGCCTATTACATATGACCTCTACCCCTGCACCTCCTTACCACTCCACCCTGTTTGCTTTCTAATAACTGATTTCCACATGAAATTCCCTATCGCCTGTGTTCCCCATGCTTCACTCCCCCCCCCTGAACCTCCTGTACCACCCCCACCCCATTTGTTTCAAACTGATTGTCCCCCACATTGTAATTGTTGTATTGTTTTGCATTTATCCCATGCCTAAAAGTGCTGCGGAATAAGTTGGCGCTATACAAATAAAGATTTATTATTAAAGTTCCTCATTGACTAGCCTCTCATTAAACATTCCTGACTTCCGCAGTGTGATGCTGGTTATAGCAAAAACTATGTGCGTCTAATCCAGTGTTCCTTGTTTATTTCTAGAACTATGTTCCAGGCTAGCTTGTTCTTGTAATTGTACTTTTGTTCCAGTGGTTACATCTAGTATTGTCGTTGCTTCCTAGCCTCGTGGTTTTTTTTTTGTCTGTGCCTTACTTGTTTGTATCGGCTTGGTCTTGCTTCTTAGTTCAGTTTTGCTTTGTTTAGCTTTCTTGTCATTGGCTGTTGTTTTCTGTCGTTTGTCAGGGATAGTGTTTCAGATGGGGTTTCCATTAGGGATAGCTAAGGATTACCCAGGGACAGCGGTGTCTGATGTTAGGATCAGTATAGGGGATAGATTAGGAAAAAATCTTAGGGAGAGTTAGTGTTTGGGATTAGCTACTGCCAGGTGCGATTTAAAAAAAAATATCTGCTCAATTATCTGACTACCATCATCACTATTCAATGAGCAGCACCATTCTGTTCCTGTCATCTATTGGCAAATCCCTAGTCTTGCATTTATGTTTCCCATGTTTGCTCTTGCGCCTGTCCAGTGGTTACAAATTTCAACTCTATGGTAAGCTGGGGTATTCGAGTACTAGAAAATATAGTTAGTACCAGGAAGCGCAATTGCTATAGGTGAAGTCAAGTTCTGCTGTCTAGTGTTCAGCTGGCATCACTACACAAGAGTCCCCTCCCTCTACTTGTCATATGCAGCTTTTAAGCCAATTGCAATCTATACAGATCTCTTCACTGGACTTCCTTAAAGTGAATATCCATATTGTATATTTGTGGCGGTCACATTTTGTCTGCTACAGAACTCCAAATGCCCTTTAGAAACCTAATACAAAATGATACATTTTTGTCTCTCTGCAGCCGCCACTAGGGGGAGCTTACTGCATACACCAAATACATTGAACTTAGTAAGTGGTAAGCTTAGAAATGGTAAGCTTCAGGCCTCTTTCACATGAGTGACAGACATCGACGCGAGAAAAATCGCTGCGATTTCTGTGCAATATCTACGCGTTTTCTCGTGGCGATAGCACGATTTTGTTGTGCTCTTTTGCCGGGATTTTAAAGATATATGCCCTAGCTGCGTTTAAAAATACGATACATTACCTAACAGGCGCTGTCCCGCTCTGCTGCGCTTCTCCTACCGAAGCTCAACCACACTTGTTTGCAGTCTTCAGCAAAACAGCATCAAACAAAACATCGCTAATGTTGGGGAACCCATAGGAAAGCATCGGCTTCTCATACATGCCGTTTGTAGCGCTGTCGCATCGCTGGGAAAGTCGCGCAATTTTGTAGCCCGTGTGAAAGCGGACTAACATACCGTGTTTCCCCGAAAATAAGACATTATATTAATTTTTGTTCAAAAAGGTTTAACTTTTTTACATGTTTAGCTGCCTGGACACTATTTAAATTGACTTTTTAAATTAACTGTTAGCAGGGCTTAATTTTGGAGGAGGGCTTATATTTCAAGCATCCTCAAAAAGCCTGAAAAATCATTTTGCAACCTCAAAAATTCTGGAAAATCATGCTGTGTCTTATTTTCAGGGTATGTCTTATTTTCAGGGAACCAGGGTAGTAGCAGATAGTTTAAAGGAGTACGCTCTCCTTAGAAACCTATAGCAAATCCACCAAACATGCCACAAATGTCTGAGGTGGGACCAACATCTATCTCTAGAACAAGTAACCCCCGAATCCCAAAGTCTTGACCAGATGAAGCAGCGGCAGAGATGAGTAAATACATTCTTACCCACTGAGGTGATTCGGAGAGGGCAGGACACTGGAGAAGTTTACGGCTCCTGAGGGGTATTCATACACCACGATGTGCTCGTTGCTCTTCTCACGGACCTTATTGTGCCTGCCAAAACATATGATAGGTGAGAAGTCATAAGGTTAGAAGAGGTAAGCACTCGGTAAAGCAGTATATAACCAAGTCTCACCACTGCACGGGCTGCCAGTTCGGAAGAAAAGGACGAAATCCGGTTATACACTCAAAGGCCAGCGTGCCAAAACTCCAGTAGTCTACAGTCACCGTGTACTTCTGCTGCTCCAGTAACTCCGGGGCCTGAGACATGTAAAGAGAATAGATGGGAAGGAAGGGAGGGAAGCTACAGGGCAAAGCTAAAATGGATAAAGGGTTTGAGGTACTAGTGGATAGTAAATGAGCCTTAACCTGTTTAGGACCAGCCACTGTAAATTTACGGCAGCTGGTCCTGGGCTTAGAGAACCGCTGATTCTAATCTAATCGTAAAATTACCGCGGTGCTTTAAGGGGGGGAGGGGGGTCATGTGACCTCCTGGGATTCCCTGCTACTGCAGAGCTGGAGGGTCAGACTAGACTCTGGCAGCTCTGCAGGTGACTAATGTCACCACAGGGGTTGCTTTCCCCTGTAACTAGGGCTCCTATGGACGCCCCAGCTACAGTGGGAAAGTGTCAAATAAAGGAAAAAAAAAAAAAGAATGTCCCCCAGAGGTCTTATATGACGTCATGGGGGACACAGATAGTAAAACACACAATACCATACATCAGTAAGACAAAATAACAGAATAAAACAACAATACGTACAAAAGAAAGAGAATAACACAAAGCAGACGCCAACAAAAACCGTCGCCGTATGCGCCCTGTAAACCAAAACCATACATACTATATATCAAAATGTCTGAAACAAATAGAGGAACCCATTCCCATACTTTATTTTAGTGAAAATATAAAAATAATTTTAAAAAAACCTCTAAATGTTTAAAAAAAAATCATTTTTTTTAGCATTTTAACCCCAATAAAACTGAAAAAAAGTCAGTGAAAAAGATATTAAAAAATATAGTCCTATATGTCACGGAAAAAAAACGCAGCAAAAATAATTTTGGTAGCTAAAGGAAAAAAAAATGGAGCAGTAAAACCACCGCATGGATAAAATCCCTAAAAAGTGTCTGGTCCTTAAGGTACAAAACAGCTTGGTCCTTAAGGGGTTAAGCAACCAATGCCAGGCAGCTTCTGCCAAGGTAAGTAAGATCATGGGATTCATCAAAAGGCCCTTAGTTACGCGCAGGCCAGACCATACTTTGAGGATTTTATTATCCTTCTTTATAGGGATAATTGTGAGGGGTGCAGGGGCGATGCATGACACCCTGTATACAGTTTTTCTGTGGCGTTCATTTAAAGTGGTTGAGCTAGGATTTAAAGTTAGGGGATAACATTGTGTTTGGTGGGAGTTTGACCGTGGGACCTCCACTGATCCCAAGTACAGGGCTCCGCTGCATCCTGAGATGAAGGCAGTGACTATCACACAAGCACACCACCGCTACATTAATTTCAACAGGGCTGTCGGGGATGCCGAGCTCAAGCCCTCAGCTATTTCTGGCGGTCCTATTAAAATGAATGGAACGGTGATGCATGATATGTGACCGGCACCCTCTGTTATCGCTGGCGGTCCTAATGAAATGAACGAAGCAGCGGTGTACATGTGCGACCGTGGCAGCTCTCACTGCAGGACTCGCCAAAAACTCGTTGTTAGGATCGGTAGGAGTTGTAGTAGTCGGACCTCCACCAAACTGAAAGCTATCCTGTGGAGAACTTACAACGGTGGCATGACTGATTTATGTATGAACTGGTTTCATCAATACGGACTATGTAACTGTATACTCTAAGGACTCACCAGATACTGCAAGGTGCCCACAAATGAGGTGCACAGGCTGCCCTGATCCAGCTCCTTGGCATATCCCAGATCAATTATCTTATGGATGAACTGAGGAAAAAAAGGGAATAAATAAGTATTAAATATATTACACAGACTCTTCAGCCACAAATTAGTCAGTTTACATTGAACCTGCCCCCTCCTTACAGCAGCATAAACTAGCTTTTGGTGCCGCTAGGGGAGGTGACGGGGAGCCGGGCGATGTACTTTTTACAGTATACTACAAGTTTGATGATACACAGATAGGCTGTTAGATGAACTGAAGTAGCCTGAAAAGTTAGTGTCAATTTAGTGTAAAAATCAGGAGATTCCATCAGATCTCCGCTACTATGATTAACCTTAGATCTCCAAATAAGAGGGACACCGAAGTAGTTCTTTATCCACCCACTGGTCACACCTGAACAATTTTTTTCCTTCATCATCTACTTTTTACTGGAACCCTTTTAATAATCCACATGACTCTTTGATTGCTTTCTACTCTGCTTTTTTTGTGAACAGAGCTATACAAAATTAGCTATTTTTGCCATGTTTTTCCTCAGGATGTGCACTGTGCGGGGTAAGTAATGCAATAACTTTTTTCTGTGGAGGTCTTGGAGGTCCGATGGCTTACAAAGGCATCCCCCCTTCCCCCCGGTCACCCTTTTATATGCAGTTGTTGAATTGACCACGGCACGTAGAGGGTTAATTAGCGAGGATCGGAGGTTTCTCTGGGACCCCCACTAATCAAGAGAACATGAGTTCTGTGTCACCTGAATGACTTGTGCATGCCCACTGCCAATGCACTTATCTATACCGGACAGAGCCCAGTGCTGTACATGACCCCTCATCAGAAAGACCCTTATCCCCCATCCTATGGACAGGTGATAAGGTTATATCTGGGGACAACCCATTTAAAAAAAAGGGATGTATCGTTTCAAAATAAACATTTTTTTAATGGATGGGCATGCCTTAAAATAAAAAAAAAATGTAAATAAAAAAAAAGCATACTCACCAGACTTTGGTCCCCTGAGGCACCACTAACCGGCTCTCATTGCTCCATCCCTGTCCTCCAACGCAGGAAGACAGGTGACCACTGGAGCCAATTAGAGGCCGCAGAAAACTCCTGGCATCATGGTGGCCAAAATGAGAGCGCTGATGCCAGGAGATCGGAAGATGACTCTGTAGCCTCTGATTGGCTACAGCGGTCACTTGACCTCTGGCGCCGGCGGATGGCGACAGAGCAAGAAGTAATTTAGCGGGGCCCCCGAGGACCGAGGGCAGGTGGGCATGTATTATTTTTACTTAAATATATGCCCAGCCATTAAAATTGTTTATATTAAAACACAACAACCTCTTTACCAGCATCCATTAGAACCAATGGACTGTCCATACAATGCTCAGATGTACTGTGTCCTTCACCATCTAGGTCACACGTGTCAAAGACAAGGCCAGCGGGCCACTGACCTCCTCCCCAGCACATGTATGTGCCGACCTGTACGCAACACAGATACCAGGGTGGTGAGAAGCTAGCCATCATAGACTGTTTTGCAGCCGCCGGACCTGCAGGCTAAGTGAGTGTAACGCCTTTAGGGATGCGGCCCGGCCCTGAGGTTAATAGGGGGGTTACTATTAATATTGGGCATACTATGCGGGTCAATAATTACTACTGGAGGTCCAATATATGGAAGACTATTACTACTGCGGCGACTATGGGGATCACTATTAGGGCTTGTTCACATAGGCGCATTTTGCTCATGCATATACGCAGCATGTTTTTTGGCCGCTCCAGCATGTTTTCGTGTACACTAATATACTAAGTATTTGTGCATGCAAAAAAGAACATAAACGGACCCATTGAAATGGCGCACAAACATGCAGAGACTGCGCAGGCTTCCTGCATATGTACTGCGTATTTCCATGGCCTATTCACTGCAATGGCCTGTTGCAATCCATAATATGCACAGTAATAGGTCATGCCACATATAGATATGCCACGTACTACGCAAATCCGCTCGTGTGAACAAGCCCTTACTATACAGTCGTACAATTATAAATCGGCCCTTTGAAGGCAGATGTGGCCCTGAATGTAAATGAGTGACAGCCCTGATCTAGGTGGAGCAAAGATATGTGGCCAACCGTCCCCTCCATATACAGTAATGAAGCCTCTATATTCCATATCACGCATCTCTTGTTCAGTTAGGACTCCTCTTACCCGATGCTCTTCCTGCTGTAAGACAATGTTCTCCGGTTTGAGGTCTCGGTGAATGATTCGATTCTCATGGAGATAACGAAGAGCAGAGGCTGAAGGGAAAAGGTATCACAGATGGAAGCTTAATGACATCTACACAGTGAAATACATAACGCACATGTAATATACAGCACATGGCGGCCAATATGGGGGGGTCACTCACAGATGTCCGACAGCAGGCTCAGGATGGGACCTTCCTTAACTCCACAGCAGTTTTCATAGTGGTTTAGGTGCTGCATGGAGAAGAAGACGACATCCGTTATGGACCCAGGCGGATGTACAGTCATGTCTTACATGCAAAAATGCATGTCTTATATGCAGCATGCTCCATTTTTCTGCGGATACCACAGAAGCCGTCCGATCCGCAGGACACAGGCAGCTGACACCCCAGACGTGCCGCAGATTAGCAGGAGATTTTTTTTTTTTAAATGAACCGCGCTTGCAGAAGAAAAAAAGATCCGTCCAGGATGGAGAAGACCTGCACTGCATCCAGACAGGTATGAGAATGTCCATGGCTGCGGGCAGGTTAGGATCCTGCTGTGGGCTCCCATGAGCGGAATCCGACCCACCTATAGAGTGAGATTAGGGTGTGGTCAAGGGGCAAGACAGAACCTGGATGGGTCCTGACTCCTGTCCCAGCAGCAGATGCGGCAATACCAGAGACACAGGTTTCTGTCTTGGCAAGCAGGAAGCAGCACATACAACATCCGTATCCTGACACCATGTGGGCAGCAGCATCAGGCTGACAGATGGAGACAAACCCGTTCAGACTTGTATGCAGCCTATAGGCGCTGTGGTCTATGGAGTATGAAGGTTGAATTGAGACGTTGGGGAGAAGGCGACGGCAAAGTTGCACCGCGAGACGTTGGGGAGAAGGCGACGGCAAAGTTGCACCGCGAGACGTTGGGGAGAAGGCGACGGCAAAGTTGCACCGCGAGACGTTGGGGAGAAGGCGACGGCAAAGTTGCACCGCGAGACGTTGGGGAGAAGGCGACGGCAAAGTTGCACCGCGAGACGTTGGGGAGAAGGCGACGGCAAAGTTGCACCGCGAGACGTTGGGGAGAAGGCGACGGCAAAGTTGCACCGCGAGACGTTGGGGAGAAGGCGACGGCAAAGTTGCACCGCGAGACGTTGGGGAGAAGGCGACGGCAAAGTTGCACCGCGAGACGTTGGGGAGAAGGCGACGGCAAAGTTGGACCGCGAGACGTTGGGGAGAAGGCGACGGCAAAGTTGGACCGCGAGACGTTGGGGAGAAGGCGACGGCAAAGTTGGACCGCGAGACGTTGGGGAGAAGGCGACGGCAAAGTTGGACCGCGAGACGTTGGGGAGAAGGCGATGGCAAAGTTGGACCGCAAGACGTTGGGGAGAAGGCGACGGCAAAGTTGGACCGCAAGACGTTGGGGAGAAGGCGACGGCAAAGTTGGACCGCGAGACGTTGGGGAGAAGGCGACGGCAAAGTTGGACCGAGAGACGTTGAGAAGAAGGCGACAGCAAAGTTGGACCGAGAGACGTTGAGAAGAAGGCGACAGCAAAGTTGGACCGAGAGACGTTGGGAAGAAGGCGACGGCAAAGTTGAAGCGCAAGACGTTGGAAGAAGGCGACAGCAGAATTGGACTCCGAGACGTTGGAAGAATATGGAGGACGCCGGGAATACCAATACGGAGGCAAAAAAAACAAAACAAAACAGAAAAACTAGGTGATGCTGCATTAAAAAAAAAAAAAAAAAAAAAAAGGCCATGAAAAATAGGACCATGTAAATAAATACATAGATTTACATTATGCAAAACATGGGCCAAATATGAGGTTATAATCTGCTCTTCTGAAAATGGCCTTCATGTATGTCAGCCTTGGCAGAATTGCTGCTTGGAAAATCTGAAGCCTTTCCGTGCATTAACAATCCACAGACACCAACGTGTTCTCTATAGTTACTGGAGTGGCTTTTGGCCTCTTCATTGAAGTCTGTACCAAAAAAACGCAAATATTCTGCATCAATTCTGCTTCTGAAGTGGCATGCTGGGGATTTAAGTTACGCACCGCAAGTCAGTTTCTGCACCACTTTACGATTTAGTGTGTTTTTTCCCGCAATGTGCGGAAAGGATTTTAAAAATCATCCACATTGCCGATACTGTAGATTTGGCATAGAGACTCCGCCTTGTTCGAACATAGAATTAAAGTTACTTCCAGTTTGTCGCGTTTTAGGAATATCAGATGGGCATACGTGTTTATTGCACATCGCAACATTTCAACCATACAGCCCTATGGAGCAACTTTCCCCACAGCATGTGAGTACCCCAGGGATGACTGCGCATAGCCAGGTGCCTATTAGGACGCGCCATCATGTGAGCACCGCAGCAGTCATGGATATGCCATAAGCTATGATACAGTCCTGACAGACAGTAGAGCGGTACATTACACACCTTCCGCAGATCTCCTCCCAAGCAGAACTCCATCGCCAGCAGAGGAAGATCATTGGGTGCCAACTTCTGCAGCCCCTCCGGTACCTCTCGGGCCGACACCACGTTCTTGTGGTTTAGTCTGCAACAGAAATACAACGTGGCATCAAACCACCGACTCCACATACCTGCCATCAGGTAAAAACGTCTGTAATCAGTCTCTTTTTTCCAAGTGTTTCTGTTTCTTGGGCCGGTTTCACATTTGCGCTAGAATCTCCGGTTGGAGGTTCCATCGCAGATCTGGCACAAAAGCCGGGCAGCTGGGCGGAAAGCGAACGGACTCCATTATAGTCAATGGAGTCCGGCCAACGCTGTTCCGTTCCATCCTAAGATGGAGCCATTCGGCCGTGGGGATTCCCCCTTCCTGCTCCCAGGACGAAGCAGGAAAGGGGAATCCCCAGTGCCCACTTACTTCTTCATGATCTGAATTTCCAGGCACCATCTCTCTCGATTTTTGGGGCTCAGCTCCTGTCGGCACTGTTTAATTGCTACTTCCTCTCCCGAGTCCTAAGGAGACATAAGAGACGGAGATCATCCTGCGTCACCCAGCTTACCAGTTTTCAGTAATATAGGGGGCACCTATGGGGACTAACTGCTCCTCACCTTGTTGAGCCAGCGAAGGACGTATCCAAAGCCTCCGGTGCCTAGCCGCTCCTTCATCTCCCAGGGTCCGCAGCTTTGCGTATGCGTTGGAGGCGGCCAGCTGGTCCGGCACGCGGGGACATCCTACAGCCATGAAGTATAGGGAATAGTATTATTACACCAAGAACAGGTAATCCAGATTCAAGGGTTCCCCTTCCTCCGTCTCACAGGCTCTCACTAAACCATAATGTCCTCCCTGTATCCACTACTGCTCATGAGGCCCTTTCATGTGGGTCAGATTCTACGATTCAGCGGGAACCATCTGCGCCCGACAGATCAGCAGGCCAATTTCACATGGCCGAGCGCCCGATATCGCGTTTGTCAACGTGCTAGGTCCCCGCGAAAGCAAGACATTTTTGTGTCAAAACCGCCTCCCATCACTTTGGCGGACGATTGGCAAATGTTTCCAATGGTTTTCAATGGGAAACCTCAGAGGCAGTGCAATGTCTTTTCCGGGGGAACGCCCAAAGATAAGACATGCCGGGATTTTTTTCCCCGCACCGTGATGCAGGAAAAACAAACAAAAAATTAAAGTTAAATCACTCATATATATGACCCGTTCAACAGAATGGGCTTCATATTCGTGCGTCTCGCAATGCACAAATCTCACGCTATTTTCTCAGCCGTAGGAAATCGTCCTTTGATACGAGTTGTGAAAGACCCACTTTAAGCCACGCCCTCCACTCCAGAGAACCGCTATTGGTTAAAGGGCCCCTTGGGAATAAACAGATCAAGGGCCCCCGTAAAGCCAGTGGGTATATTCACGTGTGTTTCGCTTTTTCATGGACCTATGATCTATGTAATAAAAAAACCTTAAATTAAGTTGCAGCCTCTCCGGTCCGGGTGCGATTCTCCAGCGCATTAACAACAAAAGAAGATACAAGCGCAGTCGCACGGGGATCTGTTTTTTTTCGCGTACCTAATGACTTCAATGGGAGTTTTAAACAACCTCAGTTCGGCTACTTCCCCCCCCCCCCCCCCCTCACACACGTGGAAAACACGACAGTGATGTTCAATCCCAAAACTTAACCGTACGCACACAGCAAAATTACTCAGACTTCCAACAACCAAAATCCCATTTCCCAGTAAATAAAGTACGCAAAAAGAACGGAAATTATGGGTGAAAATTGCAAAAACGTTTGAAAATCACAAGTGACCTGTACAGGAAAAAACAACACACAAGTTGTTTTTTTTTTTTTTAGAAATTACAATCATATGGGCAGTATAGTACAGCGTGTACAGTCAGTACAGGGTATATAGTCGGTACAGCAGTGTATAGAGTCCATGCAGGGTATACAGTCGGTACAGCAGTGTATAGAGTCCATGCAGGGTATACAGTCGGTACAGCAGTGTATAGAGTCTATGCAGGGTATACAGTCGGTACAGCAGTGTATAGAGTCTATGCAGGGTATACAGTCGGTACAGCAGTGTATAGAGTCTATGCAGGGTATACAGTCGGTACAGCAGTGTATAGAGTCTATACAGGGTATACAGTCGGTACAGCAGTGTATAGAGTCCATGCAGGGTATACAGTCAGTACAGCAGTGTATAGAGTCCATGCAGGGTATACAGTCAGTACAGCAGTGTATAGAGTCCATGCAGGGTATACAGTCGGTACAGCAGTGTATAGAGTCTATGCAGGGTATACAGTCGGTACAGCAGTGTATAGAGTCCATGCAGGGTATACAGTCAGTACAGCAGTGTATAGAGTCCATGCAGGGTATACAGTCGGTACAGCAGTGTATAGAGTCTATGCAGGGTATACAGTCGGTACAGCAGTGTATAGAGTCCATGCAGGGTATACAGTCGGTACAGCAGTGTATAGAGTCCATGCAGGGTATACAGTCAGTACAGCAGTGTATAGAGTCCATGCAGGGTATACAGTCAGTACAGCAGTGTATAGAGTCCATGCAGGGTATACAGTCGGTACAGCAGTGTATAGAGTCCATACAGGGTATACAGTCGGTACAGCAGTGTATAGAGTCTATGCAGGGTATACAGTCGGTACAGCAGTGTATAGAGTCCATGCAGGGTATACAGTCAGTACAGCAGTGTATAGAGTCCATGCAGGGTATACAGTCGGTCAAGTACAGTTTATACAGTCAGTACAGAACAGTGTATACGGTCCATGCAGGGTATACAGTCGGTACAGCAGTGTATAGAGTCCATGCAGGGTATACAGTCAGTACAGCAGTGTATAGAGTCCATGCAGGGTATACAGTCGGTAAAGTACAGTTTATACAGTCAGTACAGAACAGTGTATACGGTCCGTGCAGGGTATACAGTCGGTACGGTACAGGGTATACAGTCGGGGAATACAGTATATATAGCACAGTATATACAGTGTAGAGTAAACAGTGCATATAGTACAGTGTATACAGTCAGTACAGAGCACATTGTCCGTGCAGGGTATACAGCTGGTACATAGTATACAGTATATATAGTACAGTGTATACAGCAAGTATAGAGTATACAGCACAGTATATATAGTGCAGGGTGTACAGTATATAGTCAGTACCGTATATAAAGTCTGTACAGAGTATACAGTATATATAGTACAGTGTATACAGTGGGCATAGGGTATACAGCACAGTATATATAGTGCAGGGTGTACAGTATATAGTCAGTACCGTATATAAAGTCTGTGCAGAGTATACAGTATATATAGCACAGTGTATACAGTGGGTGTAGGGTATACAGCACAGTATATATAGTGCAGGGTGTACAGTATATAGTCAGTACAGTATATACTGTCTGTGCAGAGTATACAGTATATACAGTAGGTATAGGGTATGCAGCACAGTATATATAGTACAGTGTATACAGTGAGTATAGGGTATACAGCACAGTATATGTAGTATAGTGTGCAGAGTGGGTATAGGGTATACAGCACAGTATATATAGTGGAGGGTGTACAGTATATAGTCAGTACAGTATATGCAGTCTGTGCAGAGTATACAGTATATATATTACAGTGTATACAGTGGGTGTAGGGTATACAGCACAGTATATATAGTATAGTATATAGTCAGTACAGTATATACAGTACAATGTATACGGTGGGTGTAGGGTATACAGCACAGTATATATATTACAGAGTGTACAGTATATAGTCAGTACCGTATATACAGTCTGTGCAGGGTATACAGTATATATAGTACAGTGTATACAGTGGGTATAGGGTATATAGCACAGTATATATAGTATAGTATATAGTCAGTACAGTATATATAGTACAATGTATACGGTGGGTATAGGGTATACAGCACAGCATATATAGTGCAGGGTGTACAGTATATAGTCAGTACCGTATATAAAGTCGGTGCAGAGTATACAGTATATATAGTACAGTGTATACAGTGAGCATAGGGTATACAGCACAGTATATATAGTACCGTGTATACAGTGGGTATAGTGTATACGGCACAGTATATATAGTGCAGTGTATACAGTGGGTCTAGGGTATACAGCACAGCATATATAGTGCAGGGCGTACAGTATATAAAGTCTGTGCAGAGTATACAGTATATATAGTACAGTGTATACAGTGGGTATAGGGTATACAGCACAGTATATATAGTGCAGTGTATACAGTAAGTATAGGGTATACAGCACAGTATATGTAGTATAGTGTGCAGAGTGGGTATAGGGTATACAGCACAGTATATACAGTACAGTGTATACAGTGGGTATAGGGTATACAGTACAGTGTATACAGTAAGTATAGGGTATACAGCACAGTATATATAGTACAGGGTGTACAGTATATAGTCAGTACAGTATATACAGTATACATAGTACAGTGTATACAGTGGGTATACAGCACAGTATATATAGTACAGTGTATACAGTGGGTATAGGGTATACAGCACAGTATATATAGTACAGTGTATACAGTGGGTATAGGGTATACAGCACAGTATATATAGTACAGTGTATACAGTAAGTATAGGGTATACAGCACAGTATATATAGTACAGTGTATACAGTGGGTATAGGGTATACAGCACAGTATATATAGTACAGTGTATACAGTAAGTATAGGGTATACAGCACAGTATATATAGTACAGTGTATACAGTGGGTATAGGGTATACAGCACAGTATATATAGTGCAGTGTATACAGTAAGTATAGGGTATACAGCACAGTATATGTAGTATAGTGTGCAGAGTGGGTATAGGGTATACAGCACAGTATATACAGTACAGTGTATACAGTGGGTATAGGGTATACAGTACAGTGTATACAGTAAGTATAGGGTATACAGCACAGTATATATAGTACAGGGTGTACAGTATATAGTCAGTACAGTATATACAGTATACATAGTACAGTGTATACAGTGGGTATACAGCACAGTATATATAGTACAGTGTATACAGTGGGTATAGGGTATACAGCACAGTATATATAGTACAGTGTATACAGTGGGTATAGGGTATACAGCACAGTATATATAGTACAGTGTATACAGTAAGTATAGGGTATACAGCACAGTATATATAGTACAGTGTATACAGTGGGTATAGGGTATACAGCACAGTATATATAGTACAGTGTATACAGTAAGTATAGGGTATACAGCACAGTATATATAGTACAGTGTATACAGTGGGTATAGGGTATACAGCACAGTATATATAGTACAGTGTATACAGTAAGTATAGGGTATACAGCACAGTATATATAGTGCAGGGTATACAGTATATAGTCAGTACCGTATATAAAGTCTGTACAGAGTATACAGTACAGTGTATACAGTGGGTATAGGGTATACAGCACAGTATATATAGTGCAGGGTGTACAGTATATAGTTAGTACAGTATATATAGTACAGTGTATACAGTGGGTATAGGGTATACAGCACAGTATATATAGTGCAGTGTATACAGTAAGTATAGGGTATACAGCACAGTATATATAGTACAGTGTATACAGTGGGTATAGGGTATACAGCACAGTATATATAGTGCAGGGTGTACAGTATATAGTTAGTACAGTATATATAGTACAGTGTATACAGTGGGTATAGGGTATACAGCACAGTATATATAGTACAGTGTATACAGTAAGTATAGGGTATACAGCACAGTATATATAGTGCAAGGTGTACAGTGGGTTAAGGGTATACAGCACAGCATATATAGTGCAGGGCGTACAGTATATAAAGTCTGTGCAGAGTATACAGTATATATAGTACAGTGTATACAGTGAGTATAGGGTATACAGCACAGTATATATAGTGCAGTGTATACAGTGGGTCTAGGGTATACAGCACAGCATATATAGTGCAGGGCGTACAGTATATAAAGTCTGTGCAGAGTATACAGTATATATAGTACAGTGTATACAGTGGGTATAGGGTATACAGCACAGCATATATAGTACAGTGTATACAGTAAGTATAGGGTATACAGCACAGTATATATAGTGTAGAGTGTACAGTATATAGTTAGTACAGTATACATAGTACAGTGTATACAGTGGGTATAGGGTATACAGCACAGTATATATAGTACAGTGTATACAGTGGGTATAAAGTACAGTATATATAGTGCAAGGTGTAGAGTGGGTATAGCACAGTATATACGGTCTGTGCAGGGTATACAGTCGGTGCTCCGGTGTCCCACCTGATGTGTCATGAGCCGGCTGGCAGGGGCGGGTCGGGGGGCTCAGCTCTTGGCGGTGGTGGTGCTGCTGGAGGTCCCGGCGGCCCCGCGCGCTGCTGTGTACATGCCACTTCCTCATTCACTTCCCGGTCTGACGTCACCCAGGGGCGGGGCCAGACTTAAAGAGACAGTGCGGGAGGTGACGTCACTGCTGGGCGTACACTGCACTCCTCCCACTACAGTCCATACCGCACTGTGCGGCGGTAATGCACGTTTTATGTGCATTTTCACGTCTCTGCTGCTTTATTTATCATCTGGTTACCATAGTAACCTGCTTATTGTTTTGTATGTAGTTGTGTAAGCCCCGCCTGCCGCTCGCTTGCCTGTGATTGGCCGGGAGTTTCTCCAGCGCTTCATTATTGGAACCGCATGGGATTTATTGTTCCTTTCTCACATGTGAAAAACGGATGTAAATGTGATACAAATTGTGCAGTTTTATCTCAAAACGCACCGTACACACAAGGAACGTGTACTGAAAAACCGGCGCACGGTACACAGTGACGAGAACACGGCGACCTCGCGGCGGCCGCTCACCAGCGCGGGTCTTCCGTACGATTCTGATGATTTATTTCCATCGGCCCGTAGAAAACAATAAGCCATTCTTGAACAAAAATCACCCAAAAAAACAGGACTGGCAGAAAATGATTATTTTTACCGTGTCACAGCGCATAACTCTCGCGCAATTTTCTCGCCCGCATGCAGCTGGCCTAAAGAAAAATGAGCTCTACCGGCTGCTAATAAGGCCGGTGTCACATGAGCGTGTCCATATTTGTGCCTACGAGGATTGAACGCTGCTTGTTTTGCGCTCGCATCGGCGTATTTAAGGAACTATTTCTGCACACAGGGACATGTTTGAAAAAAAACAGACCGGTAGAAATGGCTAATTGGTCTAATGAGGTGCAGAGGTCTTCTTTTTAGCGCATGCTGCGTTTTTCTTTGCGCAACTGAAATGTGCAGGCAAATCCGTGCCTGTGAACGAAACCATTGAAATCAGTGCGATCTATTCGCTGTATTTCGCGCAAATACGCTCTACTGGCTGATAATAAAGCGGATGATCTTACACTATGGCTGCCATCTTACACACAAGGACTCTGTTATATCTGTCCGTGACGACCGCGTCTTACAAACGATCTGATAAGATCACGCAGAATCCTTCCTGGAAAGCCGGTTCACACGAGCGGGTCGGAGTCTGCATGCGGGAGGGCGGTAGCGGATTCTGTCTGTGAGCCCGGCGGGTGACCCTTCGTGCGGCACTTACCGGTATTGCGTAAGACCGCGGAGGTTAACAGGCGGTCGTGCGCAGTACGGGGTTTTATTTTTGTTTGTATTTCCGACGACGTCGCTTAGCGCGGCCTATACGTTATATTAATTGTATATGGGCTGCCATTAACATCAGACGCCATTAACATCAGACGCCATTAACATCAATGGCGGCCGTCCGCGCCAATTCTGCAGTAAAACAGAGCACACTGCGATTTTTCTTCCGCCTGCAGAATACGCAATTCATATCTGCAGGTGGGAAGGAAAAAGTGAAAACACATGGCTTTTAATGCCCGCGAATCGCCGCGTGGCCCGACTCCTTCAAATCTGGTCATGTGAGGCCGGCCTGACATTAATGCTGGGTTCCCACGGGACGCTTTCACCACGGAAATCTTGTGGTTTTGCTGCAGCGAAAAAAACCACGAGATTTCCGCAGGGTAAGTGCAGCTTCAAAACTCGCAGCAGTTCGCCGTGGGTTTTGGAGTGGATTTTCCGTTGCGGTCGGCTCTCCCAACGGAAAAAACACAATTGACATGCTGCGACTGGGGAATCCGCGCCGCAGCGCCGGCTAATGCCGACTTTGTCACGGCCGACTGTCCGCCTCGTGTGGACGACAGCTTTGACAAATCTTGTCCACATGGCTGGCTGATCCTGGGATTAGGGCTGCAGCGAAGCTCCGCGACAAACCCGCCCTGTGTGAACCCAGCCTAAGGTTTTATGACAGTTTTCTGGCGTAGGAAACTCACTAAATTTCACGCAAAGGTCACTTGTGCAAAAATGTTGGGATTTCTCAGCCTTCTGCGTTGGGAGAGGGTATGGCTGCTGAGACCACCAATAGATTTATGTATACTAGGCCATATACCCGTGCGTTGTGTATATATATATATATATATATATATATATATATATATATATATATATAAAAACACATAGTAGCTGATATACCCTGTGTTGTACGGTGATGTTATGACTAGCGGTCCTGGAATATACAAAGCGGGTCACAACAATGAGCCCCGCACCGCACTGTTATGGAAGTCGTCCAAAAGAAAGTCTGTGTGGCCCCTAACAACCAATCCCAGCGTAGCTTCCATTTTAACTCAGCAGTATAAGAAATTAAAACTGTGCTGTGATTGGTTGCTATGGACAAGATAGACAGCAATGATAACAGTGTGGAGCCCCTAGCAACCAATCACAGAGCAGCTTCCATTTTACCTCAGCAGTACAAGTAGGAGCAACCAATCACAGCGCAGCTTCCATTTTACCTCAGCAGTACAAGTAGCAGCAACCAATCACAGCGCAGCTTCCATTTTACCTCAGCAGTATAAGAAATGAAAGCTGAGCTGTGATTGGTTGCAATGGACAAGATAGACAGCAATGATAACAGTGTGGAGCCCCTAGCAACCAATCACAGTGCAGCTTTCATTTTACCTCAGCAGTAGAATATATAGCAACCAATCACAGCGCAGCTTCCATTTTACCTCAGCAGTATAAGAAATGAAAGCTGAGCTGTGATTGGTTGCTATGGACAAGATAGACAGCAATGATAACAGTTGGGAGTCCCTAGCAACCAATCACAGAGCAGCTTTCATTTTACCTCAACAGTATAAGAAATGAAAGCTGAGCAGCGATTGGTTGTTATTGGCAACAAAAATTACAGTATTCGTCGCCAGGGGCTGAAGAACGCTCAGGCAATATTTCACTCAAATCATACCAGCAGTGTGGATTTTATACACGACACAAAGAAACAGATTTTGTGTTTTCTAGATAAGAGTTATGCCAGAAACGGACGTAAATTATACCAAAAATATCCGCCTGGTCGGGACCAGTCATGCGCTTCAGTGAGAGTGCACAGCGCCCCCTCCACTGGTGGAAAGTATATTAAGCGCAGGCAGTGCTGGACTTAGGGCTCCTGTCCACGGGTAATTATACACTGCGTTACTCACGGCGATAATCTGGCCGCGGGGAAAGCAGTGCACGCTTTCCGTAGTGTTGCTATGGAAAGCGCAGCCTCCGGTCCATGAGTGGAGAATCATAGCGATTCTCCGCTCAAATCGCGGCATGCCATGGTTCTCTGCGGTGAGACCTCTCAGCGTTCCCCCCCAGGCAGAATAACGCTAGCGATATTCCATCACAGCCGCGGACGGGGGACTTAGTAAAGAGTGTTGGAAAGTCTAAGCTTTGAGAGTGTTGACCGTTTTTCCTTCCTCAGACAACAGGTGGCGCTGCTACTGTAGCGGAGCGTCTCTGCTGTCACTGGCGTCACGTTAGCGTTTGGTTTTCCGTTTTTAACTAGTTTTTTCAGAATGAAAAGTACAATAAAACGGATTTACAAACTGAAGCAAACAGGAGTTTCCGGCTTAAACGAATACATTAGTCAGAGTCTTAAAAAAAATGTAAAGAAAGGCGCCATTTCTTTCCGTTTGCTTTCGTTGTGTTACGCGCTGCCGCACTGTTCGTTCTGTCGGGAAAACTGAAGCATAACAGAACGAGCGTAAAATGAAAACTTTCATATTTTTTAGAAAATCCATTGAAATCTCTAGGGTAAAAACGGAAATATTTAATTCCGTTTTTCTGCTCCAACAATGGAACAGCGAGACGGAAAGCATCACCGCCGGTGTGACCGAGCCGCAGCCTGCTCATTGTTTACCCTATAGACCGTGCTTATACCCCTGAAATAAATGGCGCCTTAAATTAAACAATAATAATCCGTTTCTAACATACTTCTGTGTTTCAATTCCTCACAGTTTCAAAGACCTCCGTTTGCTGTCAGTGAATGAGAGCACTCTTGTTAGGCCAGTGTGCCACGCGCATATCTCAAAGCCATGCGTACTTGCTGCGTGACGCCACCATCTTGGCATGTATGTGCGCTTAGTACGCGCCATGTTAAGCATAACGCAATTTTTTTGCGCGCACCGTGTGAGCGACATAATTGGAAGTAAAAGTAGATTGGTACTGCGTATTACGTATGCAAAAAAACGCGCACCTCATACGCAGTAGCATTCGCTTGCGAGAGACCGGCCTTAGGGCTCTATCACCCGAATGTCTTGTTACAGCATATTCCATACGTGCAATAGTCTGTAGCGGTGTGCCATGGGCTCCCATGCTGCCACAGATTTTTTTTTTCCTGCACTGTGACTAGGCGACAACACGGAATCCACAGCCTGTACGTAATATTCATTGTGGACAGGTCGCAGATCGGACGGCTTCCATTGACTTCAATGGAAGCTGCCCGCGCAGAATCAGCAGAAGAATGGAGCATGCTGCGATTTTTCCTCGCTTACAGAAACCGCAATTGGTTTCCACAAGTGTGCAGAAGGAATCAATTTCCCATAGCATGCTATGGGCGCTATTTGCTATGGCGCCCTCTGCAGATTCTGCAGCAAATATCCGTCCATGGGCAGGAACCCTAACGCTGAAGGTATCTAATCCTGCGCTCAGCTGAAAAGTGGATATAATTGTATCCAGTCTAGACAATGCTCTGTGAGCTCAACAGCCTGGACTGCAGACTGATACATTGTAGCAAATTATTATTATTATTTAAATCTTATAGCAGATGCTTGTGACCAAAAATAACAGAGAGGCCAAAACTAAAATCCCCCACCGCTCCAGCAGTATCAGTACCGAGGATCCCCGCCAATGTCTGCTTACATCACTGCAAGGATCATGCGCTATACGAGCATGTGACCACTGCAGTCAGTCGCTGCCCACAGCGGTGATATATGCAGTTTGTGACCAATGACGCCAGTGCCTGGCTACAATGGTCACACGTCGGTTTGGCACATGCAACAAAAAATAAAGTCAGCACTTCCAACAAATAAATTAAAAGTAAAGGCGTTCGTAAGCCATGGCTGCAACAAATACTGTAGCAGAAGCACCCGCCTCAGCACTTGTACACATTTACCATCTGCATAAAACTGCACAACTGATGTTTATACCAACCGTATAAAAATGCAAAGTTCTTTAGACACATTTTGATCAAAATATGTGGGCCCATCCGCCATGTGAACGTTAATGGTGGGTTCCTAACTCTATAGACCTCTCTTTGGGCAAAAAGCCTTAAATGAATGGGAAAGCTGGATACCTGGCTGGATACCCTCATTGAAGCACCTGGGCAGATGGGCAAATGTTGCGTCAGACAAAAGTGTCGTCAGCCACTCCTGCACCGATGCACAGGCACACAAAAACAAAGCACTGGCAACAAATAAATGTGAAGGTGCATGTACGCCATGTGTGTTTCTGTAAGGCTGGGCTCACATGAACGTATGGTAAAATGCAGCGTTTTACCGGGCACAGCATATCGTCGCAGTGTATTGTGCTTTTTTGCCTGTGTATGACAGCATATCTCACGCACACCGTCATGCACTGGCTTTCTGGTTTCTTCTTTTTTTTTAACTTTCCTTCTACTGTCTCTTAGTGACGTTGCGTAAAAACGCCTCACATACGCAATGTAATACTCAACTCTCTCTTCGACCCCCCTCCCCAGTTTGGTTCCCCCCCTATACAATAGACCGAAACCGCCTTCACAAAAGCGTCTAATGACCTAATGATGGCCGCACGAATAAACAGATGGAATTGCGATAATAAGTACGAGGAACTAATTTGTGAATTGGCTAAGTCACTTAAGCCGCGAGCCCACTTTAAGGGTCCTTGTTGTCTCACGGTCCCTATTCTAATGAGACAACTCAACTAACCCCAGGATACCTGCCTGCATGCGGGGTGATTGCCCGATAGGGACGTCCCCGCACTGGAACCTAAGGCCCTAACAAGCCCTAGATGGTAAATGATCCAAGCAGCACAGGTATACACGCACAAATATACAGATACATAATCAGAATTGGCGGCAATGCCAGCAAGACAGATCAGAAGGCCTTTAAAGACCCAGCACAGAGACACCCGGACAAATATACAGATGATGGAAGCAAAACTGGTGACATGTCAGCACAGACAGAACAGAAGGCCTACAACAGACGCAGCACAGAGGAAAACTAGAAGACACTGACAAAGGAGCTGGTATATATAAGCAACAGACCTGAGAGATTGGCTCCCTGGAGCAAACCACCCCCAGCCAGCACAATCAACCACACCTGTGAAACTGAGCAGCTGGGAAAACCTGTAGAACCACAGATCCCAGCAGAAAGCCCTAACAGGTTTCAGCAGCGCTGGCATGCATTTTGCCACAGCTGAAAACGCAGCCAAGGAAGCTGAAAAAAATAAGCAATACTCACCTAGCAGGCGCCGTCCGGGTCCCTTCCACTGCTCTGCGGTGCTCCTGCAGGCCTCCAGCAAGAGATTGCTCTGATTGGTTCTCAAGTGCTGCCATTTAGAGCCAGTGCTTGATGCACTAAACACAGCCATTCACTGAAGTTGGTGCTATACAAATAAAGCTTATGATTATATTATTAACCCTTTCTAATCCAATTTGTATCCTGGCTTTCCTAGGGAGTTTAATATTTTTCTGCCATTATACAACAGCGCTATCTGCTGGCTGAAGCCAGTACTGCATGAGGTGACACGTTGGATAGGCTCCAACAGCAGAGAGGCTGGCAATATATAGTAAGAGAACCCCGACGGACGGCTTCCAACATCGGAGCTGTACGGCCTTAAATCATAATGTCTTCAGAGAAAAAGAGGGCTCTAGTGCGCGTAATACGCACTAAAATACACTCATGTGAGCCCGGTTTAAAGGATTGGTTGCAATCTTATGTGCATCTTCACAGTTAAAGGGGTATTCCAGGCACAGACTAACAATCCGAAATCTAATGTACGTCATCACAATAAGTCATTCTGTAATAGGTCCTCTGTACCCGGGCTACATACTTTCTTCATTTTCTACTTATGTCACCTGACCCTCCGCCTGAAATATCTCCACTTCCTCTGACATCAGGTCCCTATTTGCTACTTCCTTCCCTGTCCATAGGATCCTACATCCTGGAAGCAGTGCATGATGGGAGGACAGGAGCGGAAGTACTGTACTGTATTACTCATCTGCAGTTCAAAGAGCCGGAAGCTCCTGTCTGTCAGCTGCAGCAGCTTTCTCTGGCTCTCTCAGTGAGAGGGAGGTTGGTGCTGGTAAGTTGTAGGACCTGTAAGCTGTGGGCGGAGTTACTGTGCAGATCGGGAAACAAGCTCAATGCATGCTGGGAGTTGTAACAGTTTGCTGCTGTTTACTGCGGAAGTGAAGCATGTAAACACAGCGGCAGATCAGCGGCTGCACGGAACGAAGAAGAGAGTCCAGAGCGGCAGATAAAAGGTAGATTGACGCTACTTAGCTCCACCTCCTAGATCTCAGCATTTTCATAATTTCCTGCCTAGAAACCCCCTTAAATATATACTTGTTGGAAGTGCTATTTGTTTTTTGTTGCCTGTGCATTTATGTAGGAGCAACTGCCTACATGTGTTGTGCATTCCATCCACCCATCTGTTCCAGGTGAGAGTATATAACTAGGTATCCAGTTGGAGGCTATGCCCAATTAGAGGCATCTGTAGAGCTAGATACCCATCAATTAAGGTTTGTCTGGACTCAACGGATGGGCCCACATGTTTTGATCAAATTGTGTGCTAAGAACTTTGCGTTTACCTGCGGTTTGTATAAACAACTGGTGTGCAATTTTATACAGATAGTAAATGTGTATGAGCGTTGGGTCGGTTTGGCAGTGAAGTAAACAGAGACCAGTGGGGACCCATAGGGGGGTGCGAAGAGAGAATGGCCACTCGCACACATCCGGATTGGCATTGTGGAATCCGGAGCGGGCCTCTAGATTTTGCAGCCAATGCCACCCATAACATGCTATGGTAAAACATGTTTTTCTGCCCATGAGCAAGAAATCGTAGCATGCTGGGATTCTCTGCGGCTTCCATGCGGACGGCTACCATTGACTTCAATGGAAGCTGTCTGCCCTGTGACCATTCCGCAATCAGCATTGCAGAAAGGTTGCAGAATCTGCATTATCGCCTAGCGTCATCTGTACTGCACATGTGCCAGCACATCCGCATTACCGATGGCAGCAGGGGGTCCACAGGGGTCACCATCCGGGCACCGTGTCGGATTCGGCTGCAGGATCCTGCATGCGGAATCCGACCCGGCCGTGTGCCAATAGGAGTCAATATGCTGCCATCAGAAAAGAAAGCGCCTTTAAAGATGAATACATGACATTTCTGGAGAATTAGTGTTTACGCAAATCAGAAATGTTTGTTTATAGAGGTCCTGTGTAATGATCACATACTTTTTGACTCTTGTTTTATTCACCAGGGTGTCATATTAAAATCAGATGTGCGTCATCCATGAGTATATCACTACTATCAATCTGAAAACAAAATCAACCACATTTGATACATGAGTATTCCCGGAGCCCCGTGTGATGCAGCGGTGATGGCTTGGAATCTGCGCTGATGCCACGGTAATCCGTGTCTCATTATTTTTAATGGGAATGCGAACTGTAGTCTATACGGCGCCGATTCTTCTGCACGAGGATGTCAAACCTGGATGCGGAAAAAAAAAGGAGTGACAAGTCACTTCTTGATGCGGCTTGCACACCATATCCGCATGTGGATTTGCCCATTGAATAGGGCTAAATCCGCATGTAAGTCTATGGGTATACATGTGCATAACGACAGATTTAGCCATGGACAGACAGAAAAGTTCACATTGGATGGCGGTATGTGAACATACCTTATGTCTCACATTGTTCAGTATCCTTCTGCTACATCCATCTTCAAGTTGCCCATCATTTAGTGTATATGTGGAATTATCCTGCATAAAAGGTTGAGTAAATTTGTAGATACATTATATTACTTATCCTGTAATGGTCCTGAGTTACATCCTATATTATACTCCAGAGCTGCACTCACTATTCTGCTGGTGAAGTCACTGTGTACATACATTACTTATCCTGTAATGGTCCTGAGTTACATCCTATATTATACTCCAGAGCTGCACTCACTATTCTGCAGGTGGAGTCACTGTGTACATGCATTACTTATCCTGTAATGATCCTGAGTTACATCATGTATTATACTCCAGAGCTGCACTCACTATTCTGCTGGTGGAGTCACTGTATACATACATTACTTATCCTGTACTGATCCTGAGTTACATCCTGTATTATACTCCAGAGCTGTACTCACTATTCTGCTGGTGGAGTCACTGTGTACATACATTACTTATCCTGTACTGATCCTGAGTTATTATACTCCAGAGCTGCACTCGCTATTCTGCTGGGGGAGGCACTATGTAAATACATTACTTATCCTGTACTGATCCTGAGTTACATCCTGTATTATACTCCAGAGCTGCACTCACTATTCTGCTGGTGGAGTCACTGTATACATACATTACTTATCCTGTACTGATCCTGAGTTACATCCTGTATTATACCCCAGAGCTGCACTCACTATTCTGCTGGTGGAGTCACTGTGTACATACATTACTTATCCTGTACTGATCCTGAGTTACATCCTGTATTATACCCCAGAGCTGCACTCACTATTCTGCTGGTGGAGTCACTGTGTTCATACATTACTTATCCTGTACTGATCCTGAGTTATATCCTGTATTATACTCCAAAGCTGCACTCACTATTCTGCTGGGGGAGTCACTGTGTACATACATTACTTATCCTGTACTGATCCTAAGTGACATCATGTATTATGCTCCAGAGCTGCACTCACTATTCTGCTGGTGGAGTCACTGTATACATACATTACTTATCCTGTACTGATCCTAAGTTACATCCTGTATTATACTCCAGAGCTGCACTCACTATTCTGCTGGGGGAGTCACTGTGTACATACATTACTTATCCTGTACTGATGCTGAGTTACATCCTGTATTATACTCCAGAGCTGTACTCACTATTCTGCTGGTAGAGTCACTGTGTACATACATTACTTATCCTGTACTGATCCTGAGTTATTATACTCCAGAGCTGCACTCACTATTCTGCTGTGGGAGGCACTATGTAAATACATTACTTATCCTGTACTGATGCTGAGTTACATCCTGTATTATACTCCAGAGCTGTACTCACTATTCTGCTGGTAGAGTCACTGTGTACATACATTACTTATCCTGTACTGATCCTGAGTTATTATACTCCAGAGCTGCACTCACTATTCTGCTGTGGGAGGCACTATGTAAATACATTACTTATCCTGTACTGATCCTGAGTTACATCCTGTATTATACTCCAGAGCTGTACTCACTATTCTGCTGGTGGAGTCACTGTGCACATATATTACTTATCCTGTACTGATCCTGAGTTATTATACTCCAGAGCTGCACTCACTATTCCGCTGGTGGAGTCCTTCCCAGACCAATGGGGGTCTGAGTAATAAGGTCTATCTGGTTACAGTCTGCATTTTGGTCCTGCTGCTTAGGTTGCCCGCAAATGGCCGTGTTGGTATCCACATGTAGAACTCGGAATCCGACCCTGTGCACGGCCGCTGACCCCAGTGTACCTGTCCACCATCTTCTAATATGAGCTGCGATCCTGCGACCTTTCCACAGTGATGATTACGAAAGGGTCGTGGGGCGTACGCCCTCCATTGACTTCAATAGAAGCCATTCGCACGGAAGCCACACAAAATCGCATCAGGTTGCGATTTCTCCTCTGCGAGCGGAAAATCGCAATCGATTTCCGCTTGTGTAGGGGGAAATCGCATTTTGCCATAACATGCGATGGGCGGCATTTGCTGTGGAATCCCGTTTTGGATTCTGCAGCGCGAATCCGCCCGTGTGCATGTGGCCTTAGGCCTTAAACACATGGCTGTGTTTTTGTCGCGTTATGCGGTTGTGATAATCATGGCCGTATAACGGGACAAAGCAAAACCATTAAATTCAATGGTTTCGTCTTCACTAGCGGTATTCCCCCCCCCCCCACCCGTTAATGGTACGGGCAAGAAAAGATAGGACTTTCTCTATGTTTCCCGCATGTGGTATTAACTCGGTGCAGCAATGATACATAGTAACATAGTAACATAGTAACATAGTATGTAAGGCCGAATGAAGACATTGTCCATCTAGTCCAGCCTGTCTATCCTACTGTGTTGATCCAGAGGAAGGCAAAAAACCCCAAGGCCAGAAGTCAATTGGCTCTTTTGGGGAAAAAATTCCTTCCCGACTCCCTAATGGCAATCAGACTGTTCCCTGGATCAACCCCTAATGATAGGGCAGCATCTGTCTTCCCGCTGTTTTTTTTCAAACTCCGGCGCTATATGCCATGCGATAATGTGCATGCTAGTGTGATGAGATGTTTCCTATTAAGATCAATGGGAAACACTTGCGCTCTTCTGACACGCGTGTAACATGTACCCGAGGATCGCAATCTCACAGAAGCAATGCGAGGCGTTTTTGAATGAAAACCGCATGTTGGCAAACACGATATCAGGATGAGTTTCTTGGCCCGATAACGTGCTCGCTGTGTGAATCCGGCCTTATGAGAACGCTAACATGACTCGTAGAATAGGACCCTTAGGCTGGGTTCACACAGGGCGGATTCCCGGCGGACTTCTTGTGGTTTGGCCGCACCGAAAAACCACGAGAATTCCACGGGAGAGCCGCCACTTTAAAACCCGCGGGTTTCGGAGCAGTTCGGCCGCCGGCATTCCGCTGCGGCTTTCTCTCCCCATACAGAGGAGAGAGGCCGCAGCGGAAAGCCACTTACAACTGAACTCTGCCAGCCTTGTAGGGGTTAAGTGTGAAGACCACACAGTGCCTTAGATGCTGCTCCCTGGTTAAACCCTAAGTGCATTAGCGCCCCAGCGGATTCACGCTTCCGGTAGACCTTTGCTATATTTAAGCTAATGGTCGGCAATGTTAAAATCTTCATGGCAGCCAGTGTTTTCTCCGTGAGGTCAGTTTCCTTCTTTGTTCTTGCTTATTGTCTTCACAAGTGGAAAGTTCTTCTAACTCTCGTGTCTGTATACACTAGGTTACTTGTGTCAGGAGTGTCCTTGATAAAGAAAGCCTGTCTATTTTGGTAATTTTCCTGCTTCTTTCCCCTCCTGCCGCCATTTGATATTCAGCACTACGTTATAGTTCACTACTGATCACCATATTCAATATAGACTAGCTCTTTGGGTAGAGAAATGGAATATGGACTTACACTGAATATACACACTGAAGGATAACTGCATTAGGGACACCTACCCAATAACAGGTTGGCCTCCTTTTTGGGCCAAATTTGCTTTCAGCCGTCGGGGAACAGATTCCACAAGGTGGCGAACATCCTCCATACTCAACTCCCCCATGCCGGCTTCAGCAGCATCATCAGTCGGTGCACATTTTGTGGATAAGTGGAAACAGATCTTACAGCCCTTTCCAGCATATCCCAAAAATGTTCAATGAGGTTACAGTCCGGTGTGTTTAGGGCCAAGGCAGTGTGGAGAATACATTGCTGTGTTCCTCCAACCACTGCCTAGTGATAAGAGGTCGATGACACGGAGCGTTGTCAAGTTGAAAGACACTGTGGTCGGGCAAGACTTCCTGAAGATATGGGTGCAGATAGTCAGCTAACAGGTACCTGTAGTGTTCACATTTCAAGAATTGTGGTGGGATGGCCAATGGCCTAGGACATTCCAGAAAAAACATTCCCCAGAGCATGAGACTGCCAGCCCTGGCCTGTTGAATCCTAGCGATGCACCCATGGTATACAGCTTCAAGCTGTTTATGGGAGATGTGGACCTGAACATCTGATACTCACCCAAGGTTTATTGATGTCTTTCCTGGACCCATGTCAGGTGTTGGTGATGACGTGGGGTTATCAGAAGCACCCTTGTCAGTCTTCGGCTATTGAACCCCAGACGATGCATGGTCATTATGGAAATTTGTCTAACTTCCCTGCTGTTGTACTGCTGTGGGCCAACGTTGCCACCCCAACACTTGTCTATAGGATCCACTATACATGGCCTACCACTGTGTGATCTTCTGTCCGGTGTCTGTCCATAGTTCAACCGGTCTTGGTTAACTCTTGATACATTGGTTCGGGAACAGCAAACAAGAGTGACTGTTCAGGAATACTGAAGGGTACCAATAATCTGTTGTCAAAGTCACTCAAGTCACCACATTTGCACAGAGGAGAGGTTGGCACATTCTTATCAGATGGTACCGCATTAAATGATCACAAGATGTAACATGCCAGCTGTTTATAATGCAGTCATCGCTCAGTGTATAAATGACTATGATATAATCCCTCTTTTAGGTTGCAAAAAACTGTGCCTCAAGTCCTTCATTGCTGTAATTTACATAAAAAATAGTTGGAGCCCTTTAAGAAGCAATTTCTTGTGAAAAATCAGGTGGAGGTCCCATCAAACCACAAGGACCTGGACTGCACCTGACTCCTCATTGCAGAAACACAGAGAATAGAGCCAGCCTCCAATCTTCATTGAAGTCTATGGTGTTATGAAGATTTTTTTTTAATGGATAAAATCCCCTAATTTTGTTAAAAAAAACAACACACAATGGGTAATGCCTCATTTTTAATGACTCAAATGATGAAAACATTTTATTTATTTTGCATGGTGAAAGCTGTAAAAACAATATATTCTGCCAGCAGCCCCAAGGAGAACAATGCAGCTGCTCGCACAGCTGGGCGTGTGACTAATCACAAGCTGGGCTCTGCAAACAGCTAGGAGGCACATTAAATGCATATGAAGATGATAAAGTGTTAATGGCAATTACTGACCATTAACACTTTTTACAAAGAGATCGCAAAATCTTTCAATCGTTCAGTCATTTGAAAGATTATCTTTGCGTGTAAATGTGCCTTTTACAATATGGCTCTTGCAGTGCGACAATGACAATCACTTGGTCCTTAAGGCACATATAGGCTGGTCCATAGGAAGATAGCAGTTGTCTGTTTTTTTATGGTTTCCAAGTAGGAATTTCCATATTTCTACTCGGTAAAAACAAATGAAAACTGTAAAACTGAAACATTACAACGAAAAACATCCGATTTAACGTCATCTACTAAATATTTGACCTCCGTATAAACAGATAGATGTAAACTGGCCTGCTGAACTGGAGTGTTTGACATCACATGTTATTATAAAGCACATGTGTCACCAAAAAGGGACATAAACTTCAAGGAGGAATGTACTGAGCATCAGGGGGGGGGAATCATGAAAACAAATAAACACGTTACATCGCAGGAAGTCACGGACGCCGTCATCTACGGAGAAACGCAATGGAAAACATGACTGCGAATCTGCTCTATCAATGATACGAATCATTAAACCCTCTAGAACGGCCGGCTTTGCCCAGATGTCACAATTCTCATATTTTGTCACTTAAAGGGTTCTCCAGGTTTGAGCAATGTTGTGTCTAGCAGTTGATACATAATATATCATTCAGTATAACTAGGGCCGACGCCAGCTCACTACAATGCCCAGGATGACGCTTCACTACTTTGTATCAGTAGGTTGTGTGAATAAGCAAAACTTTGTGACATACCCTGTTTCCCCGAAAATAAGACGTGTCTTATATTAATTTTTGCTCCTAAATATGCGCTACGTCTTATTTTCAGGGGGTGTCTTATTTCGCCGCGGCAAATCCGTCTGTGGCCGCTAATCCCTCAATTGGCCAGCTTTGTGGATGAAATTTCTCAGAAATCTCGTCCACATGGGACAGCAAATCTGTCACGGCAAAGCTGGAAGAAGCCGGTGTTGTGGTGCGGATTCACCGGCCACAGAAACGGAAAAGCATGCAGCCAGGTCGCTTCAAAACAAGAGGCTGAGTGCAGCGCTTTCCCGGCGGAAATCTCACTGTTTATCGCTGTGGCCAAACTGCGAGATTTCCGCTGGAAATACGCTCTGTGAGCCTTAAGAATCACACACAGGTTGCCTGACTCACACACAGAGCCATAAAATAATAAGGGCTGTAAAGTAACGTACCTGTCTGCAGACAGAAGTTCCTGTACCACTTGTAAGCAAGAATGGTATTGCAGCTTCCGGCCACCAGGGGGAGCTCATCACAGCAGACATGTACAGCAGGAACAGAACGTACAGTATGGACTTTTCCAGCCAGCAAGGGGAGCTCACAACAGCACACTCAGACAGCACAGCAGGGACAGGATAACAGCAGACTGTCTGCAGATCTACCTATACATCTGGAGGTAGGAGACAACGGGGATGGCAGCAGGGGACAGGCCTCTTGACTTGCCAGCACACTTTACTATGCCTTACTATCGGGGGTGCCTTATATTTGGGGCTTCTGCAAATTTCAGGGGGTGTCTTATTTTCAGGGGGTGTCTTATTTTCGGGGAAACACGGTAGTTTATCTTGAGCCCTTATTACATCCTCTCCCTCCTGTCTACAGGACTTCTCCTGCGCTGCACCCGCTCTGTGGAACTCGCTGCCCTGCACCATTAGATTTAGGCTAGATTCACATGAGCGTATTTGCTGAATGCACATTGCGTATTTGTGCTCACAAATGCATTTTTTTATGTACTTTTTGCACATGCAAATCATGTGCATAAAAACACACAACAATGCCCTAGCCAATAAAATGGCCAATTAGTTTACTAAGTTCAATATGTGTTCTTTTCCTGTACAAATGAGCAGGAAAACAGAGCATGCTGGGTATTTTTTTTTACTCGACCAAAACGCGCACATAAAATAAGTGCCTGGGAACGTGCTTATTTCAATGGGTTCTCTTTTCTGTGTATTGCGTGCGCAAATGCATCCATGTGAATCTGGCCTTACTCCTAACATTTCCACTTTTAAAGGGAAAGTGTCATCAGAAAACGACCTAATGTGTAAATCACGTTTTTACGTTAAACATATTAAGATTTTTTTTTCTAATTTTCAATTTAAAAAAAAAAAAAATTAAAAACTTGCAGTTTTCAAACTAATCACTAACCATCACTAACCAAAAAATATGTACTTACCTATTCTTCCCCAGGCAGCCTTCTCACCAGATCTTCTCCTCACCGATCTTCTCCTGGCTCCTCCTGTCCACTGGGTCACGTCACCTCCAGCCAGTTGGATCCTCTTCTTTTTGCTATGTGGCGTACATGGTCGGCATTCTCCTTCCTGCAGGTCAATGTACCCGGTCACTAGTGACGTAGCGTTCCCTGCCTAGTAGGGAATGCCGATCCTAGGAAGCCTCCAGTGCGCAGGCACAGAGTCTCGTCACTATACATACTATTTGAACACTAGTGGCGAGACCCGGGGGTGAGGTGACCCGGCGACTGGAGGAGTTGGTAGAAGATCGGTGAGGTGAAGATCTGGTAAGAAGACTGCCTGGAGAGGAATTGGTAAGTACAGAATTTTTTTTTTTTTTTTATGCCATTAAGGCCACCTGCAGACGGGCGGAAATTCCGCAGCGGGATTTCCCGCGGTATTTCCACTGTTGGAAGCCTGCATAGGATTGCGTTAACAAACGCAATCCTATGCAGACGGCTGCGGTTTGGCCATGCGAAATCTTGCGCGGCAAACAAACCGCGGCATGCTCTATTTCTGTGCGGTGCTCGCAGAGCCGAGTGAGAAAGAGTCGGGGCCGCGGGGCGCGGGTGAGTACGTGCTGCTCTCTGCAGGCGCTCGGGTCCCGCGGCGAGAATTCTCACTGCCGGATCCGACCCGGCCGTCTGCAGGCGGCCTTACTCTTAGGCTCAAAACATGAACCACTGCACGCTACTCTTCTTTTGTGTAAATCTCAAGTGGGTAAGCCATGTTTTTTTGCACTGTAGTCACAAATTAACTGACGTAACCCGGTCATACCTGCACAGCAGTAACTGGGGAGATGGCGACCTACAACGGAAAACGTCGATAAGTGCGGCCAGCAGAAGTGTTAATATAACTCTTGTATATAATGAAGACTGAGGACATCGGGGGTCCTAATCCAGCTTCTGCTATGAAACCTAGTGAAATTTACTTATAGGGCAATCCATATAAGATGTAGGTGGAGCTCTGCCATGATCAGCCTCATAGGTGTAACTTAAACCTCAGGGGCGTAACTATAGGGGATGCGGTTGCACCTGGGCCCAGGAGCCTTAGGGGACCCATAAGGCCCATTTTCTTCATATAGAGAGCCAAGTAGTAGGAATAAAGCATTATAGTTGTGGAGCCCTGTTACAAATTTTGCATTGGAGCCCCCGAATCTTCAAGTTACGCCTCTGTTAAACCTCCAGAGCCCCAATTCAAAATCTGTAACAGGGCCCCAACCTACCATGTGCCATTTATAACACTGGTCACTGGTATAAGGAGAGCACCTAGAAGGTGTGTGAGGAGACACCTATATGATAAGTGAGAAGACTTATAGGGCCATCCATGCTCCTCTGGGAAATATGCAAATTAGGAAGATGGAACAATACCTCTACAGCGCCACCTATTGGAAGGCAGCATTCCTGCAAGCCAATGTCAGACTCTTTATACAAGTCTGTATAACAATGACTGGGAATTGAAAACCAAGAGCCAGAAAACCATACACAGACAGCTGTTTCTGGGGATGGGGGGGAGGTGTGTGTGTGGGGGGGGGGGGGGGGGGGATTTGCCCCTCAACTGATATCATATGTGTCAGAGGGGCTATTAGACCCCCTCAGGTAGCAAGTCCTGGATGCAAATGTTACCTCTGTATCACCTATAGGTACGTGCCTGATTTGCCTTGACACTCGTCATGTCTGAGTCACCACAACCTATTTTTCATTAGGATCGACTGCATTTCTAGTCCTAGAATCTGAACACTGAAGTTCTGGCTTTGGGTGCCCCATAAATGCCCTTTCCTGCCAGGTTAAAAATAAATGCCAGGCAATAACTGCAGATGTGTGTTCTACTCCTCAGACACGTCTAATAATGACCTTTATTATCTGTATCATATCTGAACAGGTCATCATTAGTATTTAGCGCAGATGACCGTGTGTCAGTTTTTCCAGGACACGGCTATTTTTTGTTTCGCCACCTAAATACTGTTATTTGGAATCGGTGCTTTCCCAGAATTCAAGTGCCTAATACTTGTGAATGACATAAATAGACGCTCTGCATCCTATAATTGTTTCAGCATGTGTGCGGTTCAATGGAAAACAAGGCGTTGCATCACAAATTAGGAAAACTTCCAATCACTTCTACTTCCAGGGATTGCAGTGTATATTGGAGATTGGTTATTAAAAAGGTTCGCCACCATTAGAAAAAAAAACAAAAAAAATTTTAAAAAATTTTTTAACCCAGAAGCAGCGCCACTGTTACCTAAAGGCTGTATGTACAGACCGTCATTTCTAATTCCATACAACCCCTTAAAATAACACTGATACATGCCAAATAGTTCTACCTAAAATTTTTACATTGAACACAAAAAATTCTAAAGTACTCCTAGGCCCTTTTTTTGACCCTCTAAGGGCGCCTACCCACTGGCGTTGCCGATTTTCATGCGTGAAAAACGCAGCGTTTTCTGCGCGTTTTTCGTGGTGTTTTTCGTGGCGTTTTTCGTTCATTTCCATTGACAATCATGGGTGCATTAAGAGAAAAATAAGGAGACATATGCAACTGACAGTTCCTATGTTAAAAATTGCAACGGACCGGAAAAAAAAAACCCCAATGGACAAGAACACATTCTATACTACTTGCTCTTCAGAAAAAACGCAAAACGCAATTTAGCATCGCAGGAAAAAAAAATCGCCAGTGGGTAGGCACCCTAAGGCCTCCTTCCCACGAACGGATTTACGCCGCGTAAATCCGCGGCAAAAATCCGCTGCGTTGCCCCCTGCTATTAGGTTCTATTGAACCTAATAGCACAATGCTCACGGTGCGGAATTCCACCGCGGAATTTCGCACCGTGAAATCTCCCGTCCTCACCCGCAGCATGCTCTATTTGCCGCGGGTGTACGCGCTGACGGCTTCCATTGCAGTCAATGGAAGCCGTCCGTTCACGCTATCTCCCGCTGCAACCAGCGGAAGATAGCGTGAAAAAACGCTTCCCCGCCTACCGCCGCGTGTCATGACGCGGGCGGCACGTCACGTGACACGGCCGGCCGCGTCATGTGACGCGGTGGGCGTGTCACATGACGCGACGGCGGTGGGCGGAGAAGCGTCTTCACGCTATCTTCCGCTGGTAAGTATGGGGTCTCTGGGGGGCGCCGTGACGGGCTTCACTGCGGAATATTACGCGGCGGAGCCCGTCACGCTCGTGTGAAGCCGGCCTAAGGGTGACTACTAGAGATGAGCGAGTATACTCGCTAAAGGCAATCGCTCGAGCGAGCATTGCCTTTAGCGAGTATCTCCCCCGCTCGAGACTGCAGGTTCGGGTGCCGGCGCGGGGAAGCGGTGATTAGGGGCAGTCAGCAGGAGGGAGCGGGGGGAGAGAGGGAGAGAGAGATCTCCCCTCTATTCCTCCCCACTCTCCCCCGCAGCTCCCTGCCCGCAGCCGGCACCCGAACCTTCCGTCTCGAGCGGGGAGATACTCGCTAAGGGCAATGCTCGCTCATCTATAGTGACTACCCACTACAGTTTTTTTTCACTGTGAAAGTCGCAGCATTTTTGTTCTGCAGGGGTCTATGGGACTTGTAATGTTAAAATCGCGATTGCGCAAAGTCGCAATTTACCGCGAAATCGTGATTTTGTGCGATCGCGATTTTAACATTACAAGTCCCATAGACCCCTGCAGAAAAAAAAACGCTGCGAATTTTGCAGTGAAAAAAAAACTGTAGTGGATAGTCACACTTACGAGGTATTATCAAACTTAGGGCCCATCTACATGGCCATAGGCGTTTTACGTGCGCCCGCCAGTGCCATAAAAAATACAGAAGTACACACCCGTGCACTGATGCATTGTAAGCCAATGCATCAGAAGGGCAGCGTATATCGGCCGGGCGTGAAAACCTGGCTGATATATGCCCGTGTCAATAAGCCCTTAAGGCCACTTTAACACGGGCGACAAAATTACAGCCATTCAATGAGTGCTTGCTGTGATTGGCTAAGCATCCTATGAACCAATCACAGCCATTCATCGAGTGCTGGCTGTGATTGGCTAATGCTTAGCCAATCAGAACCAGCGCTTCCAGAAGGCGGGGATTTTTGATTCCCCAGCCAGAAGAGGAGAAGATCATTGCCGGGGACCCGGGGAGAAGATGCGGCCGGGCTGACAGCGCGAGACAGGTGATGTATGTGTGTTTTTTGGGTTTTTTTCTGCAGCCAGGGCTTAAATTTTAGCTTTGACAGTAGGATTTTCTACTGTAAAAGTTGCATCGCACAACACGAAAACCACGTCTTCGTCTGATGCGATGCAACTGGGTGGAGGCTCCATAGAGAAACATGGGCGACAAAACCTCACGAGTCGCGTGCATATAGCGGGACCCGTGAGGTTTTTGTGTTGTTTTGTAGCGTGCTACACAATATCGCATGTGTGAAGTAGCCCATAGGAAAGCATCGACTTCTCATACATGCGATTTGTAGCAATGCTACAAATTCACGCAAGTTTGTAAAACTGTATAATCTACTACACGGTTTTATCTGAACTCCGAATGACCACAGTACACGTGCGTTGTTACAGCCACCCATATTCTCTGTAATACGGGCATGTGCCCATTTGGTTTTTGTATCTTTAGTTCTGCAGAAATCAGAATTGCAAGATGTTGGAGCGGAACGCGTATCACTTCACAGGCAAGTTTGGCAGTCAATACAATTGGTTACAGATTATTTCCAATCCATTTTCCTGTATTCATCTATATAGCAGTACCACATAAGACGGGGTACGGACTGTAGGGTCAGCGTCATGTAGGGGGTCAATTTTAGTGTGTGTCCTTTGACCCTTTCACCGTACCCCACTGGATGGGGTAATGGAGGCAAACACAGGGCAGTTCAATGGAACAGAACAGCAGAGGCACAAAGAGTAGTGATTACAAGCAATAGCACACAGCTTGGCGGTTACAGTCTCTATTGGGCACACAGTTTTGTAGTTACAGTCTCTTTTAGGATTACAGGTCAAACCACAGTACTTACTGACATCTGCGGCACGAAGGGAGAAAACACAACAGCCCACACTGGTGGACCAAAACCCACAAAGTCCAACATAGAAGAGAGGCGGAACACTAGGAATCAGATATAAGCTATTATCTACAGTAGAGAATGGGATAGAGTACAGGGTGCTACTGCGGGGGGGGGGGGGGGGGGGGGTAGCACTGAACTTCTTATAGGTTCACTTTTTTATGTCAAGCTGAAAAATGCTTAAGATCGCAGCTAAGGAAGGTTACACCTTTTATGATATGGTCCTAGAAAAAATCCAAAATTACATGGAATCTAGCATTCAGAACTACCGTATTTTAACGTAGGCCTCAGTAACCATGTGCCATTCATGGCAGAATCGCCGTTGAAGTCTGTGATCGGCTGAGTGGTCAGTTTCACAATGAATAGCATGTGACTGCAGATGGCTTGTTTACAAGATGGGAGTGGTGGGGACTGGGGTTCCAGCGCTAAACGGAGAGCCACTGAAAGAGGAGAGTATGACTTTTTTTTCTTTATTTCACACCATTTCTGAGTCCTGGAAAAAACCCTTAAAGTTGTTAGCCACTTATAAACTATTGATGGCTTATCCTCAGGATAGGTCATCAATAATAGATTGGCAGGAGTCTGTTGCCCGAGATCTCGACTGATCAGCTGTTTGCTGGGCTGTCTTGCTTGTGCAGGAAGCAGACAGCTCCATTCTACTGCAGTGGCCAGGCTTGGTATTGCAGGCAAAATTCCCATTCATTTCAATGAGAACTTGGACTACAATACCAAGCCTAGCCACTGACGTGAGAACACAGCTGTCTGCTTCCTGCAGAAGTCAGTTCAGTATATGAGTGCAGTGATATACTGCAGTGATTTTCCTAATAGTTCGCTAATAGGATAATGTATTGGTTATACGTTCATTATAGTAGTTATGGTGCAGCAAGGCACCTCAGAGTCTAATGGAAGTAAGGACTGATAGTAACATTGAATATTTTAAGTTCTACATGACACAGTGCCAAAGCCGTAGACAAAAGCGAATACTTTAGTGAAGACTTCCATGCATTTCTTGTATGCTAGTTGTTCATAGCTATCCAGCTTCCATATGTCTTGCACAGAAGGAAGCTGGATGCGGAATCCCAGCAGCTTCCAGTCTGAGTGAGAGTAGCTGAAGTTATAGATGGAGCCCTATATGTCTATGGACTGGAACTACAGGGAAGGGAGTTGGTAAATTCTAACTACCGTATATCAGGCATACATGGTGAAGGCCTGCAATGACACATGCCTTGCTGCTGCTACACTGTAGAGACTGATGTGTGATGCCATACATTGTGAACAACATCCTGGATTCCAGTGAAAGCTTAGTTGTGGTCGGGGGGGTGGGGGGGGGGGTGGAGTCGGAGTTTTATTTTGGTGGAGTTGGAGTCGGTAGAAATGTATCAACTACGGCTTATAAATTTTTTTTATAAATATGGTCTACTTCAATGCAGAATTTGTTGTATTTTTTTTATACGTTTTGTGTTCTCCAATAAATATATTTTATGTTCTTACTTATTTTATCATAATGGTGATGAAAGGCCTTATGTTACCACTTCAATACAGTAAATTTATCACTGCAACCAAAAAAAAAGTTTGAGTAAGGAGTTGGAGTCTGAGAAAATGTTGGAGCCGGAGGTTTGGTTTACTGACTTCACAGCCCTGGTTACTGTCGCTTTAAGAAGATGCTGCAGAAACATAATGATATGATGCAGCATTTAAAGGGAACCTGTCAGCATTTTCTACCCCACTAGTAGCAGACCAGGGGATTACCACAATTTCCAGAAATACTTTTGCTTTAGTTCCCTATGAAAGAATACTTTTGCAAATCATCTTTAAAAATCTCCCCACGGTTTATGGTAATTCCTGTTGTCTGGTCCGGTAGGTGGGCCTGGATAACTCTTCTGGCCGCAGTATTTTGAATAAGCCTGCGCACCTCGGCTGCTGAGTACCCACGTCATCTTTGCATGCACTGAAAGGTTCCGGACCAGCGTATGCATAGATCAGTGTTCCCCAACTCCAGTCCTCAGGGACCCCAACAGGTCATGTTTTTAGGATTTCCTAAGTATTGCACAGGTGATGTAATTATTGTCGGTGCCTCAGACATTGCCACAGGTGTTCTTACTATAGGAGATCCTGAAAACATGACCTGTTGGTGTTCCCTGAGGACTGGAGTTGGGGACCCCTGGCATAGATGATGTATCCATTTTATGGGCAGATTCATTGTTTTTCATCTGTGGCGGAAAACAATATTACACCATGAGCCCACTGAAGGATTTTCAACAGATGACAGCTCAGGGGTCTTCTGCAGTGAGAGGATGAAAGCCGCATATTGTATGTCATTTGTATGTTCATGTTAGTGGTGAGGGGATCCCTTAGGCCCCTAGCTTATAGACTATGTAATTGCAACCCCTATTGCTACTCCACTGCTCAGTGAGGGTGCTGCACCCTGTTTATACACTGGCAAGTCCAGTCAGTATCTCAGCTTGCTGGAGGCGCTCTTGGAGATGGAGGAGCTGGTCAACTGCCCAGTTTACTTCCCCCTCCAACTTTGGCCCTACACCTGCTTCGGCCTTTTGTATAGCACTTGCTCTATGACACATATCTAATAAGACACGATGTACCCACAGGATGATATTGTGGGATGATTTATGGTACTGAGGTCATCATCATGGTTTATCGCTCCACACAGATGACCAAACCTGTTCTGCATCCAGCAGGAAGTTACAGGACTGCAGATAGTATCTCTCAGTTGGATGAGTACATGCCAGGAATTTGGAGAATCCCCTCCCGTCATCCTCTCCCACATCACGCCAGGCCGTGCCACCTAGCAACGGGCAGCTTCTGACAGCCATGAGACTATATTACCTCATTCCAGAAACTCTCATCTCACAAGGAATCTTCAATCACAGCGGCCATTGTGCCAGTTTACTGGAGGGGAAAACTAGCATGACAGTCACAAAGTTAACGATGGAAGTTAATTAACACTGTGGCATATCACTATATTAGTGGGGGGGTCCGACCTCTAGTCTGTGACCCACACCGATCCCGAGAACAAAGAATATTGTAATTCCCTGCAGAGCGAGTCGGCGGGAACACCGCTGTGCAAAAATCGGAAGGAAGCGCCGCACTTCAAGTGGACTGTGAGAGTTCATGGCACGCTGCTTTAGTACATACTTGTATTATTAACCCCTTATGGATGCTGCCATTTTTTTCCATTTTCTGATTTTTCTCCCCACTTTTTTTTTTTTTAACATGTTTTTATTGAACAAGTCAGGATAATCATTTGACGTTACATCATATTTGTTGATTTTTCCGATTACAAATATATGATTTCTCCTAGCTTGTGTTTTTCATATTTTTAACTATATTAACCTAACAAAATTTTAAAATAAAGTCAGACAGGAAAGGGGTATATGGGAGTGGGAGTATGAGGGGGGGGGGGGGGGAGGGTCGTGTAGGGGGGGGGAGAAAAAGACAGAAAACGAATATATTAAATCAACTTCTTGGCCTGTTTTGATTGTTGGTGTGTTGGTCTGTTGGTCTTTTTTTTTTTTTGGCTTTTTGTTGGAGATCTTCGTGGATTGTAGAGGCCCCACGTGGCCACGGCACAACCATCATTTCACCCTAAACTGGTGGCTCACCCACTGCCACTTGTTCTTGGAACCAGCAGGTGTATTGGAAACAATTTCGCCGTTTTTCTTTTACCCTCAGTGGCATTAATTGGATAAAGCTGTCCCAGATTTCAAAGAAGGCTTGTACCATTTTCTCCTTGAATAGTGATGTCTCTGCCCAGTCCATTTGGAACAGAAATGCTAGTTTGTCTAGAAACAATCTGAATGGGAGGGTCCGATGGTTGTAACCACGTTTGTAAGATGGCTTTTAGTCCCGCTGCCGCTATGAAGTGTAGTAGTTTTCTGACTCCCCTTGAGCAGTGATATTTCTTGGGATCTAGGTATCCGAAGATTGCCCATGTTGGTTCTTGGGGGCAGAAATTTGTCAGGTGTGTTGTTGTATATTCACCTATTCGGGCCCAAAAGGCTTGTATCTGGGGGCATGTCCATAAGCTGTGGTACAAATTGGCATTTGGTGTCTGGCATTTAAAGCAATTTGATGTAGTGTAGATTCCCATATGGAATCTTCTGGCTGGAGTCAGGTATGACCTGTGTATTACCTGTAATCACTTCTAGGAATCAGTGATTCCATAATTAGTGTGGGTGTGAAGTCCAGGTCATCCAGGGACCATTTCCCAACCCCTGGGTCGATGTCGTCTTGCTCTCTCATGTGTCTTATTGCCCTGTATAATTTGGAGATCATTCCCCTTGTTCCCATTGTCCTAGCAATCCAACTATTATTTGTTTGTGTCCAATCCGGTTCTTTAAACTGTGGTATAAGTCCCGTAACGTAGTGTCTGACTTGTAGGTATGAGAATAGTGGAATTGGGAGTTCAGGATATTTTTGTTCGTGCGTTAGTATTCGCTTTTCTCTTTTGTGTAGTATTTTGTCTATTGAGTCTATTCCTTTGGCCCTCCATTCGGTAAAAATGTTATGAGGGTTGCCGTTTTGGAAGTTGGGATTATTTGTTAGTGACAGATGTGGGGATGTGTGGGGTGAGGTCTGGCTGTCTCGGCGTAGCTTGTTCCATGTCCTCCAGGCCGCGAATATCAAGGGGTTGTTGTGTTTGATTTTTTTCTGGTAGTTCTGTGTATGGGCTATGTAGAATGTTCTTTAGTCGTATTGGATTGGCCATTGCCTGTTCTATTAGATCATTTGTAAAGTCTAATTTGGAGTGGATCCAGTCATGTATGATTCGTGCCTGTGCTGCGAGGTTGTAATCCTGTATGTTAGGCAGATTGGTTCCGCCTTTATCTCTGTGCTTGTGTAGAATTTTTAATGCTATACGTGGTCGTCTCCCACCCCAGACAAAGTTTCTGTATAAGCCGTTAATTTTTTTTATGTCTTTTGGTTTTAAGAATATTGGTAATGAGTAGAGATGAGCGAGCGTACTCGGATAAGCACTACTCGCTCGAGTAATTGGCTTTATCCGAGTACCGCTGTGCTCGGGGCTAAAGATTCGGGTGCCGGCACGGAGCGGGGAGCTGCAGGGGAGAGCAGGGAGGAACGGAGGTAAGATCTTTCTCTCCTTCTCTCCCGCCCGCTCTCCCCTGCTCCCCGCTGCGACTCACCTGTCAGCCGCAGCGGCACCCGAATCTTTAGCCCTGAGCACAGCGATACTCGGATAAAGCCAATTACTCGAGCGAGTAGTGCTTTTCCGAGTACGCTCGCTCATCTCTAGTAATGAGTGTAAGATGTACAGCAGACGCGGGAACTCTATCATTTTTATGAGACTAACTTTCCCCAAGAAGGAGACCATAAAATTTTTCCACATGTTTAGTGTCGTTTCCAGTTTTTTGATGTAGGGTTCTATGTTTGTATTGTATAGTGAGGAGGGATTTTTTGTAATTTGGACTCCTAAGTATTGTATAGAATGTTTTTCCCACCTGAATGGGTATTGGGTTGCCCATAGGGGCTTGGTCGGTCCTTTAAGTAGTAATGCTTCCGTTTTATCGAGGTTTAGGGTATAGCCCGAGAGTTTGCCGATTTTTTTGGATTTCCTGTAGTAGGGGTGTCAGGGTTTCCCTTGGGTTGTTGACTATTAATAGAAGGTCGTCCGCGAATGCTTCTACTTTTATTTTCGCATCTCCGTAGCATGTCCCTGTGTATAGTGTCGTGTGTGTTAAGTATCTAAGTAGTGGGTCTATTGACATGTTAAAAAGTAATGGTGATAGTGGGCACCCTTGTCGTGCACCTCTAAATAGGTCAATTTTGGGGGTATTGAGACCGTTTACTGTGAGAATCGTAGTTGCGTTCGTTTGTGTTGCGTTGATATATTTCGTAAAAGTCCGACCAAGCCCTCGCTCTTTTAGTTGTATGTTCAGGAATGGCCAGGCTATTTTGTCGAAGGCTTTTTCGGCGTCTAGACTTAAGAGCATCGTTGTTGGGCTTTCCGGGTTCCGTGCTGCTATCGTCGCCGCTATGGCAGCTCTGATATTTTTTAGAGCACTTCGCCCTTGTGTGAAGCCTTTTTGTGACGTGTCAAGTATGGCCGGTAGAATGTGTTGCAGCCTATCGGCTAGGATTTTGGTCAGGAATTTGTAGTCGCAATTTAGCAACGCAATTGGTCTATATGATCTTGGATCTGTCAGGTCTTTGTTTGGTTTGGAGAGCGAAATCGTTCTGGAAATTCCGAAGTCTTCTATTTGGGTGTCATTTGTGTATATTGTGTTGTAGAGTTGTGCCATTACTGGACCCGGCGATTTGCCTCCTGCTGTCCTTGCGATCACTTCCCGGACCTTCTGCTCCCTTATGTCGGCATCTAGTAGGGATCTTTGTTCCTCTGTGAGATTTGGTAAATTCATTGTTTCTAATAGGTTGTTTATGTCTTGTGTATTAGTCGGTTCTGCTCTATATAGGTTTTCGAAGTATTCATATAGTATTTGGGAGATCTCTTCTTGTTTTGTTGTAAGGTTGTTCCCATTGGTGTGTTTTAGAGTTAGTATTGGCTTATGTGGTTGTCTCTGTTCGGTTAGGTGGGCCAATAGGCGTCCTGTCTTGTTTCCCCACCTGTAGAATTTATTTTTCGTTAGCTGGTTTGCCAGTGTGCATTTGTATGTATGAATGTGTTTAGTAGGTTTTTTGCTGTAAGGTATATTTGATATGAGTTGTCATCGTGGGAGTTTATGTATTCCTTCTGTGCTGTCAGAAGGGAGTCATGTAGGGCCTCGAATTCCGTTTGACATTTTTTCCTCTTATGGGAAACGTATCCTATGATGTGGCCTCTCATCACTGCCTTCGAGGTCTGCCAGAACAATGTTATGTTGTCCATATGTTCCCTGTTGTCATCTGCGTAGTTGTTCCAGTGCAGTTTTAGGTATTTTTTGAAGTCTTCCGATTCCCTCAAAAATGAGGGGAAGCGCCACATTCTTGACACCCATTGTGGGGGAATTATTTGTAGTTGCATTGTAATTGGTGCGTGGTCACTAAGAGACATTGGGTGGATTGTGGATTGGTGGTGATGGCTGAATATGCTGTTTGATATTAGGAAAAAGTCAATGCGTGAAAATCAATGATGGGCATTAGAACAGCATGTGTATTCCCTGCTTGTGGGATTTAGGAGTCGCCAGGGGTCGCATACACGGAGTTGATCTGTCAATGTTAGTAGTGCCTGTGTGGTTGAGATTGGTTGGGTTGAAGGTCCAGTTCTGTCTAGCAAGTTGTCCTGTACACTATTAAAGTCTCCCCCCAGAATTATTTGGTCGCTTAGGTATGGTTGTAGTTTTTCTATTATTGTGGCGTAAAAGGCCGGTTGATCTATGTTAGGGGCATACATGGTTACCAGGTTGTAGGTTCGTGAGTCTATCTGGATTCTCAGCATTAGGTATCTTCCCTGTGGATCAGCTGTGGTTTGCTTTATTGTGTGTGGTACATTTTTCCTAATTAGGATGGCCACTCCTCGAGATGCTGATGTATGTGAGGCTGTGTAGCATGTGTCAATCCAGGGTGCTTTATGATGGAATATGATGTCTGGTTTGTGTTTTTTTTCAGGTGTATGAGTACTTTTTTTCATTTAATGGGTGTATTGAGCCCGTCTACGTTCCAGGATAGGATTCGTGGCGTTTTGGGTGTCTGGTGGTCTGTCGTCTCTGGGTCTATAGGCATAGTAGTGTGTGTTTTTTGGTCTTATTTACCGCTACTTTTGTCTTTTTGTTATCGTCGCTTCCTTCGGTCCCAGCTAGCCTCGGACGTGACTGTATGGTGATCGTGCCGTGTCGGTGGGGTCCCCCGATCTCCTTATTAGGCCATTTTCTGAAAATCAAACAGGTCAAAGTTAGAAACATAAAAATAAACATTTTAACTGTTAATACAAGTTTCATTTTCTCTTATGCATGAGGATTGCCACATCCACTTTGTTTAGGACAGAGTTGTGGTGGGGGGTGGGGGTAGTGCTTCTCCTTCTCGTCGATCTCAGCCCTGTTCTCCATTCTCCTCCATGCGTAGGTATTCTCTTGCTTCTTCTGGTGTGTTGAACACCATGGATCTGTTGCCGTCTGGAACCCGAAGCTTTGCTGGGTAAAGCAGTTGAAAGCGCGTGTTCCGTTCGTGTAGAGTTTGGCAGATTGGGGTGAATAATTTTCACTTCTGTGACACTGCCACCGAAAAGTCCTGGAACAGGAGGATCTTTGCTCCTTGGATTGTAAGATTTCCTTGTCGTCTATATGCTTGTAAGATTGTTTCTTTTGTTGCCCAGTTCAGGTATTTTGCTATTACTGGGCGGGGTCGGGTTCTGCTGTTGCGTCCATCCCCGGGTGGGCCGATTCTGTGGGCTCTTTCTATTGTTAGTGGGTTGTTGGGTATTTCTAGTTGAAGGGCTTGTGGTAGGTCTGTGGTTAGGTATGTTATGAGCTGATTATTGGTTATTGATTCCGGTATTCCCACAAAGCGTAGGTTGTTCCGCTGGTGTCTGTTTTCTAAGTCGTCGATTTTTTTTTCCCCCCGGAGTGTTTCGGTTACTGTTTGGCTCCTCTGTAATGAGGCTTCTAGGGTTGCAATGGTTTGTTCTGTATTTTGGGTTTTTGCCTCCAGCTCCGTCAGTCTTTGGGTGTTGTCCGTTATTTGTGACATCGCTGAGTTTATCGATTTGTGTAGAGTTTCTAGCCTGCTGTCAAATAGTGGGAGTAGTATTTTTGAGACCTCTCTTGCCACCATTGTTGCTTGCGTCATTTCCGCTATGTTGTCTGCTGGAGTTTCGGTGGTTTGTGGCGATTGGGTGTCCATTGCCTCAATGCTTTGGTCTGGTGTGTTGGAGACTCGGGGTGGAGTATTCTTTAAGGGAGACGTGTGGTGCTGGGCGCTTTTGCCCTCTTTTTCTTTGATGTTTTTGATGAATCTGTTCTTCTGTTTTCCTCCTGTGTTTGTTTTGTCTGTGTCTAGTTGGCGTGTCGTTCTTGTTGAAGTACCCGCACTGTGCTCATTTAGATATCTGTCCATATTTTGGTTTCTCCACGCTTAGTTGCTATGTGGGTTTTGTGTGCGAAAGGGCTCTCTTTTTTTAATTTTTTTTTCCTTTTTCCTCCCTGTTTCCTAAATCTCTTTTGTTTTGTTGCTGTTTTTTTCCTAGTGGATGTGGCTTCTCTTTTGGTGACTAATTTTCCATTTCTGTTTGCTTAGTCTTTCTGGCTTGTCTCGCAGCCAGTATTGCTTTTGGTGTGATTTTGTCTCCTATTCTCCCCACTTCTGTTTTCACGGTGTTTGGTGTTCTTGCTTTATAGACGTTTTCTTTATGCGTTTTGTTTTTCTTTAATAGGCCGCTTTGTTGCGGAGAATTATACCCCTGGGTATCTCCCCCCCCCCCCCGTCCTTTGTCAGTGGCCTCTTGCCCAGATTGCAGTATTTGCTGGTGTCCCTTTGGCAGTCTTTCGCCTTTGCCACAGTCGGTGCTCCGAATTGCGGTCCCGGGTTGTGCCCAGTTATGGTGCCTTGTGATGCCTCCTGATATGGTGGTGGCCTATGTCCTCCGGTACTCTGGGGTGTGCAAGGGCTTCGCTGTGGCCTTAGGGGGCTCTATGTGGTTTTGTTGTGGGGGGGATAGTGGTCTCCTACAACTTATTTTTGTTGTAGGGTTTGTGTGTGTGGCATCTGGGCCTTTTGTGGCTTTGTTTTGGTCTGGGGCTGCTTTGGCGCGGATGAGGGGCGTTCCCGTGCTCCGTTGGTGTCTCCCGGCTCCTCCCCCCTCTTGTGGTGGGGGGCGGAGTTTGCCGCGGGTGTCGCGGCCGAAAATTTAGGCCGCGGCACTCTGGTGGCCTCCCGGAGGGGTTTCAGCCTCGGTGGGGTCTCCTCGGGCCGTCCGGAAGTCTCCCAGGGCCCCCCTCTTCCCCTGCGACTCCAGATGGAGGGTGTCGCGGCCGGGGATCTGGATCGCGGCCCTGGCTGCCGCTCGGCCACAGTGCTCCTGCTGCTCCCCGGCTGATTTGCGGCCCTCGGAGGGTCTCTTGGGTCTTCTTGGAGCTTCCTGGGGCCTTCTGCTTCTCCACGGTTCTGGTCGGGGGCTGCGGCGATCTTCGCGGCCGGAAATCTAGGCCGCGGCTTCGGGTGTCGTCTGGGCCGCGGCGCTCCGGACGTCTTCGGTGCGGCTCGGGCGGGGGTGGGTGGTTCGGCGGAGCTTACCGGAGGTCTCCGAGGGAGGTAAGGTCTCGGCTAGTTGTGGACTCTGTGCCCTTTTTCCTCCTCCTCGTGTCTGCGCTCCGTTGCCGTGGGCCGCGTCGGGGTGTTCTCGGAGGGTTCCCCGGGTGTCTCTTCTGTGGTGTGGGGGGCTTCCACCTAGCAAGCAGGGGAGATGTCTGTCCCCCGCAGCTGTCTTTTTGGGGATACTAGAGGGTCCCGGTGTCTCTGGGAGGTGGTGATGGCAGGAGCTCTGTCAGACACGTCCTGCTGCTTCTGTTTCCTGGGCAGAAGTCTTTTCTTCCCACTTTTAAAAAAATCATAACTCTTATTTATCCTGCATGAGGGCTTGTTTTCTTGCGGGATGAGTTGTATTTTTCAATGGTGCTATGTAATGTACCATATAATGTACAGAAAAACTTGTAAGAAATTCTAACTGCAGTGAAGTGAAAAAATAAATAAATTCCGCCATCTTTGGGGGGGGGGGGGAGGGGGGCTTGTTTCTACAGTGTATACAGTGCAGGAAAAATGCCATAACTTTATTCTATGGGTCGGTATGATTACTATTATACCAACATACATATATATTTGTTGTAGAACTTTTAAAATATATAATATCTTTGAAAACAAATAAAATTATTTTCTGCCGCCATCTTCTGACAGCCATTATTATGTTTTCCATCAACATACTGTACTTGTGCAGGGGCTCATTTTTTGTAGTTTCTATTGGTACCATTTTGAAGTACATGTGACTTTCTGATCGCTTTTTATTACATTTTTCCTTGGAGACGGGTATAGTTTTATTTTTTCTGACAACGTTTACCGTGCGGTGTACATAATATAGTACTTTGATAAATCAGGTGTTTATGCATAGATCAGGTGTTTATCCATCCTGAATGCGGCAGCCAGGCTCATCTTCCTGTCCAGCCGCTACTCGGACGCCTCTGCCCTGTGCCGGTCACTGCACTGGCTGCCCGTTAAATACAGAATTCAATTTAAGCTCGCTACCTTCATCCACAAAGCCCTCCACAGTGCAGCGCCCCCCTATATCGCCTCCCTCATCTCAATCCATCACCCAGCCCGGGCTCTCAGCTAACGAAACTAGACTGCGCACCCCTCTAATTCGAACTTACCAGACTTCTCCAGAGCAGCACCGATCCTCTGGTACGAACTACCAAAGGCTACCCGGGCAATCCAGAACTCGCAGAACTTCAGGCGTGCTCTAAAAACGCACCTCTTCAGGGAGGCATACCGCATTCCCTAAACAAAGCCCTCTGTACTCCGCCTGATAACATGCTCCCTGACCTACTGACTGCAATCCCTGCTAGCCATCATAAACCACTCCTGCAGTCATACCGATTCTGCCGTCACACGGCTAAATGTCTGACCATTGTCTATGTGTATAGCATCCCTCACTCTCCACCTCACCATACCGTGCACATCTCCAGCCCTTTACCTTCTGTATCACCCCACTATTCGTAGTATGTAAGCTCGTTAGAGCAGGACCCTCACCTCTATTGTTTCCATCAACTAATTACTATGTAACCGTGGTTCTGTAATTGTACTTTTTTCTTTCTGTATCCCCCCTGTCTATGTAAGAGCTGCAGAATATGTTGGCGCTATATAAATAAAGATTATTATTATGGACATATATGATTTATTTTATTATAAGTATGGCAAAACTGCGTGTTTTTTTTAACCCATTGCTTTTTTTTTTTTTTTAATAATTGAAACTTTTTAAAACTGATTTTTACATTTTTCTTTTTTCTCCTGTGCGAACGATTTATCGCTCCGTGTAAAAGGAGCCTTAGAGGATTTATATTCAGGAGTTTCTTAAAACTGTCTATTTATAGGCGGGGCTTTGTGTTAAAAGTTTTTTAGAATGCTGTGAGTAATATGTGCAGTACATCTGTAAGACATTGCTTTCCTGAGGCTTCCTATCGTTTCATGAATGCAGATAGGGGAGAGCAAACTGAGTACCAAGTCAGTGTATCCTACAAATACTGTATAGCTGTATACACCCTAATGTTAGCATGTCAGATAAAGTTCGTGGAGCATATAAAACTAACCTAGAATGAGTCACTTCTGCACCCACTGCCTGATCCCGTGCAACTGACCTAGAAAAATGAGCAACTGCGAAAAGATTTGGATGGAGATATCGCCCATTTATAGACTTCCATGGAGGCCGTCTGCATGGAATTCACGGCAAAACAGAGTTTGCTATGATTTTTCCTACGCTCGCGGAATACGCAATTTGTATCCGTGACTGTGAGCAAAAGAGCGATTTTACATGTTTTTCAATGCCCGCGGTTTGCTGCAGATCCTTTGCACGGATGCTGATCGCTTATTCCACAATAGGAATCCGCCCGCGTGAGCCTAAGGCCTCATGTCCACGGGGAAAATATGATTTAAGATCCGCAGCGGATCTCCCGCACGCGGATCCGCATCCCATAGGGATGCATTGACCACCCGCGGGTAGATAAATACCTGCGGATGGTCAATAAAAGGGATTTTAAAAAAAATGGAGCATGAAAAAATCTGGACCATGCTCCATTTTCGTGCGGGTCTCCCGCGGGGACGGCTCCCGCGGGCTTCTATTGAAGCCTATGGAAGCCGTCCGGATCCGCGGGAGACCTAAAATAGGAATTTAAAAGAATTTACCAACCGGAGCGGACCGGGAAGGTCTTCTCTTCCTCACGGCCGGATCTTTCTTGCTTCGGCTCGGCGGATGTGCCCGGCGCATGCGCGCGGCACGTCGGCGACGTGCCGCCGGCGACGTGCCGCCGGCGTGACGAATTCATCCGCCGGCCAAAAAAGAAGATCCGGCCGTGAGGAAGAGCAGACCTTCCCCGCCCGCTACGGATAGGTAAATTCTTTTAAATTCTTATTTTCAGCGCTCATGTCCGCAGGGCAGGAGGGACCCGCTACGGATTCTACATGTAGAATCCGTAGCGGGCCTGATTTTCCCCGTGGACATGAGGCCTAAGAGAAGCCTGGAGGGCACCCCTTACAAAACCACCCTTATTTTCCAAAGTATTAAAACACAAAAAAAATACATATTTGATATCCCTGTAATTGTAACATCCCGTAGAATAACGTCACACTATATATACTGCACAAAATTAAACTATTGCAGAAATGCCACGCTTTTTAACACCCCCAAAAGAAGAAAGTTAATCAAAATATATATGTAGCCCAAAATGATGCAATAAGAAACAAAAAGGTTACATGACAAACTATGTTCATCTAAACTTGTATAACCCTGGGGACGTTTTTTGTGGGTGCAACAACTCTCGCAACTAAAGTACAAGTTTTTCTTCCATAAGTAAATATTGAGGTTGCAAATCAATCATATTAACATGAAATTTCACGTAAATACACGGTGCACAGCCTTTGCTGGTGCTGCAGTAATCTCCAGCATCGCAGCTCGCCTCCATTTATGCAGTAACAAAACCACAGAAGAAATCAGTTCACTTGTCAGTAATGTCGCTGCACTCTGCCTCCCCTCTATGCAGAATGACCATCCGCCTCCTCTCCATACAGAATGACCATCCACCTCCCCTCCATGCACAATGAACATCCGCCTCCCCTCCATGCAGAATGACCATCCGCCTCCCCTCCATGCAGAATGACCATCCACCTCCCCTCCATGCAGAATGACCATCCCCTCCCCTCCATGCAGAATGACCATCCGCCTCCCCTCCATGCAGAATGACCATCCGCCTCCTCTCCATGCAGAATGACCATCCGCCTCCTCTCCATGCAGAATGACCATCCGCCTCCCCTCCATGCAGAATGACCATCCGCCTCCTCTCCATACAGAATGACCATCCACCTCCCCTCCATGCACAATGAACATCCGCCTCCCCTCCATGCAGAATGACCATCCGCCTCCCCTCCATGCAGAATGACCATCCACCTCCCCTCCATGCAGAATGACCATCCCCTCCCCTCCATGCAGAATGACCATCCGCCTCCCCTCCATGCAGAATGACCATCCGCCTCCTCTTCATGCACAATAACCACCCGCTTCCCCTCCATGCACAATGACCATCCCCCTCCCCTCCATGCAGAATGACCATCCGCCTCCACTCTATGCAGAATGACCATCCGCCTCCCCTCCATGCAGACTGACCATCCGCCTCCTCTCCATGCAGAATGACCATCCGCCTCCCCTCCATGTAGAATGACCATCCGCCTCCCCTCCATGTAGAATGACCATCCGCCTCCCCTCCATGCATAATGACCATCCGCCTCCCCTCCATGCACAATGAACATCCGCCTCCCCTCCATGCACAATGACCATCCGCCTTCCCTCCATGCAGAATGACCATCCGCCTCCCCTCCATGCAGAATGACCATCCGCCTCCCCTCCATGCAGAATGACCATCCGCCTCCTCTCTTGCAGAATGACCATCCGCCTCCCCTCCCTGCAGAATGACCACGCGCCTCCTCTCCATGCAGAATGACCATCTGCCTCCCCTCCATGCAGAATTACCATCTGCCTCCACTCTATGCAGAATGACCATCTGCCTCCCCTCCATGCAGAATGACCATCCGCCTCCTCTCCATGCAGAATGACCATCTGCCTCCTCTCCATGCAGAATGGCCATCCGCCTCCCCTCCATGCAGAATGACCATCCGCCTCCCCTCCATGCAGAATGACCATCCACCTCCTCTCCATGCAGAATGACCATCCGCCTCCCCTCCATGCAGAATGACCATCCGCCTCCTCTCCATGCAGAATGACCATCCGCCTCCCCTCCATGCAGAATGACCATCCGCCTCCACTCCATGCAGAATGACCACGCGCCTCCTCTCCATGCAGAATGACCATCTGCCTCCCCTCCATGCAGAATGACCATCCGCCTCCCCTCCATGCAGAATGACCATCCGCCTCCCCTCCATGCAGAATGACCATCCGCCTCCTCTCCATGCAGAATGACCATCCGCCTCCTCTCCATGCAGAATGACCATCCGCCTCCCCTCCCTGCAGAATGACCACGCACCTCCTCTCCATGCAGAATGACCATCTGCCTCCCCTCCATGCAGAATTACCATCCGCCTCCACTCTATGCAGAATGACCATCTGCCTCCCCTCCATGCAGAATGACCATCCGCCTCCTCTCCATGCAGAATGACCATCTGCCTCCTCTCCATGCAGAATGGCCATCCGCCTCCCCTCCATGCAGAATGACCATCCGCCTCCCCTCCATGCAGAATGACCATCCACCTCCTCTCCATGCAGAATGACCATCCGCCTCCTCTCCATGCAGAATGACCATCCGCCTCCCCTCCCTGCAGAATGACCACGCGCCTCCTCTCCATGCAGAATGACCATCTGCCTCCCCTCCATGCAGAATTACCATCTGCCTCCACTCTATGCAGAATGACCATCTGCCTCCCCTCCATGCAGAATGACCATCCGCCTCCTCTCCATGCAGAATGACCATCCGCCTCCTCTTCATGCAGAATGGCCATCCGCCTCCCCTCCATGCAGAATGACCATCCGCCTCCCCTCCATGCAGAATGACCATCCACCTCCTCTCCATGCAGAATGACCATCCGCCTCCCCTCCATGCAGAATGACCATCCGCCTCCTCTCCATGCAGAATGACCATCCGCCTCCCCTCCATGCAGAATGACCATCCGCCTCCACTCCATGCAGAATGACCACGCGCCTCCTCTCCATGCAGAATGACCATCTGCCTCCCCTCCATGCAGAATGACCATCCGCCTCCCCTCCATGCAGAATGACCATCCGCCTCCCCTCCATGCAGAATGACCATCCGCCTCCTCTCCATGCAGAATGACCATCCGCCTCCTCTCCATGCAGAATGACCATCCGCCTCCCCTCCCTGCAGAATGACCACGCGCCTCCTCTCCATGCAGAATGACCATCTGCCTCCCCTCCATGCAGAATTACCATCCGCCTCCACTCTATGCAGAATGACCATCTGCCTCCCCTCCATGCAGAATGACCATCCGCCTCCTCTCCATGCAGAATGACCATCTGCCTCCTCTCCATGCAGAATGGCCATCCGCCTCCCCTCCATGCAGAATGACCATCCGCCTCCCCTCCATGCAGAATGACCATCCACCTCCTCTCCATGCAGAATGACCATCCGCCTCCTCTCCATGCAGAATGACCATCCGCCTCCCCTCCATGCAGAATGACCATCCGCCTCCCCTCCATGCAGAATGACCACGCGCCTCCTCTCCATGCAGAATGACCATCTGCCTCCCCTCCATGCAGAATTACCATCCGCCTCCACTCTATGCAGAATGACCATCTGCCTCCCCTCCATGCAGAATGACCATCCGCCTCCCCTCCATGTAGAATGACCATCCGCCTCCCCTCCATGTAGAATGAACATCCGCCTCCCCTCCATGCAGAATGACCATCCGCCTCCCCTCCATGCAGAATGACCATCCGCCTCCTCTCCATGCAGAATGACCATCCGCCTCCCCTCCATGCAGAATGACCATCCCAGCCTCCTGTTTCTTACTGATTGGCTTCTTATCACAGCAACTGAACAGTTAACATCTGTGCTTTGAGAAAACAAACCAAGATTCGCGGTGGATTCCAAGTGAATCTGGACCCCAGGGCACGTGTCATGCTGTTTTCAGGGGAAGTTTTCATTATGCAATACTTTGCTTACACGGAATCCGCCCGGGGATCCTGCAGCTGGCTGTAATAATGGCTTCAGTTCTTCCTTGTAGGACACAGTTATTAAATATATGGAAGGTATTTGGGATTTAGGAGGATTACAGTAGGGGAGCTTTATCAATTATGGGGCACAAGATGCTGTCTGTCATACACTTTCAAATCTTTGGCTATCTTCTAGTCACTGAAGTGGTAACCACAGCTCCTTGTCCCTAGCCAGGAACTCTGCTGTCCCCCCCTCTTCATTTGCTCTCTTGTGTCTGGAGCAGGCTCTCTCCTCTCCCGTAGGCCTGCACCCTCAATGGGGAACATGAGCTATACAATGGGCATACAGAGGAACTCTTGATTTGTGCCAGCTGGCACTTTTCAAGCGGCTCCTCTTTTCCTAACAGATGCACTAGCTGCATAACCGCTCACATCACAGAGGCATCACTATCCGCTGTTGTATGTGTGGCAGGGTGGCAGCCTGCCCCTGCTACCACTAGTGGAAGGACATATTGTTCTGTCTTCCTTATTTGCATATTTCCCAGAGGAGCAGGGATGGCCTTATAAGTCTCCTCACTCACCTTCTAAGTGCTCTCCTTAAGAAGAAACCATACCCTTCCCAAGCCAGCCCTAGTAACGCCTTAAAGACTAGAGTGATCCAGTCCTAAAAGACCAGACACTCTTTAGCGATTTTACCCATGGGGTGGTTTTCTGGCCCTAGATTTTTTCCTGGCCTGCTTAAATTATTTTTGCTGCATTTTTTTCCGTCTCGTATATACGTCTATTTTTAATAACCTTTTTCACTGAATTTTTTTCAGTTCTTTTAGGGGTAATGTGTACAAATTAAAAAAAAAAAGTTTTATATTTTAAGTTCTTAATTTTTAAAATTATTTTGTTCATGTTAAATAAAGTATAAGAATGGGTTTGTTTTGTTATATATTTTGTATAACTAGAAGGACTTGAAGATAAACTACTTTTCCAGTGTACCAACTTCCATCTGGGCGCACCTTGAACTGTTTGCAGTCCATGGCTTGGTCTTCCACGTTATGGGGACATGGCAACAGTCAAACTGGTAAGCACTTGATATGAACGTCACTTAACAATGCTTGACTGTCCCAACTGCGCCGCTGGACTTAACGTAGGAACTTTGACCCGGCCTGACAGGTCCCTCAAAGTATCAAAGTCAAATTTTATGATTTTACGGCGGTGGTGAGGATGCACCAAATCTAATGGCACCAAGATCATCCACCACAGGTCACGCAAAGGGGTCAAAGTGAGGAACAAGAAAAAGGCTTTTTTATATTAGATTATGAATTACAGGGCAGGTATGGCGACGGTTTAGGTTGGCATGGATGGTGGGTAGTTTTCTTTTTTTTTAAATATGTTTTTATTTTATTCTGCAATTTTATTTTTCACTTATGTTTTTAACTTTTTTTTAACATCTACATTCACACTTTATTTATATATTTTTTTTATTTCACACTTCTCCACTGTAACATCTCCACTGGAGCATCAATAGGAGCTGTGTGACTGTATGCACTATCAGAGCAGCTCAAGGGTCTGTTAAGATCTTGCAGCTCTGAGATCCTGGGGGCCCCGGCAATCATGTGATCGCCAGGTCCCATGCAGGAAACGGCAGTGCCACTACCTGCATTCTCTACATGGCGATCATTGAGCAATCGGTCACTGATTTCTGCTATTAGCTGCAGCCCCTGTAACGTCCCATAAACCGCACCGGACTGCAGCAGTCAACAGAGACAGGAGTGGGTGACAGAGAGCTGTCGCTGGACACATTGGGAACGGGGAGAGTTGAGAGTATATCGTTATTTGTTATTTTATGTTCAAAAGTATTTTATTGTTTTTCCATCATTAACGTTACATCATTGTCAAATCACATCAAGCTGGGTACTATTCTTCGTTTTTCTGATGTTTTGTAACAGTGCCATTAAACTGAAATTTACTAGTATACTGTTCTTCCAGTGAGCAACTAACGTTGTAACTTGTAACCACATATTAATAATTGTATTCTGGTAGTCAACAGCCAACCCACCCCGGAGAGTACCGGGTGTGGAGTCTGCCGGCACCAGAAATAACTTCAAATGCGGTAATAATAATCTAATCGTAAAAGATACAAAAAGAACTAAAGGAAAATAGGGTGGGAAAAGATGGTGGGGTGGAAGGGAGATTTGGAGGGAAAAAGAAAGTAATAGAGTAGTAGAGAATGAACAGAAAGAAATGAAGATAGAGAGATCCTCATAATGCCTTTTTACTTCGGGCCCTGGACCCATCCCAGTGTTTGTTACCATGCGGGTAGTTCGCCCCTCTGCAGCCACCCTTCAAAGTCAGTTGACTTACGAAACGTCAGCCATGGTTCCCAGGTCGCGTGGAAGGCCGCATACTTGTTGTCGTCCCCTGCTCTTAGCTCCTCCATGTGGCAAATTTCATCCAGGGCTGTCACCCAATTTAATCTCGAGGGTGGCACCTGCAACCTCCATAGACGGGGAATGGAGACCCTTGTTGCTACTAGAAAAAAAGCGAAGAATACTTTTCTTATTTATCCCTGGTGGCCCCGGTAGCATTGTTAGGAACGCGATTTCGGGAACTAGAGAGTTTCTTGTCAGGGCGTTGTGGAGTCCCTCAACCACCTTCCAGAGCGGAGAGATCAGGGGGCACGACCACCAGACATGAGTAAGTGACCCAGTCTCCACCTGGCACCTCCAACAGAGATCCGAGACCCCTGGATAGAATTTTGCCAAACCGCATCGGGGTGCGGTACCATCGTGTAAGCAATTTATAATTTAGCTCTTGGTGATTGCCTGATACTGTCATCTTATGTATCATACACTAGGCTTTCGCCCAATCCTCGTCTGACACAGCTCGCCCCAGCTCCCTCTCCCATGATTTCCTGAATCCTCTCCCGGCGTCCCGACCCCCCTCAGCCACCAGAATGCTGTAGATCGCGGAGATCCCGCCCCTCTTTTTCTGTGGAGCTTCACATAGCTCCTCAAAGGGTGTCGGGGGCAGTGTCAATTTGGTAGTCGGTCGCAAGGTTCTTATGAAGTGCACAATCTGATGGTACTGGAACCACGCACCTGCCCGTGGGTCGCCCTCTCCGGCAAGTACCTCCATTTGTAGGATCCCATCCTTATCTATGATATCGCGAACCCTGGGGCATTGTAGACCAAGTCCCTCTAACAATGGCGATCCAGCTTCACCTTGGGGGAAATCTGGGTTTTACGTCAGGGGAGTCCATGGCCCCGGTACCCTTATCAGCCCGCACCTGACTGCGCATCCGTCCCATATTTTCAGAAGAACATATAAAGGGGGATACTTTCGTGCCACGTCTACCCAGGCCTCCTTTTAGACAAAATAACCCTTGTATTCGTTTAGCTGTACGTTCCAGTTCCCCGCAGTGTTCCGTGGGATCTTTTCGTGTCAGGTCTAGTACTACTTTGCTTATTGCCGCTCTATAGTAAGATCACGGGTCTGGGAGACCCAGACCCCCTTTGTTCTTCCGTTGTGTTAGTAATTTGTAACTAAGGCGTGGTCTGGAGCCTTTCCATATGTAGCTCGTTACTATTTTTTTGAGTCTATTGAAGTATTCTTTCGGTAAATTAATGGGTAAGGTTTGAAAGAGATAAAGAAGTCTGGGTAAAATATTCATTTTAAGCCTATTGAGTCTGCCGAACCACGATAAATTCAATGCTCTCCATTTGTCTAGGTCTTTTGTGATAGCTATAAGGATGGGCTCGTAGTTTAACTCGTACAGTTTTCCTGTCTCTGGGGATAGGACCACCCCTAGATATTTTATTTGGTCCTCTCGCCATCTTAGGGGAAATTTAGATGCTAATTGGGTAATATCCCTTGTGGGCAGAGAAATGTTTAGTATCTCAGACTTAGGCCTCCTTCCCACGAACGGATTTCCGCCGCGTAATTTGCAGTGGAAATCCGCTGCGTAGCCCGCAGCTATTAGGTTCTATTGAACCTAATAGCTATGGGCTCACGGTGCGGAATTCCACCGTGGAATTCTGCAGCGTGAATTCACCCGTCCTCACCCACGGCATGCTCTATTTGGCGTGGGTGTACGCGCGGACGGCTTCCATTGCAGTCAATGGAAGCCGTCCGTTCACGCTATCTTCCGCTACATATGACACGACCGGCCGCATCATATGACACGGCCGCCCGCGTCATGTGACGCGGTGAGCATGTCACATGATGCGGCGGAGGTGGACGGGGAAGCATCATGCGGGAGCGAGGGCGCCGGATCCGCAGGTAAGTATGGGGTCTCCTGGGGGGCACCGTGACAGGCTCCGCCGCGGAATTTTGCGGCGCAGCCCGTCACGGCCGTGTGCAGCCGGCCTTAGTCATGTTAATTTTGAAATTACTGACTCAGCTATATGTTTCGCATTCGCTTAGAATAGCGGGTATGTCCTTTTTGGGGTTTGTCGTGTAAATCAATAAGTCATCCGCAAATAGCGCAGCCTTATGCGTATTTCCCATGACTTCATATCCTGATATTTCTTTATTTCCTCTAATGGAATTGGCAAGCGACTCCATCACCAGTGCATACAGAGTCGGCGAAAGAGGGCGCCCTTGGCGTGTTCCGTTCTTTATGCTAAATGGTTTGGAAAGCGCGCCATTTAACCTAATCTGCGCCGTTGGATTGTTGTAAAGGGCCATTACCGATTGCCTACATCTATTGCCCATTCCTATCTGTTTCAGGGTGCTTTTTCAGGAATGACCAGTTGACCCGGTCGAACGCTTTTTCAGCGTCGACTGAGAGTAAGCAAAATGGTGTGTTAGCTTCCTTTGCCCTTTCCATCAGGGAGAGTGTTCTTATAGTGTTGTCCCTGGCTTCCCTTCCAGGGACAAACCCCACTTGATCTCTGTTTATAATTTCCCGGGTTATCGGTCTTAGGCGAGCTGCGATGATCTTCGCGAAGATTTTCGTATCGATATTTAGCAGGGAGATCGGGCGGTAGTTTTCGCACGCCATCGGATCTTTACTCGGTTTGGGCAATACAGTAATGGTAGCCTGCAGTGACTGCTGTGGGAAGGAGCATGTGTCTGAAATTACGTTGAAGGCCTTGCTTAGTATTGGAGCTAGGAGATCTCCAAAAGCTTTGTAAAACCTTGGCGTAAAACCGTTGGGTCCCGGGCTTTTTCCTATTTTTAACTCTTTTATTTCTTTAATACTTTCCTGATCTAAGAAATCCTCTTCTAGTGCCCGTGCTTGGTCTGGGGGCATTGTTTTCAATGTGTGCGTCTGTAGGTACTGGTCAATTTCCCTTTGGTCTACTGGGTTTTCTATATTATAGAGCTCGCTATAGTAGTTCTGAAAGCATTCTAAAATGTCTTTTGTTGAGTGAATTTTCCCCTTTTCTTTGGATTTCATCGCGAATACGTAGCTTTGATTGCCCCTGGGATTTAAAGCTCGTGCTAACCACGATCCGCTTTTGTTGCCATATTCGTAGAATTTTCCCTTGAATCTATCCCTAATGCAAAGGTGATTTTTCTACAAAATTCCCAGCACCTGCTGGCGTAGGGCTGAGATTTCTGCACTTAAGATCTGTGTGGGTTTTGCTTTGTTTGTTTGTTCCGCTTTCTCCATTTGGGCAATCAAGTGTGACAATTTACCTATCCTGTCCTTCTTTATGCGTGCCCCGTGGGATATAAATACCCCTCTTAGCACGCACTTGAGGGCTTCCCACTGTACCGTGGGCGCTGTAGTATCTGTACTGTGTATTTCTACAAAGGTATTGATGGTCTTTCCGATCTCCTGGAGACAGCACGAGTCACTCAAAAGGTTATCGTTTAGTCTCCAGGAGTTCAGTCCCCCGCCTCTCCTCTGCCCCAAGAGTGCCCCGTAGACAGGTGCGTGGTCCGACCATACGAAGTTGCCCATCGAACACTTTGGGTCTAGGTCTAAGAGATCGTGTGAGATGAAGATATAATCCAGTCTCCCATAACTATTATGGAACACTGAATGGTGACTGTAGTCCTTGACCCCCGGATGCAGAATCCTCCAGAGGTCAACGAGTCTCAGTTCTGCCAGTTGTCTCCGCATTCTACGCATGGACGCCAAGGGGAATCCGGACTTACCTGTGGAGGAATCCAGTTCTGGGTCCAAGCTGATGTTAAAGTCCCCTCCGAGGACGATCCTGGAACCTGAGGCGAACCGCGCCAGCTCTCCCAGAGTACGGTATCCAAACGAGACCTGTCCGGAATTTGGAAAATACATGTTAGCTATTGTTATTATACTTCCTCCCAGGTCAAGCTTTAGAAATATATATCTCCCTTCCTTATCTACTTTTGTATCCAGTACTCTATGTGGGAGGGTCTTATGAATTGCGATCGACACTCCACAGATTCTCTTGTCAGGGTGAGCACCGTGATACCAATTGGTGTAGTATCGGTTATTGCCTTTTGGTATATGCCCTACTTTATAGTGTGTCTCCTAAAAGAGGGCTATCATAACCTGTTTCTTATGTAAATGTGCCAGAATCTGTCCCCGTTTGGCTGGTGCATTCATTCCTCTGACGTATGTACAAAAAGTCAAACCAACCATAGTGTGATGGTTTTAGTAAAGGGTGGCTCTAAAGTCGGGCTGTGTCCGAGGTGTTAATGAGGCTTAGATCCCTGAGAGAGAGGAAGAAGAAAGTGATAAATAGAAAGGGGGTATGGGGCTGGGGTGGGTGACAGAAAACTATTATTCTGTCGATTGGATTCCAGGTGTCCAATCTAGCATAATGGGAAACCAACCTAAGGTTGGCTGCAGATGATGCATAAGCATCGTCCATCCTGCGGAGTAGAGTACTAGACAGCAGAGGGCGCCCCGCCGCCCCCACCAGCAACACAACCCAAATCTTAGTGATAAATTTGTAAACCTTACTTTCCGCATATTCTAGAATACTTATATAACTGTGAAGCAAATTAAAACTTTAACATGTTAAACTTCGATCCCAGGTGACCCTCCTCCCTCCAACCAGGTAGTTCCCCGCATGATATCTATCAATATTCGGTTCTTAGAGTCCGAATTACATTTCCCACACAATTCTATGGCAAGTATCCATAACTCCTTTTTTCACACAGGCTCTTCCGGGTTCCAAAGCTCATCGCTTTGCTCTGTTGTTGGTCTCGGAAGGTCTGGATCTGTGTGGTCTGACCTCTTGCCATGACTCTCTTGGAGCCTCGATAGGTAGGGCTGGGACATGGGGCCAATCTGGAATCATCACCATGGGTAGCTCTAAAGTTCCCAAGAACCCTGGCAGGTCCACTGGCGATTTAAAGGAAGCTGTTTTCCCGTTTCTTGTTGCCGTAAGTTGAAACAGGTACCCCCATCTATACATGATGTTGTTTGCTCTCAGCACGTCCAGTATCGGTCTCACCGCCCTACGTAGCTGCAGCGTGCGGCAAGCCAAATCTGGGAACACTTCTATGGGAGTCCCGTTATGTCCTTTTTTTCTCGGGTTTTCTTCATGATGGCTTTCTTATCTTTAAAGTAGTGAATACGGCAGACTACATCCCGTGGTCTGTTTGCGTTGTCTAGCTTTGGCCCTAGAGTCCTATGTATACGATCAATCATGACTGGGTTCTCAGGACAACATTGCAACAGAGAGCCGAAGAAATTGCGTGCCCAGTCCTCCAGTTGAGCCGGGATGATCTCTTCTGATAGGCCCCTCAGGCGTAAATTATTCCACCTGTGGCGGTTCTCAATATCATCGATATGGGTCAAAATGTCTGCCAATTGTATAGCCTGCGCATTTATTGCTTGACTGTGTGTGTCTAATGTAGTAAGGACCTTCTCTTGTGTCTCTTCCACTCCGCTTAGCCTGTTGCCCACTTGCTTGATCTCCTGCTGCAACGTGTGCATAGCTTCCTTATGGGAGGCCTCCAACCTCTGAAAATCACTTTTGGTTGGTAGTGCGCGCAAATGATCCCTCCAATCCCATTCGTCCTCTGACGAGGGGTCTCTACCTTGCTGGTTATATTTGGGAGTTTTGGGTCTGGCAGCTATGGCGGCGCTCCTGCGGGCTTTGTGCGAGGGGTTATGGCTCCCCTCTGGAGAGCTTATGCTGCTGCTCCCCCCTTCTGCATCAACTATGTAGGGGCTCTGTTTTTTTCTCATTTTGCCCTCTGCAGTTTTGGGGAGTTCATAGTCCCTTGTGGGGGAGGGGTGAGAGGATGAGTCTCTATGCGTGGGCATGCCTTCCCCTATACTCTGGGGTTTCAGGCCCTGCATATAGCTGTGGGTGCTCGCTGGTGTATAGGGGGATGCAGCTGCTTCCTTATACTCCGCTGTGGCTGTCCCGCCGGCCTCCGCAGCTCTCTCATCCTTCTCGGATCTGGGCTCTTCTCCTCCGCTGTCTGCTGGGCTCCGTGCCATGCTCAGTGCCACGTGTGCTTGGTCCGGCGCCATCTTGGAGGGGGGAGCCGCCGTTCCGCGGCTCCCGAAGTAGCACTGAATAGTTGGCGGATCTTCGTCCCCGGCGTCCGGCGGCTTTCTGGTGACCCTCCTCTTCACCATGGTGCCACCTGGGGTCTTTTCTCTGCTCACGGTTAGTGCTTGGGAGGGTTAAACCAGTGGTTGCAGCGGGAGCTCCAGGCTCGTGCTTCCTATCTTTGCATAGCTAGGCTCTGCCCCTTATTTGTTATATTAATGCCTGGTAAAGGGGTTGTCCAGAGTTCCTACAACGCTGACAACCCCTTTAATGGGTTAATGTCAATGGACAGTGATCTAAACAGCAGTATTACAGTAGGCACTAGAGGGAGCTCCAATGAAGGGCAGTACAAGTCAATGGAACCATTATATTTTTTGGACTTTACTGAGCATGCTTAATAGGAATGTGCAGAAAACATCTAGAAAGGGGCTCTGATGAACTACTGGACATAAGGTGGCTGAGCAGAGCAGCGGTGGTTGTTGTTGGTGGAGAGTTCAGGGGAAAACAGTTCTGCTATTAAGGCTCAATGTCCACAGGTGGATCTAATTTACAGAATCTGCAAAGAAGATCCTCAAATCAAGCCGCCCACAGGGAAGCAAGGGCGTCTGCACATGAATTAAGGCATATGCATTTGTTTCACAGACCTTTTGTGGCATGTTGGCCACAATGCAAGGACAGACCAGTCACTCTGCCACTGTGTAGGACACTGGTTGACACTCGTAGTGCGGGGACTACAGGCTGCTAGCAGTATGTGTGTATGTTGTATGCTGATATTCTCCCTGTGACTCCTACCTTTGAGAGAGCGTTTTGGTTGTGGTTCCTTCTCTGTGCTACCTATCAGTGGGTAAGGAGGGCTTTATATTCCTACCACTCCCTTTGTCCATTGCTGTTAATTCAGTTCTGTTAATGGTCTGGTGGGAGCAAGTTGGAGCCTCTATTCTGAATGAAAGCCATCTCCATACAGATAAGTGCTGATCTATCTTTACTTTCTTTGTTAGTATTTTTCACAAGAGCTTTGATTTATTTAGTATATCACTTCATGTGCCCTCACAGGGACAGTCAGGTCCCATGAGAAGATCGTGGGGCCGTCCTTATCAGGACGCTGACGCCGCATTCAGGCAGGGGTTCCCCATCTACCTGTTTAGTAAACGTCCATCTTCTCTAGGCTGGTGTGGAGTAGTCTTCTCAGCATCATACTGCAGGTATCTCTGCAGTTCTGTGTGAACGCCGCCCTGTGTCTAGCTGGACATGGTGTCTGGTGCCACTTGGACACGACAGTTTGTTTCACTGGTGTGAACTATTTCATCTTATCTATGCTTGAGCAAAAAAATGTGTTCCCACATCTCCTTACATCATGTTGTATGCTAAAAGAAAGAGGGCGCCTTACCCACGATCCGTTACATATGAGTGATGCAGTACTACAATGCTTGCTCAATCCTTAGAGTTGCTGCACCTTGATGTGAGCAAAGGCCACACCTTACCCACTCTAGATAGCTGTCAACCGAATGCTCATTTGGCCGACTCCTCTTCCTCCCAACTCCCCCGTAAACATGTCGGCTCGCTCAGCTGAAGGTGACTGAGTAACCAAGGATAGCTCTCCATGGCTTCCATAATGGCACCCAATGGTTTCAATTTCCTGTCCCAGCTTACAGTAGGAAGTGCAGCTCTGAAGGTCAAATTTATAAACCATTGAAATATTGTGCAGACAGGAATATCTATGAGCTCATGTTTTATTACTTGTGAGTAAATCTGCTATAAATATACAAACAAAGCGGAAACGCAGAAGGAAGCTCTTCTATCATAGTAATGAACAATAGTATATTTTGTATAACATAACTATTAGAAACTACTATTTCCTACTTTCCCTGGAGGTTTGGATGATACATAGGGTGGGTCAGTGTATGCCCACTGCCTGGCATCATCGGTGCGGATGGGAAGGAGGACCTGTCATGCTGTGGACCAGAGATCTGCGTCACATGAGGGAGGAAACAGATTGGGATGAGTCTGACTTTTTGGATGAGGTCACCATCAGCAGCAAGCAAGAAGCCAACAGAAATTATGAAACTGACCGATGACATAATGTAAGCGTAGGAAAGATAGGAAACAGGAAACCATGAGAAACAGAAAGGAAAACATATGAGATAGTATTAGCAGCCAGAAACATGAATATTTAAAGGGGTTGTCCCGCAAAATAAAGTAAAGTTCAGCACTTCTGTATGGCCATATTAATGCACTTTGTAATATACATCGTGCATGAAATATTGGCCATACAGAAGTTATTTACTTACCTACAGGGGGTCCCCCCCTGTGTTGGCGTCCCCGTTGCCATGGCGCCGACCAAAGTACTCCTCTGGTCGTTGGATCCATTGCACTAGCGCAGAGACGAATCCTCTTCAGGATGGTCCGTGCTCACGAGCTGCGTCCTGACTCCTCCCTCGGCTGTCCTCTTCTCCGCGTCATCGCATTGCTCCGCCTCCGCCACGTGGTGCCAATCAGCCAATGAGGTGGCTGCAATCGGCAGTGGAACGCAGACTGCAGAAGAACACCCACGGTGCACCATGGGAGAAGACCCGCGGTGCACCGTGGGAGAAGTCCAGCGGCGCCATCTTGGACAGAAGATTTTTAAAAGTTGCTGTAAGGGGATCCAGGTAAGAGAATTTTTTTTTTTAAACATAACACATGGCTGCGGTATTCCCTTTGAGTAACTGGGGGACTGGGCAAAAATTTTTTTGAATGTTTTGGCGCGGGACAACCCCTTTAACCCTTTCCAATCCAATTTGTATCCTGGTTTTCCTAGGGGGCTTGCTCTTTTTCTGCCGTTATACAACAGCGCTATCTGCTGGCTAAAGCCAATACTGCATGAGGTGACACGTTGGATAGGCTCAGACAGCAGAGAGGCTGGCAATATACAGTAAGAGAACCCCAATGGACGTCTTCCAACATCAAAGTTGTACAGCCTTAAATCATAATGTCTTCATAGGTCAGACAGTGGATTGGAAAGGGTTAAGTGAACTGCCATAATACTTCTTCAACTGCCTAAATAATACCACAATATAGAAAGAAAAATGCAACATAGAACCCACATGATCCACGCACATGCTAACTCAATAGAGCATCAATGATTCTACCATAAGACAGTAACAAGCAAAAATATAACAAATATAGGCCCCACCAGGGGTGTAACTATAGAGGATGCAGGGGATGCGGTTGCACCCGGGCCCAGGAGCCTTAGGGGGTCCATAAGGCCTCTCTTCTCCATATAGGCAACACAGTACTATGCGTAAAGCATTATAGTTGGGGGCCCTGTTACAAGTTTTGCATCGGGGGACAGGAGCTTCAAGTTACGCCTCTGGGCCCCACGTATGTAGTAGCTTCAGACAGCACTCAACAGAAATGTGGCCATGCAATACCTACATAATAATTGTCATAGAGTACCTGAATAATAGAACATTGGGTGATGCCAAGATTATAATGTATGTAGTATCTACAGAATAGAGGATAAGCATCTGATCAGTAGGGGTCCAACCACTGGGACCAAGGGTGAATGAAGTAGACCATACAACTGCTATGGGGCCCATGGAGAAAGGATGAAAAAGCTCTGATTGCACCATCCCTTTTGTTACTGGGCAGCAAAAACATAGGCAGGGCCTTCTTCCAAAAGAGGACCTCCTTTGTTAGCCAAGAAAGTAGAGAATTGTCCCAAGGGTCATTATAAATAGCAAGGAATGGGAAGCAAACACTGGGCTCTCCTGCCCTTGCTGGCAAAACTGGGCACCATAATGGGGCTCCCATTTAAGTTTTTGCTATGGGGCTCCATTTCTTCTATGTATGCCACCGACCAGGACACAGAACAATCACAAGAACATTGAGGAACAGATGCAAGTAAGTTTTTACATAATAACTTAAATAACTTAAAGGGGTTTGTCAGTCAGTGGCCGCCAGGATACATCGGGGTCAGAGCGAAAGCACTGCTCCGACCCCTGTGTAGTGGCCGGCGCTCGTAAAAACGCAGCTCTCACTGAAGTCAATGTGACCCCGGCCTGCAATCAACCTCTGAAGATGGGTTACTGCCACAGGTCTTCCAACAGGATGGCACCTCTCCATATTATGCATTGGCCATGTATCAGTGACTACAGGAACAATTCCAGGGAGTGTGGATTAGGGACCAATGGAGTCGCCCGACCTCACACAGCTTGATTTTTATCAACTGGAGGCCACAGTTTATAAGGAACAAATCCAGAATGGGGCCCATCTGAAGAGGAATATCATCTGGGCTTGCAAACAGATCACCCCATAAGTATTGAACAGTGTTCTTGCAGACTGGGGTGAGCAGGTTCACCTATGTCTTGATGTGGGCGGCGTATACATCGAACACATTCTTTAACCTCTTAATGACGCGGCCCCCTTTTTTTTCTATTTTAGTTTTTTCCTCCCCCTTCAAAAAAATCGTAACTCCTTTATTTATCCATCAACGTCGCTGTATGAGGGCTTGTTTTTTGCGGGACGAGTTGTATTTTTCAATGGTGCTATTTAATGTACCATATAATGTACTGAAAAACTTTAAAAAGATTCTAAGTGGAGTAAAATGAAAAAAAAAGCGACATTCCGCCATCTTTCAGTGCGTCTTGTTTTTACGGCGCACAAACTGCAACAAAAATGACATGATAACTTTATTCTATAGGTCAGTACAATTACTACGATACCAAATTGTGTAGTTTTTTTCTTACTATACTACTCTTTTTTTTTCAGACATTTAATTTTTCACAATTATTTTCTGCCGCTATCTTCTGCGCGCAATAACTTTTTTATTGTTCTGTCAACATAGTTGAGCAAGGACTCATTTTTTACGGGATTTCCTGTAGTTTCCGTTAGTACCAATTCAGAATACATACAACTTTTTGATCGCTTTTTATTGCGTTTTTCCTGGGACACAGGGTGATTGAAAAAGTGCATTTCTGGTGTTCTTTATTTTTTTTTTTCGGACGACGTTCACCATGCAGGGTAAATAATGCACTACTTTTATAGATCGGACTTTTATAGACGTGGCGATATCAAATATGTATTTTTATTTTATAATTTAGATTTTTTAATTATAGATATGGCAAAAGGGGGGTGATTTAAACTTTTATAACGTTTTTTTTTTTTTACAATTAATAAAACTTTATTGCTCTTATTTTCACTTTTCTTTTAAGCCCCCCTGGGGGACTACAACATGCAATACTTTGATCGCTCCTGCAGTATGACGCAATGCTATAGCATTACATCATACTGCAATTTGACAGGCAGTCTATCAAGCCACCCCACAGGGATGGCTTGATAGGCAGTCTGCTAAGGCAGCCCTGGGGCCTGCATGGCATGGCTCCCCCGATCTCACCGCAGATTTAAATGCCGCTGTCAGAATTGCTTGCCAACTCCTCTCGGACGCTGATGTCAGACTCATAGAATTCTATAGATATCTTCTATTTTCTTTACTATGTTGAAATTTTGTAAGCGGATGTAAAACGCCTCTGTCAGTTACAACAACAATTGCTCAGAGTTCCTCATCACTTCAACCACTTAAAGTAATAAACTATCCAATAAACAGTAATAGATAAAACAAACTTTGCTGTCATCCATTATTTATTACATGTTCTGAAGAAATCGGTATTATATTAAGTAATGTGCAGGATTTAACGGAAGTAGTAAAAAAGAAACTAGATCAACGTTACTAGATACTAAATAATAAGCCATCTACACCTCTGGCCCGTAGACTCAGATCAAACCCTCCCACGAGCCCCTTTTATAAACTTTGTACCAAAAATGGTGCAATTAAGGCAAACTCTGCTTACAATTATCGCCCCATTTACCTTATCAATGTGGACCTAAAACTCCTCACCAAAATCTTAGCTTCACCTCTAAATATTGCCCTGCCTCTAATTATTAATGGAGACCAGATCAGGTTTGTTCCGGGCCGCCAAGCCTCAGATAATAACGCCGAATTACTCATCTTACACATATTTGTCAATCCGGGGGCATTCCTGCTGTGCCGCTCTCTCTAGATGTACCCTAAATTGGCCATATTTGTTCTCAGTGCTCGAGTACTGGAAGTTCCCTATTGAATTTGCTAAAAATACTATATACTTCCCCTAAAGCTTTTGTTCCTTATAAGGGCTTCGGTTCAGATACCATAACAATTCACTGAGGCGCTCAGCAGGGATGCTCTTTATCTCGGCTACTCTTCATTGTAGCGATGGAACCCTTTCCAATCAAAATTCGCAATAACCCAGATATTAAGGGAATTTAAATTGCATCGATTTACCACACATATCCTCTTCTTACACCACGATCCCTAACCTACTGGTGGAACTGTCAACTGCCTGACAATCAATAACGCAAAATCTAAAATCCTTGATCTCACCCTACCCCCAAATCTGGTCTCCCAACTTCAATCTCATTTCCCCTTTCAATGGCTTTTGGGGTCACTGGACTACCCGGGCATAAGTCTAACTAATTCTTACGCATCTGTAGAATACTCCTAGAAAGCTGGAATCTATGATTCTATGAACCACTATCATATCCCATGGATAGAAAGCGTAAATTCTTTGAAAATGTCACTCCGTCCTAAACTTCTATGTTTCTTCAGAACTCTTCCAGTTCATGTACCAGGGCACATTCTGAAAACATTTCAGCAAATGTCCCTTCATTTTATTTGGAAGGACTCCATCCTTAGAGTCGCATGTTCTACTTTATATAGGCATAGATTGCGAGGAGGGATGGGTGTACCAAACTTGTTAAAGTATTATGAGGCAGCACAGATAGCCTAGTTAGCTCTCTCCACACTACTAATAATACCCCACTCCGGCTGTCCTTAGAGGCAACTGAAGTCTATCCACTCACTACTGATTCAATTTTGTGGACCCCGCCAATACATAGACCCCCTATTACTAGAGATCAGCAAGTATACTCGCTAAAGGCAATTGCTCGAGCGAGCATTGCCTTTAGCGAGTATCTCCTCACTCGAGACAGAAGGTTCGGGTGCCGGCAGCGGGCAGGGAGCTGCGGGGGAGAGCGGGGCGGAACGGAGGGGAGATCTCTCTCTCCCTCTCTCCCCCCCGATCCCTCCTGCTGACTGCTGCTACTCACCGCTCCCCCGCGCCGACACTCGAACCTTCCGTCTCGAGCAGGGAGATACTCGCTAAAGGCAATGCTCGCTCGAGCAATTTCCTTTAGCGAGTATACTCGCTCATCTCTACCTATTACCAACCCTATTACAAAACATTCCCTTAAAGGGGTTCTGACATTAAAAAAGAAAAAATTTACTCACCTTGCTTGGCCAGGACTGATCGCCAGGCATGTCTCCTCCAGCCGGCATCTTCTTCTGTGGCTTGTAGAAGCAGAGCAGGAGCGGTCAAAATGACTGCTTCCTGCTCTGCTCCATCAGTCAGCCACTTCCGAGGTGAACAGGCGGGCCACCTACAGCAAGCACGTCACAAGCAGTGCTTGCTGTGGGCGGCCCGTCTGTCCTGGCTGAACTTTGAGATTCTGCGCGTGCGCAGTGGAGACGCGGCCCGTCCTGACTCCTGTCAGAGGGCACCTCTCCACTGCGCATGCGCGCAATCTCGGAGCGGCGCGGTTCGTGGAGGAAGAAGAGGAAGAGCAGCGCCTGCTGGGAGATGACCCCCCCGATGTCAACAACAACAGGAGACAAGGTAAGTATCATGTTTTTATGCTTTAACAGCCATTAAATTGTGGGTTCCCTGTGTCCATTAGGAAGACCAGGGAACAATGGCTGTTAAAGCATAAAAACATTATTCATGTCAGAACCCCTTTAAGATCTGGGATTCCATTAAATACTCTAGAAATTTAATCTCTCCCCATTTACTCCTCCTGCCATTTCTACGAAACCCGTTATTCTCTCCAGGCAATGATTCGCCTCAATCCTTTAAAGTCTGGACCAATAATATATCACTTACTTCCGCTGGTGGGGAGTGATACCTGGTTTCCAACTTTCCAGAGAAAGTATAATCTGCTGTTCTCTGAAATATTCCGATACCTACAACTAAAATACTTTAAATCCTTTTTCCTTAAAAATACAAAATCCCCTTTGACTAACCCCTTTTGAATCCTTTGCCTCAAGTACCCACAGGCCAAAGGTCTTATCTCTCACAAATATACTCTAGACTTGTCCATTCAACATATCGTACACGAATGACATATGTATCACGGTGTGAAAAAGATGTAGGCAGTGCCCTCTCAGATAAAGACTGGTCCTGGATCTGGAAATCCACCAATAGAAATGCCCGTAACATACTAATGCTGGAAACATCGTTTAAAGTGTCACTGTGTTGGTACTTGGTTCCCACCCGAATAGCTCATGCAGTGCCAGGCTACTCCCCAAACTGCTTTCACGGTTGTTCATAACCAGGTGATATACTACATTTGGTGGTCCTGTCCCAGAGCTAAGAGACTTTGGATCAGAGTCTGCCCATTAATCTACACAGTAACCAACCGTAACATACATAAGAATCCCTGGGAGGCTTTATTGAATAAGCGTATTGAGAACATCTCCTCAGCCTCCAGAAAACTAATATCTTTTTTTCTTCCTAGGTGCAAAACAAACCATCGCCCAATTGTGGAAAAAAGCTTCCCTGGATTTCTCGGCAGTAAAACGCCGAATGGATTGGTATTTAATTAATGAAAAATTAACATCAATAGTTGAAGATAGACACAAAGGTTTTCTGAAAATCTGGACCCCATGGATAAACTACACCCTTCCTTCTCAAAATAGTGGTCCCCTAAACACTGTACAAGCTACCATTTACCATTTACTCGTAAAAACCCTGCCACATAGCTTTGTACCCCTTCTCCGGACACTGGCCCCATAAGACAGGACTCCCCTTTCCTTCCGCCTCCCCACATCCCAATTTCTCTTCCTCTTCATCCTTAAGCAGGTTGGCCCTGGCCAGGTACCTATTAATTTAGCGATCTCATGAATGAAGACATTTATACATAATCTGAGAGATCCCATCATTCACAACAACATTATCGAATCTTTATTTTACTAATTCGTTATACTGTTTGATTATATCGTAATCAAACTGTATTGTACTTAGCATATATCAGCTTGCTACAAATCTCAAAATTTATTATAAATTATTGTTAAAAAAGCAAACCAGAAACCTTCAGTATTTTGATGACCAATACAGAATGTGGAGACCAGCAGACAAAGCAAAGGTTCCATTTTGTCAACTATTTATGGCAGAGTGGCCACCGGAGTGGCAGATTTATGCTGCGAGGAGGCCCAATTACAGATATCTCAGGCAGGCTGTGTGATAGATAGGGACCTCAGACCCAGAGAAACCCTAGTTAGATTAATTATGAACCAACTGGCAGTGCTTAATATAAACCTGCTGCGATTGTCCCACAGTGCTCCCAAACTAAAAGAGACTGGCTTATGCGAAAGGCCAGTGGGAGCCATCTGAGGGGACATATGTACATTTTGGGGTGTAGGTAGTACACCTTACCTCTGTTATAGAGGGAAAAGTTGCAATCAAAATTATTCAACACTAGAGATTAGTGAGCATACTCGCTAAGGACAATTACTCGAGCGAGCATTGTCCTTAGCGAGTACCTGCCCACTCGGAAGAAAAGATTTGGGTACCCGTGCGGGTGAGCGATGAGTTGCGGGAGTGAGCAGGGAGGGTGAGAGAGATCTCCCCTCCGTTCCCTCCGGTCTCTCCCCCGCCGCTTCCTGCCCCCGCCGGCACCCGAATCTTTTCTTCCGAGCGGCCAGGTACTCGCTAAGGACAATGCTCGCTCGAGTAATTGTCCTTAACAGGAATGCTCGCTCATCTCTATTCAACACACATTTTATTTTGTGATTTTGCGAAATTTACTAACTTTCAGCTGCTTGAAAAATAGATAAAAAATCACACAAGAACTATTTATATATCTCAACACAACTATATAACAAGTGGCTTCTCTAAATACAACATAAAATACCACTTTTAATGACAAGTAGAGTCTCAAAATTATTCAACACCCTGAAAAGAATTCCTAATAAGAGCACACATTTACAAATGAGGCGTTTTCCCAAGGAGACCTGATGCAACTGATCAAAGACTTCATTCATTGCATCAGGTGTGCTTGAGATGAAACACATCAAACACCTGGACAGCCTTGTACAAACAAGGAAATCGATACAAAAAAAATAACTTTCTCTTACTGTTGCACGGGCAAAAATCCTTCTGCGACTAGAACAATGGTGGGAAAATGTCTTTTTGGCGATTTTTAATGAGTACTGAAGAACAGGCACATAAGATTCATCCTGTTCATGATGCGAAGTTAACTCCGCCCAGCAGCACCCGAGGATCGGGACACAGCCTAGGAGACAGTGGGGTAGAGTTTATGCCTTTGTCCCAGTGACTCTACCATCTCCCAACCCGAGTGTAACCGGTGACACGTTTAAGGGCCGAGGGCAGGTTGATAAATGGGGAACCCAATACTGGAATGCCTTAGTCCTGTTTTATGTCACGCTTTTCTTCTGCCACGGGAGAATTTCTAGATAGCGGTGTAAACTCACCCTCGTGCCGCATCCTATTTGTCGGAGTAAATCTACACACACAGGATTCTTTTAAGACATAGCCTCCGGAAACGGACGGCGACTGGTCGCATAATTTGAAGTAACTGCATTACAACTTCAGAATACACGCCGGCAGGAAAATAGTGCCAAAACATGAAAGTGGTGTGACAGGGAGGACTCACGGGTGAACAGAAGAAGCCACAGTCTTGTTATCTGTAGATCCTGATCCTGGCAACACGCTCTCTTCTCTCCAAACACTCTACTGGTCAACACTCACATTTGACATAAAGGGTACGCTGCATGGCAGTTCCTCACTCTCTCTCTTAGTATGGAAGGAGCCCTTTGATATCTACTGGGTAGAGCATGCCCAGGGCAGGCTGTAGACTTCTTTCCGCTTTTTCCATTGAAGGTGCCTGTGTGGCCCTCTTGCAGAACACCGACTTGACTCTGCACAAGCTAACTCACTCCTGCAAGCCCAGAACAGAAGAACCTCTTGGGCACACCTTGCAATCACATATATCACACCAGGTCACATGACAAACAAACAGATACATTTTCCAGACAGTCAGCTCACATACCAGACAGTTAAGCCTTTCAGTGCTACACATATGCAATACACCTCAATCAAACAACACAAACGACTCTGACTAAACAATACTGAGCATACACACTTTTGAGGAGGGGCCCCGTTGTACCGAGTCACTACATCGGGAAACAAAAAGATTGGGAAAGTTGAAAATCAACTGCCAAATCCTTATCTTCTCAGGCATAGGTAACCAGATGAAAGAGAAGAGAAAGCATAGTTGTAAAGTTCAAAATTATAGGAACACTGGCCACACTACTTGGCTGTGGCAGAAAAAGGAAGCCATCATCGGCTGCCACCAGATTCCTGAGGTGGTAGGTGGCCAAAAACTCTTGAGTTTTTGGCCACCTACAAAAGACCTGCAGCAAGATTTGGTGTCAGCAGGCACTGAGGTTTCTGTTTGTACAGTAAGATGCTTTCACAAAAGTTGGAATATTTGGCAACAGCATTGCCATATATGCCATCCCAAAATTTGACATCAAAATCCACAGGTCTAACTGGGACTGTGATGCAGAACAGCCAGCAGATATCTGACATTTTCAATTCTGCTTCAAAATCCGCATGTTAGCAGTGCAGATTTTGGTGCTGAGTATTCAGTTACGCGTGAAATCATCATTAGACACATACTAAGCGCTGATGTTTTTCATGCCCGAATTCCTCAGGAACGTTGCCAAAAGCTGGTGTCTGGCTATGCATCATGTCTCCCTTGGCTTCCACACATATAGAAAGGAGTTGACAGATAGAAACAATTCCTTTAAAGCTCATAACATTGATAAAATACTCCTCCGTGTGTTATAAGACCCATGGACCCTGTTGTACTGAGGCATCACAACCTGCCACTATGGTCTGTAACGTGTCTGCTTAATTGGACTCAAGAAAGACAATGAGTTAGCATGGTGACTCAATACAACTGAATGATCTCCAGCTGTTTCGGATAAGAGTCTATAGACCCATGAGTCAAATGTAGAACTCTTTCAACAACAGAAATCTCAATGTGGTTGGTGTAAAGCAAACACAACATTCTGCAACATAAAACCAACATGGTGGTGGTGGAAGTATTAGTATAGTGAGTGGATGATGGACTGCGTCAGGACCTGGACAACTAACCATGAGTTCTGCACTGTATCAGAGAACTGTCCATTCAGCTCAACCTTGTGGGGTTTTTTCATGTAGCAGCGTGGAGAATGGTGCGGTCAAGAAAAAACATCCACGGTCTCCCTACTTTGCTGGATATGCGGTGCAGGACAGGGGACCCTTCTGCACATTTTGTGGGATTGCCCAGTGTTGACAGGTTTCTGGTCGGAGGTGTGGCCTATTACCTCCAAATTCACGGATTTTACCTTGCCAAAATCTCCCACATTCTTCCTCCCGTCTGGGCGGAGACTTTCACATATCAGGCTGCTGAGTACTAGCAGAGGTTGCCAGTGTTTGGTTAGACTTAGCTTTGCTAGCACCCGCATATACTGTTCCCAACTGTTTGTTCTTTGACCCATTTATGCCTTTGACTCAGCTCCTGTCCTAGTCCTTTTGTACTGCTCACATGCCTCCCCGGTTTGACTCGGTTTTCCATGACTACTCTCTATTTTACTCTCGGTCGTTTGCTCTCGGTAGGTTTTGACCCGGCTGGTTTTGACCATCCGTCTCCTGTCCCACTTTCTTGGGATCCCTGTCACTGGGTCAGAGCAGGGACCGCCGCCCAGTTGTCGCCCTGGGAATTAGCAGTAACAGTTGGGGCATTTGTAGCTGAATACAACATACAAAGTTGTGAAAGTTCATACAGTAAAAGCCCATTTACACCAGCCGATGATTGCTAAAAAATTGCAAAACGGTGATTGTTTTAGCGATAATCGGTGCATGTAAATGTGTGCCCATCTTGCGCTTTTCGGGCACTGTTAGCTGATCGTTAAATTCAAGCTAACCTAAAAATCGCCCTTCACTCTTATTAGTAGTTCTCCACGGGGAGTGCTGATAGCATTGCTTTCCTGTGGAGAACAAAGGATCTGAGGACAGATAATAGCCTTCGGGCTATCAACTGCATTCAGGAAAGGCTTCATTTACACACTTAATTGGTACTTAAGTAGCTGAGTAGCTACTTAATACTTTGTGCAAATAGATCGCTCAAAGCTGTCACTCACAATGTTGTTTGAGCGATCTTTGAGCGATCATCTGCCAGTGTAAATGGGCCTTTAAGCCCAATGTCCAGTTGCATGCATGGATTCCACGGTTGAATCCCACAGCAGAGTCCCTGTGAGCCCACAGCCATGGGGAGAAAAAAAGGTTTTCTTACCTCTCCGTTTCCAGCGCGAATCTCGTCTGTGCTGGCCAGATCTCCTTTCTTTAGCACGGGAGATGCGTCTGGACGTGCCAGCGACGTGTCGGACGCATGCGCAGTGTTTTTTTTTTTAAATGTCCTGCTTTCCCGTGAATATGCGGCACAGCCACAATGACAGCTGCAGCTGTGCCGCGGGTATAACGGCTTCCATCGACTTCAATGGAAGCCGTCCCGCGGGATCCGCAGACCTCTCTTTACTGTGATTCGGACAATGAACTCTTTCATCTCTCCTCCATTTTTCATATATTCAAATCCACAAAATCATCATCAATGAGAAATGACAGTGTAGGCATCTACTCTTCCATTCCTGGAAGACAGAATTGTATTTGCTGTTGTAGGGGCTGACTGACCCTGTGCACTGCCATTTAGCCTATTGTCTATTAGTTTTCCTGTGACACTAAAAACTATTACAGTCAGTAAAACTATCTCCTGAGCGTCATATGTTACTAATCATAGACTATTTATAATGACCAAAGACTGATGCAACTCTTTGTACCGACTGCTGTGTTACTAACGATTTGCAATCAGTAAAATAATATTACTTTCAGATATAATCAGTATTTCAAAAGCTGTACCCGCCTCGCTGCCAGAGCATTTACCATAATCCTGCTCAAAAACATTGGGTCAGTTTCCAATAAATTCCCCAATTCAGATTTAGAAACTACTGTTGCAGCGTTAGATAACAGGGACTTCCTTCCCAATTATACCAGCTCTAGGCACAATACTTGGTTTAAAGGGACAGTGCATGCCTGCACATTGGCTGTGAATCTGTTATTGACCTCTGCTCGTTAATTACATTTAGCTCCAGTAATTTATATGGTTTCTGCAGTACAACTAGGATGGGAGGCCCAGTGTAGTGTAGTATTATTCTGTACGGTTTGGGGGCCCAAAGCCCTTCACCTCGAACCAGCACCGTATACCTTTATGCAGGGTCAAAATTGTTTCTCTTTACAAAGAGCTCCAAGTCATTAACCCTTTAGCCGTATGAGGGCTTGTTTTCTTAGGATGAGTTGTACTTTTTAATGGCATCGCTCTGGGGTATATATAATGTGTTGTAGAATTTTTATTACATTTTTTGGGGAGTGGTTGGGGGTTGGGTGGAGTTTAAAATTCCACAATTGTTTTATTGTCTTGGGGTTTTGCTTTCACAGCGTTCACCATTCCGTGAAAACATGATAATTTTCTTATCTGATCAGCATGATTACTGCGATATCAAATTTAGATAGCTTTTTTAAAAATTCTTTTTCTACTTTTTCACAATAAAAACACATTTCTAAAGAAAAATAATTGAATCTGTATTGTCCCATTCTGAGACCCATAAAATGTCTGTTTTTCTCTGTGAGGTCTTGTTTTTTGTATTTTGAGGCACATGCGGCTTTTGAATGGCTTTTTATAGTGTTTTTTTGGTAGGCGAACAAAAGAAAAATAGGAATTACTTTTTCGAAATTATTTTCAAGGCGTTCTCTGTGCACGATAAACAATGAAATATTTTCATTGTTTGGATCGTTGCAAAGGCGGTAATACCTATTGTGTGTTGCCTTTTAAAGCATTTTTTAAAATATTTTATCCAGACCCCTTCACTTTTTTTTACATGTTATATTTTGGCCTTGTGCAAATTTAAGAAAAAAATTCAGTTTTTGTCCTCATCATTCTGCACTCAATACTCCATAGTGGCAAAGAGAAAAAAGAATGTTAGAAATCTTTGTAAATATATCAAATCTAGCATTTTGCATTGACATAAGTATTCAGACCCTTTGATATGACGCTTTAAATTTAGCTCTGGGGCTTCCCATGTCTCTTGAGCATCCTCAGATATTTCTACACCTTGATTGGAGTCACCTGTGGTAAATTCAGTTGATTGGACGTCATTTTAAAAGAAACCCCCCTGTCTATAGAAGGTCTCACAGCTCACAATGCATATCAGAGCCAAAACCAAACCATGAGGAGGAAAGAACTTATTGTAGAGCTCACAGATAGGATTATGGAGACACAGATCTGGAGAAGGTTACAAAAAATTTGTCCTGCACACAAAGTTCCCAAGAGCACAGCAGCTTCCATACTTCGTACATGGAAGAAGTTTGGAGCAACCAGGACTCTTCTTAGAGCTGCCAACCCACCAAACTAAGTAATCGGGTGCGAAGGGCCTAAGTAAGAGAGGTAACTAAGAACCCAATGGCCACTCTGGCTGAGCTCCAAAGTTTTATGGCAGACTAGCCAGAAAGAAGCCTCTCCTCAGTAAAAGACACATGAAAGCTGGCCTGGAGTTTGCCAAAAAACACCCAAAGGACCTCAGACTGTGAGAAACAGGATTCTCTGCTCTGATGAAAGAAAGGTTGAACTTTTGGCCTGAATTCTAAGCATTATGTCTGGAGTAAACCAGGCGCCGCTCACCACCTGCCCAATACCATCCCTACAGTGAAGTATGGTGGTGGTAGCATCATGCTGCAGGGTGTTCCTCAGCGTCCGGGAAAGGGAGACCGGTCAGGGTTCATGGAAAGCTGAATCGAGCAAAGTGCTGAGATATTCTTAACGAAGACCTGATCCAAAGCGTAAGGCACCTCCGACTGGGTGGAAGGGTCAACTTCCAACAAGACAATGACCCTAATCCCACAGCCAAGACAACACAGGAGGGGCTTAGGGACAACTCTGTGAATGTTCTTGAGTGGCCCAGCCAGAGCCCTGACTTGAACACAATCGAGCATCTCTGGACAGACCTGAAAATAGCCGTCCATAGACAGCCCCCATGCAATCTGATAATTTGAGAGGATCTGCAGAGAAGAATGGCAGAAAATCCCCAAACCTTGTGGCATCATACCCAAGAAGACCGGCGGCTGTAATCGCTGCCACAAGGTGCTTCAACTAAGTATTGAGTACGGGGTGGGAATACTTATGTCACTGCAAAATGTTAGTTTTTCATCTTTAGAAAATGTACAAAGATTTCTAACATTCTATTTTCACTTTGTTATTATGGGCTATTGAGTGCAGAATAATGAGGAACAACTTGATTTTTTTTTATTTGCATAAAGCCACAACATAACAAAATGTAAAAAAAAAGGGAAATGGTCTGAAGACTTTCCAGACCCACTGTAAGTAAGGCCCTGGATTAGTCTGGACTTGGTGGAGTAGAAAGCAGGAGGGTGGTGCAGCAGGAGTCCTTGAGAGTCAGGGTCAAAGCTAGAAGGACGCCCTACTGTTGGATTTAGTGTTTGAAGGTAACGTGGATCTGAAGATTGGTCTGGGAGTCTTTTAGTGAGATTTTCTACTGGGCAATAATCAGACTGTCAGAAGGTTGATTCAGACCAGACCTCTCAAACTATTTAAGACCCCAGACCAGACCCGAAAAGTCAAATGGGTGGTTTGGGACTTTACTATTGCTGTTCTATTCATTGGTCATCAATAGTTGATCGGCAGAGATTCACCACTTGGAATCCCCACCAATCATCTGCTGGAAGTGATGAATTGAATTCAGTTATGGAATTTAATGGGAGCTACGTCTGTAAATACCAACTCAGGAGTGCACTACAGACAGAGCTGTCCGCTTTTGGCTCTGTCCACAATGATAGCGGACATCTAATCACTGGGAGTCCCTGCCAGCAAGGGGAGGGGGCGGGACGGGGCGGGAGTTTAGCACACTAGCTCCCGCCCCCTCCCCTTGCCAACAGCCAACGAGAGGGCGGAAAGGGGGAGGCAGTTTAGTAGAGCTAAACTCTCTCCACCCACCCAAAGGTATTCCGGGTGCAGCATATACTCGCTGGACCCGGGCCGTCTGAGCGGGCGCATAAATGGGAGATGCAGTCAAGACTTGATCACGGCTGTCTCTCGTTCATTCAAAATCGCAGCGCCCGTGTGAAGGAGCCCTGAGCCTGAGGATAAGTCACCAGCAGTAAAGTCCTGGAGAACCCCTTTAAGTCAGAATTCAGACCAGTCCTCTAAAATTAATCCAAACCACAGACCAGACTGCTAAAATGAATTAGACCCCAGACCAGACTAAAAAAAGAAAATTGGAAAAACATATTTTCCACTCTCAGGTCTTCTTTCCTTCCAGGTGCCACCTCACAAGATGTTCCGATGCTAGGCAGTGTCAGGACCTTGTGGTATGGGCTCCGGTGGTACAGTAGTTCCTGATGGCAGACATGCTGTTATACATACATTGTATATATGACAGCTGATCTGTAAGATCCAGACAGCTGACATCCCTAGTCTGGATTCGGATCATGGTCCGCTAGTTGATTACTCTTGGCTGCTTTTACAATACAGTCACAGCTACAGGGAATTGGCCATATATCACCTGTGCATATGTCTGCTCTCACACAGACTAGTTGTCCCGGCAGTGAGTACAGGGTGCATTACCGAGCCGGGCGCAACCGAGAGTAGAATAGAAAATCTGTTTTGTCCTGAGAAGAAAAATAGGTACTTGGAATTTTAAAAAAAGGGTTTTTGTTAACCAGGAAAGAAGTGCCTGCTGTGCGTTTCCCTCTCCTCACCCGCTCCATGACTCTTGGTGCAGTTCACTACCCACTTGCTCACAAGCACCATATCTCCCCTGTAGAGGGGATTTTTGCAACTACTAGCTAGGGAGATAGGACCAAGCAGGGTTAGGCCCCCCCACTCAAAGGGTCCCTTTGCTGCCACATAGTCTGTCACTATGTTATACATGTTATTTTTCCACTACACCTGCTAATACAATACAAACTTTTATCCTGCTTTAGACCATTGAGAGTGGGTCCTAAAAACAGAAGAGGTGCAAATCTTTTCTTTACACGTTTGCCTTACAACTACTGTTGCAAACTAAACTCTAGAATAAGTTGTCATTTTGCTGCTAAACTCGTCCTGCAGTTCCATCTCAGGACAGCGGACCTATCACCTGAGGATCTAAAAGGCTCTTGTGTGTAGTGACCTCTTCTTCCACTTGTGTGGAGCTTGTTGGCCACTAGATGCCTCTACGACGCAGAGAAGAGATTTCACCCCGTTACCAGAGGGGGGCGCATTATTGGGATGTGAGAAGCTGGATAGTCATATCGATGAATTGTCCCTCACCAGCCATTCTGACCAGACTGTTAGGAGGTGTTGGGACCAGTGGATGTGTGAGAGCACACAAGGTGACCGGGCTCAGGACGCCCCCTACAGACCACCAGTAGAGAGGAGTGTCTGAACAGACTGTTAGGGGGTGTTGGGACCAGTGGATGTGTGAGGGCACAGAAGGTGCCCAGGCTCAGGACACCCCCTACAGACCACCAGTAGAGAGGAGCATCTGACCAGACTGTTAGGAGGTGTTGGGAATAGTGGATGTGTGAAGGTATACACACAAGGCAACCGGATCCAGGGCACCCTCAACAGACCACCAGCAGAGAAGATTGTGTGATCGTTCGACAAGCGCGAACAGCTCCAACTGTTTCATGGGACCATATTGGTTGCCAACTTCAACAGTCTATGAGTCTGCATGATCTAAAGGCTCAGTTACAGCAAATTTGGAGTGATATGTTGCAGAACACTATAAGGAGCCTATATTCCTTTATGCCCGCCTGTATCACATATTGCATCTAAGCTACAGGTGGTACAACAGGGTACTAGAGCCTCCATGCCCACCCGTATCACATCTTGTACCCAAGCTAAAGGTGGTACAACAGCATACTAGAGCCTCCCTACAAGGGGTCCGATCTCCACAATAAATGATCCATTTGCTCTGATATTGTAATCACTTATGGCAATGGTACAATCACACAGAGAAAGTTTGATTCCATTCTGACAACTTCTTCGAGGGAAGGGTTTGCTTTTTACAACAAGTGCACTAAAATAGTAACAGTGTGCAAGGCTAAAAAAAAGACATATGTCCATCCAGGTCAGCCTATTTAAGCCCCAATGTTGATCCAAAAGAAGGCAATAAAAACTCCAATGAGGAAAAAAGCCAATTTGCCCCATGACTTCTTTTGATGGACCCTATCATTCTATTTGCCTTGGCAGCAGCTGCCTGACACTAGTTGCTCCAGTTAAGCTTACAGTTAACTAAAATCCCCAAGTCCTTTTCCATGTCATTTAGTGTGTAATGGTGACATGTTAGTCCTCTGCCCATGTGCAGAACCGCACATTTATCAGTGTTAAATCTCATTTACCACTTTTACTGACCAGAATCCTGCAGTGTTATGCTGTCTTACAGAAGAGCGCAGCTAGCTGCCAACCGTATTGTCTTATCTTCTTCCTTAGGGTAGCACCAGGTTTCCGGTTATTCAGCAAAAAATGAAAAGCAACCAGCAGGGGGAATTGTAATAATATTCTTATTAAAATATGTCAGAGTCCTGATCCTGTGAGGTCACGCTGAGCTGAGGGTGGAGATTAGTGATGTCAGCACACGTTCCCCCACGACAGGGAACTCTCCAGCCCGGCGATCAGCCTTATAAAGAATGAAGAGGCATCAAATTCTTCACATTTCTGAAGCAGACGAGGAGCGGAGGTGAGTGCTAGCTCACTAGTCACAGCGACTACCGTAACTACTAGGGGGCGCTGAACCTACCGCAGCTATCCAACTGCCAGGCTGCAAGTATATCAGGGATGATTACTGGAAACCATCCAATGAGGATGAGAAATATATATATATGCAAATGTTCTGTATATCAGTGTATAAGATGTAGTCTCCTGTATGTGTATATATATAATAGGATGGCTCTCCGCTCTATATATCAGTGTATAGGATGTAGTCTCCGGGGTATATATATATATATATATATATATATATATAATAGGACTGTTCTCCGCTTTGTATATTAATCCCTGGTGTGTGTGTGTGTGTATATATATATATATATATATATATAATAGGACCGTTCTCAGCTCTGTATATCAGTGTATAGGATGTAGTCTCCGGGGTGTATATATATATATATATATATATATATATAATAGGACTGTTCTCCGCTTTGTATATTAATCCCTGGTGTGTGTGTGTGTATATATATATATATATATATATATATATAATAGGACTGTTCTCAGCTCTGTATATCAGTGTATAGGATGTAGTCTCCGGCATTTATATATAAAAGGACTGATCTCCGCTCTGTATATCAGTGTTTAGGATGTAGTCTCTGGTGTGTGTGTATGTATATATATATATATATAAAACTAGCTGATATACCCGGCTTCGCCCGAGTTAATTTGGTGCTAGCATTTATCTGGTGATAAATCATATGAAGTCGTGGTTACTTTAGAGATACCGAGGAAAAAAATATGTTCACCATTTTGCATGGTTCTTGCGTTACCCAGGAAACACCACGTGGAGGTAACCATGCCACGTTTCCCTTATATAAAATGACATCGGGAAGTGAGAGAATTAGATTACATACGTAAAATTTGGACGCTAATTCTTTTGCGCTTAAAATTGAATAATCTAGTTGGGACCCATTAGCTTTTCCTATTTATGACATAATCAATGCTCGTGCCAAATTTCAAGTTTCTATGCCAGCGGGAAGTAAGAGAATTAGATTCCGTAGGTAAAAGTTGGACGCTAATTCTTTTGGGCTAGAATTGAATAATCGATTTGGGACCCATTAGCTTTTCCTATTCATGACATAATCAATGCTCGTGCCAAATTTCAAGTTTCTATGCCACCGGGAAGTAAGAGAATTAGATTCCGTATGTAAAATTTGGACGCTAATTCTTTTGCACTAGAATTGAATAATCTGTTTACTTTTCCTATTTTGGACATAATCTATTCTTGTGCCATATTTCCTGTTTCTACGACATCAGGAAGTTGGAGAATTAGTGGTGAGTCAGTCAGTGAGTCAGTGAGGGCTTTCGTCTTTATATATATAGATAGGACTGTTCTCTGCTCTGTATATCAGTGTGTAGGATGTAGTCTCCGATGTATGTATACATAATAGGACTGTTTTCCGCTCTGTATATTTCCTGAATCTACCTCACTTCTATGTGTATATTCTGTGGGGGAAAGCAGAAGGGAAAGGGACTTGTCATTTGTGTAGCGCCAACTTATTCTGCATCGCTTTCAGGTAATTTATTTATTACCCCCCACCAAGCTCAGTCCTAATTTTAATGAACTCGGAAGGATAGAACGCTGAGTCAACCTTGGGCCGCCTACCTGAACCATGCGGGATTAAAGTTGAAACCTTCAGATCGTGAGCGAGAGCTTAGGTCTGCATGCCTTAACACTCTGCACTACACTAGGCACATCTACCTGACCTCTATGTGTATATATTTGAAGAATTTACCTCACTTCTATGTGTATATACTGAGGAGAATCTACATCACCTCTATGTGTATATACTGAGGAGAATCTACATCACCTCTATGTGTATATACTGAGGAGAATCTACCTCACCATTATGTGTATATACTGAGCAGAAGCTACCTCACCTCTATGTGTATATGCTGAGGAGAATCTATTTCACCTCTATGTGTATATGCTGAGGAGAATCTACTTCACCTCTATGTGTATATACTGAGGAGAATCTACATCACCTCTATGTGTATATACTGAGGAGAATCTACATCACCTCTATGTGTATATACTGAGGAGAATCTACCTCACCTCTATGTGTATATACTGAGGAGAATCTACATCACCTCTATGTGTATATACTGAGGGGAATCTACTTCCCCTCTATGTGTATATACTGAGGAGAATCTACCTCACCTTTATGTGTATATAGTGAGGAGAATCTACTTAACCTCTATGTGTATATACTGAAGAGAATCTATTTCACCTCTATGTGTATTGTGAGGGATTAGCGTTTAGGATCGGTAGCAACCTGGGCATAAGCAGTCAGAGACAGTGACACATAGGATTAAGTCTTTAGTCCAGGCTTTGCCTGGGTTTATTTCCAAGCAAACAAAAGCAAAATACAGGCCTTAACATCAGGCAAACATAACATAAATCCTGCTCGTCTGAGCACTTACTATACATGTAGCGTCCCTGTCTACACACTGGTAACAAATAGCTCCTGCACACAGCCAGCCAGGACTCTCAGACCTGCAAAGGTCTCAGCTCTCCCTCTGGCCCTGTAGGCCCAGGCTTTATATGGCCTGGTACCAGCCCCACCTGGTACGTGGGAGTGACCATCCCACCCTTCACTTTGGTCACTCCAGGAAAAGCCGGCCCGGATTATGTGGCTTGGAGCAACTTACATACTACAACGTGTTAGTGGCTTAATGCCACTAACACTAAACTGCCGGCTTCCTCCACCGAGCCCAGGCTGCTCGGTGGCACGCATCTGCCCAAGCGCTCCCCAAGGCAGCATAGGAGAGCATCCTAGGCGGGATATACCTTCCCTCCAGCACCTTGCCGGTCACTGTCTCACAGTATATAGTGAGGAGAATCTACCTCACCTCTATGTGTATATACTGAGGGGAATCTACCTCCCCTCTATGTGTATATGCTGAGGAGAATCTACATCACCTCTATGTGTATATAGTGAGGAGATCTACTTCACCTCTATGTGTATATAGTGAGGAGAATCTACCTCACCTCTATGGATATATACTGAGGAGAATCTACCTCACCTCTATGTGTATATACTGAGGAGAATCTACCTCACCTCTATGTGTATGTAGTGAGGAGAATCTACATCACCTCTATGTGTATATAGTGAGGAGTATCTACTTCACCTCTATGTGTATATAGTGAGGAGAATCTACCTCACCTCTATGGATATATACTGAGGAGAATCTACCTCACCTCTATGTGTATATACTGAGGAGAATCTACCTCACCTCTATGTGTATGTAGTGAGTAGAATCTACCTCACCTCTATGTGTATATACTGAGGAGAATCTACATCACCTCTATGTGTATATACTGAGGAGAATCTACATCACCTCTATGTGTATATACTGAGGAGAATCTACCTCACCATTATGTGTATATACTGAGCAGAAGCTACCTCACCTCTATGTGTATATGCTGAGGAGAATCTATTTCACCTCTATGTGTATATGCAGAGGAGAATCTACTTCACCTCTATGTGTATATACTGAGTAGAATCAACCTCACCTTTATGTGTATATGCTGAGGAGAATCTACTTCACCTCTGTGTGTATATACTGAAGATAATCTATTTCACCTCTATGTGTATATAGTGAGGAGAATCTACCTCACCTCTATGTGTATATACTGAAGGGGAATCTACCTCCCCTCTATGTCTATATAGTGAGGAGAATCTACCTCACCTCTATGTGTATATAGTGAGGAGAATCTACCTCACCTCTATGTGTATATACTGAGTAGAATCTACCTCACCTCTATGTGTATATACTGAGGAGAATCTACATCACCTCTATGTGTATATACTAAGGAGAATCTACCTCCCCTCTATGTGTATATACTGAGGAGAATCTACCTCACCTCTATGTGTATATACTGAGAAGAATCTACCTCACCTCTATGTGAATATACTGAGGGGAATCTACCTCCCCTCTATGTGTATATAGTGAGGAGAATCTACCTCACCTCTACGTGTATACACTGAGTAGAATCTACCTCACCTCTATGTGTATATACTGAGGAGAATCTACATCACCTCTATGTGTATATACTGAGGAGAATCTACATAACCTCTATGTGTATATACTGAGGAGAATCTACCTCACCTCTATGTGTATATACTGAGGAGAATCTACATCACCTCTATGTGTATATACTGAGGAGAATCTACTTCCCCTCTATGTGTATATACTGAGGAGAATCTACCTCACCTTTATGTGTATATAGTGAGGAGAATCTACTTTACCTCTATGTGTATATACTGAAGAGAATCTATTTCACCTCTATGTGTATATAGTGAGGAGAATCTACCTCACCTCTATGTGTATATACTGAGGGGAATCTACCTCCCCTCTATGTGTATATGCTGAGGAGAATCTACATCACCTCTATGTGTATATACTGAGGAGAATCTACTTCACCTCTATGTGTATATAGTGAGGAGAATCTACCTCACCTTTATGTGTATATAGTGAGGAGAATCTACTTCACCTCTATGTGTATATACTGAGGGGAATCTACCTCCCCTCTATGTGTATATAGTGAGGAGAATCTACCTCAACTCTATGTGTAAATACTGAGGGGAATCTACCTCCCCTCTATGTGTATATACTGAGGAGAATCTACATCACCTCTATGTGTATATACTGAAGAGAATCTATTTCACCTCTATGTGTATATAGTGAGGAGAATCTACCTCACCTCTATGTGTATATACTGAGGGGAACCTACCTCCCCTCTATGTGTATATAGTGAGGAGAATCTACCTCACCTCTATGTGTATATACTGAAGAGAATCTATTTCACCTCTATGTGTATATAGTGAGGAGAATCTACCCTACCTCTATCTTTATATACTGAGGGGAATCTACCTCCCCTCTATGTGTATATAGTGAGGAGAATCTACCTCACCTCTATGTGTATATACTGAGGGGAATCTACCTCACCTCTATGTGTATATAGTGAGGAGAATCTACCTCACCTCTATGTGTATATACTGAGGGGAATCTACCTCACCTCTATGTGTATATACTGAGGGGAATCTACCTAACCTCTATGTGTATTTAGTGAGTAGAATCTACCTCACCTCTATGTGTATATACTGAGGAGAATCTACCTCACGTCTCTGTGTATATATTGAGGAGTCTCTACCTCACCCCTGTGTGTATATACTGAGGAGAATCTACCTCACCTTTATGTGTTTATATTGAGGAGATTCTACATCACCCCTCTGTTTATATACTGAAGAGAATCTACCTCACCTCTATGTGTATATACTGAGGAGAATCTACCTCACCTTTATGTGTATATACCAAGGAGAATCTATCTCACCTCTATGTGTATATACCGAGGAGAATCTACCTCACCTCTCTGTGTATATACTGAGTATCTACCTCACCTCTCTGTGTATACACTGAGGAGAATCTACCTCACCTCTATGTGTATATACTGAGGGGAATCTACCTCCCCTCTATGTGTATATAGTGAGGAGAATCTACCTCACCTCTATGTGTATATACTGAAGAGAATCTATTTCACCTCCATGTGTATATAGTGAGGAGAATCTACCTGACCTCTATGTGTATATACTGAGGGGAATCTACCTCCCCTCTATGTGTATATAGTGAGGAGAATCTACCTTACCTCTATGTGTATATACTGAGGGGAATCTACCTCACCTCTATGTGTATATACTGAGGGGAATCTACCTCACCTTTATGTGTATATACCGAGGAGAATCTATCTCACCTCTATGTGTATATACCGAGGAGAATCTACCTCACCTCTCTGTGTATATACTGAGTATCTACCTCACCTCTCTGTGTATACACTGAGGAGAATATACCTCACCTCTGTGTGTATATACTGAGGAGAATCTACCTCACCTTTATGTGTATATACCGAGGAGAATCTATCTCACCTCTATGTGTATATACTGAAGAGAATCTATTTCACCTCTATGTGTATATAGTGAGGAGAATCTACCTCACCTCTATGTGTATATACTGAGGGGAATCTACTTCCCCTCTATGTGTATATGCTGAGGAGAATCTACATCACCTCTATGTGTATATACTGAGGAGAATCTACTTCACCTCTATGTGTATATAGTGAGGAGAATCTACCTCACCTTTATGTGTATATAGTGAGGAGAATCTACTTCACCTCTATGTGTATATACTGAGGGGAATCTACCTCCCCTCTATGTGTATATAGTGAGGAGAATCTACATCACCTCTATGTGTATATACTGAGGAGAATCTATTTCACCTCTATGTGTATATAGTGAGGAGAATCTACCTCACCTCTATGTGTATATACTGAGGGGAATCTACCTCCCCTCTATGTGTATATAGTGAGGAGAATCTACCTCACCTCTATGTGTATATACTGAAGAGAATCTATTTCACCTCTATGTGTATATAGTGAGGAGAATCTACCTGACCTCTATGTGTATATACTGAGAGGAATCTACCTCCCCTCTATGTGTATATAGTGAGGAGAATCTACCCTACCTCTATCTTTATATACTGAGGGGAATCTACCTCCCCTCTATGTGTATATAGTGAGGAGAATCTACCTCACCTCTATGTGTATATACTGAGGGGAATCTACCTCACCTCTATGTGTATATAGTGAGGAGAATCTACCTCACCTCTATGTGTATATACTGAGGGGAATCTACCTAACCTCTATGTGTATATACCGAGGAGAATCTATCTCACCTCTATGTGTATATACCGAGGAGAAGCTACCTCACCTCTCTGTGTATATACTGAGTATCTACCTCACCTCTCTGTGTATACACTGAGGGGAATCTACCTCCCCTCTATGTGCATATAGTGAGGAGAATCTACCTCACCTCTATGTGTATATACTGAAGAGAATCTATTTCACCTCCATGTGTATATAGTGAGGAGAATCTACCTGACCTCTCTGTGTATATACTGAGAATCTACCTCCCCTCTATGTGTATATAGTGAGGAGAATCTACCTTACCTCTATGTGTATATACTGAGGGGAATCTACCTCACCTCTATGTGTATATACTGAGGGGAATCTACCTCACCTTTATGTGTATATACTGAGGAGAATCTACCTCACCTCTCTGTGTATATACTGAGTATCTACCTCACCTCTCTGTGTATACACTGAGGAGAATATACCTCACCTCTGTGTGTATATACTGAGTATCTACCTCACCTCTCTGTGTATACACTGAGGAGAATATACCTCACTTCTATGTGTATATACTGAGGAGAATCTACCTCACCTTTATGTGTTTATATTGAGGATAATCTACATCACCTCTCTGTTTATATACTGAGGAGAATCTACCCCACCTCTATGTGTATATACTGAGGAGATTCTACCTCACCTCTATGTGTATATACTGAAGGGAATCTACCCAACCTCTATGTGTATATAGTGAGTAGAGTCTACCTCACCTCTATGTGTATATACTCAGGAGAATCTACCTGACCTCTGTGTGTATATACTGAGGGGAATCTACCTCACCTCTATGTGTATATAGTGAGTAGAGTCTACCTCACCTCTATGTGTATATACTGAGGAGAATCCACCTCACCTCTGTGTGTATATACTGAGGAGAATCTACCTGACCTCTATGTGTATATACTGAGGAGAATCTACCTCACCTCTATGTGTATATAGTGAGGAGAATCTACATATATATATATATTAGGACTGTTCCCCGCTCTGTTTATTTGTGTGTAGGACGTAGTCTCCGGTGTGTACATATACATAATAGGACTGTTCTCAGCTCTGTATATCAGTGAATAGAACACAGTTGATAAAGCAGGAAATGTATAGTAAATATATCATCTTCCAGTAGACACGCAGCCCCCCATAATACAATATACTGCAGTACATATTATTGCATTCTACGACTTCTTGATATCAGTCTGGTGCGGCTGGTGTATGTGCGGGATACTGGCTGGTGTATGTGCGAGATACTGGATGTGATCAGTGTGGGAGTCAGATAACCCTTATCAGCGGTGGGAGGTCATCACGCTGTAAACAAACTGATTCAACCCTGGGAGTCAGTATGGTAACACACAGATCCTCCATCACTGGGAAGAAGTACGGACAAAGTTTGAAGGAGCCATGCGGCCTCCCCCACGGTGCGGAATGCCAGGGGGATGCAATGATGCCACTTTGCTCTGGGCAGAATATTTAAATACAGGGCAGCAAACAACCTTTTCCAGCCAGGGGTCCTGCTACTAGTTACCCGCACACGGTATACAGGAAAGGGTAAATAAATCAGACAATATCACTGTATAGGCGAGTAAACCCCAAGGACCACGTGGATCCCTCAGCGTTTCCTCCTGTCATTTGCAGGTTGCCTGTAACGACCGGCACCCGTATGACTGATGTCCTGATCCTCAGAAGGAAGGAAATTGTTACTCATGATCCTATTTTGGACGTTTCACTTCCACGTTGCAACTCATTTTTTTTCGTCTATGTGTAAGAATTCGCGTCTGGCGCAGAATTAATGGCCGTTCACAGCAGATGATGTATCAGTCCGTCAGCGGTAATGTGAGACAGGTTCCTTGTATGAGTTGGATCTTTGTATCCAGGTATCGTTTACCATCACAGACAATTACACCTTTTTGGAAACACTTTCACTGTGAGTCACACGATGATATCGCCAACCACAAGATGCTGATGATGGCGCCTGTAGCGGAGACAAGCGGGCATTGTATTCTGTTAGGACACTTATCTCTGGCCCTGTTGTTTCGTGTGTCCTAGGATCCGTGAATACGGTGCGTCTCGCAGCACAGACGGTCAGGCAAGGCTTAGTAGTGATGATGTAGTCAAGACAGGCAGGTAACAGGCTGATGAAGCAGAGCCGGGCAGATCACTGGACTGAGTAGCAGAGCTGTGCGGGTCATTGGGCAGACTAGGTAAAAGAAGGTGACCTGGTTTAGCAGTTATTGGGAACAGACCAAGGATCAACTGCATAGATACTCAGACAAGGCCTGACTCAAGTCCTAAGACCACAGCCGGGCTCACACAAGTGTATCTCGCTGCGTGCCACTCCCACGAAAGACATACGCACGTCATGCAGCAAGTATGCAATCACCATGTACTATCTTGACGTGTATGCACGCGAAATACTGGATAGAACATGCTTCAATTTCTTCTCATGCACTTTGCGCAATTCGTGTGAGCGTCAACACCTATGGGGGTTGTTACAGCGTATTACGTGCAAAACCCACGCGCGAATAGGCTGCGACAATACATTCGTGTGACTTAATTTAAGGCTGTCTAATTTACTGCATGCCGCCCGCATATCATAGTCTCGCAGCACACAGCAAGAACCCAATGACATTGCATATTTGCTGCAGGCCACTGATTTCCATGCACTATCTTGGCGTGTACGCGTGCCAAGATAGAACACGATGCAGTCTGTATTACATACATGTTTTGCGCAATACGTGTAATCGGGAGCATGGAAGGCTATGGCAGGTTGGTACGTGCACAAAACTGCACCCGGGCAGAATAGGATGTACCGACACAGTCATGTCAAGAAGAACAAAGTAGTTAATGAGTTCATTAGAAACAACTTTGGCAACCCAGAGCGAGGAGAGTTAACCCCTGGATGGCCACGGTGGACCCAACTGTCAAAAGATTCTGGTCCTTGCCAATAACTTAGCGCCATGCTCAGAAGGCTTAGCGATATGGTAAAAGCTCTGCAGTAGAGATGAGCGAACCTACTCGCCCATGCCCCTTTTTCGCCCGAGCACCGCGATTTTCGAGTACTTCTGTACTCGGGCGAAAAGATTCGGGGGGCGCCGTGGGTGAGTGGGGGGGGGGGGGGGGGGAGAGGGAGAGAGATTGATTTCAATTAGATTGATTTCAATTAGAAATGTGAAATGCTTCATTTCCCCTGTGGGGGTGCTGTAGGGAAACTGAACACTACACATTCAGACACTCTATGATCATATTACTTTTGCAAAAAGAGATTGCCTGCACTGGACAACGCTTTACTATTTGTTGTTCAGCCATTGTCCTGAACTCTTTAATCCCAGCAGGGAGGATGAGAAGTTTTTTGTAACTGCTGAAACCTTCTTTGAAAACAAATGTTAGCAGATGTTGCATAATTTTTCGTTTGCATGAAAAGTACCAAAAACCCACAGAGCGGAGTGACCTATATATGATTTTTATATCCAGATCTTGAAATAGTCAACTTGACTTTACTAGGATGACTGTGTAATGATTCATAGTAACCAGACTACTTAATTATCCTGCCTTGAACAATCATCCCTTCCATCTGACAAGCAGCCCCAGCGCTGAAGAAACTACACAGAGTCTATCATGCTAAGAAGTAGTGGAGTGGAGACAAATGGCATTGATCTATTGGTAGTTTATAGTTTTTCTTGGAAGTTACGGACACTATAAAGCCTGTCACAAGTAACAGACTTCGCAAAAATGTTGCTCCATATATATCTGCGGTGGCTTGTTTCTGATGTAGTAGACCGATTCTCCTCCAGGGTTGTAGGTAGTGGCGTGACGCAGTTTCGGGGTGGCCCAGTAGCTAACAGACGGAGATGAAGGATAGATTTTTTTTTCATAGAAGTAAGCTTTTTCTGAACTGAAACTGGCATATAATTTTTGCTCCAAAGGAGATTTCGGCACTTGAGCGTTGCACAATAACTTGAACCAGAGGTCTCACAACGTTAGCTTTTTTGGAAAGGCAAAGTACTCGAACCCCAACTGAATCACTACATCTCCATCAACATAGTAAATACCAAACTTTTCCACGTTTGTGGCATCTCGCGGCCTTACACACTGTGTATGGCTAATTCTTGTATTCTGTGACCCCTCGGTCATCTTGGATTCTACAAAATTGCACCATCTGGCATTTGTACCATGCGGCTGTTGGCAACGAACTCTGAGTGGCAGAGCTGCTCGCATTGTAAGGGCTGGTGTGGGGCACCCCCTTACACCAACATCAGACACTAAATGAGGTTACCATGTAAAGTACATATACAGTAGGTCAGTCCACAACACACTCACTTTTATTATGTACCTTTCAAGGATTAAACACAGATATGACTCTGCAAAGTCCAGGAGGCCATCATGGACACTTAATTACCAGAATATACAGAAAGACACAATATCCAACCAAGTTATCAAATGGTCTTTATCCAATATGAGAACGACAGGCAGCATATGCAAACCACCTGATTGAAACGTCCTGTATCATTTTTATGTTGGATAAGTAATAACTTTTCTCCTTGATGAATACTAACACATTCTATATATACTAGATGAGGAGTCCTCCAAACCCACGAGGGTAGGCAAAGCAGTCAACATATCGAACAATATACTATACAATTTTTTTACCCAACCTTATACCAAGTTAGGAGTAGGGGTAAGGACGTGTTGGATTTTAATGGTCTCCAATGAAGAATTTTATCTACTGATCAATGAGCTGGATAATCCTTTATCATATCTACTATTCCCTGACTACGCAGGATCCACGCTCCGGACTATGTGGATATGAGCCTGGGTGGTTGCTATCCAGCACCATATCTTCCTACTGGTGTCCTATAGTGAAATAACAACAGTGTACTTGAATTGGAAGACATACATGCGCTACACGATAGTATGGGATATGAGCTCCTGGGGGCCCCGGGACATGGATATCAATTTTGTATTATGGACCCTGTAAGAGACAGAGAGTAGAACCCAATTCGAAAGTTGAAGAGTAGCGTGTGAGAAGGAGAAATCCACTTTTTGTGTCTCTCTAAGTCCTGTGGGACCTCTGCTATGACTGATGTAAGGTAAGCATACTGGAAGTGGCCTCCTTCTGCTACGATGCATGCATAGAGCCGTTGTTGGACCCCTGTCCATTTCAGGGACTCTCAATGTTTATCTGTACCTGAATCTCCTGCAGATGACAGTGGATGACATGCTGGATGATCTGCCGCTATTGTAGGAGAAGGAGGCCACTTCCAGTACTCTCAGAGGTCTCCTGGGATTTAGAGAGACGCGGAAATTGGATTTCTGCTTCTCACGTGCTACTCTTCAACTTTGCAATTGGGTTTTACTCTCTCTCTTACAGGAGCCATGGCCCAAAATTGAAATCCATGCTCCGCAGCCCATGCGCCACGCCATCATGTATCTCATCCATGCCAAGTACGCTATTGTTAGTTCAACATAGAAGGCAATTTCTCATCCATCTGAAGTAGTCAGCATGAGTAAATACGTGGTCAGCGATGAAAAAGTTGATGGACAAACACTTATAGTAAAAGCCATAAACATATCTGAGAGTAGAGTCCACTCACTCTGTGCTCATGTAAACTACTTGACATTCCACTTCTTACCCAGTTAACCCCTAGAATTCCCACAAATCCTGCAGTGCATAAAACCATTCACACATCTATGTATACTGCCTATATGCTGCATTATTAAGGATCAAGCACAGTAATTATGCAGCGCTTGGTCCTGGGCTTTAATCTCGGTGATAGTAAAAATATTGCGTGGGATTATGTAGCACCAGAGAAGAAAGCAGAAGCGTTTTTTAACCACTTCTGCTTTCTCTCTTGCAGGGTACATTGTGCTCAATGAGTGCTATGTAGTGAAGAGAGAAAGCGGAAGTATTATCCCCCCTATTCGACACGCTGATCACGGGACCAACAACAGCTGCCCTCTGCCACAGCAGTGCTGCAGGGTCCTAGCAGACCCAGATCAGCTATGTTAGTGACTACTGTCCCTACAGGGGGGATGTTTTCCCCTGTAACTGGGGCTCCTATGGATGCTGCTCCTATGAATGCCCCAGCTACAGTGGGAAGGTGTCAAATCATTAAAAAAAGACAATGTGAATGACCCCCAGAGGTCTTATATGATGCCATGGGGGTCACAGATGTGAAAAGAAATAGTTACAAAAATAAGTTTAAAAAAAATTACAAAACAAAATTAAAAAAATAAATAAATATATTCATATATATGAAAACAACCCATGGGCAACGCCAAATCTTTTGCCATATTCAGCCTGTAATCAGAGACTATACAAATGATATATCAAGATTAGAGATGAGCGAACCTACTTGGCCACGCCCCTTTTTCACCCGAGCGCCGCGATTTTCGAGTACTTCCGTACTTGGGTGAAAAGATTTGGGGGGGGCGCCGGGGGTGAGTGGGGGGTTGCAGCGGGGAGTGGGGGGGAGAGGGAGAGGGCTCCCCCCTGTTCCCCGCTGCTACCCCCCGCTCCGCCACGCCTCCCCCACCCCCCCGGCACCCCCAGAATCTTTTCACCCGAGTACGGAAGTACTCGAAAATCGCGGTGCTCGGTCGAGTAATTACTCGAAACGAGTAGGTTCGCTCATCTCTAATCAAGATGCCTGAAACAAAATGAGGAACCCATTCCCATACTTAATTTTAGCGTAAATATACTAATTTTAAAAATAAACTATAATTTCTATTTAAATAGGGTTGTTTTTTTTAGCTTTTTACCCCTAATAAAAATAAAGGAAAAAAGTTAGTGAAAAAGGATATAAAAAAATAGCTCTATATCTTACGGAAACAAATGCAGCAAAAATTATTTTGGTAGTTGAAGGAAAAACAACAGAGCAGTAAAACCAGCACATGGGTAGAATCCCTAAAAAGTATCGGGTCCCTCTGGAGCAGAACGCCCTGGTCCTTAAGGGGTTAATGTTGTCCCCTATAACTTCCTCTATATGAACCTTGTTGTGGTCCTCTCCAGCAGGACTCTCCTCCTCCTCCTCCGTCCCCCGCCTGCCGATCTGCTGGCTTTCTGCTGACTAACTCTTCAGTAATGTTGTCCTCTCTCTGTTCTCTGCAGCTGCTTGCAGTCGTTGGGGAGAACACAAGGCTGCGGACTGCAGAAGATCTAGCAAGGGATCTCCAAGGATGCAGAAGGTAAGTGAAGGCGGGAGGGTCACAATGCGATACTTCTACGAGTTACAGATTGTCCAAGCAGAATGATACATTTGCGGATGACATATATAAGAGGTTTTTGAACCCACCAATAAAAAAAATGTATGGAAGTGAGGGGCGGCAGAAAAAGTTCTCTACGATGTAAAACTATCTAAAAAAATCTGGTATACCAAATTGAGTTGAATGGTTGACTGGTTGAGCCCTCGTCGCTCCATATGTGCTAATAGTAGAGATATCGTTTGAAGCTGCCAGACCCCATCATTTATAATGCTTGATATGTGGCAAAGGGGTCTTTGAGTCACATTAGGTCCCACCGTACCAGGACCATGTGTAACGTCTACCACGCAGCCCCTATAACTACCCCTATGTGTAATAAGAAAGATAGCTTGCATCCCCCCTCCAGCAAAGGACACCAAATCTGCAATGTGCATTATGTCCCACTTCAACTACAACTTAGGGCTCATTCGCACAGGAGTATTTACGTTCCGTATCACGTATGTATTTTTTATGAGTGTAAGAGGTCTCTCACACAAGCGTGTATCTCGCGCACAGGAGCACGCAGCAAGTATGCCATGAAGTGTGTACTCGCCATGTGCCGACAATCCCCATACACTATCTTGGCGTATATGCGTGCGTAATACGCGCCAAGATAGTGCATGCTGCGATCTTTTTTTGTGCACGCCTATTGCACGCTGTTTGCAAGAGGCACAATTGAAAGCCAAAGTCAAGATTGGTGCTGCGTATTACCCGTGTAAAACCCACGCACAGAATACACGGCAGCATACGCCCGTATCAGAGAGCCCTAACATGGACAGAATAAGCCCCCTTGCTTTGTACTGATGTATTTAGATGAGCGTACGTTTCACTTGACTTTCAGTCCTACGAAAAAATTGCAGCACATCCTATTTTTGTCTGTAATCACGGACCAAAACTGCCTATTAATGTCTATTAGATCATGTAAAAACGCAGCAAATACAGAGTTGTTTGACTATTTACTGCACTTTTATGCAAGTTGGCTCACAATTTTCACGCCTGCAAAATTTTCTGAAAACGCGGTCATCAGCCCTAAAATAAATGCCATTTCTGGATCACTTGCTGCTCAGGTTTATCATTTGTCTGGGTTAAATCACATATAAACATTTTGTCGGGAGTCTACTATTGTCAGAAACTGACTCAGTCCTGAAATGTTGCAGTTTTGTCATGGGCACTGAGCCTTCCTATTATGATATAGCTTGTGTTGTGTACATCGGAATATTCAGCGGTAATCTCATGATAACCACATAAAAACACCTCAATTATAAAGGTGAAGGCAGATTGCACAAGGTCACAGTACTGAGAATAAGAGATGGATACAGTTCGGCTGCTCCTCCCTCCCCTCTCGCAGCACAGTGATTTCTGCAGGTTACGGAGCATGCCCACAACAGTGTCCCATAGAAGTCAACAACTTGTTTTTAGCTCTGTTTGTATGCCTGTTGTAATACAACTCTGTGGCAAGATGGTTCTTCCTATAATCATAATAAAAAAAAGTTACAAACAGCATATAAAAAACTAAAACAATAAAGGGATTGGTTTCTGTATAGGTTTTTAATAAGTGACAAAATATATATTCCCGTTCTGCATCCATTCACTTTATTGGATTACTGATCATGGGGATTTTGTGGGGTAGCTCACCACGGGTCACACATTGATGACCTAAAGCAGTGTTCCCCAACTCCAGTCCTCAGGGACCCCAACAGGTCATGTTTTCAGGATTTCCTCAGTGTTGTACAGGTGATGTCATTATTGTCAGTGCCTCAGACATTGCCACAGGTGTTCTTACTATAGGAGATCCTGAAAACATGACCTGTTCAACACTCATTGCTCAGCTGATCCATCTCTTGTGCAACCGAATAAATCATCGTTGTGGCTGCACATCTCCCGTCCACATGGAAATGGGAATACGGTGCCAACAGTGATGATTCTCCATGCAGGATGAACCAGCTTTCATCCTGCATAGTCTTTGAATCGGCCCGTGTAACATTAGGGTAGACGAGCACCAATCTTGTTGATCGGCACTAGTCTACTGGAGCAAATTGCTCCATGGAAAAGAGCCCTAAGCATAGGCCATCAATGATATATCCAGAAACTCCTGAAAGGGGTTTACCAGAATTTCAAGTTATTCCATATTTACAGGATAGGGGATAACTTGCTGATGGATGGGGGTCTCAGGGCTGAGACCCCCACCGATCTCAAAAGCAGGACTCCTGTATCTCGCTCTCTTGTCACTGCCAGGGTGGCTTCTCACCCTGTAGTGACATTACTCTGAATTGAGCACTGGTTACACATGTGTGGTCAACGCTCCATGTATTTCAATGGGACTGATGGAAATACTTGAGCGGGTGCTGCTCAGGCATCTCAGCTGTCCAGTTGCTCGACCAGCACTTCATTCAGTCTCCTGCTCACTGTGGGGGCTGCAGTTATTAAATTGCAAGCAAAGCCCAGAGAGTCGGTCGCCAGTAGCCCCCTGATGCAGAAATTCTTCAACTAGCTTGGGTATAGCAATGTTTAGCGCATCCTCAATAAAGAACCCGTTAGTAGACTCAGTCAGAAAGCAATGAGACTCGAGTTCATTGGAGAGGACAGGATAGGCCTGTAGCTCAGTCTAACTGGAGTGCACCGTAAGAGAAGAACCTGCAGCTCACACATGAAATATGAGGAAGACCACATCTCTGTTTTGCTATAAACTTTACTTTTTAACTGAAAAACAGCGGTATAGCAAACAGAGCAGTTCATTACTTTTGTGGGAAGACAACATGGAAGACGCGTATTATGCCCACGGTACCGGTATGGCGTGACCGAGAATATTCTACTTAGAAGAGAATCCGCAATGATCTGGCTCTCCAAGGGCCTTCTACTTCAGCACAAAATTCAATATCCTGTAGGGAAACTAAGCCAAGGACCTTGTAGCATTGTACTATCCCAAAGTCTCGTCGCATGCGTCCTGCTATCTTCCAGTACTGCTCTACTCTGCTCTTCCTGGAATCTTAGGCCCTACCTATGCATCAGGTGGAACAAGGGGTAAGAGCACATGCAACCAAGGCTGCCTCCCTTAAAGGCACAGAATGTTACAAGTAAATAACAGCATCCCACAATTACAGCACAAATACAGGGCATCTCACGCTCATACACAGTAATCCCACAGGGAGGTGTGGGACCCCTGTTCCTGAAAATGCCTATTGTGGATAGCAGATTCTGGTACGACCCCCTTTAAGTCATGATAAGAACTCATGATGCAACTGACTTATGGGGCATCACATCACCTTTGGCCCTTCAAAGATGAAGAACACCAACCCCCCCCCACCACACACACACACACAAAATTATTCCCGGAGCAACCAAAATGTGTCTGGTCATTGAGAATTACGATAAGTACCTCAAACATAATTTTACGATTCATCAGACTTGTTCCAGTAAGTACATCTGGATATGTTCCATCAAGCAGACATCAATTGTACAAAGTATAAATATTGGATAGTAGGAGTGTGAGGTATACTTGGCCAAACAGAGAAAAAGTTGAGACACAAAGCAGAAAATACACAACACTTCATTACATTCCAAGTAGTTGAGGCTCTGAGCCAACTATGAGATGCTCTAGTAACTCGAAGGGTCAGACAAGGCCCAGAGGGATGTTTTTCTTGACTTTATAGCATAAGCTCATGAGTCATTGGATGACCCATAAAGATTCACGGTTTCAGACATAGTTATAATTGGATCCAGCCCAACTTCACTTAAGTGTACTTTAGAAGAGTTTCGTGTGAGAGGTACGCAGACTTGTAGCTTTGTTATATAGTACAATTGCTGCAAAATGTTAATTGGGGTATGTCATTTGATATAATCACAGCCATATTTTTACTGTTTTAATTAAAAAGCATTTCCATTAAAAAGCAAAAAGAACACAAGTTAATATAAACCCACAAGTTTTCCACTCCTGGGCTCTTGAGTTATTAGTATGAATAACACCCAGGGGCTGTAAGGGTATTTAGGTTTGAATTAGATCTATAGTCTGCTAATGGGATTTGTATAAGCATTATTAGTAATAGTATCATTATTATAACAGTTTATATACCAAAAGGTCAGAACATACATTTTAGGAGGTGGTGTGCACTATAACTATGTATTTTATAGCACTGTTTTCTCTCCTGCCGACATAGCTTTTCATTTATTGGAAATTACAATGAATTTCCAGCCATTTTATTAGAAACACACATCTAGTATTGCGTTGGCCCCTATTGGACCTTCAGCCCTGCAGCAATTCATTGTGGTGTCCATCCACAAGTATTAGAGGACCCATGGTGTGCAAAGGAAACTATTCCTACACTATTACTCCACCTCCTCCAGCTTAAGTTGTTGACATCTGACAGAAAGGGGTCATCACTTCATGCTGCTTGTGCCAAATTTTGACTGTTCTATCAAGATGGTGCAACTAAAATCTAGATTGATCAGACCAGGAGATGCTTTCCACTGCTTAGTGATCCAATTTTTTTGCTCTTTTGCGGACTGGAATCTTGCCTTTCTTAGATAGCCATGGCATTGGAGCTGTTCCTCTGCTATTATGCATATTCTCTTAAGGAATGATGAGTTATACGTTCAGACACATTAGAGCAGCAGTTTTTTTTACTGTGCATCCTCAGCTGACCCCTTTCGTTAAGAAGATGTTTACGTCAACAGGATCCCCCTTTGCTGGATGTTTTTCCTGGACCATACCATTCTTAGTAAACTTGCCACACCAATACCTGAGAAAATTCCACAAGGTTGGCAGTGACATCCCGGCCCCGGCTAGTCTAGCACCAATGACTGGGCCTTGGTGGAAGTTGCTCAGATCGCTGGATTTTCCCATCTAATGTGGATTCAAACTGAAACTGATCCACGGAAAGTTGTCCCGTGATTTTATGCCACACTGGTCTAATTTCCATACATGGAAGCTCCAATTGTAAAAGGGCCGGGGCTCTAATAAAGTGGTCATTCAGCATAGTTCTAGTCTAATCAGTCTGCTTAGACCCTTCAGCTTTGAACTCATAACTGATCTCCAGTAATCGTATGATCAATCATGTAATCATAGGACATTAACAGGATGCGGTTGCGGTCAAGACTGTTTCATTTTTCTCATTTTTGGCCTTTAAACCAAATCCTACTATAAATCCCAGCACTCATTGTCACATACAGTAATGTACAGCTCAATGTAAAACTATGTGATAAGCAGACAGAAGGTCTTTGTTATGTAGGATGCCTGGAAAATTCTGCTTTATTGCATCTGTTCATTTGAACAATGGTTATTTCCAGACCCCACAAAGATAAGATTATATATTATGATGACTCTTCGAGAAGAATGTTGCTGTCATTACAGGCCTGAGTTTAATGGATGAGATTGGAGTGATAGAGTAGATGCTGGATGTTGGATGCAAGTTATGGAGTCTTGATGTCCGTAAAGAGAAGAATGTGAAGCTCCTGCTTCCAAATACAAGCCTGACTCCTCAGCTATATATATACTGTATTGTCTAGCTGTCTTATGGGTTAGTTTTCTTCCAGCCTTTCTTTACCTTGCTTGTGTGTGTTCCCCTTACAGATTAAAAGCCTTCTTCTTGGCCACCGAGCGATGACAATCTTATTGATCTTACTCCTTGGCGAGGTCGTATCATCTATTAAAGTATCACCCATTAAAGAGGTAAGAAGATTGATTAAAGGATGTTACAGTACATTGTAGGCCAGAAGGTATTAGATATAGGCCTTAACCTAAATGACTACCCACTGTATGGTCATTTGATTGAATGGCCCCTGTATGATACTACTGGTTTGGCTGGTTGAGGCTGTCTCCAGCTATTACCTGAGGGTTGTGGGACCTGTGACCCCAAACTGAATGGAGTTATCTGCAGTAACAACCTTAATGCTTATTTAAAGTTTTATATAAAGTGACTTAACTTTTTCTTGGGCACGTCTTCAAACAAAGGCTGGACAGATATATGGGATGATTTAGTGATCCTGCAATGAGCAGGGGGTTGGACCAGATGACCCTGGGGGTCCTTCCAACTCTACCAGTCTAAGATTTGATGCCTGAATATTTTTTGCATCTTTGTAGAAAAAGTAATTATCAGCATGCCTATTAACACCTCTATCATTTCTCTCCCAGGTTCTTCATCATCGAGAGACGAGAGGAACAAGGACAAATAAATGTGAATATGAATATTTACTATTTTTTAATCTTGGTTGGAGAATTAGTGGTGAAGAATGAGATAATAGGAAGGATGCAGTTGGGTGTCACAGATGAAAAAGGATAGTATAACTGTCTGGTTAGTGTAGTGGACCTCATGAGAACCAGAACCAGTAAGCCCAGTTCAAAACAATTTAGCAAAATGTGATCTCGTTTGGGTGGTGATCCTATCACTGACACATAAAAATACACAACTACTATCAGAATGGCTTCCTTTATGAGCAGGGGTGATCTGATAATGGAAGAAGGCAATAGCAGATAACAGTCATTGCGTTAATTCTCTGTTCTACAGCTCAGTGCACCGAAAGACCTTCGGGAAGAATCTACACCGCTGGAGACACTTGGCTGCGTCCTGCAGGACGGAGGGTGGAGTTCTGCCGCTGTAACGATGGTCGGATTAGGTGTCACAGTGTGCCGGTCATGGGTAAGTTAATTCCAACCGAGAAGTTGTCCAAAGTACTTGGTTCAGATCTGACCTTTGCAACATCTAAGATATTAACATAGCATGTTAGGCTGAAAACAGACAAATGTCCATCCAGTTCAGCCGGTTTCCACCGCCCAGAGGAAGGCAAAAAAGCCCCAATGAGGCAGAAGCCAATTCACCCCTTATTTTTTAGGGAAAAAAAATTCCTTCTCGACTCCATAATGGCAGTGAGAATAATCCCTGGATCAATATTTAAAAAGTTCCTACCGGACTCCAAGAGTGGCAGTTGGGAGATCCCCAGATCAAAAATCCTTCTGACTAGTTAATGTCCATAACCTGTAATGTCCTAGTGCTCTAAAAAGGCATCTAGTCCCCTCTTAAACTCCTCAATTGATTTCACCATCACCATGTCCTCAGGCAGAGAGTTCCACAGTCTCACTGCTCTTACAGTAAAGAACCCCCTTCGGTGTTGGTGGTGAAACCTTCTTTCCTCTAGATGTAGAGGATGCCCTCTTGTTACCGTCACAGTCTTGGATATAAATAGATAATCTGCATGGTGTTTCTATGTTGGACAATAACCTTAAAACGAGCCTCTGATTTGAAGACAATTTTCTCTTTTGGGACTGGAGGGAGTGTATATTACCTTCTGATGCTCTTTTCTGCCATCCCTCCGATCCATCGGTTCTGAGTCCTGTTTTTAACCATTCAAGATGGCTGATGCTGTCTTCATTACCTTTAGTTGTTCTTCTCTGCTGCCCCTCCAATTCGCTGGTTCTGGACCCCATTTTTGGCCATCCAAGATGGCTGCAAAGAACTTTCTAACTGATTGCCCTCTGATCACATAAGCATTTCTGGCCAATCAAAGAGCATGTGTAATGCAATGGTAGTCTAACACTAGTGGCGATTAGGTAGTCTGTAGATTGTATCATCTCAGATGGCTGAAAACAGGACTCAGAAGCGGTGGATCAGAGGGACAGCAAAGATACCATCCTTCCCCTTTGGTATTTTGTTCCCAAACCAGAAAATTGTTTTAAGTAGTTGCTGTGCTCACTTACCTTCTGAGTTCTAAGCTTAAAGTATATTTTCTCCTAATTGTATCGGACTACAGCTGAGATAGGGCCTTGTGTGTTATGGCAGCAGTATGCAGTCCTAATCTCTCACTCACGACCTCAAGGTTGCGAGTTCAATCCCCGCTTGGTTCAGGTAGCTGGCTCACGGTTGACTCAGCCTTCCATCCTTCCGAAGTCGGTAAAATGAGTACCCAGCTTGCTGGGAGGTAAAGATGACAAACCATCCCGCAAAAACAGTCTGCCAAGAAAATGTCACGATGTGACGTCACCCTAGGAGTCGGTCACGAATCGGTGCTTGCACCAGGGGACTTTACCTTTTACAACTGAGATGGGCTAAGGGAGGACAACAAAATTAATTAACTTTCATGTTGTTTTCTACAGATTGCAATGAGATTAAGTGTTACAATGGAGGACGTTGTGTCAAGGCTCTCTACTCCCCGAATTACTTGTGTAAATGTCTCAGCGGATTCACTGGAGAGCACTGTGAAACAGGTATGAAGAGCGGGCGCTGTATAGTACCACTATGTCCATACACTGGTAATGAATTGGTACATTGATGGTGAGCAGAGGTGTACAAACCCTAGGACAGGGGAGTCAAACTCATTATCACCGAGGGCCACATCAGCCTTATTATAATCGTAATTGTATAATAAGTGCTCAATCACAGGAGTGTATTTGCGAGGTGTATTACGCATGCAGTCATTAGAACCTGTTGATTTCAATGGGTTTCTTCAAAAACATACTTCTTGTGCGATAGCTTGAAAAAATATGCATGACCTACTTTGGTGTGTATTACACACCACAATAGGCAATCGAATGAGTGGGAGCAAATATGCAGTGAGTACACAGGAAACTTGCGTATGCACTGCATACCTGCGCGCCATTTCAATAAGTCTGTCTGCATCCTTTTTTGCGTGCGCACTTATGCCCGTGTGAACGAGTCCTAATAGGGACCAACACAGTGGCCATCATAGTAACAATGACCCCCATAGTGGTTCCAGTAGTAATAGTGATCCCCAGTATTAATAGCAACCCCCCTATTGGCCTGTGGCCGGGCAGCATCCCTACATGTTTCCACTCCGGTCTGGCAATGGCTGCTACTGCTGAGTCTATGACCATTGACCTCACACCATGGTGTCTGCGTACAGGGCGGTGCATGCAGACGACAGCAAGGGGAGAGGTCAGTGGTCACAGACTGTACTGCCGCTGCCGGACCGGAGCTGCAGACGGGGTGAGTAGAATTCCCGTTAAGTTTGATGTTAGGCAATTGCTGCCAGATCTTTGGGGAGCAAACGGGTGGGGAATCACCCCAAAAGTCTTAAAAATGGCGCAGAGAACGGAATAACAAATCCTTCTGTTTAAGAGGACAGATCACCACAATAAGGGACTCAGTTTGATTTCTGCTCTGGAGCGCTCTCGCTTCTATATACCGCTGATGCTGAGTACTGCCTTATACTGATTATATCCAGTGATATTTGGGATCTCGTTGACATTTTGCAGACACTTTGGCTTCCTGTTATGAGGGCTCTGGACAGTTCTACCGCGGAAACTACAGCCGGACAAACAGCGGACTGGTTTGTTTGAACTGGAACTCCCTGGAACTTAATGAGAAGATATACAAAGCTCAGCACAAAGACGCAGAGCAACTTGGGCTGGGGAACCACAACTACTGCAGGTACCCGGCGAACTGAATGAGTTATGTGTCTACTGCCCCCTACTGATGTGAGCATATCAGTACAGATGATGTAGTGTGTGATACAGTATACAACCTCTTGCTGGCACCTTGTTGTTGGTTAACCCCTTCACGATGCGGCACTTTTTCTGTTTTACATTTTTGATTTTTTTTTTCCTCCCCACTTTCAAAAAATCATAACTCATTTATTTTTCAATTCGCTTAGCTGTATGAGGGCTTTTTTTGGGGGGGAGGACGAGTTGTATTTTTCAATGTTACTATTTAATGTAACATAAAATGCACTGAAAAACTTTTTAAAAATTCTAAATGCAGTGAAATGGATAAAAAACGCAATTTTACCCATATTTGGGAGGTCTCATTTTTAGGGCGTACACACTGTGGCAAAAATAACCAAATTTACAGTTATTGGTCCTGGGCTTTAATTCTGGATGATAGCAAAAATGCAGCACAGGATTAAAGCCTCTGCTCCTACAATTAAGCAGCTGTCAGACACAGCAGAGGACCGAGAGGGGAGGGGAAAAGTGTTTTTTAACTGCTTCTGCCTTTCCAGGTTACATAGTCCTCAATGAGCACTATGTACTAAAGAGTGGAAGTAGAAGTGTCACTTCCGCTATTGAACTCAGGGATCAAGTGACCGCTAGGTGCCCCCTGTTACAGAAGAGCTGCAGGGTCCTGCCAGATCCTAATCAGCTCTTTTAGTGACTGATGTCACTGCATGGGATGTTTTCCTCTGTAACTGGGGCTCCTATGGATTCCTCAGCTACAGTGGGAAAGTGTGAAATTTAAAAAAAGACTATGTGAATGACCCCCTTCTAGAGCTCTTATATGACGTCATGGGGGACATGGATAAATTAAAAAAAATAATAATTACAAAAATAAGTTTAAAAAAATGCAGAATAAAATGAAAAAAAAAAAAAAATATATATATATATATATATATCAAAGAAAATTACCTACCACCTACGGAAACCAAAATTGCCGCCATACAAACCCTGTAACCCAAAACTATACAAATTTTATATCAAAACGTCTGAAATAAAATGAGGAACCCGTTCCCATATTTTATTTTAGCATAACTATACTGATTTTAAAAAATAAACAACTATAAATTTCAAAAAATCTTTATTTTTTAACTTTTTACCTCTTATAAAACAAAAAAACTGAAAACAAAAATCAGTGAAAAAAAAGACAGCCCTATATGTCACTGGAAAAAATGCAGCAAAAATAATTTTGGTAGCTGAAGAAAAAGAAAAGGCAGTAAATCTACCAGATGAGTAAAATCGTTAAAAAGTGCCTGGTCCTTAAGGGCTTAATAGGTCAGACTTTTATGAATGCAGTGGTACCTGTTTTTTTTGTCTTCAAATGGGGGTTAACTTTTAATATCCTTTCTTTTTACAATAATGAAAAAAACTTTTTTTTACTTATTTATACTCCCTATAGGGGACTTGAACTTGCGAAAATTTGATTGCTTATACCATATACTGCAATACTTTAGTATATTTCTGTAGGCATTCCATTAAAACAGGTCCTAGGCAAAAATACATGGCTGCCATGACATAAGGGTGGCACCCAGAGATCTCATCGCGGGAAAGCCATTTGGGATCTATCGATCCATCAAAAGATTCGGGTGCTGGCGGGGGTGAGCGGTGAGTTGCGGGAGTGAGCAGGGGGGAACGGGGGGGGGGGGGTTAACAGTGTTAACAGCCGAGATCATCGCGAATGCTGTCAAAGCTTGCCAACACCTGACGTCTATGTAGTGAGCCCTGGTCCCGAGCCCACTTCATATACAAGATACCCGAAAGTGTGCCGTACATGTATGGCGCACATTGGGAAGGGGTTAATTGTAATACAAAAGCATAATTGTCTACCTGGAAGAATGAAGGCAAAGACCAACACTACTGATATAAATCAGAGAAGTGCTAATTCTTGGGCTCTTTGGATGCCTCTGCGGTACAAGTTAGACCCCTCACACAGTAGGCCTAGTGGAAGGAGACGGTTCTGCTCTGAAGCAGGAAGTCACTTTGGTGCCGGTCCAGCAATCAGATATTTACATAGCCATAAAATTCTCTGACCTCCTGAAGGGGGACTGTCTGCGGCACCCAGATTAACGTCATTTACATTATTTTACAGGAATCCGGATGGCGATAAAAAACCCTGGTGTTATATATTTAAGAATGGGAAGTACATCTGGGATTATTGCAGTGTGCCGACCTGCAAAGCAAGTGAGTGCCAGCACAGCCTGGAGAACATCCATTGTCGTGCCGCAGGAGGGGCTGCCAGGAAGCCGCTTCTAGGACTACAATGGAATTTCCAGCAATTATGGATATAAATTATTTGCAGAGGTTGAATTATTACTGGCATCTAGTGATTGCCGCATGCACCTTTATTATCAATCTGCCAGGTCATACGAGGATACAGAAGCGTAACACTCAATGGAAAATCTATAACCAGATGCGCCATTTATAATGCAAGGGGAATTCAAAAAGAACCGTGCAGAAGTAAAGCAGTTTAATATGTAAAGTGACCCAGTACAGCCAGAATGACACGAAAAGATAGGAGAACTCTACAAGTTTGTATTGCACCTTACAGAAGTTTGATGGGGGGCGCTGCAGTGGAATCGAGAACAGAGGATATATCAGGACGTGTCTAGGCAGAATTGGGCTACTGACTTGACATCTAGCATGTCACCAGTGGTGACCACAGTAAAGTTATCACGGGTTGCCAGCCCTGCTGGATAAAGACTGGGGTGACAGCATGACATGATCCGCTCACCAGTACCCTGTTAGATAAAGACTGGGGTGACAGCATGGCATGATCCACTCACCAGTGCCCCGTTGGATAAAGACTGGGGTGACAGCATGGCATGATCCACTCACCAGTGCCCCGTTGGATAAAGACTGGGGTGACAGCATGGCATGATCCGCTCACCAGTGCATGGTCCGTTTCATTCCGGTGTTGACCACCAATATAAGCACTAGTGTGTGGATGAATTGACAGCTGGGACCGATCAGCTGTACATATTTTTATTTATTGTAGCAAATATTAGCCCTGTTTTCCGGTCAGGGTCGCCTGTGGGGTTGCCCTTATCAGGGCGAGTGCCCTGCTTTTTAGGAAGGGTCTCATTGCATTAATAGATTAGGGTCAGATTTCCTGTTCCTCCACTTTTTGGTTTAGTTATAAATACTGTCTGTTCTCCATGTTAGTATATTGTGTTTATATTCGTCCTTTTAGGACAGCAAATTACGTCTGATCCGGATTAGGGTTTTTTTGCATTCAGCTTTGATGTAACAAAGGTACATTAAAAGCTTGAAGAGTTCTTCTATCTTTTCATGTCATTGTGGCTGCTGTATGTCAACTTATTAGAGATGAGCGAGTATACTCACTAAGGCAAATTACTCGAGCGAGTAGTGCCTTAGCCGAGTATCTCCCCGCTCGTCTCCAAAGATTCGGGTGCTGGCGGCAGGTGGGGAGCGGGGAGGATATCTCTCTCCCTCTCTCCCCCCGCAACTCACCTGTCACCCGCGTCGGCCCCCGAATCTTTAGAGACGAGCGGGGAGATACTCGGCTAAGGCACTACTCGCTCGAGTAATGTGCCTTAGCGAGTATACTCGCTCATCTCTACAACTTATGTATGTAGAAATCAGCTTCACCTTAGCACCATTCTTTTTGATTCTCCCTGCACTTTTTTCTCTTATATAGTACTAGAGCAATTGCTACCTCTGCACCCCCTCTAGCTACATCTTTGAAGATACATCCCCCATTCCTGTTATTGATGTGTAACTAGGCAAATGTGCTTATCAGGACTCAGGAAAGCTGGGTATCACTAAGAAATAATTGGACAGTTCGCATTGAAATCAATGAGTCATTGGTGTAATGCACGGATATGCCTGGTTCTTGAGAGCAGGAGAAGCTGTATGTAGCCAGTATTTCAAATAATTGATGGGGGTCCTTGAAAAAAGACTTTCCAAATTTTCAAAAGCAGTTTGAGCTCTACCAATTCTGTTTTCCATCTAGAATTTCCTATTTTTCCACTACCTGCAATCCACATACAGGTGGGGGCGTCCTAAGCAGCTATTATGCCAGTACCGTACTGGCCAGGACTTCCTCTCCCACACTTGGCCAGCTCCAATCATCCTCCAGGTAGCATCTGAATCCCTGCCTATCCGTTGCATGCAGTAACTAGCAGTGCTCTTATATCCCTTTACAAACCAAATGCCTAACAACAAGCAGTGGATTGCAAAATGGCTGGAAGGGAAACCCCAAGTGGCAGACACTCCAAACTTGATTTTCAGTGATAAAACAAAAAATTCTGAAAATGCACATATATTACAAGATTGATGATACATACATAGGCTGTTAGATGAGCAGTAGTGTTGCATGAAAATTTTCTGTCCATTTAAGCAATTTGCTTACCTCTAAGTGCTTTCTTATAGCAAATCTGTGTATCTTAAAGTTCTGTATATCATACCACCCCATCAAAAATGCTTTACTAATGATACTATAGACCTATAGACCTACGTATGGATGCACATTTACTTGCAATCTATTTATGCACCATACACTTCCAACAGTTGTGGGCCGAACGTTCATGTGTTTAGGGTGGTAAGCTGCAGCCAGACAGCTCTGCTGGTGACTTGTCCCACAGGGAATAAAAGGATCGGAAATAGAAGCTCAACATTCCCAGTCGTTCTTTTCTCCTGTTCTGTTGGGAGAAAGTTGACCCGCCCCCATATATATCAGAGAGTCGTCCAGTCCCGAAATTGGTGAATTTGGACAACTAAGCACGAATGTGTATGGGAGCCTTTACAGCAAGCTCATTGACGCTGATAGCCTATTTCCTATAGTCTAGCAGAGACAGACTTCCTATTGAAGACTATGAGACTGTGATCCTATGCAAATTCCACTTACATGGTGCCAAGGCCTTTCTTGGGAATGCCAAAATGAATGGGACTGATCTGCAATACCAGGCACAACCACTATACAATGTACAGCGCTGTGCCTGGTATGCACTGATGTGATGCTCACCATTTTCACTTCAATCAGCTGATCAGCGAGGATCCTGAGTTGCAGACCCTCGATGATCAATTATTGATGACTTATCCTGAGGATAGATGTAACGTTCTTACTAAGGAATCATACATAGAAGTCTTCTGAAATCAAAGACGTCTTATCATTTGACTCCGCCTTGAGGTCATTAGTGGTACTTTGTTTTTTCTTTGCACCTGGCCTTTAATATGTAGGTTACTAAGAGGGATTCTGGGGTCCTATGTAAGTTCCCCAAAATACAACAGCACCGAATACTGTCTAGGCCGAATCCTCTATAGCTTGGCAGCATGATTGCACAGACACATCACTGACGAATGCCTGATAACTCATTAGTCATTCATAGATACAATGATGGTCATGAGATGCCCTAGATATAAAAAGGTATTTCTCCTCTCCAGACACAACAGACTGTTACTCTGAGCGAGGCACCACCTATCAAGGATCTACGAGTACCACCTTATCTGGTGACAGCTGCTTGCGTTGGGACTCACCTTTGGTGAAGACAAAGCAGTTTAGTGCCTGGCAAGGTAACGCCCGAACACTGGGACTGGGGAGTCACAATTACTGCAGGTAAGTGCGAGTTTTGGGGCAAGGCTTTAAAAAGAATGCCATATGTATATAACTAGTCTGCTCACCTTAAGGTGATGTAAAGAATATGACTGTAGATATAGGTACAGTATCTGGAATAGCTACTAGAGCGGCTTGGTGCCTATAATAGGAATGAAGCAGCTCTTTCTGTGCCTCTCACAGCAGGAAATCTCAGCACAATCTGAAGATCAATGAACAACGGAGTAAATGTAGTCACTTGTACCTACCTAGTCTAAGGCTGGGCTCACACGGGGCTGATTTCCAGCGGAATGTCCGCAGCAATTTCTGCAATTAATCCTCATTATGTCTATTTATACTGCAGATTTCAACCCTTGAAATACAAGGATCGAAACCCACGGCAGATCTGTAGCCAAATCTGGGTGCAGATTTGGCTACTGTAGATTTGATGCATATTTGCTTTGGGCTTTCCAGCGCAAAAAGCCTGCAGCGATTATGCTGTGTATAAAGGCTCATTCACCCGACAACTGGACTGTGTAAACGAACGAACAAACAGCTGATCATCCCCTACTGTTCTGTTCAGCCTTCCTTAGATAGTTACTCAGAGACTTCTTCTGGATGTTTCCAATATATTCCGATTGAACATACTCTGTAAGGTCCAAAGAATATAATGGCTCTATTGATTTTTATTCACGGTCTGTATTGGAGCTCCCTCTAGTAGCTAACTTTTATATTGCAGTCTATCCATTGACTTTAATGGGGCTGGCTTTACACTATTTGTAGCAGAGGCAGCCTGCCACCCTGCTACACAAGGATGTACTGTATTCTCCAACTCATCCATAAATGTGCACATCAATGTGCATGTCACTTTAGTAGGACGGGGCTGCTAGACATTGTCTTACCATGGATATGGGTAGGCATTAGTGATGAGCGAGCATTGCCCTTAGCGAGTACCTGCCCGCTCGAGAGAAAAGGTTCAGCTGCCGGCGGCGGGCAGGGAGCGGTGGAGGAGAGCGGGGAGGAACGGAGGGGAGATCTCTCTCTCCCTCTCTCCCCCCTGCTCCCTCCTGCTCACTGCCGCAACTCACCTGTCACCCGCGCCGGCTCCCGAACCTTCTCTGCCGAGCGGGCAGGTACTCGCTAAGGGCAATGCTCGATCGAGTAATTGTCCTTAGTGAGTATGCTCGCTCATCTCTAGTAGGCATATTTGATTGTCAGTAACTCCCATTGAAGTCCAAAAGCAATAATATATCGAATGCACTTGGCCCGCTATACTCTTGTGGCACACTTAGGTTACTGCCATTTAGAAGAGTTGGCAGCTCTCCCGACATGTCTATATTTGTAAATAGTTATATTCTCCATATAATATCATTTCTGGAGTATCTTTTCTTAGAACTGTGTTATGCTATCCCTCTGTTATTCCTCCTGGAAATATATGAATAAATTGACAACTTGGTGTTATCATTCCCTTTGTTTAGGAGCATAGTTTGTAAGGCTAAAAAAAAAAATATAAGTCCATCCAGTTCAGCCTGTTATCAATGACTTCTGTTGCTTACACATATTGAAAAGCGCTGTGCAGATATTATCAGCACTCAGACCGCTCGATGGGTGTATCACAGTGAGCAGCAACATGCCCACTGACCTAGGGAAAGGTAACGCCCAGTTGTCAAACTAGTTTTACATTTCCAGGAGGAATAACAGAGTATTCATGCCAGACAGCTAACGGGTCTTGTTTAACCCCTTCTCTGCTGTTTGAATACTTAAAGATCAAAAAAAGTAATATCGTCTTATGTCCATTACAGGAATCCGGACAATGACATGCGCCCTTGGTGTCACGTGATGAACGGTAGTGCGGCATCCTGGGAATTCTGTGATGTCGCCCGCTGCTGTAAGTGACAGTTAATGATTTGTGAGACAGCTAGGGTATGTTCACACACTACGGACTTTCAGTGCGGTTCCGCTGCATGTGTTGCCCGCGGATCTTGACGCGCAAATTTTACCCTCTTTATTTAAAAAAGTGAAATCTGCGCTGAAAATCCGCAGCACGCTACGGAAATAAAATCCGCATTGCAGGTCAATCTACGCGTGGACTCTCAGCCACGCGCTGCGAATTTCCTGCAACCAATTGCGCTACGTGTGAACATACACATAAGTAGGAGACTCTAGTCTAAGTGCGTCACTTTTTCCCGTTATGACAGCTACTTGTGGAATCCGGCGACCCCAGCTGAAGCCTCGTTTCAAGATCGCCAGGGGTAGATCTACACATATAACCTCCCACCCGTGGACGGCCGCCATCTTTCGCTTCTCCAAGAATGCAGAGTATTTTCGCTGTGGAGGGACGCTCATACACCCCTGCTGGGTAGTGACAGCCGCCCATTGCTTCCATGAAGAGTGAGTAGCTTACCCGGCCATGGATGATGCTAAATCTATATGGTCTGCCCACTGACAGCCTTTCTTTACAGGCAATCTCCAAAGCTATTACGGGTAAAACTGGGGCGGACGGTGCGGCTCGAACCCGGTGAGGAGGAACAAAGCTTCACAGTGGAACAACTGTACATACACCCTCAGTTTGATGATTACACCTTTGACAATGACATTGGTCAGTATACACTCTTCATGCCAAATCTTAAACGGGTTGTATGAGATTAGAAAAATATGGTGCTTTCTTACAGTAACAGCGCCACTCTTGTTTAGTGGCTGTGTTTGGTATTGCAGAGCAGCCCCGTTTCAGCTTTAAACCTATAACAGTTTCACTTTTCCATCCATGCTCCATGCAGCTTTGTGAGGGCTTGTTTTTTGTGGGACAGCTTGCAGATTTTTATGAGTGTCCTTTTGGAGTGTATATGCAACTTTTTGAACACTTTGTGTCGTGTTTGGACTTTTTTTCTTTTTTACCATGTACATCTTGCAAGATCAATAATGCGTTCATTTCACTGGGTCATGCAGAACTTTCTCTCCCAGCATTTCACGCTTGATTTGCAAAGGAACTTCAGAACGGACGCTCTGAACGCAGGCACAAACATAGGCCTATTGCCTGAAGGCCAATTAGCCCTTCAGATGCCATGGCAATCCATAAGCATCTCAGGGGGCCAAATGGGGTGTCAGAAGAATTCCCCTTTCTCTATTAAGTTGAGTCCATTTAAGCAGGAGTGTGGCTATAGGGGATGCAGAGGTAGAAGATACACCCATCCCTAATGTCTGAGGGGGTTCATAGCCTCATCAGTCCAATATTATAAATGCTATACGTAATATAGGTGGAGGGACCTGCTGCAATCTTTGGTCAGATTTCCTAGATGTGTATATCGCTTTGCTTGGCGTTAGACCCTGATAATTGTGTCCCCTGTATATAGTTAATCATAGAATGGTAGAGTTGGAAGGGACCCCCAGGTCATCGGGTCCAACCCCCTGCTCAGTGCAGGATTCATATTATATATCTGCTCCTGTTTGATTACTGTCTTATTCCTTTCCTTCATGGATACACATGTTATATATATTGCATGATGATTTATGTCTTACAGCTCTTCTAAAGCTCAAGTCTTCTTCTGGATCATGCGCTATGGAGACAGACAGCGCTCGGCCAGCATGTATGCCTGTCAGGGACCAGGCGCTACCGGACTGGACAGAATGTGAAATCGCAGGATTTGGGAAACATGAACATAGTAAGGAAACAACAATAATCAAAGCAGGGAAATACGGTGAACAACTTCTGATTGGACTCAAGTCGTATAGCTTTGACGATTTTTTTAAATAAAGACCCTGAAAGTGACCCTTCTGGGACAGGCGGGGCAGGAATGTATATTACCTGCAGGTATTCTTCTCTGCCGCCCCTCCAATTCTGGGCCCTGTTTTCAGACATCTGGCTGCAGCAATATTCTAACTACCTAATGCACACTGTACATTGGCCAGTGCTGATCACATGAGCAGCTCTGGCCAGTTAGAGAGCAGGCAAAGTGCATTAGTAGTCTAACTCCACCAATGCACTGTGGGTATCATATAACCCGAAGAGTGTGTCAACCATCAGCCAAAAACAGGATCCAAAATTACAGGATCAGAGGGATGGCAGAGAAAAACAACTGTAGGTAATATACTCCCTCGTCCTCCAGTGCCAGGACAAAATTTTATTCCAACACTGAAGGGTCACTTTAAAAGTAATGTATGAAAATCCATCTTATAGAAAATGTTACCGTTATATAAAGTATAATTTATTAGTATGCACCTAATAACATATGTCTTTGTCAAGATATCGGAGATTACCATTTATTGTAATACCACTTTCTACCACAGTTGGTGGAGAATATTTTTTAGTCACATCAATGCAACCGCACCCCTTTATCAATCTACTTCTTTATTAACCCATTAAGGATCAAGCTCTGTAAATTTACGGTGCTTGGTCCTGGGCCTTAGTCCTGGCTGATAGTAAAAATATGAAGCAGGTTGGGTGCTCGACTGTTAGTCACAGCTGGGGACTCAGAGGAGAAGGGAGAAGCGGTTTTTACCCCTTCTGCCTTCTCCATTACAGGCTACATATCGCTCAATGAGCACTATGTAGTGAATAGAGAAAGCGGAAGTGTTACTTTCACTATTTGACCTGGCTATCATGTGACCGCCGGGTGCGCCCTGCCAAGGTAGAGCTGCAGGGTCCTAGCAGACAGAGATCAGCTCTGTTAGTGACTTCTGTCGCTGCAGGGGGATGTTTTCTCCTGTAATTGAGGCTCCTATGGATGCTGCTCCTATGGATGCCCCAGCTACAGTGGGAAAGTGTGAAATTAAAGAAAAAAGAAACAATATGATTGACCCCAGAGGTCTTATATGACATCATGGAGGACATAGATGGTAAAAAAAGAGTTACAAAAATAAGTTTAAAAAATTATGGAATAAAATTAAATATATAAAAGAAAACGAACCACCAGCAACGCCAACCAAAACCGTCACCTTATATGCCCTGTAATCCAAAACAATACAAACTATATATCAAAATGAGGAACCCTTTCCTATACTTTATCTTAGCGTAAATATACTAATTTTTAAAATAATTATAAAATAAAACTTTTTTTTAGCTTTTTCCCTCCAATAAAACTTAAAAACTGAAATAAACAGAAAAAAAACAGCCCTATATGTCACAGAAAAAAATAATGCAGCAAAAATAATTTTGGTAGCTGCCATAAAAACATCACATGGGTAAAATCCCTAAAAAGCGTCTGGTCCTTAAGGGGTTAGAATACGTCTCAGAGACTCAAAAGCACTAACTTCTGTGATATAATAAATGTGTAAGTCCTCCTATATAATCAACAGACCCTTTCCAATCCTTTGGGCTAATTTAGACTACTGGCTGCCCCTCCGCACCGTACTGATAACTATGGGAATCGGAGTAGTAAATGTGAGCAGACCCCATGTGCCCTGTGGGGGTCCGTAGTTCTTCATCTCTCCTCTTGTATATTGCATACATGATTTTAACTCTTATTTTTCCTCTTCTCTCAGATTCTGCATTCCTGTCCAAGCAGCTTAAAGAAGGCCGTGTGAGGCTGTTTCCTGACAAGCTGTGCACTCCCCAACAACTCGCTGACCGGACGGTGACGGCTAACATGCTGTGTGCCGGGGACACCGTTAACCAGGATGATGCTTGCCAGGTGATTCCTTCATGCATTAGGAAAAGTTGATATCACCACCTCTATGTAAAGTATTTACCCCCAAAATCTGTTTCTGGCAGCTGTATATTCAGAGCAGTTATTAGTTTCATTAACCCCTTAAGGACCAGGCTGTTTTGTACCTTAAGGACCAGACACTTTTTAGGGATTTGACCCATGTGGCAGTTTTACTGCCCTATTTTATTTTTCCTTCAGCTACCAAAATTATTTTTGCTGCGTTATTTCTTCCTTGCCATAAAGGACTTCTTTTAAATAGATTTTTTTCACTGTATTTTTTTTTTGTTTTTTTAGTTTTATTAGGTGTAAAAAGCTGAAAAAAACTGATTTTTAAAATTTTATAGTTGTTTATTTTTAAAATGAGCAAATTTATGCTAAAATAAAGGACAGGAACGGGTTTCTAATTTTTTTCCAGACGTTTTGATATATAATTTGTATAGTTTGGGATTACAGGGCGCATATAGTGACAGATTAGGTTGGTGGTGGGTCTTTTTTTTTTTTACATATATATTTTTACTTTATTCTGTAATTTTTTTAAACTTATTTTTTAAACTATTTTTTTTTTATCATCTATGACTCTCATGATGTCATTATAAGACCTCTGGGGGTCATTCACATTGTCTTTTATGATATTTCACACTTTTTTACTGAAACTGGAGCATCCATGGGAGCCCCAGTTATAGTGGAAAACATCCCCTGTACTGAGAAGAGTCACTAACAGAGCTGATCTTGGTCTGCTAGGTTCCTTCAGCTTGGCTGCGGCAATGGGCACCTGTCGGTCACGTGATTGCTGGGTCGAATAGTGGAAATGACATTTCCGCTTTCTCTATTCACTACATAGTGCGCATTGAGAACTATGTAGTCTGCAAGAAAGAATACAGCAGCGCTTAAAAAACGCTTCTGTCCTCTCCTCCATGTATTCGGCTGTGACTAACAGCTGAGGACACGATGTGGCCTGCTCCTGCTAGATTACAGGAGTTTTAATCCTACGCCATATTTATACTATCAACCGAGAGTAAAGCCCAGGATCAATCCCCATAAATTTACGGAGTTTGGTCCATAATGGGTTAAAGAAAGGCATCATTATAGCTGGGCATTAAGGGTTGAAGCAACTTATTTTAGACTTCTGTCACATAGACATCACCCCAACTATTAGCAAGTCTTACATTTAAATGAGCCCCATGTAGTACTATAATATCCAGGTAGCGTTCACTTCAGGGAAATGTATGACCAGTGTAGCCACTGCAATGACAGGTTTGAAACTCTAGAGGGCGATGGTGTACAAAAAGTGTCAACAGAGGAGGGTTCTGTGATACTCCACCTGCAACAGGTGGAAGGTAGTCAGGAATGCACTTCTGAGCTACCATTCTGGCCATAGCTCGAATCCCGTGCTGCTGTATGCTGGTGATGTGAAGCTTCTGAGCTCCCTGGTTTCTGGCTTCCCCTCTGTTGGTACAAAGTCTTAGAGGAAAAGCCTTGTGAGCTGATGCCCGACAGGGTAAGAGATGCACCCTGTACTATTAAAGGAATGTATATGCACTGCCGTGTAACATTCTGTGGCACGAGGTCTATTGTTAATAAAGGCAATGCTTAAAGGGGATGTACCACCATTATAAGTTATCTCGTACTCACAGGATAGGGATAATTTGCTGATTAGCGGGGTTTCATCACTGAGATCCCTACCGATCTCTACAATGTGCATCCCAAGTGGATAGGGGATAATTTTTTAAAATCTTGGTACAGCCCCTTTGATGTATAGCGAGAGGCCAGGCGGACAGGATTTTGTTTTGTAACTGTCCGGGAAGATACAATAAAATTGGCATAAGCCAGAGTTCAAGAAAATTTCTGGTATTGGACTGAGTTCCTAAATGTGGCATTTATGTCAGAAAATGGCAGTCCCAAGCAAGTAACTGATCCCCTAATGTCACACCAGCCACAACTTGCCCCATGATATCAGCAACCATCAGTGATTTGTAATGTATCACGCTGTGACTAATATTATCTTCCTTCCCTGCAGGGTGATTCTGGAGGGCCACTTGTGTGCCCCATTGATGGCCGCATGCACCTCATCGGCGTCATAAGCTGGGGTGAGGAATGCGGGGTAAAAGACAAGCCTGGAGTTTACACCCGAGTGACCCGCTACATAGACTGGATAGAGCAAAAAACAGGCATTCGATTGAACTGAGAGCGGATAGACACTACCATTCAAACCACTAAAGACATTGCTGGAAATGTCCAAAGACTTTAGGGAGCTGCTACTAACGGGGCCAGGTGGATGCTGGGCAATAGGGAGAATGGATATTTATGAGTTTTTAATATTTAATCAGACGAAGGCCAAGGAACAAACTTCAGAGCAGGACTTGAGACTTGGACGGGTATTCTTCTGAAGGTCGCTCCCCTGCTTCAAGGTTGATTCAGCTGGAATCCCCAAGGTGATACGAAGTCTAATAGATCTGTATGGACCAACATTCTGGAAGTGCTGGAAGACATTGGAATGTGATACTATTTCCCAATCGGACTTTATTTTCCACTTTTCCATAGTGATGGGTAAATTCAGCTGTAGCAGACAGTGGAGGGATCTTAAGTTGATGCAAGTTTTTTATTATATATTTTTGTATTTCATTCTGTAAATTTTTTTTTAGCATTTTGTAACATTTTTTTATCCTCTGTGACCCCCGGGTCATCCTCTAAGATTTCTGTGGACATTCACACTGTCACTTTTTTCTTATTTCACTATTTTCCACTGTTCTAAGGCAGCCATAGTTACAGGTGAAAACGTCCACCAAGGGTGATAAGTCACTGGCAGAGCTGAGCTGGGGGCTGCTAAGACCCAGCAGCTCTATTATTCCAGGAGTCGCAGGCGATCGCGTGATCGCCGGGGCCAATAGAGGAAACTGCAGTGGAGCACGCAACCTGCTTCTGATACATTGTAGGAGCTTTAAAACCACATCGTATATCTATATATATAAAGACGAAAGCCCTCACTGACTGACTCACTGACTCACTGACTCACTGACTGACTCGCCAAAAGTTCTCCAACTTCCCGATGTCGTAGAAACATGAAATTTGGCACAAGCATAGATTATCTCCAAAATAGGAAAAGTAATTGGGTCACAACTCGATTATTCAATTCTAGCGCAAAAGAATTGGTGTCGAAATTTTACGTACATAATCTAAATCTCTCACTTCCCAATGTCATAGAAACTTAAAATTTGGCAGGAACATTGATTATGTCATACATAGGAAAAGCTAATGGGTCCCAACTCCATTATTCAATTCTAGCGCAAAAGAATTAGCGTCCAAATTTTACGTACGGAATGTAATTTTCTCACTTTCCGGTGTTATAGAAACGTGAAATTTGGCACGAGCATTGATTATGTCATAAATAGGAAAAGCTAATGGGTCCCAACTCGATTATTCAATTCTATGCGCAAAAGAATTAGCGTCCAAATTTTACGTACGGAATGTAATTTTCTCACTCTCCGGTGTCATAGAAACGTGAAATTTGGCACGAGCATTGATTATGTCATAAATAGGAAAAGCTAATAGGTCCCAACTCAATTATTCAATTCTATGCGCAAAAGAATTAGCGTCCAAATTTTACGTACGGAATGTAATTTTCTCACTTTCCGGTGTCATAGAAACGTGAAATTTGGCACGAGCATTGATTATGTCATAAATAGGAAAAGCTAATTGGTCCTAACTCGAATATTCAATTCTAGCGCAAAAGAATTAGCATCCAAATTTTACGTACGGAATGTAATTTTCTCACTTTCCGGTGTCATAGAAACGTGAAATTTGGCACGAGCATTGATTATGTCATAAATAGGAAAAGCTAATTGGTCCTAACTCGAATATTCAATTCTAGCGCAAAAGAATTAGCATCCAAATTTTACATACGGAATGTAATTTTCTCACTTACCAGTGTCATAGAAATGTGAAATTTGGCACGAGCATTGATGTCATTTTATATGAAGGAAACGTTGCATGGTTGCCTCCACGTGGTGTTTCCTGGGTAACGCAGAGAACTATGCAAAATGGTGAACATATGTTTTTCCTCAGTGTCTCTAAAGTAACCACGACTTCATAAGATTTCCGTGTGACCACCAGATAAACACCAGTACCAAATTAACTTGGGCAAAGCCGGGTATATCAGCTAGTTTACTATAAACTGGGAATAAAGTCCAGGCCCAAGCACCGTATATTTATGGCGGTTGGTCCTTTACAGTTTAAAAGGGCTGTCCAGTTGCAGACTACTGCTGGCCTACCCTAAGTATAGGCCATCAATAATAGATTGGTGGGAGTCGTCCTGTTTGCTAGCATGGTGATACTGAGCACAGAACTGATTTCTACAGGAAGCAGATAGCTTCATTCGGACTGTAGTGGCTTGGCTTGGTATTACATGCAAAGTTCCCATTCACTTCAATAGGAACTTTGCCTGTAATACCAAGCTTGGCCACTGCAGTAGGAACGGAGCTGCCTGTCAGCTCAGTGCACAATCCCACTGGTCCCTAGCGCCACACTCTCACCAATATACTATTGATGAGCTATTGTCATTAAAAGTTTACAACTGGACAACCCCTTTGACATTGGCTCTATAGTCAAAATATGTCGTATCTAGCATATATATCTTTACTATATAGAAAAATAATAATATTGCCACCTGAAAACCATCAGCAAGCAGCTGATAGTCTTAGTATGTGTATCTGTTTAGAGTCATATAGTCTTATGAGTACAGCTGCCAGTTGAACAGGTCCGAGGAATAAGTGGAGACTGACAATATAATTGGATACAGGCTACTACATGTATGTAACCTGGAGTTACACGGTATAGATATTATATCAATGAATGTAGAGAAACCACTATTTGTATACATGTATTCCTGGACGAATATGTTGTTTGGTTACATGATCATTGTGACTCGCTGTATTACTAAATGTGACTCTGAATGTTTTATATGATTTTCATATGAAGTGTGTTATTTTAGTCATAGCATCCATGTAGCTATGAAACCTCTGAACAAGAATCAGAAGTAGTATTTATATCCATATGTTACTAGTGGGGCTCAGTTGGTCCTAATGACATCGGGTACTCTCCGTGATATACTTTCTACTAGGGTCCGAAACACTTTAGCTGATATTTCCCTCCATTCATCCTGTAAAAGTCTGGCGAGTTCTGTCAAAGAAGATGGACGTTATTTATATTTCCTGAGTCGACGTTCTAGTTTTTCCCATAGATGTTCAGTAGAGTTTAGATCGGGACTCTGCAGGCCAGTTCAATCGTGGAACATCCATATTCTAAAACAACATAAAACAGTGTTGGATGTGTGACAAGGCGCGTTGTCTTGTTGGAAGTATGGCCGACCATTCCCAGAGTATTAGCACAATGTTGGCAGCACATTATTGTCTAGAATGTCAGGGAACACCTCTGTGTTCATGGTTCTTGTCACTACAACCAACGGACTGAGACCATGCAATGTAACACATCCCCAGAGTATAACTGAACCTCTGTCGTACTTAACTGTTGGCACAACACACTCGGGCAGAAGGCGTTCCCCAGGATCCTCCACACCCAGGTACATCTGATGTGAGGATGGAGTAGTGCTATTCATCACTCCATAAAACGTTCTTCCATTGCTCAACTATCCAATGATGACGCTCCTTGCACCACTGTAGATGAGACAATGCATCTTCTTTGTGAGAACTCACCAGATGTTTGCAGGATGAATGGAGGGAAATACCAGCTGAAGTGAAGCAGACATTATGAGAAACTATGCCACAGAGAGTATCCAGTGTCATTAGGGCCAAAGGAGCCCCACTAAGTAGTAACATATGGAAATAAATACTACTTTTGATTCTTGCTCAAAGGTGTCCAATTACTTTTGGTAGGATAGTGTACAATGTCATTGGAGCTGAGGTTTCTCGTTTGGGATCTTCTTCTATAAACACAGCAATATTTCCCACTCTGTAAGACTGAGCACCACCATGTATTACAGTCACCCATTCACATGAAAAGATGGCATGTAATAAGGTATTATCACACTTCCCCAGCAGGGGCGATTATGATGGTGGTCACGGATCCTGCCAGAAGTTGACCAGGAGAGGGCAGATGGTCCAGCCAATCATAAAATGTCTAAAGAATTTTTAGAAAAGCTCCTTTGCAGTAGAGGCTTCTGGCATTGTACGTTAGCCTAAGAAAGAAGATTGCCCTCTCCTCTGGCCGCACCTACTCGTGTCACTTTGAGACTTTCAGCGGGAGACAAATCTGACATCATTGAAGGTTCCTTATAATTAATCAACAAAATAGTCCACAACTCAATAATGATGGCCAACCTTCTAGATTGCAGCCCTCTATGTTGGGTCCCTTGTGGCTGGGGCCCCACTTATAAAATGTCCCAATGGCATTAGAGGTTAAAGCAACCCTCCAGTTTCGGGATAAAATAATGTCCCACAACTGGGTGGGGGGGTATATTACCTACACCTGTCCTTATCTACTGCCCATCTGATCTGCTGGTTTTGGGTCCTATTTTTTGGCTGTCCAAGATGGCCAAAACAATCTTCAGACTACCTAATCTTCATAGTGCATTTGGAGTGTTCGACTACTAATGCACTATACTTGATCTTTGATTGGCCAGTGCTGCTCACATGACCAGCACCAGCCAATCAGAGAGCAGCGTACAGTCTGCATTAGCTAGGTAGAAAATTACAGCAGCCATCTTAAACAGCCAAAACCAGAAGAAGAACAATATACTCCCTGCCTCTTTTAGGTCCAAGACAGAATTTTGTCCTGAAACTGGAGGTCGCTTTAATGAATACTTTGAAGTTGCACCCATAGGAATGTGTGCGGCCCAAAACCCCTGTGTCTCCAAGTTGTGCCCAAAACGCATTGGACACCAAATTTGGACCTCCTAACCATTCAGTCTTCCGCAAAAGTAAATGGGGACCAAAGTCTATTGACCAACCTTTCCTATAGATCTCTATTGAAGTCTTCATCACACATTGAGCCATGACCACCCTGTACCCGTGTTACAAGGCCAGGGTCATCATTGGCAATAATTAATGACTGCTTCCCGTAATTATGTGACATCAGTCACAGCAGACATGTTACAAGGGACCAACAACATTTTTGAACCTTCTGATGTCACCTCTACACATGCTGACTGCCGCTGGTCCCACCGAAGGCAGCTCCGGTGACAGTCATCTATTATGTATGGGTACTCAATGGGCGAGGTGTGAGCAGTGTATTACATTACTGCATTGCTAGGGCACAATAGCTGGATCTAAGCCCGTGTGGGAGAATATAAAGTTGTTATTCAGTAGCTGCTTCTATGAGAGCCAGGTTTTATGAGCGCTATGGGAGTCGTTATCAGTTAAGGCTAATTACGTTCTGGTTTTAATGTCGCCTTTTGTCTTGAGTGCTGCAGAATGCTGCAATAGTGGGGGGGAAAAGGAAACAACCCAAAGACAGCTCATGGGAATATATTAGGTGTGAAATGATGGAAATGATAATGAAATTCATTGTTAACACGAGTGGATGAAGAGAATACTAATAAAGTTTTACTTGATGTGAACTTCTTGGACTGTTTATTACTGTAATGCATCATGCCCCTTAGGTCCCCTTACATTGGCATATTTGGGGTCATGTGCTGTCCGTGTTAATCTATAGCCTATGTATAGGCTATACACATTGATGTTTTTTTCATATGTACTGACAGTCCATGTGAAAAAACTCATTACATGTCCTATTCCTGTCTGGAGGGGTATCATCACTCCTTAAGGAGAGCACCTAGGAGGTGAGTGAGGAGACTTATAAGGCCATGCAAGCTTCTCTGGGAAATATGCAAATAAGGGAGATGGAAGAATGCCTCTGCAGCGCCACCTATTGGATGTCAGCCTTCCTGCAAATCACAGATGAGAATCAGCACATGCACACTGTGTAAGTGACTGAGAACGACTGAGCGATCGGCATTTAAACCAGTTAGTGAACGAGCCAACGATGGCTTTTATGCCTGCAGGAAATCAACGATGAACAAGAAGCGAATGATTTACCGCTCTTCATTCAATTGTTGGCAGCGTTTATTCTGAACGATTATCGTTCATTTTCGCTCGATTGAATGAATTGTTCCGTGTAAAAGGGCCTTAACATATACTGAATAACCCCTTTATTAGAGACCCCCATCTAGTAGTGCGGTGGACCTCCTTTGGCCTTGAGGCCTCGTTCACACAGGTGACACGGCCTCGTGAAAAATCGCAGCAATATCGCGATGCTAGTCCGTGCGATATCGCTGTGTCTTCTCGTGGCAATACCGTGATTTTGAGGGACTAGAAAGTCGCGCAACTATGTAGCACTACCTGCGGGGATTTTCAAGGGTGGGGCTTGAAATATAAGCCTTACCCTGAAAATCAGCCGTAGCTCAAGAAAATTTTTTTTAAAGTATACATCACCTCTCCCGCACTGTCCGTGGCTCTGCTGCAGCTTCTCCCGGTGTCCCGGCACTGATCATCTTCTTCTCTTCTGGCTCGGATATAGAAAAATCCCTTCCTCCTGGAAGTGCTGACTGTGATTGGCTGATGCTTAGTCAATCAGAGCCAGTACTCGATGAATGGCTGTGATTGGTTCATCGAGTGCTGGCTGTGATTGTCAAAGTGGCAGCCATTCACAGCCAGCGCTTCCAGGAAGTGGGGATTTTTCAATCCCCGGCCAGAAGATGATGCAGAGAACAGTGTCGGGGACCCGGGGAGAAGACGGGGCCGGGCTGACAGCGCTAAGGTGATGAATGTGTATTTTTTTTTATCTATGTGTTATTTTTGCCTGGAATTAGGGCTTAGATTATGGCTTTGATAGTAGTATTTCCTACTGTTAAAGTTGCATCGCACCGTTTTCATGCAATGTGATGCAACAGAGAGGAAGGCTCCATAGGGAAACATTGGCTACAAAACCTCACAAGTTGCGTGCATATCCTCGGACCCCCACGGTTTTTGTGTCACGTTGTTGCATACTACAAAACATCGCATGTATGAAGCAACCTATAGGAAAGCATGGCCTTCTCATACATGCGATTTGTAGCAACGCTACAAAATTCCGCGGCTTTGTCGCCCATGTGAACGAGGCCTAAGAACCACAGCAATTTGTTGTGGCGTAGATTCCACTAGGTGATGAAATTGTTCTGCAGGAATACCGGCCCCTGCGGTATTGAAGTTGTCACAGGTTATCTTGAGGCACTGACATGCTCTGTACAGGGGTCACCAATTCATGCTGCTTGCGCCAAATTCTGCCCTTCATCAACAAGGCGCAACAGAAATCTGGATCCATCTGACCAGGAGATATATCTCCACTGCTCCGTGATACAATTTTTGTGCTCTTTTGTCCATCAAAAATTTCTCCTTTCTGTTTCACTTAGACAGCATTGGAGCTGGAACTGGTGGTCTGCTGTTATAGCCCATCCGTGCTCAGGAACGACTAGTTGTGCATTTGGACACGTTAGTTGGGACACCAGCATTGTATTTGGCTGCAGTTTGCTTGACTATGTACTGCCTGTTCATTAGATCAGTTCCTGACATCCTCTTCGGATTCCTTTTGTCAACAATTTGTTTACCTCCCCAGGATCCCCCTTCGGATGTTTTTCCTCCATCACTCCATTGTCGGTATACTCTCCAGAATACGGTAGAAGAAAACTCACAAAGTTGGTGGTGTATGAAATCCCGACCCCGGCTACTTTAGTACCAATGACCAGACCTCATTGGAAGTCACTCCGATTGCTGTATTTTCCCATCTAATGTGGATTCACACTGAAACTGATCCACAGAAAACTTATCATGTGATTTTATGACGCACTCCGGGGTCACGGGTGTAATTTGGAAGCACCAGTCGTGAAAGGTCCAGAGTCTGTAATAATGGGGTCAGTCAGATTGGGTAGGCAAGAGGGAGCATTGGACAAATACAAGGCAATGTGACTGTCAGACTACAAGGGTTTGTTTGTAGTCTGTTACTATGGAAACTATGGCATCTTTAGGAGCTCTGGACAAAACAAAAGGAGATTTTTAATTATAACTATTAGCAAAGTTGCCTTATTTTTCTACAGCTAGTGGAGAATGAGATGAGATGAGGGACTATCTGGAACCACTCATAGATTAAAGTATTGGTGGACCCTGTTAAATTCGGATGATGTATGAGGGCTGGATAGTGGCAAACAGGAGTCCCGCGCATCTGTACTATGGAGTTATAGCTGATGCTCCAGACATAGTCCATATATAGGACACATATTGCAATGCTTCTAAAAGGGGAATACCTGCATATCACAATACTTTTTCTGTTGCATAGGTTGAGTCTGCCAGAATGAGATATATCATGCATGGAGGCATATAATAAATCATCATGTTGTAGGGTCTGGCTGACCATAATATAGTACTGTACAACTAGAACGCCATCCTGGGAGGAATAACTTTATTACACAAAGGAACAGGTGAGACCTCCATCTCAAATCCCTTCCTCTAGGTATCCTTGAATCACACAGTACAGTGCTGGTGCTACAAGTCACCATCAGCACCTTGTAGAGTAGCAGTATTCCTGCAGCATGTACAATTATTAGCGGTTCTGCCATTTTGCACAGTCATTCATTGCATGCCGGATAATACAAGTGCAGTACTCTCTTATAAACACTTCAAGGAACACAGCGTACTTCAGTAGTCAGAGCATCACAGCAGAACTATATAATGTATTCACACATGGGAGGAGGAAAACGGACCACTATCTAGTAGGGATCTGCACTAGGTGTACCCTCGTATAATGATAAGATGCATGAAGAACAGTAAATGTTATCCGGGTAAACACACCATAGAATCAACCCATAGGCAGCTATGAGGAGGAACAGGGACAACTTCAAATCCATGTTCCTCAGGGGTGGGATTAACCTGAGCTAGACTCCTCCTCTCTTGGGGCAAGGCCAGAGCTGAGAACCATACATGCATCACTTTGTGCGTTTCTCCTGTAGGGAAGGAACATGGAAAGAAGAACAGACCTCATGTCATTTCCTGTCCTAATAATGGAGAGAACCAGCATCAGAAGGAGGAGGCATTTCTACTTGGCCTCTAATCAGAAGCTGGTGGTATAACATGGATTAAAGAGCGCGTCTCTCATTGATCTCATTCACAGCTTAGCTCTGGTGATCTATATACAAGACACAACCGCTATTAGTCATCTACACATACACACTGCAAGTCACATTTCCGTATTTACAAGAGTACAATGTTGTAGAAGCATCAGGCGCATCGAAACGCTTCACAGGTGGTGATAGAAGTTCCTCCGAATTGCATCTTCTTTTATGTTCTGACTTGGAACTTGCCTGCTTTGGTCATGTATTTGATTCCTTTGAAGGGCTTGTACTTCTCACCATACATGTCCAACCTGTTCACCTTCAATCCTACAGGGGGCAGCATACAGAAAAGAAAGAATGTTAGTGGTACCCGATGATCTATTAAATACTGACATTAAAGGGGTTGTCCAGTTGTAAAACTACTGTTGGCTTACCTCAGGATAGTAGATTGGTGGTGGTCCATCGTCAGGGAACAGTGTCAAGCAGCTGTTCTCTGGGCTAGTGCACTGAGATGATTTCAGCAGGAAGCAGACAGCTCTGTTCCCATTGCAGTGGCCATGCTTGGTATTACAAGCCAAGTTCCCAGTGTAATCAATACCTGCAAGACCAAGCCAGGCCACTGCTGTGGGAGCTGCCTGCTTCCTGCAGAAATCAGCTCAGTGTATGAGTCCGTTGGCCCAGCAAACAGCTGATCAGTAGGGGTCACAGGTGTCAGACCCCCACTAATCAACAATTGATGACCTACCCTGAGGGTAAGTCATCAGTAGATTACAACTTAACAGCCCCTTTAAACAAGACCATTAAAGGAGTACTGAAATTCCCAGAACAAGAACAGCAACAGTGGGCTTGGTGTGTAGGCCACATAGGTTTCAACTTAAGTTGCCACCAAAAAATACCAGCAAAGGTAAAAGGGGAGGTGGTTTAGGAGTTTAGGGGAGTGACTTATGATGAATGTTTTTACCTTCATTTTTCCAGTGGCCCCAATAGTATTATTGCCCCCTTCAGTAGCACCAATAGTAATAGGGCTCTCTTTAGTGACCCCAGTAGTAATAGTAGCCTCAGCAATAATAGGGCTCCCTCCAAGTGTCTTCCCCACCCTTGAGCATCCAGCCGGGCAGCAACCACTCACGCTGAAGTTTTGGTTGGCACACCACTGCAGCGCTAAGAGAAAATCCTCCCTCCTTCCCCCGGCGTCTGGTTTCCAGCCAGTACTGTGTGCAGCGCAGATGCCAGAGGATGGAGTGAGGATCCTCTCTGAGTACTGCTGCAGTGTCCCGATGGAAACTTCAGAGTGAGGTACAGCACTTGATGATGTGACTGCTGCCCGGTCGGTGATGCTCATACCAGGTAATTATTTTTTACTGACCATGAATACCGTATATAGCCGGTAAAATACAAATACCGGCACTGGCTTCTATAGTAAATTACCAGCTGGGCCGGTTGTTTATCAGTCGGGAGGTAACCGTAGATTAAACTCAGAGCAAAGGAAGCAGATGGCACTTTATTTTATAGAGATTTTTTATGCAATTTTTGTAAAAAGGGGGAAGGAACATTTTTGAGGCCACCTATGCCATACCTGAGATAGCCAGCTGCTGGATCTTGAAGTTAAGGTTTAGCGTTGGATTCTCATCAGGCTTGGAGCAGCCGGCTTGGAGGACCATGGTTCCCTTCAGACTCGGTAACTTCTGAGGATTAATCTTCCCCACTTCCCATGACAATAACTAAGAGGACATGTAATAATGAGAACAGGACGTGTAAAACATCATATCGTAATACTCATGCATTGGTTGTACAACACACCTTGGTCACGGGATCAAATACGTATGTCCCTTGGGATGGGGTCAGCGTCATGTTTAGGACACCTTTTGGCATCTGTCCAGTTACAGTCACACCCTCCACAGTCTTGCCCATACTCTGCTTGGGTCCCAGGGTCACCTCAAACCGTCCAGAGCTGCTTCCTTCCCGAAAGCTGATCCCATGCTTCACATAGACTGGAATGGCCACCAGGCTGTAACACAGGAACACCGTGCATAATGCATGACCACTAAATAAGCCATAAGTTGTAATGTATATCTGACCATCAGGCCACGGCGGCATAAAGACTAACCAATTTAAAAAAAAAATGCACTTGAAAAACATTGCTGCTTCCTTCCAGAAACAGTGCCACGCTTGTATAGAGGTCGTATCCGGTACTGCAGCTCAGCTCTACTGAAGTGAATAGGGCTGAGCTGCAATACTGCATACAACTGTAGACCGTTGCGATGCCGTTTTGGGAATAAAGCAGACACATTTTGCCAAGCCTGTGCAATACCTTTAACCCCTTCAGGACCAGGATTATCGCCCTCTAGGATTGCAAGAATTCTTTCGATGCAGAGCTCAAGAGTTGTATTAAAGGGGTTTTCAGGGTATTTACTATTGACTATCTATAGGATAGGCTGTTGACAGTTTTTCAGCGGGGGTCCGCCACTCCGGATTCCCGCCAATCAGCTGATCCTTCAGCCACTGTTAGTGAAGCTGGGCCAGGCGTCGGCGGTCAGAGCCAGATTTGTAATGGGAAGGCTTTGTGCTCATTGAAATCAATGGGAGCGACGCCTTCTATTACACGTCCGGCTGTGGCTTGGCTTTATGCAATGTGTTAGGGCGCCATCAGACGAGCGTATACCAAAATACGCTTGCTCCTGCGCAGCTTTTTTGCTCAGAGAACAAGTGTTTTTTGTGCACATGCCTGTGCAAATACTGTGTCTACTTGTGCAGGTACCGCTTTTTTCACACGGGCGAGTGAACACCCCGCCCCAATTTAAATGGCGAGTTATCCTAAAGTGGTGCTAGTGATCGTGGGTATGAGCAGAGTTTTGTGCATACCTGCGCGGTCAGATATGCTAATTTGCGCACCTCCTATAGACCTCTATGGGGCTCTTTGGTGTCCCTGACATCATCCAGCCCTTCTGCACTGACAGCAGGCCAAAGATCAGCTGAGTGGTGAGATTGAATGCAGAAGACCACCGCTGATCAAATATTGATGACTGACCTGAAGGTATGTCATAAATAGTAAAAGCCAGGAACACCATTTTAAGCCCCAGGCTTCCATGGCAACCCATCAGAACTCCACGGTCACAGGGAAGTAGCTGAGGGGACCCTCTCCCACTGTCCAACTACCTAGAGGCTGTGGTCACTATTCACTGCGGCATCTAGGGGGTTGACCGAAAAGGATCAGAAATAACTCTGACCTTGGCTGTTGCAGTGGAATGTTAGCTGTAGGTTACATCGCCACCCACTGTGGATGGCATGGGCACATCTCCTGTACCCGCCCTAGCCACTGGACACAACTTTACATGCTCTCGCAGGAAGGAGTCTAAGGCTTGATTTGATTTCCCATTGAGAGAGAATACCTACAGATATTTGGCAGTTCCCTTACATACATAAGATTGCCTGAAGGGCTCTAATGTGTTTGCAGGCTCTAGAAGAAGCCTAGATGGAACTTTCTTACACAACTATAATGTCTGCCAAGCAGGTCCCCAATATAACAATACCCTATATATCCACTAGACATTGCCCCTCTCCTTTCTTACTTCTGGGCGCTGACATGGTAGGACAGCAGTCGGAAGTTCCCATCTGGAGGAATAAAGGACAAGATCCGTTCCGATTCCCAGCGCTTAAAGCGCACACAAGGATGGAAGCTCACGTCATCCAAGAGGCGAGGATTCTGCAAAGACGGAAGACCAAGGTACAGATAGGTAGTAATGGTACAATGAATGGACCCTCTATTGTAGAGCCCGTCTAGCAACATGATTGACTTCATATGACCAGCAATATGTAACGGCGACCATCGTATCGGAAGACCCAGAATGTGCCGAGAAAACAGTCCCCACATCGTTACCAATCTCCACCAGTTGGAAATGGTGACACGTGACAGGGAGGGTCATCGACTCATACTGCCTGCGCCAAATTCTGACTGTCTCATCAGCATGGTGCACGAAAAATCTGAATTCATAGGAGCAGGCAAAGTTTATTTCGCTGCTCAGTGATCCAATTTTGTAGCCCTTTTGCCTGCCAGAGTCTGGCTTTTGTTTCTCTTTGACAACAGTGGCGCTGGAGCTGGTCGTCTGCTGTCATAGCCCATCCGTGCTAAGGAACAATAAGTTGTGCATTCCGACACACAGAGGCTGTTCACATCACGGTTTTAAATGTAGGTTTAGTGTATTCGTAAAATGTACATAAAAATAAAAAAGATCTAAAAAAAATGTACGCAATTCTAAGCATACATATTTTCTTTAACGCATGCGGCCATGCGTTTCTTTACGTTTGTCCATTTTTACATAAAAATGTATGTTTTTCACTATAACGTCATTCTTTTAAATAAAGTCTTGCAGTTGAACACTTTCTTCTTTTTTAAGTATTTACATTCCCATACATCACTTATTGAATGAAATGTACAAAGATATACATGGAGAACACTTTTTTTGATGGGGCAGAGAAGCGCGGTATGCTACATTTTTCTATCCCATAAAACGTGCGTGTATGGAAGAGAGGTCAAACATATGAACTACATTTGGAGAGTCATATCTATGGGCAGGGGTGTAACTAAAGGCTCAGGGGCCCTGATGCAAAATGTGAGCTGGGGCCCCCCTCCATCTGTATCTGTACCCGTACCCATACCTAAACCATGCTGCACAGAGGCATAACTTGAAGCTTCTGGGCCCCAACGCAAAACCTGTAACAGGGCCCCCAACTATAATGCTTTATTAATAGTAATGGGCTCCCAATATGGAGAAGAGAGGCCTTATGGGCCCCCTAAGGCTCCTGGGCCCGGGTGCAACCGCATCCCCTGCACCCTCTATAGTTACGCCCCTGTCTACGGGGCGTCACGTAATATGTTTTAATGCTTCTTTGTATCAAAACGTATACGCTTGCCGAATGGCTGAAATACAATGACCGGCTGTTGATGTTTTTCCACTGCTCAGCTATACAATTTTTTTGCTCTTTTGTTCACTGGAGTTTCGACTTCCTGTTTCCCTTGGACAGCAATGGCGCCGTAATTGGTTGTCTGCTGTTATCGCCCATCGTGCTAATTGCTAGGGGCGTCCAAGCAAACCTGTTAAAATTCTGTTTTAATGATTTTGATATTTATGATTCATGTTTTTTTATGCTGCAAGAAGGTAGCCAGATAAATAATGTTTCCTTTGGTAGGATCAGCGTGAGCATCCCATGAACAACCCCAACTAGCTCTAAAAAAATTGGAAGATGATGATCCCTCTAGTCTGAGATGGGTCTGGGAAGGTGTTGTTTCTCCTTGTGGAGAGCACCAAGTAGGCAGCAGGAGACTTGAAGGCCATGCAATGCTCCTCTGGGGATGAAGGTATGCAAATGGAAGATTGAAAAGTGCTTCCACAGCGCCACCTTTTTGAAAGTAGTTTCCCTATAAGTCAATGTCCGACCCTCTTACAGGCCTTGCAACATGACTAATGATATAAGCCATACCAGAATATTCTCCATAAGGAAAAGGTACCCATCTACAGCAACTGTTTCGGGGTTCTTGCCCCTCGGTATACCCTCGGTACACAGTAGGGTTCTGGTTGGCTGGGTGAGAGGCTTGTGACGTTGTTCTGGGGAAGTACTGTTTCTCTTTGCCAACCAGAACCCACCTGTACACCGATGAGGGGTAAGAACCCCAGACAGCTGTGTGCCCATGGGGATCTTTTCCTTACGGAGAAGGTTCTGGTTTTGGCTTAAGCCTCATGTTCACGGGAGGATTTGATTCATGGTACCCACGTGGGAGATCCGCAAATCAAGCAGCTCATAGGGAAGCATGGGTGTCCGCAAATTAATTAAAGCATGCGGATTTGATTTGCAGACCTTCTGGTCTGGAAAACAAATGGCAGTGTGCTCCATTTCTGTGTGGATCCCGCACGGACTGCTTTTATTGAGGTCAATGGAAGCCGTCCGATCCGGGGGACACCCGCAGCTGACACTGTAGATGTGCCGCAGATCCGCATGAAAGCAGGAGTTTAAATACAAAATAAAAAAAGGGTACTGTGCATGCGCGTGGTACAACATCCGGCGCGCCTGCACACACCTGCGGTGCAGAAGAAAGAAGACCTGGACAGGTAAAAAAAAAAAAAATGTCTTTGGCCACGGACAGGGTCAACCCACCCATGGACATGAGGCCTTATTCTTAGTCATGTTGAAAGGCCTGTTAGAAAGCTGGACATTGACTTATAAGGACGCTGCCTTCCAATTTAGGTGACGCTGTGGAGACAGTGCGTTTTTCCTGTGCATTTCAGTCGTGCGCAAATACGCCACTGTGTGGTGGTATTACAATACATAATGAACTCCTTCACCTTCCTCACTCTCCCACAGCATCCTCCATCCTTTGCCAAAGCTTCTTCTGACTGCACAGACTAATGCAGGTGGTGCAATGACATCTCACCACCGGCACGTCGGAGACGTGGTGGAACAGAAAGCACTGGGCTACCTACAGTGGCACCGTCACAGTTAATTGTATCCACATCTTATAGACAGATGCAATATTAATTTCATAGGATGAGGACCAGATAGATGACACCTCTGCATGGACATCCCCCAGGCTCCGAGGAACCCACCACCTGCCCTGTGCTGACACAGCTTTCAGTAATGGAGAGATAATGGCACAATAGGTACCGTATCTTGTCCGTGACGCCATATAATGACAATACAGCGTCAGTGTTGCATTTGCTGTCGTCTTTCCATAACATATACATACACATACTCTATCCAGCATTACAATGGGACGCTCTATCTTAATGTCACTTTCAGACTAACTTACCATAAATGACAAGGTTAGGTCGGGCATCCCGCTAAGCTTTACACAGGCATCTATCACACCCTGAATCTCAGCCGCCACCGTACATCCTGTAGAAGAGGAAAAAAGGGACAACCATGAGCTACTGTACAAGATCTGCACACCTAGACCTACTCTGCATGTGAGCCCACCCTAGTTCATTGACTCCTATCTTCATAGACTTCTGATAGGCCATGGATACCTACAAGACCATGGATACCTACAAGACCATTACATTGATGCAAGTTCCCTATAGGTGTTTAAACCAGTTTGGAACAGCTCCGGTCCATTCATATGGATTGTGGTTTGTTTAACTGCTTATGGACGCAGTTAAATTTATCAACGTAGCTGTCTGAGGGATTGTTTTTTGGGGGACAAGTCATATTTTTTCAATGGCACTATGTAATGTACCATCTAATATACTGAAAGATTTTTTAAAAACTTCTAGCTGAAGTGGAATTAAATAAACATTGCGTTACCTTGGGATGAGGGGTGTTTCTATGGTGTACAAACTGCAGCAAAATGACATAACTTTATTCTATGGTTCAGTATAATTACTGGGAGATACCAAACCTATGTAGTTTTTTTTTGCTTTACTACTTTCAAAAAATAAAATATCTTTGGAAAAAAATAAAACATTTTCTGACGCATCTTCTGACCGCCATAAGTTTTTACATTTTGGTTGACATAGTTGTGCGACGGCTCCCCTTTTGTGGCACGTTCTGTAGTTTCTATTCGTAATTTGGAGTATACATTACTTTTTGACTGCTTTTTATAAAAAAAATTTATTGGGGACAGGGGGGGGGGGGGTATGACCAACAAAAGCATAATTCCTGCGTGTATTTTTTTTCTGACGACATTCACTGTGCAAGGTAAATAAAGCATTACTTTGATAGATCGGACTTTATGGACGCAAATATGTTTCTCAGTTTTTTTATTATAAATGTGGCAAAAGTTTTTTTTGTTTTTACCTTTATTAACTTACTTTTTTCTATATTCTAAATTTTACATTTTTACTTGGTTTTAGGCCCCACAGGGGACAAGAACTTGTGATGGTTTGATCGCTCCTGAAGTATGCTGTAATGCCATAGTACTACATTATACCGCGATCTGACAGGCAATCTATCAAGCCACCCCACAGACACAGCTTGATAGGGAGTCTGCAATGGCAGCCCTGGCAAATGAACGGTGGATCACGACCACGACTAGAGATGAGCGAGCATACTCGCTAAGGGCAATTACTCGAGCGAGCATTGTCCTTAGCGAGTACCTGCCCGCTCGGAAGAAAAGATTTGGGTGCCGTCGCAGGTGAGTGTTGAGTTGCGGGAGTGAGCGGGGGGAGCGGGGGAAGAGAGAAATCTCCCCTTCGTTCCTCCCCGCTCTCCCCCGCCGCTCCCCGCCGGCACCCGAATCTTTTCTTCCGAGCGGGCAGGTACTCGCTAAGGACAATGCTCGCTCGAGTAATTGTCCTTAGCGAGTATGCTCGCTCATCTCTGATCACGACCTAATCGCAGTGGGCTGTTCAGAACCCCCGAACTCTGATCGGAGCATTTAAATGCCGCTGTCAGCCGACACCTGCATTGTATGGATCTGGATCAAACCCTGGTCACCCTCTATACAAACCCCGAACCTCCATAATGTAACTGCACATCATGGAGCATTAAGGGGTTAAAGGGTAACTAAACTTAAAAAAAAAAGCTTCTGACACGTCATAGTGACAAGTCATAACTATTGATTGGTGGGAGTCCGGGTGCCGAGACCCTCACTGATTGCTAAAACAAACAGGCAAAATCTCTCATCCGAGCTCAGTGCTAATTCAGCAGTTTCCGTTATTACTCGTAGCAGCGCACAGGTGTAATGGGGGTGGGATAACGTTTACGCTTATTATAATATTGTTTCCTTTATCGTAAGTTTTATTACTAAGCCACTGTGCCTTTAAATGTTGATGGTGCCGTTTCCCGTTTGAGAAAGGAGTCATATGATAAAAGGTGGAGTCTGAGCCGTACCGTGGCGGAGGAGATTGAGGCCTGGGCCATAGAGTGCACACAGTGGGAGCGGCACTTCTGGCGTTGGACATCTAAAGAAAGACGCAACTCCTAAAGAAGTGACAGTAAACTCTACAACACCGCTTAGGGATTGGCTGCCAGTGACTCCTCTTGAAAAAGTTGTATGTTTGATCTGCTAACTCCTGTCTCAAGCGCACATTTTTGCCGTACTTTTGTGGTGAGCATGTAAACTGTTCTGACACCATACCCGCGGCAGGAGGACGTGTTGCTGTGGGACTCCTCCCAGATCTTTGCCTGTGCACATCACATATGGTGCCACTAACGTATGACGAATGTGTGTAACGTGTTGGCATTTCTGTTCCAAACTCGCGTCGCCATTGTCATTGTACACATTCTCAAATTTCCAATAGCAATTCAAAATGGTCTTCCCTTGCTCAAAGGTCAAGCATGCCTCCGCCATTTTATTTGACTCTCCTAACAGCTGCATGGTGGCTTAAGCAATTAGTTGACTGCCAACATATTATATATTACTGCCAACATTCAATTTAGCTTTCAAATTGACTTGCCGCTCAAGCGGTAGATGAGGACTTCACCGGTATAGTTACCTGATTTATCAATGATGGCATCTATCTCTTCTATTACATCAAAGTAGGCCTCATTGTTGGTGTATTTCACTCCCGTTCTTCTCCAGGGAACTACTGAGAGCTGTCCGGTGGGGAGCTGGTCACCTACGTTTGAGCTGCCTGAAAAACACAGGTAGAATACTATGGGTACAATCTAGAACCAGGCTTAAAGTCTAGAAAGATTGTCCCCCGTTGGACCATCTCTCAACAAACCCCATCGGCCATGGGCGTAACTATAGGGGATGTAGAGGATAAGGTTGCACCCGGGCCCAGTAGCCTTAGAAGGCCCATAAGGCCTCTCTTCTCCATATAGGGAGCCCAGTACTATGGATAAAGCATTATAGTTGGGGGTCCTGTTACAGGTTTTGCATTGGGACCAGAAGCGTCACGTTACGCCTCTGCCAACGGCCCTATTTCACAGGATGATTGTTGGGTGCTAAAGTGCAGGATAGTCATCATAGAGATAATCACTTCTACACATTCACATAGAAGGGATGATCGTTCAGTGAATGGAGGCATCACTCATAGATGTTCATGAAGCATATGTAAGACGTTAAGTATTATTCTTCTTGCAAGAGTGTTACCTGTAATGGTGTTCACCACACTCCGTAGGATGGTTGGAGGTTTGATTAGCTCCTTTAGGATGTTGGATTCAGTGGCAAGTGGGAATCCATTATCCAACATCTCCTCAAGAACCTCATAGACCACCACGACATTCTCTTTAATGACGGCTTCTGAGCAGGATCCAAAGTAATCCTAGAGTGGGAATAGGAATCAGTTACTGTATATGGGGTTAAAATAATAACTTTTCTTGGCTGATTTAGCCATTTTCTCCCAAGATTAATAGCCGTGATGGTTCCTGGTCCCAACTTGCACACCAAGGCAAACGTGCTTGCTAGTGGAAGGGTTGGACGAGTTGATTGTGAATGGTAGCTTTATGCCTAGTAGATCCTTCCCATCCTTTATTTTCCTCTGGGTATTCTTGTCTCCGGTCCCATTCCATAACTTACTTAGGTTGTTAAGCATGACTGGCCTTAACATGCATTAAACTACGCAGTCTAGCTACCGCATATGTCGGTAATCCCACCCAACTATGGTGGACAATGGTTGTCTGAATTTATAGCAAAATTGTGTGAAGTTGCAGGCAGGTGCAGTTTTGGCAGTTGGACTGCGTGGTCTTACCCTTAGGCCTCAGGCATACTTGCTGTGTGTCCCAGCTGTGCCGGAGATGCTTGGGTGCAACTTGCATTGAACACCACACAGACACCTGTCCGTCTGCTGTTTGATATACAGATGGTCCGTACATTGACATGCATAAAGACATGTGATACAGACAAGAATAAGACGTGCAATGAATAAACTGCATTGTGCATAGCCCTGTAATGGGTCCACGACTGTCTGGAAATTAACACAGGCGGGACACGGAGCCAAACACATCAGTGTGCCGGAGACCTTAGGTAGAGAAAGGCTGCTTTATAGAGAGGGCAAGAGGGGCAAATGCCTCCACCACTTACCGCCCCATCACCCTCTACTGAATAAGCCATAGGGAGGGCGTAAGTAGCAGTCGCTGATTCGAGCCTTGACAACGCAGGACCTGCACACTATTGTACAGTGGTATTAAGGTATGTTTGGTGGTTTTATTACTTGGGCATTATATGGTTTGGATATTCAGGCACCATTTGCCCACTGTGTGGTATTATTAGACACCATTTGGCACTATTATGTGAAATACTGGTGCTGAGAGGTAGTGCATTATCTTAATACTGGTGCTGAGAGGTAGCGCATTCACAGCAGATGTTCCATCTTCCTTATTAGCATATTACCCAAAGGAGCATGAATGGCTTTATAAGTCTCCTCACTCACTTTCTCTCCCTAAGGAGAAAAGATAGCGTTCCTGACTCACATCGCAGGCCTCTCACCAGCCAAGCCAGAAACCTACTGCACACTAATGAGGGGCAAACACCCCAAAACCGCTGTCTGTGTATGGATTCTGGCTTGGCTTTCAATTCCCAGTCATTACTTCAAGGCTTGTATAAAGAGTCTAACATTGTATCGCAGGTATGCTGCCTTCCAATAGGTGAACTAGTGAACTAGTCTCAGTTCTCCATCATTTCCTAAAGGCGTTATCCTAAAATCTAAACCTATCCTCTACTTACATGATAGGGGCTAACTTTAGAATAGTTGGTGGGGTCTCACCACAAATAGCCCCATCAATCCAGGTTCCTGTATTCCTATTCCTTACGGTGGTCTCACTGCACCCCCTGCAGTGAGGAGCAGATGAAATGGAGCACTGGTTGTCACACATGCGCAGTGCTGCTCCATTCATTTTCGAAGTGACCCTGCAATCAGGAGGACAAGGGACCCCCACTGATAATAAAGTTATCCCCATTCTGTGGATAACGTTAGATTGTGGGATAACCCCTTTAAAAGAAATGAGGGGACCCCCATACACTGTAGTGCCCTGGGGCCTCCACACTCCTTTTTTACATCCTGAGAATAGATTTCAACCACAATTGGCGCCAAACCCGTTATGAGTCAACACATTCCATGTACAGCGCTACCACACGTGCCAGGGCAGTATCAGGGCATGGTGTAGTCTCTCTCCAAAGAGAGCACCCAAGAGCGGTGTGGGGACACCTAAAAGATGAGTAAGGAGACTTATAAGGCCATGCTAGCTCCTCTGAGAAATTTATGGGTGCTCTCCTTGGGGAGAGACTATACCATCCCCTGACCCACTCACCCCATAGGTGTCTCCAAACACTTTTTGAGTGCTCTCCTTAAGGAGACACAACACCGCTTTTGACCCAGTGCGATATCAACAACTGTTCAGAAATGTACATGTTATCAAAGTCAGGTTACATTCACATGGGCGGGTGCGCGATAGTTCTCTTTGCCAATATACAATTTTTTTTTTATTATTAACAAAAAAAAAAATGCATAGCTTCTGTAAAATTGCGATCTTCATACGTGTTAGGATCGAAAGTTTTTCCCATTGACTTCAATGAAAAACATCGCACTTGCATGCTCATCACACAGTATGCAAGTGCCATGCGATGTTTTTTTAAGGTCCCATTGTAAACAATAGGCAAACACACAAAGATAGAACTTGCTACAAGGAGAAAGCGGTCAACCCCCCTCCCCCCCCCCAAAAAAAACGATCATGTGAATGAATCCATTCAAAAGAACGGATTTCATATTCGCACGAGTTTTTCGGTTATCGCACAAAATTTGCTCGAAAGCATCGCTTATATGAATAAGCCCTGAAGCAGAGAGTAAACTCCCAGTATCTGTATAGCAGTGATACTACAGTCACTATGAAGAAAATCGTACCTGAAACGTGTCGACCACACGGTGAAGAAACTCAATCACAAAAAGTGGCGGCACTTCAGTTTGGATGACCGCGACAAAAAAGATGGCGTGCCGGTAAACACTGAGCAAGTAGTGGTGGGGTGTAGGGATGATTGGCGGCACATTTTCTGCCTCAGACGCCCTTTCCTGAGCCTCAAAAAAGTAGTCACAGACAGAACGGGAGACTACGCTCTTCCAGTGTTTCTCCAAGAAGATGTCCCCCGAGGGGTTAATGAGGAACAAGCTGTGGATCATGGTCGCCGATGGCCAATTAGAATATTGGTGATATAGCTGGGTTCCTGCAAGGGAAATACAAGACACTTTAGTATAGTGTGAATGAACCCTTAGGCCAAATTCAGACAGCCCGAGAATCTTGGGTGTGACTCACAATGGACAGCGCACAGAAGCTTGTCTGTGTGCTGTCCGGGGACAGCCCACCTTCTATGTCCCATTGCCATCCGTGATACAGAGAACAGGCAAGGACTTTTTTCACATGGAACTCTGGTCGGCGTGAAAAAGCGCTCATGTGTATAGGCTCATCGAACAGCATGAGAAATACACGGACAGAAAATATGGCCGTCTGAATAAGGCAATAAAATGACCTGCGTCTGCATATTTTTGTGTATTTCACTGTATTTTTTGCGCGCGAGTCGTGTGTATTTGCATGCGCAAAAAAAAAACAAGAAAAAAAAAACAGGAACCGATGCTCTCAGCCATAGAAAAAAAACAATATTTTAGCAAGTTCAAAAAGTTCAATTTCCCTGCATAAATGCGCAGGAAAATAGAGCATGCTGCGTGTTTATTTGCGCGACCGAATTGCGCACGCCAAATACAGGCATGTGAACGAACCCATTGAAAACAATTCTATTTTCTCAGTATTTCCTGCGCAAGTTTTTTGTGCGCCAATATGCTCTTGTGAATCCGTTAATCCGTTTATTTCTAGCTATCTCAGTGATCAACCCTGTAGAATTGGGCAGGTAGCGCCACTTACTAGTAGCCTGGATTGGAGATTCTAAATTCCAGCCTCCAGGGAGCGCTGGCTGTGACTGGTTCTTGAGCGGCGCGTTTCACCCAATCAGAGTCAGTGCTTGATGAGTGTCAGGGCAGCAGATTACCTTCCTCCATCAATAACGGTACATTTAGTATATACATCCTTCATCTTCTAAGACACACATATGAACATAAGGCAGTTGGGCCAAATTTGGCCCACCACCTCATTTTATGTGGCCCTTCGGCCGTGCAGTAACCTAACAAGCATTCCACTCACCCAGCCTGCAGCTCTGGCCCGGAGGCAGTGCATAGTATGTGCCATCCTGTATGCAGCACAGATGCGGAGGGGAGAGGTAAGCGGTCACAGACTCAGCAGTGGTGAGTGGAATGCCTGTTGGGATGCTACCTGGCTAGAGGCAAATGGATGGGGGTTGGCGCTATTACTGCTGGGACTAATATAGGGGGAACTATTACTACTGGGGCCACTAATTACTATACAGTCTTATAATTACAATTGGCCCTTTGAAGACAACCATAAGTCCGGATTCGCACAAGCATTTTGTGTATTTGTGCAGCATTCTTCCGTAATGGTTGTTGCGTATTTGCCAAATTTATCAAAATTGTTCCCATAGAAAAGTTTATAGGAAAACTCAAGAAAATGCCAAAAACTTACAGCATGCTGCATTTCGAACTTTGGGTCTTGGATTTCGACACCCTGTCCTCAGGATAGGTCAACAATATCATGTGGGACGGGGGGGGGGGGGGGGGTGATGTTCTTAGGTCACATGATGTCACTCACGTGAGAAGAGGCCTTGGTGCCCATGGGACCATCATGGCCCCGTCAAACAGGTGATCGGCAGGGGTCTCAGGCAGCAGACCCCACCAATCCTATTTCAGTCACGAAAAAAACCCTTAAACACTTCTTATTAACGCAAGGCGCTACTGTAATGTTATACCACCCTTATTATACAGGAATTACACCATATACTGGTTCTGGCACAACACTATGAATTGTGTCATTTACATTCTATAATTAAAAGCCCTTTTGTGGACATAGGATAGTGTTTCATGCGTAAACATCCTGGAGTGGCGTCTATGTACACAGACCGCAGATTTAACTAGAATTGGAGAAGTTCTTGTCACATGACCTCTTATGAAAAGTGCCGTGAATGTACAGTATAACACACCAGGATATATTTGTTATACTATTAGTGTAACTTAGGGTCCTTTTAGATGAGCAGACCAAATATCCATAGGTGAACTGATCAACGGTGTAACCAGCTGATCGTCGATTGTTCAAATAGGATTTTACACAGAACAAGGATCGGCCACACTTACAGTTGTTTATTATTTGTGATTGTTCCTGTGGCTATTTGTTTCCATAATACAGCGACCCTGGTTGGTAATGCAAGCTCATGGAATTCAATGCGAGCTACGCGTGCAGTACCAATCCAGGGTACTGCACTAGAGTCAGCGCATTCTGCTTCCTGCACTGACTGCTGTGACAGTGGCTTCGGAAATCAGCTGATCTGAGGGGATCTGAAGGGCGGTTCCCCCGACAATAATCTATTGATAACCTGTTGATAAACAATATAAAAAAAAAAAATAACAGTTTTTATGCGGTGTGATGCAACTTTTATAATAGGAGATCCTACTGTAAAAACCCTAAAATAAGCCCTAGCTTCATTAAAAAAAAAAACATTACCACCTAACAGGTGCTGTCAGGTTCCCGACACTTGTTTGAAGTCTTCAGTCATCGCTTCCTGGATTGGAAGTTCGAAATTCCAGCCTCCAGGGAGCGCTGGCTTCGATTGGTTATTGAGCGACGTGTCTCAGCCAATCAGAGCCAGTGCTTGATGAGTGTCAGGGCAGTAGATTACCTTCCTCCATCAATAACTGTACACTTAGTATATACATTCTTCATCTTCTAAGACACACACATATGAACATAAGGCAGTTGGGCCGAATTTGGCCCACCACCTCATTTTATGTGGCCCGTCAGCCGTGCAGCAACCTAACAGGCATTCCACTCACCCAGCCTGCAGCTTCGGCCCGGCGGCAGTGCATAGTATGTGCTATCCTGTATGCAGCACAGATGCGGAGGGGAGAGGTAAACGGTCACAGACTCAGCAGTGGTGAGTGGAATGCCTGTAGGGATGCTACCATCTGCTTAATCCCGCTGCAGAATCCAGCCGTGCCCGCAGACATGGACAGGAAAATACATTTTCTTACCTGCCAGCTCCAGCGCGGATCTCCTCCGTGCCGACCGGAACTTTTTTCTTCAGCAGGGTGGATGCGTCCGGACACTCCGGCGACATGATGAACGCATGCACTGTGCAATTTAATTTTTTTTTTTTTAATCTCCTGCTTTCCCGTGGATCCGCGGCACGTCCATAGTGACAGTTACGGGTGTGCCGCGGATCGGACGGCTTCCAATGATGTCAATGCAGGATCCACAGAAAAATGAAGCATGCTGCGATTTCTACCCTTGCGTGCGCTCCGCATGCCAGGGGAAAAAAAAATTACATCCACATGATTTAAATTGCCTTGCAGATGCTAATGCATCCCTATGGGCAGCTAGAGGTGTGGATGACTCGCACGGATTTTATCATTAAAATACCGCCGTGGACATTGGACCTAAGGTCATGAACCAATAATACTACATCAAAGAAATAACTCTTTCCCATTACGGATTCCCTCGAAATATCCTAGTGCACAGGTTGGTCTGCCTAGTCTTAACCCGTGGAGCTAGCATGCTGAGTTTTTTTTTGGCGCAACCGAAATGCACATGCAAAATAGACGCATGCGAACGAACAGTCATTGGAAACGAGTTTGACACTCCTGCTGTAAGAAGACAAGTCACCGGGCCGCAGGCCTCCTTACCCCACTTTTTACTAAAAAAAAATCTTTGGAAACATCTCACAAGTCTTAGGCTCTTCCAACTCTTCGCCGTGGCCTACGACACCCTAATTAAGACCTTTATGCTACTGCATAGTGAGCAGATGATGACGGGAGGCCATGAGGTCAAGGAGCCAACCACAATGCCTGCTCCGCACACGAGTCTACATGTATGTGCCCCTCGAAGTGTTCACGGCACTATTTTCCTTGGGCTATGTATATGTATAAAGGGTCTAGGCAGAAATATATTGAAGGTCTACCGGTATAAGCACAGGGTTTAGTATTGTGCATCACCAACATCCCTTCCCACCTCCAGCTTTAGGACTCTGCAAGGTGCAATGATAATGATGCACTAAGAAAGGAAGATTTCCGGGAAGCGATACAAGAAGTCCTACCTTACACAGGTCTGCGGTACATTGGATACAATGTCAGGCTCATTCAGTGAAGCTCCTTCCTCTGTATCATATGATGCTTCCTCCCCTCTGGCAGCTCAGCTGACTCCCTCCTCCCTCTAGCAGCAGCATTCTGTGCACAGGAAGGGAGGAGACTGCTGATCCCGTCATGTGTGCTCCAAAATGTCTGCACATTGCTTTCATGCAGCCTCTCTTGTCATGGGTGCGACAACCCGACTGTAAGGGCTTCTTAGTAAGGCAATGGGAAGACTTTGCTGCAGCTGGTTTTTGTAGCTCAGTGCAGTGAGTCCAGAGTATGGGGACTCCGACACCCCATCCAATATGAGAAGAAGCAAAATTTGTCTAGGTTTAATTTTTGTAAAGCTATTTATCAAAAGTGATCTCTGCATTAGAAACCCCAATTGTCAAATACACTACCCTACCAGAAGTAGTTGGACACCCAAGCAAGAATCAGAAGGATTTCTACATATTAATTCTTAGTGGGGCTCCTTTTGTCTTTCTACTAACAACTGAGGTATTATTGTATGTTGATGCCACTGGAAGGTAGGGGTTTCACAGGTGTTCCACCACTATCACACCCCTAGCTCCCGATTGGCGGAATACCTTATGGTCCTACATGCTGCTGGAATGGATGTGTGGCTGAAGCAGCGTGGAATGTAAGTGAGGCGCGCTCCCTCTGTCTTACCCGCCGCACTGCTGGACACGTGTTAACCGCCTTGGTGTCACAGTCCTGACACTGTAGGCTCCCTGCTTTAGCCGCGCTGCCTGTGGCAGTCCCCCGCTGCTGTTGCCTCCATTCAGTGGTAATGCAATCATCTAACTACCCCGCGGCGCTCTGTCATTCCCTGCTCTGCTCCTGGGGTGTGCGACTGGTGGCTAGGAGTCTCTCTTCCCCCGGCCCTGTAACCTACCTGCTGCACTGGGCCACGATGTGAGGGTGACATGGGGGGAAGGGGCTGCTTGTGCCCCGCCAACGCTGCTGCCGCCACTGGAAGAGACGGTTTACGCCTCTTTTGTCTCTGCTGTTTTTAGCCCGCGCTGCGGTACTAAGGCCTCATGTCCACTAGCTAAATGGAATTGCAGATTCCGCAGCGGATTTTGCCGATAGGGAATCATTGGCCATCCGCGGTCCATTAAATAGATTTTTGCACCTGCGGATGGCACTTTAAGGCCTCATGTCCACGGGGAAAATCAGGCCCGCTACGGATTCTCCATGGAGAATCTGCAGCGGGTCCCTCCTGCCCCGCGGACATGAGCGCTGAAAATAAGAATAAACTTACCCGCAGCGGAACGGGCAGGTCTTCTCTTCTTCACGGCCGGATCTTCTCTCTTCGGCCGGCGGATGTGCTTGGCACGCCGACTGCGTGCCGCGTGCATGCGCCGGGCCAAAGAAAGAAGATCCGGCCGTGAAGAAGAGAAGAGCTGTCCGGTCCTCTGCGGGTAAGTTATTCTTATTTTAGGTCTCCCGCGGATCTGGACAGCTTCCATAGGCTTCAATAGAAGCCTGCAGGAGCCATCCCCGCGGGAGACCCGCACGAAAATGGAGCATGTCACGTTTTTTTTCATTCTCCATTTTTTAAAATTCCCTTTTATTGACCATCCGCGGGTATTTATCTTCCCGCGGGTGGTCAATGCATCCCTGTGGGGTGCGGATCCGCATGCGGGTAATTTTAATTCATCTTCTGCCCGTGGACATGAGGCCTAAAAGAATTGCGTTTTTCACGCGCGGGAAAAAAAACGCAGCATGCTCCATACTGCCGTGGATTCTGCGCGGATTTGATTGCAATGTGTGCAGATATCTGCATGCAAAAAAAAAAAAACATTTAAAGCAAATCCGCGCGGAATCTGGCAGATTCTGCGCGGATTGTATTTTTCAAGTAGACATGAGGCCTAAACTGAGGGGGGTTCCGCCTTCTGTGCCACCGTCACCGAGGAACAGCCTTGCAGCTGGGGCTGCACGGCTGCAGCAGGGCCCGCTATATGCCTTTGGTAGAAAAGTTTAGTTATCTACCAGGACCTGCACCCCAGCCTGCTGTACAGCCAATCAGGTACAGGGGGCATCACCCCCTGTCAATCTTGATACCACCAGAAATTCCTGGTGGCATCAAGATACAATAATACCAACTTCTGATACACTTCACTTTATCTGGTATTTCCCTCCATTCATTTTCAAGAAAATAGACGCTGTTCATATTACTTGACCCAATGTTCGAGTTCGCCCCATGGATGTTCAGTAGGGTTCAGGTCGTTCCAATTGTGGAACATCCGTATCCTTAAACCAATTGTGATAGAGATTTGATTGGGGTTGCTCCTCGATGGGTAGCACAGGTCATATCTTTAGTGCACGCAGCATGGACATGGGTCTTCAAAAATCAAAATGAGGTTTATTTTCTTTAACCTGAGGTGCAGCTATACAGAAATCAGCCACTTCAAGCAGTAACATAAAATGAAAATCTGCCCGTCTGGCCCTAACTTTACATAGAACGGCCCCAACTGTTGACTGGTGGGCTACCCCTGCCAGCAGCACGAGTCCCGTTGTAAATCCTGCACTCACACAAATGATCACAGCACATCCGCTCTCGCAGAGCGATATCGCTGTGAAGACAATCGGGGCAAAACCACAGCTTTCTTCAGGTGTTTTATGACCGTCAGCAATGCCCTTTCTCATGAAGAATTGTATACCACATCACTACCGCCTGCGATAGGACTTGCTGCGATTTTCAAATCTCGCAACATCGCAGGACAGAAAGCATCGTAGATGGGAATGAAACTATTGAAAATCATTGGTTCCATAATTCTACGTTTCACTCGATCCCACATCGCATCTCACTCTCTAAGGCGCTGTGAAGGAGTTAAGAAGCAGCAACAAAGAGGGGGTTGCATATCCATTCATTTTACAGATAGCCTATAGGTTTCAATGAGAACTATGTAGTGCTTCATTTCTCCTGCGGAGGCACTGCAGGGGAATTGAGAACAACCTCTGACAGCTTATGGCTGATTGCTCAGGGTTTCGGCAGTAGAACACTTTGTTTATTGTCGAGGGACTCTTCCAACAAAAAAGTCAATAACTCCTTTAAGCAGTTTCTGATGTGTCAGGCTGCGCCCCCTCCCACCTTCTCTCTAAAAATGCTAGACTGACCATAAACAGTCACTTTTGCAGTTACTTAATCAGATCTTTTGGGCAATCAGCAGAAATCCAACCATTTTTAGCTAGGGTTTCTCAAAGAAACGGATACCTTGCAATGTCACATGCTGTATTAGTTGTTGGAGTTGTAGAACTGCTGATCATAACAGCAACTAAACTCCCATAGAAAATAATGACACGGCACAAGGCGACTAGGTTAATGCAAAAAGTAATGGTTTTCTAGGGTTAAACTGCTTGAAAAAAATTGCATCAATGTAAGGTGGTCCACAGAAGACTGGCTGAGACTTGTAAAAGTGTCCAGAACTACTTAAACACCCTGCCTACCAGTATCCTTGGCCAGGATGAAGACCAGACCCACTATAAAAGATAGTCACGTACAGGTGAGGGAAAGGAGGGTCTCTGAAAGGCTTAGACATGCAACCCAAGAGCACTTCCTTGTCCCTAACTACTACCAGAGATAGAAGGGCAGACCGGAGATTTCTATTGGAACAAGGAACTTGATGCGGAGCGGGTGGAATCCTAAAGCAATCGCGAAAGCCGGAATACAGAAATTGGACTTTAAGCCTATCAGAGAACCTATTTAGAAATAGGACCATCTCTGGAAGTTTCACTGGCGTCGTCCCTTTGTCCAAAATTAGCCTTTTCCTTTCCTCTTTTAAAGCAGCGGGATGCCTGTGGGATGTCCCGTTACAATGGGAACAGATGTGCTTAAATTTACAGTTCCCAGTAAACTTGCATTGGTCCTCATTAAATTGCCAACACAGGCCTGTCTTATGTCCTGCTGACTGCCAGGACTGTCTATAACCCTAAGGACTACCGGCAAGCTAAAAGACCCAGCTTCCCCTTGAAAGGACTGCCCATATCTCACCGGGGCCATCACCCTCAACCACAGGCCAATGTCCTTGTGATCGCACCTAATATTTGGGTGACCCGCTTTCCTTTGCCTGAATTGTTCGTCATGTTGCAGCCAGGACTGTCCGCCGTATACTTGGTACGCTTCCCCTATAGCATCCATAAAGCAAAAAAGTGGGGAACAGTTTTCCGGGGCCTTTTCCCCAATGATGCTAGCTAAAATGGCAAATGCCTGCAACCAGTTTGTGAACATCTGCGGGATCAAACATCATCTTTTCTCCTCTTCCTTCTGCTTTTTTGATTCCTTTCTCTTCCCTTTCCAAATAAAAATTTTCCAAAAGGGAGGAGGGAGAATATCTTCTCATGTATATCCTGCTATATCTTATCTCTGACCTTTCTTTCAGTGCGCACCCAGCAGGCCCTTAAAACAAACGTACTCCTCCCCTTTCTCTTTATCGTCTAAACATATTCAGTCCTCGTCCTTCTCCATCTGCACAGCAACCGTCACCCCAGAGGCCAGCTGGACATCTACTTGACTCATTGCTATGGGGGCACTGTCCATATTTACCGAAGGGACTGATGGGTTCGTCCATGCCAAAATCCGAGATGGGTGGCCCCCCAGAATTCGACCCGGATCCTCTCTCATAAAGAGACGTCGGCCCCTCTTCATCTTCTGTAACTGGCAAACCTACAGATGTTCAGACTGTCTGCGATGAAGAAGCCTTAACCAGTGCCCTGGACGAAGGAGCCCTCCTCCGTGCTGAATGGCCAGCTGAATGACCCCCATACACTGTATCCCGGTATAAGTGTATCTTGACACCACCAGCCTGGTGGAGTCAAGATTGACAGGGGGATGACGCCCCCTGATGCTGATTGGCTGCAGAGCTGGATGGGCTTCAGGTCCTTTCAGCCCACTAAGCACAGCTGTGGAGGCAGAGAGCTCCGTGTCGTGATTTTTGATTTATGTCAGGGAGGGAGGGTTAGGGTGAGGGGTCAGTGTCACAGTTAGTCTTTAACTTTTCATATAAGCCTAACTGTTACACTGACCCTTCACCCTAACCCTCCATCCCTGACATAAATAATAAGAGACGGCACGTTGCTCTTTCCTGGCCCTGCTGCCACTCCCCCTGCGGCCGAAGCAGGTGGGAGCGCATTAAGTGGAGTCCCCGCTGTTGTGTCACTCACCCTCCATGACAGTATAGTATCGCGCTGCCGCTCCCTCCACAGCCACAGCATCTGGTAGTGGTGTAACTGTCGTTGCTGCTGGTGTTCCCGGGTGGCACTCCTGCACCCACGGCAAAGTTGCCTTCCCCTTGCATTCCCCCTATGGGCCAAGCCGGCGGCAGCGCTATCAGTGGTGTCCCCACTTCAGTTCGGCACTGTTTCCTTCCTGCACGGCGTGCTTTAGGCGCCGTTCGGGAGCCATGAGCACTGCTGCCGACCGGACTTTGCTGTTCACGATTGTGAGAGCGCCGCTGCCTACAGGAGCTGTGAAAGCCAGGATGGGGATAAAGTGGTTCCTCCATGCATGCCGGACGCCAGGCAGAGGTGTAACTTAAAGATTCAGGGCCCCAATGCAAAATCTGTAACAGAGCCCCCCAACTATAATGCTTTATTCATACTACTAGGCTCCCTATATGGAGACGATGGGCCTTATGGGTCGTGGGCCCGGGGGCAACTGCACCCCCTGCACCCCCTATAGTTACGCCCCTGGCTACAGGACCTGTGAGTGCCAACAGCCGAACAGCCAATGAGGAACAGGGGCGGCAACCCCCTGTCAAACACACAGTATCTTGACTCCACCTCAACTTCAGGTGGTGTCAAGATACACTAATACCCTGTATCCCTCTAAAACATATCACTTACAAAAGTTCAGGAAAGATGTTAGTTTGTATTATAAGTTATTCCTTATTAACAGGATGAGGGATAACTTGTAGATCGATGAGGGTCTCGCCGCTGAGATCTCTGCCGATCTTGAGAATGGGACCCATTCTCCTGTCACTGTTGGTGTCGCAGTGACGTCAGCATGAAGGAAGCGCTGGCTGACTGGGTGTGGTCAGCGCTCCGTTCATTTCAATGGGACTGGCGGAAATACCACTCCAGTATCTTGGCAGCCCCATTGAAAGTAAATGAAGCACTCCTGCACTTGCGCGACCAACGCTCCATTCAGTCTGCTCCTCACTGCAGGGATAGGGGGTGCAGTAACCCACAGTGGGGAGGATGGAGGACATGGGACCCCCGTTCGCAGTGGTGATTCCCCCACCGATCTGCAAGGTATGCCCTATCCTGTGAATGCAAAAAACACTGTGCAGATACGTTTTTATGCCAACGCTCGTCTGAAGTCACCCTTAAGATACTTTTAGACGGAACGATAGTCATTCAAAGGTGAACAATAATTGTTCGGCCTAAACGCAAGCTGACAACTGAGCGATGAACGACAACCGATTCAAGGTTCATCTTATGGTGGCAATGGGGAGGATCAGGCTAATACCCACACATATCGCCATGATATAGGGACTTCCTCTTATGCCGTGAAATGAGTTAATGAGACGGCATGGGACGAGCGACAATGGGGATAGGAATGGGTTAAAGGAGAAGCGAGCGAAGGTGGGCGGAGCTAGGACAGGAAAGGGAAAAGGGGAGAAGAAGGAAGTGGAGCTCAGTGCAGCGGTGAACAGCGTGGAAGAAGGAGCTAAGAAGAGAAGCACCCACCCGCCCGCCCCGAGGCAGGGTGAGGAAGATGAGCGACGTTGAGGTTATTTGTTTTTTAGTTCGGATCAAGGTTTTTTCTGTTTTTGTTTTTTCTCGGAAGTTGTCACAGCTACGTTAGGCCTGGAGTTTTTTCCATGCTGGAGAAGGAGAGTCGAGGAAGGTTAGCAGCCAAGGACCTGGGCTCACGAATTTCCTCGGGACTATTGTGGACTCAAAGTTGGACGTTTACGGCATGGAAAAGGTTTTTTCTCATAAAGGTTTTCTTAATTGAATAAAGTTTTTGATAAGCGTTGGTTTAATAAAGCTGTGGCCTACCCCACAATTTTACCCAACAGAAGGTCTGATGGTTATTTTAGTTATGTTAGTTAAGTAAGCGAGCATAGAGGTAAGGTTATTTGTCGCTGGTCTTAAGGCAATATGCATTTTATGGCGTGGATCCACCAAATTCTGCACGCAAAATTTCAATGCAGAAACTAGGGTTTAACGACTGTGGACGTGCAACCACTGTCAACCTACTGAGTAGGTGATGATCCAGTCCAGCACGGTTGACAGACGATCCCAGCATGTAAGGAAAGATACCGATTGTACGAACCCCATGTGCAGATAGAAACTAGGGAAGGTATCTTGCCCAGAACTAATAACCAGGAGGGAAGACCCCTGCCAATAAGCGCAGCACTGATCCCGATAAGGAAGACCCCACTGTCTTCTTCTAGGCAATGACTGACCCTGACAGGACAGAGCAACTTTAAAACAAATGGCAGAACAATACCGGGGCGTACAGGGGAAAAGGAAGTACAGACTGACAGGGATGAACAGAGAGGCAGACTTTCGAGGATAACAGACAGCTGGATACACAAACGGAGGACACAGAACATGAGGTAGCCCGGAAACTACCAGAGCAGCTGCTAAACATGGAGTGATGGACACACATCACACAAGAACACTACAGCACTGACTGAAAGGTCCAGGGCAGCTATATAGGGCGGTGCTTAGAAAAGGAGCATCCGCTGAGCAGGAGGCCCAGAAGCAATAAACCCTAGGAGTGCTGAAAAAGAATAAATGTAAGTTCAGTGAACAGGGAGAGCAGGACGACGCCCACGTCTGCCAGACATAAAAGCAGAGGATTGTGTCTGAACAGTGCACATAACAGAGGGTTTACATGCACATTTGTGCTGCGTACTTGTTCGATGGGAGTTGAAATTGTGTATGTGCGTACTTTACTGTATTTTTCTGCGCACACGTTCCCTGCGTATTTGCATGTGCAAATTACACACAAGCCTGCTCCCATTGATTATAATGGGCAACTAAGTTTAATACGTGCTATGTTCGTGAGCAATTACGTCTATATGAATAAGCCCTCACAGTCACATTAAAATTTTAAAAACCGTGTATTTTTCTTTTTTTTTGTAGATTTAGAATTTTTCACTTAAAGTCCATTTTTAACCACCTAGTGACATAACTAATTTTAGCTTTAAGAAACAGTAAATAGTTTTTTCATTTGTGATCCAGCAGTCAGAACTTTTCAATTTTTCCCATCAATGTAGCTCAGTGATTCCCACTCACCAGGCTGGGAATCACTCAGCCTATATTAATTAAAGGGGTCATCCAGGCACCGCCCCGAGATACGTCGGAGGTTGGAGGTGTCAATGAGAGCTATGCCTGCAGTTACAGGGACCGGCCACTACTCAGGGGTTGAAGTAGCGCTTCCGTTCCGACCCTGGGGTATCCCGACTGGCGCTGTCTATTGAAAGAATTCTACTCGCCTTGCCTGCAGCTGCAGTCCGGCCACGCAGTGCAGAGTCTGTGACCGTTGACATCTGCGCATAGGTGAAAGGACCAGAGTTGCAGGCGGGGTGAGTGTAAAGCCTATAGGGATGTTGCCCGGCTAGAGGAAAATAGGGGAATTGCTATCGGCCTCTGGCCAGGCAGCATCCCTGGAACTACTATGGGGTGGCACTATTACTACTGGGGCCACTATAGGGGACTCTGTTACTACAGGGGCAACTGTGAGGGTCCCTTTCACTGCTGGGGCCACTATGGGGGCAAAAAAGCTCAGACAGGCCCATTGAAATAGTGTGCTAATACGTAGCACCTCTAGTGAACGCAGCACCGCTGGTCAAGTGATGCAGAAGTGGCCAGTAGTGCTGCATTCAATAAAGGCCATTGGGTGCCTGGAATATCGAAGGTAAAATCATACATTGTTATAAACCACGCCCATAGCCATGCCCTCTGAGCACCCTCCCCCCCCCCCCCCCCCCCATTTTGTTAGGTGTGCCCTGCGGTAAAACTTTTTTTCCGGGGTTGTGCCAAAGCTGAAAAGGTTGGGAAATACTAATGTATCTGTATGACACCTTGTATTTCATGTACATATAATGTAGTAAATATATTTAATTAATTTGACAGGCATTTTCTGCATTGTTTTTTTTGGATTTACTTTTGAAGGTGTCCACCGTGGTAATATAATATAAATATTGTTTTAACTCTATTCTACAGGTCATGACAATTCTGGCAACACCAAATTTATAGAGGTGTTATATATTTATATAATTTATTTATTTATTGATACTTCTATACAATATAACCACTTTTTTTATATATATATATAGACTTTTTGCATGTCACCACATTCCAGGACCAGAGCGTTTTTTATCTTTCCGTTGACAGTGCTGTATGAGGGCTTGTTTTTTGTATTATTTTGAGGTTTGTATATCTTTTTCATATATTTGGCTATTTTGACACTCAGGTATTTTTTTAATGGAATTTACAGTGCAAGATAAATAACGTAATATTTTATAGTACAAGATGTTACGGATGTGGTAGTGCCAATTTTGTGTAGTTTTTTGTTCTTTTTTGCATTATTTTAAATATTGTATAGAGGGAAAAAACTTTTTCAAATTATTTTTCTGTAAAAATCTTTATGGGATGAACAAAGAAACCCCACATGTGATAATAGGAGATCAAACATGTTCTCTGTATGATAATAGGACAATAGGGAGTGATTACATGAACAAAACTCCATGTTATCCTCCTCTTGGGACAGGGAGAGATACAGGAGAATCATAGGTCTGCTCTACCGCTTGCTGGTCCACTGCCCCCATCTCTACCTCTCTGCTCTGCACACACTGAAATGACTGCTGTAATTTCAATATTCCCAATCCCACTTCAAACAGCTGTAGCTTCAGTTCCATCAGTGCTACAGACAAACTTCCAGAGTCAATAAACTGTTTGAAGTAGGATGAGCTCTGTTCATCCAAAATTGTAATGTCCTTTTCATGCAGAAGGAACACAGCTTGTCTTAAACTATAAGGGTATTAAGTATGCTCAGGTCTGCATTATTCGAGTCGAGCTTTTTGTAAAATTCGAGAGCTCTACTCGAGTAACGAACCCCATTGGCTACAATGGGAGACTTGAATATTTTTGTATGTGGGTCCCAAGCTTTTTTTTTTCCTTGGTTCGTGTGTTTTTCTCTCTCTCTCTCTCCCCAAAAATTTGCCATTGAGACGCGCCCTGCGTCGCGGCAGGGCCAAAACAGGCACGTCACAGCGGGGAGGAGCCAAAAACTGGGCGGGGTCGAACACGGCATGATACTCCCAAGCTCGGCAGAGTACGTTCGCTCAACTCTAGTGTTAAGCTTTGTACCACCATGGCTGTGAGTGGAGTCGCGCGATGGTGCAGGGTGTGTGCAAGAGGGTGGTACCTCCTGTAACTATGCAGTCCTCGAACTGATAAAGCTCCACAGGAAAATGAAAGTCAATGTGAGAGGACGCTGCAGTTTTTGTCTAGGCAGAAGGGAGCATGAAAAATGCCCGAGGGCTGCAGTCAAAAAGTGTGGCCAAGTGTTCCTGTCCCGGGCGAAAAGTGGAAGGAGAGAGAGAAAGGAGCTACTTATTCTTGATGGATATCCCCTTGTGAGACTCTACACCATGTAAATGTGCAGTGTCTGAGGAGTGGGTCCACAGCTGAGGAGATTGCGGGGTAGATTGAGGCCTTGTCATGGGGTTCTACCATCTCCTCCCTTGGGGGTAGCATGGAACCTGACCAAGTTACTGCTGGGGGAGTTTCACAGGGAGAACTTAATCCGCAGTTTACCCTAAAGCCCTTGTTGTCACAGGTGATGCCACCGTTCCGTCCTCTGTGGTGAATCCAGAATTTGGAAATAAATAGTCCACACACAGAGGTTTAACTTTCAGAGCAAAACCAGAAATGGTCGGTAGCGCTCGTTTACTTGAAGAAACTATTTACAGTCCACAAACTTTATTTCAGCCAACATGACACCGGTGTAGACAAAATAGTAGTGTGACAGGGAGGATTCGTGGGATGGCAGACAAATCCACAGTCCTAGTTATCTATGGGGTTCTGCTCCTGGTGACTTTCTTCACTCTCACTCTCCAGCTCTCTACCGGTATACATTCACAGTTAGGAGTCACACTCAGTGCTGCCTGGCGGTTCCTCTCACACTCAGCATGTCCTAGTAATACTGAGGCTTCCTGGGTGAAGTGGACCCAGGGCAGATATTAGGCTATCACTCAGCCTCTTCCATCTTGGGATCTTCGTAGGATGAAGCACAGTTTCTCTTACTCACTAAAAGGCTCTCTCTTCCCAAGACTCCAACTCACTAACTTCCACAGACTTCTGACTAGACTGACTTGCACAGCATCCTTGCAAACACATATACATAGCATGATCACATGACATACAACAAGATACATTTCTCAGATATAACCCAGACATTAACACATTCATACTTATGGAGGGGCCCATTAACTCTGGGCACTACAAATGCTATTATAGAAGAGTGCTACCAATGTTCATTCCTGTTGATGTTACCAGGTAAAAATACGCTGAAGTAGAAAAGACAAGGCCTGTCCGGTGCTATGTACCGAATAACTGCATGGTGCCAAGGCAGGGCTATGCCTGGGCCTTTTACAAGCATTTTCCAATAATGGTCAGGAGGAAGGAGCTGTCCAGCACTTTCTGCATGAGGAACCCGCTTCCTCAGAGTTCTTTCACATGCCCCAACACACATCATATAGTCAATGAATCATATCAAGGCAGGCAAACATTTATTTAGTATGTATAAGGGCCCTATTACACGGGCTGGGAAATGATTCAGATTAAATGTGTGCATGGCTGAACGACGAACGTTGCAGTCATTACACCATGCGAGGGCTTTTAGGATCCCATTGAAAACAATGGGCGAGGTGTTTTGCAGAAAGGCCAAAGATAGAACATGCTGCAACTTTTTTTCTCTCACAGTATCGTTCCTGTGATATCAAAAGAACAGATTTCATATGTGCAAGCCTTTTGTGCGCATCACAAAACGGTGCACATTCCAGACAGCAGTTTTTATCTTTTCAGGAGATTTGCAATTTTTTGTAGTCCGTGTTTCCCTATTGAGCCTTTTCCTTTTTGTTGCATCGCATGAAAACACGGTTTTCGTGCGGTGCGATGCAACTTTTACAGTAGAAAATCCTAATGTTCAGGGCCAATGCCCTCAGGAAAAATCCTGCTGTTCAGGGGTTTAGAACGGAAACCTCGGAACACAAGCTAGCCTTGTTTGTGGACAACCTTCTGATATACCTCACAAATCCGAGAATTGCTCTGCCGACTGTCTTGAGAGAGTTCAAGAGCTTTGGTAGAGTCAGCAACTTCAAAGTTAATGTCCATAAATCTGAGATCCTCAATGTAACAATCCTACCAGCCAAGGCCTCGAACCTTAAGTCACCATTCACCAGCTAGACGGACGACCGTATTGTTTGTTCAGGGGCGGAAGTGACGTCAGACGCCAGAGGCAGGCGCCAGAAGCAGAGGCAGGAGCAGGGCAGAAGTGGGACACTGCAGCGGCGCAGGAGCCAGTACCAGCGCCCGGAGGCCACCAGGAGTCCGAGGGAGCGGCTGGAGGATTGCCCGCTGAAGATCCAGCGGGCAGAAGCAAGACAGCAGGTCCCGGAACGGAGCAGCAGGAGGGCAGAGAGCGCGGCGACTGGGAGAGCAGGTGACGTCACCGGAGCTGTGGAGGAGCCGATAAGTATATTCTGTGTATCTTCTGTGTATCTAGTCTGTCTTAGTGTGTGTGTGTGTGTGTGTGTGTATCTAAGTGTGTGTCTTCTGTGTATCTAGTGTGTGTCCCAGGGTGTCTGTGCCTGTGGGTCTAAGTGTGTGTCTGTGACTAAGTGAGGGGTATTTGACTGTATTACAGTGTGAGTGTGTAAGTGTCTGTGTGTAAGGTGTAAGGGAAGCAGGATTGGGTGATTGAGTGAGGGAAAAGAAAAAAAAAGTTTTAAAAAAGTGTGTGAGTGGTTCCGCATGGGCGGCAGCGCGTGAGCGGTTGCGCATGGGCGGCAGCGCGTGAGTGGTTGCGCATGGGCGGCAGCGTGTGAGCAAGTCTATCTTCACTACTTCCACAAGTAAATTGTAGATCCCCATTAGGATGAGCTCCATGCCTGACAATGTCGTCCGGTGTGCTACCTGTGCAATGTATACATTCCTAGATCAGCCGATCGAGGGTGCATACTGTTGCACAAGATGCGTGCACATCGCACATTTAGAAGCCCAAATCCTGGATCTAAATGGGCAACTTGCAACACTGAGATCCATTGACGACATGGAAAGGAGTTTGGTGCTCACTGAGCAGACACTCGCTGGGGTAGAGGTGGGGGCGAACGGTAGTACGGAAGAGCAGGGGGAGCAGGCAGCTAGGTGGGTGACAGATAGAAGGAGGGGTAGAGGGAAGAGAACCAGGGAGGCTGGTCCTGAACTGGCACAACCCAACAAGTCTGCAATGTTGGCAGATGAGGGGGGTGCCATTACAGAGCCAGCACCGCTGCAGCACGACACACCCTCTGAACGCCAGGGAGATGACTGCTCCAGTGAGACGGGGACGGGAAGCGCAGGGCAGGCTAGACAGGTCATAGTGGTGGGGGACTCAATTATAAGGAGACAGATAGGGCAATCTGTCATAACAGCTGGGATCATCGAACGGTGTGTTGTCTTCCTGGCGCTCGAGTTCGACACATCGCGGATCGGATTAACAGATTACTGGGAGGGTCTGGTGAGGATCCAGTGGTCATGGTGCACGTTGGCACTAATGAACAAATTAGAGGTCAATGGAGGGCCCTCAAAAATGATTTCAGGGACTTCGGGTCCAAGCTTAGGACCAGGACCTCCAGGGTAGTTTTCTGGGAAATACTACCTGCACCTAAGGCCACACTAGAAAGGCAGCAGGATCTTAGGGAGGTAAACAAGTGGCTCCGAAGTTGGTGTAAGAAGGAGGGATTTGGGTTCCTGGAGAAATGGGCTGACTTTGCTGTCGGCTACAGGCTCTATCGTAGGGATGGGCTGCATCTTAATGGGGATGGTGCAGCTGTGCTGGGTAAAAAGATGGCTAGAAGGCTGGAGGAGTGTTTAAACTTGGGACTGGGGGCAGGGCAAAAAGAGAAATAGGGGGGTAGTCAGTGTAGCTAGTGACCTGGGTTTAAGCAATGGGAAGGGGGGGGGGGGGTCGAGCAGGGGATGGGGTTAGTACAGTTAGAACTGACAGATCAGCCAATAGTACCATAAGCAACAAAACGAATTTAAAGAACAAAAAATATATAAATTGTATGACCATGAATGCAAGAAGTCTGATCAGTAAAGTGGGTGAGCTTGAAGCAAGAATGGCCGATGAAAATTATGATATAGTTGGATTAACAGAAACATGGCTGGATGATAAGTGCGATTGGGAATTTACAGGATTACGATCTCTTCAGAAGAGACCGTGGGAACCAGAAAGAGGGAGGGGTATTCTGTACGTTAAATCGTACTTAAAGCCAAGGCTACGGGAAGATATAGGTGCAGGAGATGAACAGGTGGAATCTCTGTGGGTAGAAATACAGGCAGAAAAAAAACAACAAAATCCTGATGGGTTTTCTAAAAACCACTAAAAGCAACAGAAGAAATTGAAACCTTATGTTATAGGAATAAATCATATTCCAGAAGATTTCACTGGTTTGCTCCAAATTGGTTATAATGAGAAGCTTCATGCATGAATATATGTATTTGGACTCAGGGGTATTCCCCTTGAGCCCCCATACCCTTCTGCTATATTGTAAGGAAGTACAATACAGTTATACTGAATATGACGCACCAATTACATGCATACCCCTCCCAACAGCACAACAACTCATGATTGGCCTAGTATGTAAGGACGCTGCTGATTAACATATGTTTACGCTCCAGATGTATGTTGCTATGTGAACACGTAATTTCTAGGAAACGCAACTAGAATAGACTATCAGTATCTCTGCCTGGACTTAGGAATCCAAGGGAGTAGAACAGAAGTAGCCCCCCTGCTTATGAGCGCTGGGCATCACAGGTCTTTCTCATGAGAAACACATCTCAGGACCTTGTAGAACTTGAGATAAGGCGTGTATTTCAGGATACCAGCAAAAGAATGAACCAGTTAACCATTTGACTGCTAGCTATTTTCTATGATGGTGGATATATGAATATATACATACATATAGTTGCATAGGCTGCTTTAAGAAACACAATTACATTATTATTACTACAACACTTTCTATTAAGGCAGATAGAAGAGGTGTCAAACCGCTACGAAGTAATTATCATGGGGGACTTTAATTATCCAGATATAATATAGGAAAACGAAACCTGCAAATCTCATAGGGGTGTTAAGTTCTTGAGATCAATTAAAGATAACTACCTTACCCAACTTGTGCGGGAACCAACGAGAGGGAGGGCCATTCTGGACTTAGTACTAGCTAACAAACCGGACCAAATAATGGGGGTACAGGTTGAGGGGCACTTGGGGAACAGTGACCACAATATAATCAACTTCCAGCTGTCATTCAATAAGAAGCTTTATCAGGGAGCGACAAACAAACTAAACTTTAGTAAAGCAACATTTGATCAGCTGAGAACTACTATAGGTAACATTAATTGGGACAACACCCTCAAAAATATCAGTACAGAGGACAAATGGGAAAAGTTTAAAAGGATCCTAATCACCGCATGTGAGTAGTTCATTCCCTTTAAAAATAAAGGAACTTCAAGTAAAAGGAAACCAATGTGGCTCGACAAGACGGTAAGGGGGGCAATAAATGAAAAAAAAAGAAAGCGTTCAAACTACTAAAGCAAGAGGGCAGCGAAGAAGCGCTAAAATCGTACAGGGAAAAAAAACCAAAATATGCAAAGAGATAGGATCAAAATTGCCAAGGAGGAGGCAGAAAGACTGATCGCCAAAGAGAGCAAAAACAACCCGAAACTATTTTTCAACTATATTAACAGCAAAAGGATTTGCACTGAGAGCACTGGCCCTTTAACAAATAATGCAGGAGAAATCATTGAAGATGATGGAGGGAAGGCAAATCTATTGAATCGTTTCTTTTCAAGCGTATTCACAAATGAAAAGGAAATGCCACACGAGATGCAGGGGAATAAAATGAACCCCTCACAAAATATCTCATACCTAACGCAGGAGGAAGTGCGGAACCTGTTAAAGAAGATTAAAATCGATAAATCGCCAGGCCCAGATGGAATACACCCAAGGGTACTAAGGGAACTAAGTGACGAGATAGCTAGACCACTATATCTAATATTTGTGGCTACTATCAAGACCAGGGTTGTACATTTGGATTGGCGCATTGCCAACGTGGTTCCAATTTACAAAAAGGGGACCAAAAGTGAGCCTGGTAACTACAGGCTGGTAAGTCTCACTTCAGTAACGGGAAAAATATTCGAGGGGTTTCTGAGAGACGCCATCGAAGAGTACCTCAAGGAGAACAACGGAATAACTCACCAGCATGGGTTCATGAAGGGTCGATCATGTCAGATCAGACCAATATGATCAGCTTCTACGATGAAGTAAGCTCTAGGCTGGACCTGGGAGAGTCTATCGATCTTGTATATCTGGACTTCTTTAAAGAATTTGACACTGTGTCGCATAATAGGCTGATATATAAAATGAGACAGCTCGGATTGGGTGAAAACGTGTGTAAGTGGGTAAAGAATTGGCTCAGAGATAGAAAGCAGAGGGTGGTAATAAATGGTTCATACTCTGATTGGACCACCGTCGCTAGTGGGGTGCCACAGGGTTCAGTATTAGGCCCCATTCTGTTCAATATATTTATCAATGACCTGATAGAGGGGCTGCACAGTAAAATATCAATATTTGCAGATGGCACAAAATTATACAATATAATTAATGCAACGGCAGACAATATACGGCTACAAACGGACCTAGATAAGCTGAGGGCTTGGGCAGAAAAATGTTAAATGAAGTTCAATGTTGATAAATGTAAGGTTGTGCACATGGGCAGGAGAAACGGATGTCACCAATATACACTTAATGGGGTACTGCTAGGGAAAAGTGATATGGAAAGGGACCTGGGGGTACTAGTGGATTGTAGACTAAACTGGAGTAACCAATGCCAGTCAGCTGCTGCAAAAGCTGATAAAGTATTGGGGTGCATTAAAAGAGGTATAGGGGCGAGAACATTATCCTCCCACTATATAAGGCACTTGTCAGGCCTCACATGGAATACTGCGCACAGTTCTGGTCACCGGTGCTCAGGAAAGATGTTACAGTGCTGGAGGGGGTTCAAAGAAGGGCAACTAAACTAATAAATGGAATGACGGGACTGGAATACCCAGAGAGGCTATCCAAATTGGGATTATTTACTCTAGAAAAAAAGACGGCTAAGGGGTGATCAAATAATGATGTATAAGTACATGAGGGGACAATACAAGGATCTCTCCCATGATCTGTTTACACCCAGGACCATGACGGTAACGAGAGGGCATTTGCTACGTCTAGAGGAAAGCAGGTTTTACCACCAACACAGAAAGGCGTTCTTTACTGTTAGAGCAGTTAGATTGTGGAACTCTCTGCCTGAGGACGTGGTGATGGCAAAATCCATAGAAGAGTTTAAGAGGGAACTAGATGTCTTTCTGGAGTGGAAGGATATTACAGGATGTAAATCTTAGGTTAATTGTTAATCCGGGTTTACAGGCAGGTAGGAACTATTAGGGGTTGATCCAGGGATTAGTGTGATTGCCATTAGGGAGTCGGGAAGGAAATTTTCCCCCAAATGGGCGAATTGGCTTCTGCTCTTGGGATTTTTTTGCCTTCCTCTGGATCAACAACATAGGAGGATAAACAGGCTGGACTAGATGGACATTGTCTTCATTCAGCCTTACAAACTATGTTACTATATTAAGTATCTAGGCATTCACGTTGCAAGTGATCCAAATCATTTATTTGAATTCAACTATAAACCATTGCTCTCCAATTTCGGAAAAGACCTTGAAAAGTGGCGCCCTCTTATCATATTGTTATTTGGGAGATCTAACACCCTGAAAATGGACTCCCTCCCTAAATTTTAATACGCATTTCAAACCATACCCCTAAGACTCCCTAAAACATACCTATCTCAGATTCATACGTTGTCCCGAGACTTTGTATGGGGAGGGTTAAAGCCCTGGGTGAAATTCAAGACAATTTTACGTTGTAAAGAAAACAGTGGAGTGGGTCTCCCAAGTTTCTCCTTATATCACAAGGCCGCTATGTGCAACTGCATCCTAGATAGCTTCCACAATAGATCTACCAAACTCTGCGTGGAGCTAGAACATGAGTACCCCATACCAGATAAACGACTCCTTGTGGCTCCTGCCCACAGTGTACAGCCAGCTGCCAAAGATGACTCCCTTTTTGAGACGGTTGCTGGATGTTTGGTACAGTTTTGCTACTCACTTGGGATTGGTGTTCCAACTTGGCCCCCTCACCCCCCTGGTCAGGAATCTGGACCTATCCTCACTCCTAGGAGGCATACCTCTACTGGCAGGACTGGAGTCCTCACCCCAGTGGATTAGAGACGTTATCTCAATGTTGGGTATTCATCCCCTGAGGGAGCTGTTGCGAGTGGGAGGTTCCAATACCTGCAGATTAGTCATTTAGTACACTCTCTAGGTCCTCTTATCTGCTCTAGTTCGAACAACTATGCACGTATTCCACACTTACAGTGGCCAAGATCTCGGTTTTATGCCGCCTCCTGTTGGTAGCAGAGACTCGTAATGACACGGTGAATTGTGAGAGAACTAGGAAAGACAAATAGGGAAATCCTTCCCAGAAAAACTATGGTCTAAATCCTTTAATTCACTTTCGATCTCCTCCAAATATCAAGAGATCAACTACAAGTTACTGTCTCAATGGTATAAAATCCCAAAACGCTTAACTAAGATGTGACCCCAGACACTTGCTGGAGATGCTCCCAGAGAAGAGGCAGTTTCCTACACATTTGGTGGTCATGCCCATTGATCTCCCCACTATGGTAGGACATCTTCAACTTAAACAACACGGTATATAGAGATTCAATTATCCTCTTACCGGAAGCAGCCCTAATATCCATGATTCCAGGACCCATCTCGTAAATCAAAAAACACCCCCTCAGATTATTTCTCATAGCTATTTATCAGATTATTCCAAAGCTTTGGAAATCCCCCTCACCCCCCATGAAAATTATGTGGTTGGAAACCCTTCACCATATAATTCAAGTGGAAGAACTCGCCACAAGCGATGGAAACAAACTCAAAAAAATTCTACTCTACTTGGACTGCTTGGTTACTTTTCCGCAGTTCAACCAAACTAAAATGCTGGCTCCAAACGGGTGTTGTACCTTGACAGATTTGACTACAACAACTCTCTTACTTAGTACTGAACCAAGAGATGGGTCCCCCAACCGCCGCAGACGCCTATCCCTCCTTCTTCATTCCCTCATTATACTTCCCACTCCTCCTATACCTCTTTCCATTCTTCACCACCACATACCTGACTTCCTACTAAGCTTTCCACCTACAAGGTCTTGCAGTTGGGAAGTTTTAGAAGAAGGGGAATATATGTTTAGCCTCTTTTTTATTGTACTGCTTAACGTACTATTTGTATAAAGTACATTTACGGTACAAATGTTTATTTCCGTGTATTCTCAAACCTTAATAAAATCATTTTGAACAATAATCCATGGACAGGGTGTTTTGCACACATGTGAGAACTGGCCCTCCATGCGCAAAAAGTACAGTACTATGCGCAGACACGTGCGCAAATCTAACCTCATTCATCTGCAAATATGTTGCCCTGAGGCAAGCATTTTTGTACATATGGTCGTCTCAATAAGCCCTAGCTCTGACTAATACTCTTTCTGTCTGATCGGTGGGGGTCTAACTGCCTCATCCCTTTTATATTCTGTATTGTAGTGTCCATAGCATCCGCCATTTTGGTAAGGTCAGCGGATAAATCAGAGGCCTTAGTTACGTAATTGTATCTCCCCTCATGAATATAATCCGAGAGGGGAGATGAAAAGTAAACTTTCATTTTTTTTAACTTTACATGATTGCCGTTTTCCATTGGATAGTGGAGATCATGTAACTGGCAACTGCATACAGCGGTCCCCGGTGACGTCTCCCTGCTCTCAGCTACTCTTACTAGCTGGGACCAGGGTGATTTTCAATCTCCCTGGCTTCCAGGCCTTCTGCTCATGTGTCAGACATTTTTCCGTCTGGTGTGCATGCATAGAAGATGGCACCAGATCCTGGAAGGACCAGAGCACCGCTGGACATCGCGGAGGATGGAGGTGAGTAGTTTCAGCTCCCCTCATGGATTTGATCCAAGAAAGATATCTTTTTGTTTACTTTCATGCGATTGGCATTATCCATTGGATAACGGCGTTCGCGTAACCGGGGGTCGCATATCGTGCCCCCGCTGACAACCTGCAGCTGTCATGTAAACAGCCCCCGCGGCTTTAATCCCCAGGGTTAAGGTAAGTGTATTCTCAAACCTTAATAAAAACATTTTGAAGAATATTCCATGGACAGGGTGTCAAGTAAGTAAAGGTAAAAAAAATGGTCTAAAAAACTTGCAAACAAAAAGTTTATTGAATATGAGTGAAGGGTCATCTTATCTGTGCTCCCATATTGCAGGGTCCTACCATGCCTGTCAGCAAGACCTGATGGCTTTGGTCGCACAGCCATGCTGCATAGCTGGATGCAAAACATAGAACAGCACATTCTTATGCCCTTAATGACCACAGATACGCCTTTTGACAGCCTGCACCTTTAGGACATGTATGAGGGGAGATTGTGCGGTGATCTCCCTCCCTACATCGCAGCTGCCGATTGTTTTCTACAGTCGACAACCAGCGGCAACAACTCCGATTGGAGCTGTTGACCATTTAAATGCCGCTGTCAATTCTGACAGCGGCATTTAAATCCCACTTGCGGGTGTCATGGCAGCCGGGATCCTTTTGAAAGGCCCCAGGGCTGTCATAGTAGAATGCCTATTAAGCCATCACTGTGGGGTGGCCTGATAGACTGCCTGCCTGATAGCAGTATGATGTAATGCTGTGGCATTACATCATATTGCAGGAGCGATCAAAGCATCGCTAGTTGTGGTCCCCTCTGGGCACTAAAAAAAATAAGAAAAAATAACATCAATAAAGTTACTAATTATTTAAAAAACAATAATATAAGTTTAAAAAAAAAATTTTCCCCCATATTTATAATAAAAGAATCTAAGTAATAAAATAAAAATACATATGTGGTATCGCTGCGTCTGTAAAAGTCTGATCTATCAAGGTAACACATTATTTTCCCCGCACGGTGAACTCGTCAGAAAAAAATAAATAAAGAGCGCCAGAAATGCGCTTTTTTGGTCACCCTGTCTCCAAGAGAAAAAGCAATAAAAAAGTGATCAAAAAGTTCTATGTATTCCAAAATGGTGCCAACGCAAACTACAGGAGGTCTCACAAAAAAACAGCCCTCGCTCAACTATGTCGATAGAAGAATAAAAAACCTAGTGCGCAGAGAAGATGGCGGCAGAAAATAATTTTAAAAAATTAAATATCTTTGAAAAAAAAACTACAAGTAGTACAGCAAAAACAAAAAACTATGTAAGTTTGGTATTGCAGTAATTCTACTAATCCATAGAATAAAGTTATCAGGTGATTTTCGTTGCAGTTTGTGTGCCGTAGAAACAAGATGCCCCGAAAGATGGCGGAATTTCATTTTTTTTCCATTTCTCTCCACATTTTTTAAAACTTTTTCAGTACCTTAGATGCTATATTATGTAGCACCATTGAAAAATACAACTCGTCCAACAAGAAACAAGCCCTCATACTACTAGATCAACGGATAAATAAAGGAGTTCCGATTTTTTAAAAGGGGGAGAAAAAAAACGAAAATTGAAAAACGAAAAAAAGCTCAGTCACTGAGGGGTTATGCCTTTCTTAAATCAGCTTCAGATGGACGTATTTGCGGGTGCAAAATATACGCGTGCAATACGCAGAGAACAGAACCCATTGATGTCAATGGGTTCTTTCTAGAGATGAGCGAACGCGTTCGTCCGAGCTTGATATTCGTGCGAATATTAGGGTGTTCGGGATGTTCGTTATTCGTAACGAACACCATGCGGTGTTCTGGTTACTTTCACTTCCTTCCCTGAGACGTTAGCGCGCTTTTCTGGCCAATTGAAAGACAGGGAAGGCATTACAACTTCCCCCTGCAACGTTTAAGCCCTATACCACCCCCCTGCTGTGAGTGGCTGGCGAGATCAGGTGTTCGCCTAATATAAAAGTCGGCCCCTCCCGCGGCTCGCCTCAGATGCCTTGTGAGTTAGATGAGGGACAGTGCTGTTTATACCGGAGCTGCTGTAGGGAAAGAATTGGTAGTTAGTGTAGGCTTCAAGACCCCCCAAAGGTCCTTATTAGGGCCACTGATAGCTGTGTGTTGGCTGCTGTTAGCAGTGGGATTTTTTTTTTTCTCAAAATCGCCTCTGCAGACCGTTGCACCTGGCATTAGGGACAGAAGTGCTGCATAGGCAGGGAGAGTGTTAGGAGTGAGTGTAGCCTTCAAGAACCTCAACGGTCCTTTCTAGGGCCATATTTATCCGTGTGCAGTACTGTCCAGGCTGCTGTTAGCTGTGCTGCATTTTTTTTGGGCTTCTCAAAATCGCCTCTGCAGAGCATTCCACCCTCCATTGATACTGCAGGGAAAGAATTGTGTAGGCAGGGCCACAACACAGTTATTATTCATAGAATATACGCAGTGCTGCCTTTTGGTGGGAAAAAACTGAAAACAAATCTATTTGTCCAGCCTCTGTCCGTCCTTACGGGCGGTGGAGACGTGTGAGCTGCGTGAAGAACAGTGCTAAATCATACGCACCCAGCTACGCTTTACTGCTGGCTTCGCCATTTGCTTTCCTTAATTGGGAAAAAAAATACCTGCTCTGCCAGAGTTATAATAACTCTGCTACCCTCACGTTCTGTGACACATAAGCAGGGACACAGCACAGTTATTAAACTTCTCATGTTCATAGAATATACGCAGTGCTGCCTTTTGGTGGGAAAAAACTGAAAACAAATCTATTTGTCCAGCCTCTGTCCGTCCTTACGGGCGGTGGAGACGTGTGAGCTGCGTGAAGAACAGTGCTAAATCATACGCACCCAGCTACGCTTTACTGCTGGCTTCGCCATTTGCTTTCCTTAATTGGGAAAAAAAATACCTGCTCTGCCAGAGTTATAATAACTCTGCTACCCTCACGTTCTGTGACACATAAGCAGGGACACAGCACAGTTATTAAACTTCTCATGTTCATAGAATATACGCAGTGCTGCCTTTTGGTGGGAAAAAACTGAAAACAAATCTATTTGTCCAGCCTCTGTCCGTCCTTACGGGCGGTGGAGACGTGTGAGCTGCGTGAAGAACAGTGCTAAATCATACGCACCCAGCTACGCTTTACTGCTGGCTTCGCCATTTGCTTTCCTTAATTGGGAAAAAAAATACCTGCTCTGCCAGAGTTATAATAACTCTGCTACCCTCACGTTCTGTGACACATAAGCAGGGACACAGCACAGTTATTAAACTTCTCATGTTCATAGAATATACGCAGTGCTGCCTTTTGGTGGGAAAAAACTGAAAACAAATCTATTTGTCCAGCCTCTGTCCGTCCTTACGGGCGGTGGAGACGTGTGAGCTGCGTGAAGAACAGTGCTAAATCATACGCACCCAGCTACGCTTTACTGCTGGCTTCGCCATTTGCTTTCCTTAATTGGGAAAAAAAATACCTGCTCTGCCAGAGTTATAATAACTCTGCTACCCTCACGTTCTGTGACACATAAGCAGGGACACAGCACAGTTATTAAACTTAGATAATTCATTCACTAGAGGCAGTGGGGCCTTTCGTTTTCCAAAAAGGGCAAAAATTATATTTGGCCTGCAGTCTTGCGCCAATTTATTTCCTGCCTGTGAAATCAAATCACTGGTAATACAGCATGCTGAGGGGTAGGGGTAGGCCTAGAGGACGTGGACGCGGCCGAGGACGCGGAGGGCCAAGTCAGGGTGTGGGCACAGGCCAAGCTCCTGATCCAGGTGTGTCGCAGCCGACTGCTGCGCGATTAGGAGAGAGGCACGTTTCTGGCGTCCCCACATTCATCGCCCAATTAATGGGTCCACGCGGGAGACGGTTATTAGAAAATGAGCAGTGTGAGCAGGTCCTGTCCTGGATGGCAGAAAGTGCTTCGAGCAACCTATCGTCTACCCGCAGTTCTGCGCCGTCCACTGCTGCCAATCCGAATCCTCTGTCTGCTGCTCCTCCTTCCTCCCAGCCTCCTCACTCCACTACAATAACACCTGCTCAGGAGCGGGAGCACTCCCAGGAACTGTTCTCGGGCCCCTGCTTAGATTGGGCAGCAGCGGTTCCTCTCCCACCAGAGGAGTTTATCGTCACTGATGCCCAACCATTCGAAAGTTCCCGGGGTCCGGGGGAAGAGGCTGGGGACTTCCGCCAACTGTCTCAACAACTTTCTGTGGGTGAGGAGGACGATGACGATCAGACACAGTTGTCTTGCAGTGAGGTAGTAGTAAGGGCAGTAAGTCCCAGGGAGCAGCGCACAGAGGATTCGGAGGAAGAGCAGCAGGACGATGAGGTGACTGACCCCACCTGGTGTGCAACGCTTACTCAGGAGGACAGGTCTTCAGAGGGGGAGTCAAGGGCATCAGCAGGGCAGGTTGCAAGAGGCAGTGCAGTGGCCAGGGGTAGAGGCAGGGCCAGACCGAATAATCCACCAAGTGTTTCCCAAAGCGCCCCCTCGCGCCATGCCACCCTGCGGAGGCCGAGGTGCTCTAAGGTCTGGCAGTTTTTCACAGAGACGCCTGACGACCGACGAACAGTGGTGTGCAACCTTTGTCGCGCAAAGCTCAGCCGGGGAGCCAACACCAACAGCCTCACCACCACCACCATGCGCAGACATATGATGGCCAAGCACCCCGCAAGGTGGGACAAAGGCCGTTCACCGCCTCCGGTTTGCACCCCTGCCTCTCCCCCTGTGCCCCAACCTGCCACTGAGATGCAACCCCCCTCTCAGGACACAGGCACTACCGCCTCATGGCCTGCACCCACACCCTCATCTCCGCTGTCCTCGGCCCCATCCAGCAGTGTAGTTCAGCGCACCGTTCAGCCGTCGCTTGCGCAAGTGTTCGAGCGCAAGCGCAAGTACGCCGCCACGCACCCGCACGCTCAAACGTTAACCGTCCGCATCGCAAAATTCATCAGCCTTGAGATGCTGCCGTATAGGGTTGTGGAAACGGAGTCCTTCAAAAGTATCATGGAGGCGGCGGCCCCGCGCTACTCAGTTCCCAGTCGCCACTACTTTTCCCGATGTGCCGTCCCAGCCCTGCACGACCACGTCTCCCGCAACATTGTGCGCGCCCTCACCAACGCGGTTACTGCCACGGTCCACTTAACTACGGACACGTGGACAAGCACAGGCGGGCAGGGCCACTACATCTCCCTGACGGCACATTGGGTGAATTTAGTGGAGGCTGGGACAGAGTCAGAGCCTGGGACCGCTCACGTCCTACCCACCCCCAGAATTGCGGGCCCCAGCTCGGTGCTGGTATCTGCGGAGGTGTATGCTTCCTCCACTAAAGCACCCTCCTCCTCCTCCTCCTCCTCTGTCTCACAATCAAGATGTGTTAGCAGCAGCATGTCGCCAGCAGTCGGTGTCGCGCGGTGTGGCAGCACAGCGGTGGGCAAGCGTCAGCAGGCCGTGCTGAAACTACTCAGCTTAGGCGATAAGAGGCACACGGCCCACGAACTGCTGCAGGGTCTGACACAGCAGACCGACCGCTGGCTTGCGCCGCTGAGCCTCCAACCGGGCATGGTCGTGTGTGACAACGGCCGTAACCTGGTGGCGGCTCTGCAGCTTGGCAGCCTCACGCACGTGCCATGCCTGGCCCACGTCTTTAATTTGGTGGTTCAGCGCTTTCTGAAAAGCTACCCACGCTTGTCAGACCTGCTCGTAAAGGCGCGCCGGCTCTGCGCACATTTCCGCAAGTCCCACACGGACGCTGCCACCCTGCGCACCCTGCAACATCACTTTAAGCTGCCAGTGCACCGACTGCTGTGCGACGTGCCCACACGGTGGAACTCTACGCTCCACATGTTGGCCAGGCTCTATGAACAACGGAGAGCTATAGTCGAATACCAACTCCAACATGGGCGGCGCAGTGGGAGTCAGCCTCCTCAATTCCTTTCAGAAGAGTGGGCCTGGTTGGCAGACATCTGCCATGTCCTTGGTAATTTTGAGGAGTCTACCCAGGTGGTGAGCGGCGATGCTACAATCATTAGCGTCACCATTCCTCTGCTATGCATCTTGAGAAATTCCCTGCAAACCATAAAGGCAGCTGCTTTGCGCTCGGAAACGGGGGCGGGGGAAGACAGTATGCCGCTGGATAGTCAGGGCACCCTCCTGTCTATTTCTCAGCGCGTACAGGAGGAGGAGGAGGAGCATGAGGAGGATGAGGAGGAGGGGGAAGAGACAGCTTGGGCCGCTGCTGACGGTACACCGGCTGATTGCCTGTCATCCTTTCAGCGTGTATGGCCTGAGGAGGAGGAGGAGGAGGAGGAGGATCCTGAAAGTGATCTTCCTAGTGAGGACAGCCATGTGTTGCGTACTGGTACCCTGGCACACATGGCTGACTTCATGTTAGGATGCCTTTCTCGTGACCCTCGCGTTGCACGCATTCTGGCCACGACGGATTACTGGGTGTACACACTGCTCGATCCACGGTATAAGGAGAACCTGCCCACTCTGATTCCCGAAGAGGAAAGGGGTTCGAGAGTGTTGCTATACCACAGGACCCTTGCGGACAAGCTGATGGTAAAATTCCCAGCCGACAGCGCTAGTGGCCGAAGGCGCAGTACCGAGGGCAAGGTAGCAGGGGATGTGCGTAGATCGAGCAGCATGTACATCCCAGGCAGTGCAACAGTCTTTAAGGGCCTGGCCAGCTTTATGGCTCCCCACCAAGACTGTGTCACCGCTCCCCAGTCACGGCTGAGTCGGCGGGAGCACTGTAAAAGGATGGTGAGGGAGTACGTAGCGGATCGCACGACCATCCTTGGTGACGCCTCTGCCCCCTACAACTACTGGGTGTCGAAGCTGGACACGTGGCCTGAACTAGCACTGTATGCCCTGGAGGTGCTTGCTTGTCCTGCGGCTAGCGTCTTGTCGGAAAGGGTGTTTAGTGCGGCTGGGGGAATCATCACAGATAAGCGTAGCCGCTTGTCAACCGACAGTGCCGACAGGCTAACACTCATCAAGATGAACAAAGGCTGGATTTCCCCAGACTTCTGTTCTCCACCAGCGGACAGCAGCGATACGTAAGCAATACGTAGGCTGCACCCGCGGATGGAAGCTACGTTCTCTCTCACCATCCAAAACGGGGACATTTCTGCTTCATCAATCTGTGTCTAATATTCCTCCTCCTCCTCCTCCTGCTCCTCCTCCTGAAACCTCACGTAATCACGCTGAACGGGCAATTTTTCTTAGGGCCACAAGGCTCAGTCAAATAATTTTTCAGAACAATTTTTAAAAGTTTCAATGCGCTTAAAAGCATTGGAACTTTAACTTGAACCAATTTTTCGTTACACTGGGCTGCCTCCAGGCCTAGTTACCACTTAAGCCACATTAACCAAAGCGATTAATGTGTTTCACCTGCCCTCTTGGCTGGCCATGGCCAATTTTTGGGATGTACATTAGTACTGTTGATACAGCAATTTTTGTGGGCCCTCGCCTACAGTGTAATCAAATTAATTTTTAGCCCACCTGCATTACAGCTGACGTAACCTCAGCTGTGTTGGGCAATGCAATGGGATATTTTTGTGTACCGCCGGTGGGTTCCAGGGAGCCACCCATGCTGTAGGTGCACACGGAGTTTTTAATACATCTGTACACTTCTAAAGAACCCCAGTCTGACTGGGGCATGCAGTGTGGGCCGAAGCCCACCTGTATTACGCACGACATTACTACCTCAGCTGTGTTGGGCAATGCAATGGGATATTTCTATGTACCGCCGGTGGCTTCCTGGCACCCACCCAGGCAGTGGGTCCACAGGGAGTTTAACCTACATGTGTCCACTTGTAAAGAACCCCAGTCTGACTGGGGCATGCAGTGTGGGCCGAAGCCCACCTGCATTAAGCACGACATTACTACCTCAGCTGTGTTGGGCAATGCAATGGGATATTTTTGTGTACCGCCGGTGGGTTCCAGGGAGCCACCCATGCTGTAGGTGCACACGGAGTTTTTAATACATCTGTACACTTCTAAAGAACCCCAGTCTGACTGGGGCATGCAGTGTGGGCCGAAGCCCACCTGTATTACGCACAACATTACTACCTCAGCTGTGTTGGGCAATGCAATGGGATATTTCTATGTACCGCCGGTGGCTTCCTGGCACCCACCCAGGCAGTGGGTCCACAGGGAATTATAAATGCATCTGTTTCCACTTATAAAGAAACCCAGTCAGACTGGGGCATGCAGTGTGGGCCGAAACCCACCTGCATTAACCCTTTCCAGTCCACTGTGTGACCTGTGAAGACATTAGGGTTTAAGGCTGTACAGCTCCGTTGTTGGTAGACATCCGTCGGGGTTCTCTTACTGTATATTGCCAGCCTCTCTGCTGTCGGAGCCTATCCTACGTGTCAGCTCATGCAGTACTGGCTTTAGCCAGCATATAGCGCCGTTGTATAACGGCAGAAAAAGAGTAAGCCCCCTAGGAAAACCATATACAAATTGGATTGGAAAGGGTTAAGCACAACATTACTACCTCAGCTGTGTTGGGCAATGCAATGGGATATTTCTATGTACCGCCGGTGGCTTCCTGGCACCCACCCATGCTGTAGGTGCACACGGAGTTTTTACTACATCTGTACACTTATAAAGAACCCCAGTCAGACTGGGGCATGCAGTGTGGGCCGAAGCCCACCTGCATTAAGCACGACATTACTACCTCAGCTGTGTTGGGCAATGCAATGGGATATTTCTGTGTACCACCGGTGGGTTCCAGGGAGCCACCCATGCTGTGGGTCGACAGGGACTTCACAATAGGGAGTTGTACCTGCCTGTGTCTATGAATTAAAAAGCCCGGTCTGACTGGGGCATGCAGACACCTTGACAGAATGAATAGTGTGTGGCACATAGGTTCCCCATTGCTATGCCCACGTGTGCAGCTCCTGATGGCGGTGGCACAGGATTCTATTTCTCATTGCTTCTGTACAGCATTGTGGGCTATCGCTCCGCCACTTTTAAAGAGGGTCGCTGCCTAGCCGTGCCAACCTCTGCAGTGTGTGCCTGCGGTCCCTCGTCATGGCAGACGCAATTCTAAATAGACATGAGCGTGGTGTGGCATGAGGGCAGCTGAAGGCTGCCCAGGGACACTTTGGTGTGCGCTGTGGGGGGGAGGGGGGGCGGTTGGGCAGCATGTAACCCAGGAGAAGTGTCAGTGGAGTGTCATGCAGGCAGTGATTGTGCTTTGTTGTAGCTAGTGTGGTGCTTAGCAAAGGTATGCCATGCTAATGAGGGCTTTTCAGAAGTAAAAGTTGTTGGGAGGGGGGGGGGCCCACTCTTGCCGCTATTGTGGCTTAATAGTGGGACCTGTGAACTTAGGATGCAGCCCAACATGTAGCCCCTCGCCTGCCCTATCCGTCACTGTGTCATTCCCATCACTTTCCTGAATTGCCCAGATTTTCACACATGAAAACCTTAGCGAGCATCGGCGAAATACAAAAATGTTCTGGTCGCCCATTGACTTCAATGGGGTTCGTTGTTCGAAACGAACCCTCGAGCATCACGGGAAGTTCGTTACGAATAACGAACACCCGAACATTTTGGTGTTCGCTCATCTCTAGTTCTTTCACATTAAGGTTTTTTTATTTTTTGCGTGCATTTCGGTTGTGCGCCAAAAAATATGACCTACTCTATTTTCCTATATATTTGCACAACAAAAGGTCCAATAGAAGTCTATGGGAGGTGCACAAATGCCTGCGCAATACACGAGCGGATGCGTGAAACACTGCACAAAACCGCAAAGATATGCAGAAAGTTGGAGTTTTGCAAACTAGAAGGCACTACTGAGGTGGCGCAGTCAGAAGCGGAATACTCAGGACACTCAGTGACTCACAGGTGATGTTCTCTGCTCAGTCTTTTTCTTCTCCATCTGCTCCAGATATTCATGACTTCTCCAGCTAATTCTTGTCTCTCCAGAGTTTGCAGCCCAGACATATTTGGCTCTTTTGAAAATAATAGCACCACATATTGTGTGTTACCTGAAAATTACACGACTTAACAGTGAATTATAATACATTGTGCTTTCTGAAATAAACAATGATCTACATTGTGCCACCTTATGTATAATACACTGTGCAACAGAAAAGAAAATAACACTTTGTTCCCCCTGAAATAAATAATAATCTACACTGTGCCCCCAGAAATAAGTTATAATACCCACTGTGTGCCCTGAAATAATACACTGTACCCCATGAAATAAATAATAATACTCTGCCTCCTGAAGTAAATGATAATACCTACTGTGCCCCTGAAATGATCTATCTTCTTTTCTTCTCTGTCCGGGTCCAGATCTCATCTCTACTTTCTCTCCCCATCTTGCCACTACCACCAATGCTTATTTCAAGACCCTCCTACATAGTAACAATTCCCACACTGTGCCCAGAACAAAATAATAACGCCCCCTTTGTAGCCCCACAGTTTCCATCCCACTAGTCTGAGTTCTCCTTCCAAGAGCCAGTCATGTGAATGATGTGGTCAGTCCCTGGTCTCAGCATTTTGTACACTTGGGCCACTGATTGGCTACAGCAGTCATGTGCTCAAATATTATTGCACTTCCCGAACGTGAATGGAGACTGACGGACAATGACTGAAGAGGCCGGGGGGACTGAAAGTGGTGAGTATAGTACATTTTTTAGTTTACTGAAAACTTTGTTGGGTGTTTGGACACTGCTCAGGTGACTGAAAGGGGGGCATGAAATCCAAGTGACTCCTGGGAAACCCAGGTGACTTCACATGTCTTAGAATACACTCTTGGAGTGGTTAGCCGCAAAAGAAGAGGGGGCCCTCAAAGAACACACTGGATTGATACTATCAAAGCCGACAACAATTTGCAAATGATCAAACTGAAAGAAGCCATAAAAAACAGAACCGCATGGAGAGGGCCAATCAGTAAAGTATCTGATAGAGAGATAGAATATGCCCTTAGGCTAACTTCAAATGCGAAAGCGCAATATGGGGCCGTGAATCCTCCCCCCATATTGCGCTCTCCACCATTTGAAATTCCCAGGGAAGCGAGGCATTTTCACATGAAAACAGCCTCGCATCACTTTGGGGATGAAGAGAATCCCCTGCAGCAGCTGTCACAGCCGCAGCAGAGGATCATGGAGTTTCTCCCATTGCTTTCAATGGGGGTTGGCGCTGCTTCGGGCTGCGATTCGAGATCACGCAGCTAGATAGAACATGCCACGACTTGTGCCATGCGGAAAAACATTGCTCATGTGTATGACCCCATTCAAAAGAATTGGGTTCATATTTGTGTGTCTCGCAATGGAAAAATCTTGCGCAATTTTCTCGACCGTGTGAAGCCGGCCTTAGTGTAACACTGACTGACAATACAGAAGTACCAAAGTGGGACAAAAAAAAACAAAAAGTTAATTGGAATTTTAAAAAAAACTAATTCCTCTTTTGCTTTCAAAAAGTACAAAGAAAGTAAACATTTTATTGTGTAGAAAGTTAAAAAAAAAATTCTAAAAATCTAAAAGAAAAGTTTTGTACTGACACAATCGCAGTGACATGTTATTTATACTAATTTATAATTACTAAAATTTTTTTTATTTCGCCTGTCTAAATTTGTAAGACTAAAAGTTCTATGTACCTCAAAAATAACATCATTAGAGATGAGCGAGCGTACTCGTCCGAGCTTGATACTCGTTCGAGTATTAGCGTGTTCGAGATGCTCGTTACTCGAGACGAGCACCACGCGATGTTCGAGTTACTTTCACTTTCATCTCTGAGACAGCGCGCTTTTCTGGCCAATAGAAAGACAGGGAAGGCATTACAACTTCCCCCTGCGACGTTCAAGCCCTATACCACCCCCTGCAGTGAGTGGCTGGCGAGATCAGGTGTCACCCGAGTATAAAAATCGGCCCCTCCCGCGGCTCGCCACAGATGCGTTCTGACAGAGATCAGGGAAAGTGCTGTCTTGCTGGAGTTGCTATGGGGAGAGTGTTAGGAGTATTTTAGGCTTCAAGAACCCCAACGGTCCTTCTTAGGGCCACATCTAACCGTGTGCAGTAGTGTGGAGGCTGCTTTTTGCAGTGTTGCACTTTTTTTTTTTTTTTTTTGTATATCGGCCGTGCAGAACATTGCGCCCTGCAGTAATTATACATAGTCCAGGGCAAGTAGTGGTGGTGAGGCAGGGACAGAAGACATATTTATTGAATATAGGCAGTGGGCCTTTCCAAAAACATTTGGGAAAAAAAATCTATTTGGGCTGCCTGTGACTGTCCTCAGTGTACTGGGTCTGTGCTGGGGTTAGTTGTCCTAATTCATACGCAGCCAGCTAAGTGTTACAGAAGGCTTGCGCAAAATTATTTCCTGGCTCTGTGTTGGCTGTTACATCACCGCTGTATTCCAGTCCACAGTGCAACAGTCTGCAGTTATTTTACATACTCCAGGGCCAGTAGTGGTGACGCAGAGAGAGAAGACATATACAGTGTATATAGGCAGTGCGCCTTTCCAAAAACATTTGGGAAAAAAAATCTATTTGGGCTGCCTGTGACCGTCCTCAGTGTACTGGGTCTGTGCTGGGGGTAGTTGTCGTAATTCATACGCAGCCAGCTAAGTGTTACAGCAGGCTTGCGCAAAATTATTTCCTGGCTCTGTGTTGGCTGTTACATCACCGCTGTATTCCAGTCCACAGTGCAACAGTCTGCAGTTATTTTACATACTCCAGGGCCAGTAGTGGTGACGCAGAGAGAGAAGACATATACAGTGTATATAGGCAGTGGGCCTTTCCAAAAACATTTGGGAAAAAAAATCTATTTGGGCTGCCTGTGACCGTCCTCAGTGTACTGGGTCTGTGCTGGGGGTAGTTGTCGTAATTCATACGTAGCCAGCTAAGTGTTACAGCAGGCTTGCGCAAAATTATTTCCTGGCTCTGCTGTGCGTTCCGTAAGCGAAGTCAGCCTCCAACCACAGGCCAATAAGCGGCACATTTAATTACAGCGTTCTGTTTCTGCACTACTGGTAATACACCATGCTGAGGGGTAGGGGTAGGCCTGTGTCGCGCCAAGATCAACCGGGGAGCCACCACCACCAGCCTCACCACCACCAGCATGCGCAGACATATGATGGCCAAGCACCCCACAAGGTGGGACGAAGGCCGTTTACCGCCTCCGGTTTGCACCGCTGCCTCTCCCCCTGTGCCCCAACCTGCCACTGAGATCCAACCCCCCTCTCAGGACACAGGCACTACCGTCTCCTGGCCTGCACCTACACCCTCACCTCCGCTGTCCTCGGCCCCATCCACCAATGTCTGTCAGCGCACCGTCCAGCCGTCGCTAGCGCAAGTGTTGGAGCACAAGTACGCCGCCACGCACCCGCACGCTCAAGCGTTAAACGTGCACATAGCCAAATTTATCAGCCTGGAGATGCTGCCGTATAGGGTTGTGGAAACGGAGGCTTTCAAAAGTATGATGGCGGCGGCGGCCCCGCGCTACTCAGTTCCCAGTCGCCACTACTTTTCCCGATGTGCCGTCCCAGCCCTGCACGACCACGTCTCCCGCAACATTGTACGCGCCCTCACCAACGCGGTTACTGCCAAGGTCCACTTAACAACGGACACGTGGACAAGCACAGGCGGGCAGGGCCACTATATCTCCCTGATGGCACATTGGGTGAATTTAGTGGAGGCTGGGACAGAGTCAGAGCCTGGGACCACTCACGTCCTACCCACCCCCCCGAATTGCGTGCCCCAGCTCGGTGGTGGTATCTGCGGCGGTGTATGCTTCCTCCACTAAACCACCCTCCTCCTCCTACGCAACCTCTGTCTCACAATCAAGATGTGTCAGCAGCAGCACGTCGGCAGCAGTTGGTGTCGCGCGGCGTGGCAGCACAGCAGTGGGCAAGCGTCAGCAGGCCGTGCTGAAACTACTCAGCTTAGGAGATAAGAGGCACACGGCCCACGAACTGCTGCAGGGTCTGACAGAGCAGACCGACCGCTGGCTTGCGCCACTGAGCCTCCAACCGGGCATGGTCGTGTGTGACAACGGCCGTAACCTGGTGGCGGCTCTGCAGCTTGGCAGCCTCACGCACGTGCCATGCCTGGCCCACGTCTTTAATTTGGTGGTTCAGCGCTTTCTGAAAAGCTACCCACGCTTGTCAGACCTGCTCGGAAAGGTGCGCCGGCTCTGCGCACATTTCCGTAAGTCCCACACGGACGCTGCCACCCTGCGCACCCTGCAACATCGGTTTCATCTGCCAGTGCACCGACTGCTGTGCGACGTGCCCACACGGTGGAACTCAACACTCCACATGTTGGCCAGGCTCTATGAGCAGCGTAGAGCTATAGTGGAATACCAACTCCAACATGGGCGGCGCAGTGGGAGTCAGCCTCCTCAATTCTTTACAGAAGAGTGGGCCTGGTTGGCAGACATCTGCCAGGTCCTTGGAAACTTTGAGGAGTCTACCCAGATGGTGAGCGACAATGCTGCAATCATTAGCGTCACCATTCCTCTGCTACGCCTCTTGAGAAGTTCCCTGCAAAGCATAAAGGCAGACGCTTTGCGCTCGGAAACAGAGGTGGGGGAAGACAGTTTTTCGCTGGATAGTCAGAGCACCCTCCTGTCTATATCTCAGCGCGTTGAGGAGGAGGAGGAGGAGCATGAGGAGGATGAGGAGGAGGGGGAAGAGACAGCTTGGCCCACTGCTGAGGGTACCCATGCTGTGTATGGCCTGAGGAGGAGGAGGATCCTGAAAGTGATCTTCCTAGTGAGGACAGCCATGTGTTGCGTACAGGTACCCTGGCACACATGGCTGACTTCATGTTAGGATGCCTTTCTCATGACCCTCGCGTTACACGCATTCTGGCCACTACGGATTACTGGGTGTACACACTGCTCGACCCACGGTATAAGGAGAACCTTTCCACTCTCATACCGAAGAGGAAAGGGGTTCGAGAGTGATGCTATACCACAGGACCCTTGCGGACAAACTGATGGTAAAATTCCCATCCGACAGCGCTAGTGGCCGAAGGCGCAGTTCCGAGGGCCAGGTAGCAGGGGAGGCGCAGAGATCAGGCAGCATGTACAGCACAGGCAGGGGAACACTCTCTAAGGCCTTTGACAGCTTTCTGGCTCCCCAGCAAGACTGTGTCACCGCTCCCCAGTCAAGGCTGAGTCGGCGGGAGCACTGTAAAAGGATGGTGAGGGAGTACGTAGCCGATCACACGACCGTCCTCCGTGACGCCTCTGCCCCCTACAACTATTGGGTGTCGAAGCTGGACACGTGGCCTGAACTCGCGCTGTATGCCCTGGAGGTGCTTGCTTGTCCTGCGGCTAGCATCTTGTCAGAGAGGGTGTTTAGTGCGGCTGGGGGAATCATCACAGATAAGCGTACCCGCCTGTCAACCGACAGTGCCGACAGGCTTACACTCATCAAGATGAACAAAGCCTGGATTTCCCCAGACTTCTCTTCTCCACCAGCGGACAGCAGCGGTACCTAAACAATACGTAGGCTGCACCTGCGGATGGAAGCATCGTTCTCTATCACCATCAAAAACGTGGACCTTTTAGCTTCATCAATCTGTGTCTAATATTCCCCATCCTCCTCCTGCTCCTCCTCCTGAAACCTGACGTAATCACGCCGAACGGGCAATTTTTCTTAGGCCCACAAGGCTCAGTCATATAATTTTTGTAAACAATTTTTAGATGTTTCAATGCTCATTAAAGCGTTGAAACTTTCACCTGAACCGATTTTTATTTTAACTGGGCTGCCTCCAGGCCTAGTTACAAATTAAGCCACATTAACCAAAGCGATTAATGGGTTTCACCTGCCCTCTTGGTTGGGCATGGGCAATTTTTTTGACGTACATTAGTACTGTTGGTACACCAATTTTTTGGGGCCCTCGCCTACAGTGTAATCCAATTAATTTTTTGCCCACCTGCATTAAAGCTGATGTTACATCAGCTGTGTTGGGCACTGCAATGGGATATATTTATGTACCGCCGGTGGGTTCCAGGGAGCCACCCATGCTGTCGGTCCACAGGGAGTTGTAACTGCATGTGTCTACTTCTAAAGAACCCCAGTCTGACTGGGGCATGCAGTGTGGGCCGAAGCCCACCTGCATTTAATCGGACGTTACCTCAGCTGTGATGGGCACTGCAATGGGATACATTTATGTACAGCCGGTGGGTTCCAGGGAGCCACCCATGCTGTGGGTGCACACGGAATTCCCATTGCGGAGTTGTACCTGCCTGTGACTATTTATAAAAAACCACGGTCTGACTGGGCATGCAGACACCTTGACAGAATGAATAGTGTGTGGCACATAGGTTCCCCATTGCTATGCCCACGTGTGCAGCTCCTGATGGACGTGGCACAGGATTGGATTTCTCATTGCTTCTGTACAGCATTGTGGGCTATCGCCCCGCCCCTTTTAAAGAGGGTCGCTGCCTAGCCATGCCAACCCTCTGCAGTGTGTGCCTTCGGTTCCTCCTCATGGCAGACGCACTTATAAATAGACATGAGGGTGGTGTGGCATGAGTGCAGCTGAAGGCTGCGCAGGGACACTTTGGTGTGCGCTGTGGACACTGGGTCGTGCAGGGGGGTTGGGCAGCATGTAACCCAGGAGAAGTGGCAGCGGAGTGTCATGCAGGCAGTGATTGTGCTTTGTTGGAGGTAGTGTGGTGCTTAGCTAAGGTATGCATTGCTAATGAGGGCTTTTCAGTAAAAGTTGTTGGGAGGGGGGGGGGGGACCCACTCTTGCCGCTATTGTGGCTTAATAGTGGGACCAGGGAACTTGAGATGCAGCCCAACATGTAGCCCCTCGCCTGCCCTATCCGTTGCTGTGTCGTTCCCATCACTTTCTTGAATTGCCCAGATTTTCACAAATGAAAACCTTAGCGAGCATCGGCGATATACAAAAATGCTCGGGTCGCCCATTGACTTCAATGGGGTTCGTTACTCGAAACGAACCCTCGAGCATCGCGATAATTTCATCCTGAGTAACGAGCACCCGAGCATTTTGGTGCTCGCTCATCTCTAAACATCATTAAAAAAAAACAAAAAAACACATGCTGCAAAAAAAGGTTAAGAGTTTAATTTGTTCCGTGACCGAGCTCTTAACCCAAAACACTCGTAAGTCAAATCAATTTTCCCCATTGAAATGAATGGAAAATCCATTAATTAGTTCCGGATCGCGAAGCTCTCCCACTGAGTTCAATGGGGATGGCGTTGTCCCATTGAAAGCTATAGGACGCCGGCACCCCCACAGTGATTTTTGGGGAAGGGCTTTAAATATAAACCCTACCCTAAAAATCATCCCTAGCTGTAGTAAAAAATTTAAAAAATATATACTCACCTGTCTGCCGGGGCTCAGGCACATCTAGCTGCCATTTGTTCTCCCTGCACTGCTCTGAAGCTTTTCAGCAGGCGGGGATTAAAATTGCAGGGAGAACAAGCGGCGACTAGACACCCCTGAGCCCCGGCAGCGGCGAACAGGTGAGTAGATATTTTTTACTACAGCTAGGGATGATTTTTCAGGGAAGGGCTTACATTTAAAGCCCTTCCCTGAAAAATCACTGCAGGAGTTGCCGGCAGGCCATTGCTTACAATGGGGCCACCGACAGCAGCGGCGGCCCCATTAAAAGCAAGGCTTGTAACCCAAGTTTTTGCTCTTAAATCAGAGCAAAAATTCAGGAGAGAGCCTGTTTTCAAGTCAAAAAGCTTGTAAGCTGAGGCACTCTTAACCCAAGGTATTACTGTATTATCCATATGATAGCCTGGAAAGAACCAGACTTTTTGCAAGTTTGCTTTCAAGATTTTTAGGTATTTCCTGGAACATTTCATACACGAAGGGCAGAGAATATATTAAAGGAGTTATCCAGAGATATATACCTGCCTAGGTCCAGTACAGGCCCAACTGTGGCAGCACCTCCATTTCCCACGTGGTTCTAATAGTGGCTCAAATGATGACATGGACCTCTCCTTGTCATTGATGTCACTGCTGGCTGACTGTTTCATTTCAACAACCAAGCCAGCGCCCTTCTCTGTTACGGTAAAGACAGAGAAAGGTATTGAATCGTTGTTGAAATGAGCCAGTCAGCCAGCCCCCCCCCCCCCCCCCCCCTGCAATGATGTCACCGAAACAAAAGATCTTTCCATCAACTATTGGATGAAGAATTCAAGGGTAGCTGACTGATTATGACAGTCTATCATCGCTTGACTAAGCTCATTCTATTAGGACTACTAATTTCCATTTATATGCCGTGGTTATGACCTGTACACTCCGCTGTTTTACTGGTCAGGCATGCTCAGTGCCTTCAAATTTTGTACAGTCCTGAATGCCCACTCACCAGTAACTGGCAATGGGGCATTATGGGAGACTTTGGTAGTTTTTAACTCCCCGGCAGCCTTTTTAAATAACAATGTGGAAATCTGAAGTTGGTTGGAAAGCAGTGGTTGTGCAGGCCGGCAAAAAAATGGTACTGGAGTTCAGTTTGATGATTTAGAAGGATGTTTGGAATGATTGCAATAAGTGGAAATGCAGCGTCCGACGAGCAGGCCCACAGTGAGGAGACATCGGGGTAGAGAAAGGCCTTGTCACGGGGCTCTACCATCTCCTCCCCTGGGGTAGCTCGGGAACCGACTCAGTTACTGCTGAGGGAGATCAAAGGGGTTGTTCCCGGGGGTTACCTTAAGTCCAGTTGTCACTCGTGACGCCGCCGTTTCATTCTCTGCGGCAGATTTCATAGATGTAATAAAGTAGTCCACACACAGGGTAACTTTTTGAACAAGAAGCGCGAAAGGTCGATTCTGTTCATTTACTGGAAACTCTTGAACTTAGATCCACATAAACAGTCTTAGTACAGAAAAAAAACAAGGCACAGTGATGTAATCAGGAGGATTCTCGGGGCATTTGGATAGTCCACAGTCCAAGTTATCTGTGACATTCCTCTCCAGACGACTCTCTTTTTCTCTCTCTACCAGTCAACACTCACTTACGTTGTCTTCTCCTTGCTGTAAAGTAGCTTGTCCTGCTCCCAGTGCTCAGTAGGAGCACCGAGGTCTCTTAAGTAGAATAGGCCCAGGACGAGCGTAAGGAAGTCGCTCGGCTTCCTCCATTCGCTCCATACACAGACCGATGTCCAGTGTCTGTGTGGCTCACTCACTTGACTCCCTCACTGCCTTACTGACTCCTTTTTCCTGACTGACAGGCTCCACGATACTTTTTGGATCTCTCTCATAGCATCCTTGTAAACACATATATCTCAGACACAATCACATGACCACAGACGACCAAAACGTTACATTTTCCAGACAGGACTAGACATACCAAACATTAACCCATTCAGTCCTGCAAACATGTAATACACATAACTCTGATGCATGCCACAAATAAGATGCTGACAAGACATTGAAATGAGACAGACATATAACATTTATGCAGGGGCCCCATTAACTCTGGGCCACTACAGAAACATTAGGGAAACTTTGAGAATTTTGTCCAGTGTCCGGAATACCCCTTTAAACTTTTGAACTGTTTAAAGGGGTTATCTTGGGACATAGTGTTACACAAAAGCTTGCTCAGCTTGAAGCAGTAAAGTCACCCTTCTGCACTCTTCACTGATCTTCACTTCCGGATGCGGGGAGCCAGCTAAGTCCAGGGATGTAGGTGTTATACTTACCTCGTCTGTCATTTTCCCGGTGTGAGTGCTGAAAGCTACTACTCAATGCATTGAGCGGCGCTGCTAAGTAGTCCTCCCATTCTAATTTTATAATAGGAGGACTACTTAGCTGTGCAGCTCAAAGCATATAGCGCCAGCTTTCAGCACTGACACTGGGGGAATGACAAGGTAGGTAAGTATAACATTTACATCCCTGGACTCAACTGGTTACTTACTTTTGAGCCCATAAGCTTAGCTCATAGGGCTAAAATAGGGGACAGTCTCTTTGACGCATTAAGGACCAAGCACTGTAAATTTACGTTTAGTCCTGGTCTGTAATCCCAGCCGATAGTAAAAATACAGCGCAGGATTAAAGCTCCGGCTCCTGCAATGTAGCAGAAGCAGGTCGGGTCCTCGGCTGTTCGTAACAGCCAAGGACCTGGAGGAGAAGTCAGAAGCGTCTTTAACCACTTCTGCCTTCTCTTTTGCAGGTTACATAGCTCTCAATAAGTGTTATGTTGTAAATAGCGAAAGTGGAAGTGTCACTTCCGCTATTCGACCTGCCGATCCCTTGACCACTGGGTGCCCCTTGCCACAGCAGAACTTCAGGGTTCTAGCAGACCCAGATCAGCTCTGTTAGTGACTTCTGTCCCTACAAGGGGATATTCACCCCTGTAACTGGGGCGCCTATGGATGCGGCAGCTACAGTGGAAAAGTGTGGGAAAAAAAAAGACATTGTGAATGACCCCCAGAGGTCTTATATGCTATCATGGGGTACATAGATGTTAAAAAAAGTTACAAAAATTGCAGAATTAAATACTAAATTATATATAGCCGACGCTAACAAAAACGTTGCTGCAAACCAAGACTATACAAATATATATCAAAATGTCCAGAACAAAATGAGGAACCCATTCCTGTACTTTAATTTAGCGTAAATATGCCAATTTTAAAAATAAACAACTATAACAACTGTTCATTTCCATCATAAGATGGATGTGTTTGGCCAGGAGATTCCCCTGTCCTGCTCACCAAATGGAACTCCCGGCGAAGATGTGAAAGCAGCCTAATGCATTCCATGATGTAATGATTAAAGCAATACATACAGACGTAGTAATGTTGTGGATGAGGGTCTATGTACTTGATGGCCTAATTTTTTAGTTACTAAATGTACCCATGAGTCCCTACATCATAGTAAGTCTGTCTCGGCCACTGTTGTAAAAAAGTTGTAAAAGCACAGGACTACATTTTTGCCCTCAATCACCAATAGGTAAAGTGCCCTGAAGCAAGCACCAAGTCACGATTGACTCCTTGGGTAATGTCATTGTGACATTTTCTAGGCAGACCGTTTTTGTGGGGTGGTTTGCCATTGCCTTCCCCAGACAGCTTCTTACCCCCCCCCCCCCAGCAAGCTGGGTACTCATTTTATTGACCTCAGAAGGATGAAAGGCCGAGTCAACCTTCAGCATGCTGGGTACTCATTTTATTGACATCAGAAGGATGGAAGGCCGAGTCAACCTTCAGCCGGCTACCTGAACCATGCAGTGATTGAACCCGCCACATTCAAGTCGTGAGCCCTTTCAATCACCAATAGTAAAAGTTATAGCCACTAGTTGCGGCCATCGATGCCTCCTCCTGCCTTTCCCTTCTGCCGGCATCCTCCTGCACCAGAAAGACACCACACCATTCTCTGGTTGCCGACTCTACCTGCAGGGCGCATGTGTTTGCTCTGGCTATCTCTTAAAGGGCCAATACATGCACCCAGCTTTCCATCCCCAACCTATTTCAGCCCTTACTGGGTTATTTAATGGGATTATTCTGGAGCTTTTTCTATTGCTAACCTATCCTCATGATAGGTCATCAATAGATGATTGTGGGGATTCGCTGCTCAGGATCCCAGCCGATTAGCTAATTCCCTGTCAATGTGGTCAGCGCTGGAAGCAGATAGCACTGACAGCATTGCAGCAGCCTTGTTTGGTGCTACAGGCACGGCTCCCGCTGCATTCAATGGAAGTTGTACCTGCAATACCAACCTGGACCCTGTCCATGATGATGGCAATGAAAATTAACTGATCGGCTGGCATACCGATCATCCATTGATGATAGAAACAAAAACTCCCATACAACCATTTTAAGCTCCCCCCCACCCCCCACTGGAAGGCACCTAAGCAAATATTCCAAGTACAGATGTTCTGTAGTGACAGTGGACCCTGTGGGTTGTAAATCCGGGACTTTGTGCATTAACTGCATTTGGTGTGTGTTAATAAATACTTGCAGGTGCCAGATTATAAGGAAGTGAAGTCTCCTGGAGCCTTTCTACATGTATGTTGGCCATTTCCTGCCGTTGAGGTTGGCGATCCACAAGCGAGTAAACCCCTTGCCACATAAGTGGCGGATGCGCTGGCACAAAAGAGAGGCTAAATGTGCGGGCGACAAATGTTTGCTGCTGGATGCGGTTAAAGAGCCAGGAGGCTGAAATGGCGGTTGCCATGGAGCGCCTGCAGGCAGCATTTAAAGGGCCAGGAGGCCAAAAAACAGTGGTTGTCTGAGGGGGCAACAAAGGTCCAAGCAGAGGACGTCTGCAAAGCAAGTTGGTGGACCTTGTATTTTGTTTCTGCTGTGAGACTGACTTTGCTGTGGAGAAATGAGCTATCGAGGAGCTCCTCTGGTGGATTGGCAAATGAAGTTCAATGTTGATAAACGTAAGGTTATGCACATGGGCAGGAGAAACAGATGTCACCAATATACACTAAATGGGGTACTGCTGGGGAAAAGTTACATGGAAAAAGACCTGGGGGTACTAGTGGATTGTAGATTTAACTGGTGCAATCAATGCCAGTCAGCTGCACAGACTGACAGTAACAAGAGGGCATCCGCTACGTCTTGAGGAAAGAAAGCTCTCGTTTTCTTCGGCCTATCATCCTCAGACTAATGGACAAACGGAAAGATGTAACCAAAGTCTGGAACAATATCTGCAGTGTTATGTCTCAGGGAGACAGGAGGATTGGTCAGAGTTCTTGCCTTTAGCTGAATTTGCGCTAAACAACAGGTCTCTGGATTCTACGGGGACGTCGGCCTTCTTTTGTAATTATGGTTTCTACCCGTGTTTTGGTCCCTTTTCTAAGGGATTATCAGAAGAATCTTCAGAAGATGGCTAAAATTTTAAGTGGGTGGCGGATAACAGATGTTTGAAGGGGACTAATTTCTTGGTGGGAGACTTGGTTTGGTTGTCTACCAGGAACATAAAAAAATCAAACAATAGTCATTAAAGTTAGGTCCACGATTTATCGTTCTGTTTAAAATCTTGGAAAAAGTTAATCCGGTGTCTTTTCGTTTAGAGATTCCTAGTTCAATGAGAATCCATAATGTATTTAATAAAATTCTGTTGAAAAAGTTTGTGGACTCTGGCAATGGTTCATCTCCGCCGGCCCCGGTTGTGATGGATAAAGATGTTCATTTTGAGGTAGTTCACATAGTGGACTCTCCCCCTAGTTTGGAGATCTCTTCAGTATTTGGTGCATTGGCATGGCTATGGTCCTGAGGAGAGACCATTGGTGCCGGCAGCGGACGTCCATGTGGACCGATTAGTGAAAAATGTTCACGGGCTGAATCCTAAGCGACCTGGTCCTAAGGGTCCTGGGGCCCCTTCTGGAAGGGGAGATACTGTTGCAGCAGTGCTGGGTTTGCTGCTGAATTGACGGAGTCTGGTGTGGGTTTTAGACATGGTTCTGCGCCTTCTTGCTTAGTTGATGTGATGCAATGTACTCATATCTGTGGATGATTAGCTGGGATGTATAGCAAGCTAAAGTGCTGTAAATTATCATTGGCTCACTGTCTGAGCTGGCAGCTAGTGGCTCCCGTGGACAGTTTGGTGTCCACTGTTCCTTACTGCGGACGGCTCTGTGTGCTGTGGCTTATTCTACTAAAGCTAAGTGCTGTGTTTTATTTTGTTTTGTCCTTTATCAGTTTGGCCAAGTAGGGTTACTTAGGTCCCAGGAACGAGTGCAGGCCCGCATCTATCGATGCGATCAGTCTGCCGTGTTGGGCAGGGAACTCTCCCTCATTCGTTACGTATTTAGGAAAAGACTTCCCATTTATTGTTTGTTTGTTTTGGCTGCCGCACTGTGAGCAATTATTGCATGTCTGCAGGTGCTTGTCCAGCATCTTCTTTGCAGATGTAACAGGGACCCATAAGTTCTCTCTTCTCTATATAGGGAGCCCAGTACTAGGAATAAAGCATTATAGTTGGGGGCCCAGTTACAGATTTTGCATTGGGGCCAGAAGCTTCAAGTTACGCCTCTGTATGTAACTATGTATAAATACATTATGGGACAATACAAGGATCTCTCCCATGATCTGTTTATACCCAGGATTGTGACGGTAACAAGAGGGCATCCTCTTAGAGGAAAGAAGGTTTCATCACCAACACAGAATAGGGTTCTTTACTATAAGAGCAGTGAGACTGTGGAACTCTTCGCCTGAGGACGTGGTGATGGCAAAGCGATAGAGAAGACTAGACATCTTTTTAGAGCATTATGACTGTTACATAATGCTTGTGGATCCACTGTGTCTCCCTGCCAGATGGAATCACCCGGCAGGATAGACAGCTGACACCAAAGTGAAGATTGAACAGAATGTGAGAACACAGTACAAGAACGAGAGTAGCCATACCCTGAACTCAGATGGATGTGGTGTCCCTGTCCTGGCAATAATCCTGTAGATGGAGAGGTCCAGGCCTCCTTTCCTGACCCTGGCTCCTAGACGTCCCTATCTACCTGGTGATGATGGGAATCCAGGGTCATATGCACCAAGGGTGTTAGTGTATCTTGACGCTACCAGGAACTCCTGGTGGAGTCAAGATTGACAGGAGGGTGACGCCCCCTAATGCTGATTGGATGCGCATCAGGCTTGAAAAGTAGGTCCTGGAAGGGCACTAAAAAGCAGAGTTTAAATGAAATGCTGTCTGCCGGCGGCCCTGTCAGCTCACTGGCCTCAGCTCTCCCACTGACATTTTTTCCGCCGCTGCGAGTATTAGCTCCGTACCACGCGCTCGTCCACTGAAATTGGCCGCACTCATCGCCGCAGGGAGTGTGAGATGTCTTACTGCCGGCCGGTGGCTCAGAGGTGTCTTGTGGCCGATGGCTGCGAGCTCCGTGCTGTCCATGTGCCGCAAAACGTGTGCACTGACAGGGGGCTTCCGGGCTCTGGGCTGCCACAGGGGGACCTACTTGCAGCTGTGGCTGGAGGCCCGGCGGCCGATTTATCCCTTTTCTATCGTTTCTTGCAGGACCTAGTGCACAAAACACTGTGCAGCCAATCAGCTACAGGGGGCGTGACCCCCCCGTCAATCTGGACTCCACCATCAATTGCTGGTGGCGTCAAGATACACTAATACCTGCACCGAGCCACATGGATATGGTGGAGTGAACATAAAATGGGAACCAGAGACAGTCCTGAGCAGAGATCACAGATACAGAGAATGGGCAGACAAAACAAAACCCAGCAGCAAACACACAGGAAGGTGGGAACACAGTAAGACAAGGTAAAAACTGGTTTAGGATACACAACAAAGTGAATACAGACAGGATGGCTGCACCAGCAGCTTGCATGCAGTCATACACGAAATGACAACACCACCAAGCATTGTGGGTAAGAGTTGGAGAGTTTAAATAGGAAGCTGATCACAAATCCCTACAAGCTGGGCAGAGGAGCTAGACACAGTAACCATGTTAATGCTGGAAAGAACAGAAGCTGACTCAAAAGACAGGAGGCCACCTTGGTCTGCTGGACCTAATAATGACATTACAGGTTATAAACATTAAATAGACAGATGTGTTGTTGATTCAGGAATTCTCCAACTGCCGGACTTGGAGTCAGGTAGGAACTTTGTCATGTTGATCCAGGGATTATTCTGACTGCCAGTATGAAGTTAGGAAGGATTTTTTTCCTCGAAATGGGGTAAATTGGCTTCTGCCTCGTCGGTTTTTTTTGGTCTTCCTCTGGATCAGCAAGGGGAGATGGAAACAGGCTGAACTCCTTGGACCTTTATTTTTTTGTCAGTCTAGCATACTATGTTACCCTGTTGGGCCGCCTCTAGCTTGTATGCAAAATGTGATACTGCGGGCATGGAGGCTCTAGCTTGGATACAAGATGTGATACAGGCGGGCAGGGAGGCTCTGGTACCCTGTGGTACCTCCTCTAGCTTGGATACTAGCGGGCATGGGGGCTCTAGTACCCTGTTGGACCACTCATACTTGATGATGATCAGACTATCCTCTCTACTGGTGGTCTATCAAGGGCATTTTAAGCCCGGTCACACATGCACAGGTAACAGTCTGGCCAGAACGGCTGGTGGGGGACAATTCATCGATACGACCATCCAGCTTCTCACATCCCAATAATACACCCCTCTCAGACTCTGGTAATGGGGTGAAATGTCTTCTCTGCGCCGTAGAGGCGTTTAGTAGTCAACAAGCTCTACACAAGCAGAAGAAGAGGTCACTACACACAAGGAGCCTCCAAGAGCCTCTTATAGGCCAAGGGGGAACCACTTCTAGGGGCTCCGGTGACAAGACCGTTCACCTAATCACTATAACTGTATGCCGAGTTTTGCAGCAAAATTACAACTCCTTTTAGGTGTTGTTTTTCTTGACAATGTGTACTATTGGAGTATATGGAATACTCATATGTGTATTCAGGCTCAGCCTGCACAAAATTCTTCTACTAAACTGTAGCTTCCATTGTTGCCATGGTAACAAGTTCTCCTAAGGTAATCTTCAAAGTTACTAGTCCTTGACCTGAAACAAACTGTTTTGCAGCTGTCAATGTCTGAATGCACTTCCAATCTCCATGGATACTTTTGTGCGGTACTGTATGTATATTATTAAGGAGGATCGCTAGAGATTATAGGAACATAATCATTCTGAGAAAAAGAAATACAAGGCGATTCTCTTGCTACGAAACTAAACATTCCTGTGGCTCTGATTGGCTGCAGCAGTCACGTGACTTCCGGCGGCTGCCTAGGCGGAGGACGGGGATGAGGCAGCGGAAGATGCTCAGCTGAGTCCAGGGGAGTCCGAAGACAGGTGAGTATGCGGTTCTTTTTGATTTTATCACCTGCCTGCCCGTTAAAAAAAATGCGTCTGTTTCTCACACAAGCCTTTTAAGTTGCTTCAAGAGCCGGGAAAAAAATGGGAGGCACAAGGACGATAGCAAAACCTGGTTGCTTTTCTTGGAAGAACTTGGTACGCCATAGGCACGGCAATTCTGCAACACGACCCCTCCGGTGCAAAAGGCAAAATCACGCTAAACCAAAAAATAAGAAAAACTGCTACTCTGCCAGTAATGCAGCAACCAACAGCAGCACTCCAACATGGCCATGTACCTCTGGCATCTCTTCCCTTCTTAAAGGCACAGTTCACAAAAACCCTACATATCAAAGATAAAACAGTACATACATATTAGGATGGGTTCACATCTGGATTGGAAGGTCTGGTCGGAGCTTCCGCCGCAGATCCGTCTCAAAATACTGGAAGAAAGAGCCCTTTTTTTCTAAAAGCTGGGCAGCTGAGCTTCTGCTCCGAGTTTGGTATATCTTGGCACTGACAGCGGGCGTTGCCTGCAAAAACCCAGCGGTCATGTAAGTGCTTAATCGCTGTAGCCAATCACCAGTCTCAGTATTGGCTGCATCGCCTTGGGATAGGGGTGCAGCCTACAGGATTAGGTGAGTATATCTGTTTTTTAGCACCCAAAACCATTGGAGATGGAAGCAACACGAAGGGTGAAGAAGGGGTTATGGTGGGTGGGGGACCTTTTTAATATCTTTGTATTGGATCCAAAGACGCAGCTGTGAGACAGGCGTTTGACTCGTGTTTATTGTTCATGAACGCTAGTGAACGGGTTCATTTAAACAGTATCAAAAGGCATTCCGAAAAAGTAGGTGAAGAATGTGACCATCAAAATCTGGAATTCACAAATTGGTGAATATATTTTAAGACAACTGTTACTTCCAGCAAGATGGCGCAACGTCTCACACATCTAATTATGAGGGAAATCAAATGTTATTGCGGATTTCTTCCGGTTTACCAAAGACCGTGTATACAGAAATAATCTGTGAACAATTGACGCCCTCAAAGTCGCGATACGCAGTAGTGTTTTGTCACATCAGTAGATGTCTACTCCGGTACGCAGACTGACATACAGAAGTACTTGGATGTCGGAGGCGACATTTACAGCAGATGCTCCAGGCAACATACAAGGGAAATACAGATCAATTCTCATAGGGAGCCTGACAGAAGTTATTGGGGAAAGTTTGTGCTTCCTAGCGAAAGAATCACCCTGTGTTACGGTATACTGCCCTTGATATGCCAGCCCGGGTTGCCCTGATCTCACCCGCAACCCCTGTCCCTGCCTACTTGCCTCCACTCCTGGCTAACCCCAGGCGGGCAACTGGGCGGCGGTCCCTACTCTCGCTAGAGACCGAAAAGGAACACTGGCGTACCTGATGGAAAGGGCAGAATAACGACAGAAAAGGCAGATGTAATAAACCAACACGAAAATACAAAGCAGACCTGAGGCAGATGGGATAACCTGGCAGAAATAGCAGACAAACTGACAAGAGCAGGAGACCAACAGAGGCAGGCTAGCTAGCACACTGAGGGAAACCAATAACTGGCAGTGATTGCACGTCACTGCCAGACTTCTAAAGAAAAGCCTCCGCCCCGGGGCGGAAAGAGGGAGAAGCCGACTCCCAACAGACAATATAAAAAGGAAGCTAGTGCATGGCAGCTGCACTCACGGTTGCGCGCGCACAGCCCAGCGAGCCACCAGCACACCGCCGGCCAAGCACCCCCGGCGGGGGGACCCAGCACCCCACTGCATGGTAACACCCTGTATTACTGCTCTCTCACTAATTCGATTGACAACCAAGTAATAAAGTAGTAAAAAGACGACGTAGGGTGCGCTCCCACATAACAGAAACTGCTTGTTTTAACGTCCCCAGCAACCAAGACACAAGGCCCACACTGAGGAGCAGGCGGGGGTAGAGATGGCACTTGTCACGGTGGCTCTACCAGACTCCTCCCCAGAGGGACACATTTAACCTCGGCCCAGGTACTGCTAGGCCTCTTCCAGGCAACGCTGGGTAGCGGTTACTTGTATAGGGTGTAGAGGACTGAAGAAGTTGTCACTCGTGACGCCACTGTTCCTTCACATTGTTGATTCTCGGGTGGTAGAAATTGTAAAGTCCACACACTATTAACGTTGAAACTCTAATCACTGGGAACGGACAGTGACTGGAAACTTTACTTTTTGTTCGCAAGACTACAGCTTTACACACCAGTGTAAGAAAGACAGTTTAGAAGACAGAGAGGAGAACACGAGATGACACCGGACCTACAGGCTAAGTTATCTGTAAGGTTCTGCTCCTGGAAAGGGAACATTCCAGAGGAGGATGAGGGAAGGGAAAACTCCACTGACACCCACTTGAAATTTAGAAGGTAAATTGCTGCATAATGGACTCTTTCTCCTCTCTCACTCTTCACAGGTGGTTCCTGGGATTGGGAATGTCAGGAAACCTCTCTTCTGTTTCCATATCTTCACCACATGAGTGTTAAAGGTACCCCCATGTGGCCGGCAAGATAGAAGACCAGAGACAGAAGACCACACCTAGCTCTCAATCACTCATATTTATATTCATACAATAACACGGGACTAGACTTGATACTTTTTCCAAACATATCCCAGCCACTTGCAGACATTAACCTCTTACAAGACACTTTGCACAGAGCATCCACATAAAAGACATGACATGTATGACAACTATGGAGGGGCCAGATATACATGTTTCGGGTCACTACATTGTGGCCGAGATTGTGCCCAGCCACAGCAGCCAATGGAAGCACAATTTTGCTGATAAGGTTGGCAAGATCATGTGGCTACTAGCAGCTGTGGCTGGGCAAAGTCTCAGCCACAAGCGGTTTCTGTTATGTGGGAAAACACCTATAAAGAAATTATCTACAGAGAATTTTTTTCGACAACAGAGTGGTGGAATAGCATAAAATGACATATTCACCTTACCCGATTCCCCGCCGCCCCTGTTCTGCCGCTGCTTGGTCCACCGCTAGGCTTCACTGACCACTGCTGTGGCAATGACATTCCAACAATGGGACATGATGTGACTGCTGTGGCTCGTCACTGGCCAAAATGGCCAAAATGAGCAATAATTGGCTGCAGCAGTTACATTTCCCAGGTGTTGGAGACATCATCACAAGCAGAAGTGAGGACCAGTATTGGACCAAGCATAGATGGAATGGGAGTCTCCGGGTCCTGGTGAGGTTATTTCATCAACCTGAGCCTGTTTGAAAACATAATTTCCCCCTGGATAACTCTTTAAAAGCGTTGTAGCAGAATCAATCCGCAGGACAGGGGATAACTTGCTGATTAGCGTGAGTCTCACCGCTGAGACCACTACTGATCTTGAGAACGGGGATCCTGTGTCCCCACGGCTCCTCACTGTGGACTTAATGCGCACCCCCTGCAGTGAGAAAGAAAACTGAGCGTAGTGCTGGTCATGTAAATGTGCTGCAGCTCCATTTGTTTTCAATGGTACTGCCAGAAATAGTCAAGACAAATACTCGTGGTATACCGGTGTGTAGGAAAGGTGGCATCACCCGTGGCAACTACTAACCCAACCCTTCTGTTTATTGGCATTCCCTATTCTAGGGGTGTCTTTGGTAATCTGCAGATACGCTCTGGCCTTGGCTGCGTGTCATCCCTCCGGGAAAATGAGCCTGGTAATTGCCGCCGTGACAAGCCAACACTTAACCCTCCCAGCTCCCCACATATGTCAGGTGTCTGGAGTGCTCCTCTGCCTCCGATCTGCCGCTCCCACGTCCCATTTTCAGACTTCCAAGATGGCCCATGCAATATACTTAATCCCCACAGTACATTATTAGTGTTAGACTACCAATACACTGTAATTGTTGTTTGATTGGCCAGAGCTGGTCACGTGATTAACTTTGGCTAATCAGAGAGCTGTGCATTAGGTAGTTAGAAAATTGTGGCAACCATATTGCATGGCCAAAAATAGGGCCCAGAACAGGCAGATTGGAAGGGCGGCAGAGAAGAACAACTGCCGGTATTATACTTACCCTACCTCCCGACCCGGGCCCGAAACCAGATGGTCACTTTAAGACACTTCCCAATCCCCTTGTTTCGAGCAATTCAGTTCTTCTGGGGAGGGAAGTCCTGCTCAGAATCCACCCAAAAAGGGGTGGAACCAAACATCACTGGATACCCTCCGTCTATGGGCCCCATAGCAGCCGCATAGTCTGCCGCTATAGTATGTTTGCCCTTGTTCGAAGACTGTATGGGACTTATTTGCAATACCAGACATACCCCATGAAGAAAAATGGCGCCATACTTAGAGGAAAACCAGCATGGCTTTGTAACCTGCTACAACCCCTATAAGTTGCATGCTTCATAAGTCAATGTTCAGTATATTGGAAATGTTCCTACTGACTTTTTATTGGCAGATCCACGTCAGATTTTTCTAAAAAGGATCTATCATAATAGTCCGTGGCAGAAATCCAGGGCTGATCTGCAGACGGAAAAGTCTGTGCCATATGAACTATGGTATGGATTTCCATAACATTCCATATAATCTAAAAACATGACCTGTTGGGGTCCCTTGAGGACTAGAGTTGGGAAACACTGCTTTAGAGTGTCCAGGGCACTAAGGGTGGATTCAAATGGGTGTATACATTTGTGGGCGCAATAGTTTTTTGCGCACAGGACACAAACCATGCCCCGATTTAAATGGCTATTTAGGCTAATGAGGTGCAGATGTGGGTTTTTTTCACTGCGCAATTGTGCAACTTCCTGCATTGCTTGTGCATTTGCGCCCCCGTCATAGACTTCTGGGGGATCTTTGGTGCACAAATGCACACAAAATTATACCATACAGCGTTTTTCTCCATGTGCAAAGAAAGGATATGTGTGCGAACCCACTGAAATGAATGAACTGTATCCTCTGTGTATTGCATGCGCAAAAAAGTACGCAAATATGTCCGTGTGAAGCCGCCCTAAGTGCAGTAGTTACACAGGCTAAGAGGTTGTTTGCATTAGGAGTAGAGATGAGCGAGCATACTCGTTAAGGCGATTTACTTGAGAGAGCATCGCCTTTTTTGAGTCCCTGCTGGCTCGTCCCTGAAGATTCAGGGGGGCCGCAGGGGTGAGTGGGGAGTTGTGGAGGGGATTGGGAGGGAGAGAGAGAGGGATCTCTCTCACGCTCCTCCCCGCACCCCCTCCGACCCCCACGGCCCCCCCAAATCTTCAGGGACGAGCCAGCAGGTACTTGAAAAAAGCGATGCTCTCTCTCGTATATCGCCTCACCGAGTATGCTCGCTCATCTCTAATTAGGAGTCTGCCATCCATTGAGCATATGCATTTTAATATAAAAAAATGTAAACGTCTTGCTTGATGTGCCCATTGGCTATAACTGGTGAGGCGTAACTCAGAACTGCGCACTATTCGCTACATCTGAACTCCCTTACGTTTATGTACTTTTTTCGTAAGACAGGAAAGTGTAGCCGCGATTTTCAGTCCCACAAAAAACTTATGGAAATCTTTTTTGTAATCAAATACCTTAAAGGAAAAAAAAAGGTTCAACTACAAAACTTTATAAGGAAAAGCATTTACAGTGAAAAACTTTTTGGAATAAATTTTTTTTTAAGGTAAAAACAAACACAAACATAAAGAAACGTTCGCCTATCAGTTTAAAGTATGCGTTTTCGAGATGTAGAGGTATGTTTAAAATAGCAAACCTCTGTATACATTAAGGGCTCCTTCCCATGGACGGATTTCCGCCGCGTAATTCCATTGCAGCCAATGGAAGCTGTCCGTTCACGCTATCGTCCGCTGTAGCACAGCGGAAGATAGCGTGAAATCGCCTCTCCGCCTACCGCCGCCGCGTCATATGACACAGCCAGCGTGAGCAAGGATGCCGGATCCGCAGGTAAGTTTGGGGGTCTCTGGGGGGCGCCGTTACGGGCTCCGCCGCGGAATTCCGCGGTGGAGCCCGTCACGGCCGTGTGCAACCGGCCTAAGTGTGCGTGAATATCCTAATATGAATGCCCCAATATGTAAAAGTAAAGATATTAAATTAAAACTATCTGCTGGGCTTATGGTTGGCCACACAACCGTAGATCGCTGTGTAGCCCTGAAAGTGACTTGCAAGTTATCATGACCACGAGCTGCAAAAAAACACAAAAACACTTGTTGCAGCAAAAGTCTACATGTAGCCCCAGCCTAAAGAATTAGGAATAAATAACATTAACCCTTTCCAATCCACTGTCTGACATCTGAAGACAATCTGATTGAAGCCTCTACAGCTCCAATGTTGGAAGATGTCCGGCAGGGTATTCTTACTGTAGATTACTGGCCGCTCTGTTGTTGGGGGCCTCTCCAGCATGTCACATACCGCAGTACTGGCTCTAGCCAGCAGATGGTGCCATTGTATAATGGCAGAAAGAGAAAAACCCCTAGGAAACCCTGAATCCAAAATTGGATTGCAAAGGGTTAACAAGCAAAAAGTTCCCCAAAAATTCAAGAAACTTTTTTTCTTGCTTTTATAGGTTTCTTCCATACAGTATAAACATTATCACATGACTGCAGAAAAGCTACAACTCATTCCAAAAATAAAAAAATGTTTCATACACTAGAATTCTAAGCGGCCTTTCACACGGAATGGAATAGGCCGCACCGCGGTGAATTCTACACCCGCTTCCACAGGCTACCTGCAGATTTTCATGCAAAATTGAAAATTTCTCGAAACCTGCCTGCAAGTCCGCATCAAAATCTGCCGTTAGACCTGCGGATTTGATGTGGAATTCCACAGCTGCGGATTTGCCCGCGTCCCATGGCGTGATTCGGTGTAAAAGGTCCCTAAGGCCGGATTCACACAAGCATATACACCGTTTCAAGTGCATTTTCACACATTGCGTATTTGCACGCCAAAGTGTAGTTTTTGAAGTACTTTTTGCGTGTGCAAATTGCGCGCATTTGCGCACGCAGGAAAAGGCACAGCCCTGGTCCGGTCAATTGAAATGGCTGAGTAGTCTTATTAGTTTCATAAGTACTTCTACTGTGCCGGAAAATAGAACGCGCTGCGTATGGTTTTCCGCGACGGAAGTGCACAGGCAAAATACGCATTTGTGAACTAACCCATTGAAATCAATAGGTTCTAGTCACTGTGTAGGGCGTGCACAAATACAGTTATGTGTATCCGACCTTGGGTGGCTTCACAAGGGCGTAAGCGCAATTGCACAGGCCTCAATGCAACGTATTTGCGGTATGAGGCCTTTAATTTTACTGTACTTTCTATGCTCGCAGGATATGTTCATTTGCGCGCAGCAGACACACTTGCCCCAATTTAAATGGCTATTGAGCCTAATGAGTTCCAGATGTGTCTATTTTCCCAGGGAATTGCGCAGTGTATGGTGCATCTCCTTGCGAATGGCGTGCACATTGGCACACCTCCCATAGATTTCTCTTGGGCCCTTTTGTTGCGCAAATACGCAGAAAAAAAGAAGCACGTTCTTTTTTGAGCGCCAAAATACATGTATGTGAACAAACTCATTGGAATCAATGGCTTCTATTCCTGCGTATTTCACACGCAAATTTTGTGTGTGCGAATATGCCCGCGTGAAGCCGCCCTCAGGGTAGTTTCACACAGGCGATCGCGATATTGCCACGAGAAAATCTCAGCAAAATCGCATATTTGTTCACACGATTTTTAAGCATCAGCGCTGCCTTTTCTTACAAAATTTTGCTGCTGCTTGAGATTTTCTTGCGCAATTCTCCGTGAGAAAGACAACAGGATTTTTTAATATTTAAAATGCATCGTACGAAAATCACAAATTCGTGCGATGCGATTAAACGAAGACTCCATGGGCGATAAAAAAGAGCAAATCGCAGAGAGACTGCGCAGCCGCGATTTTTTTTCACGCAACATCGCATGTGTGAAAACATCGTAAATCTGTAGGAAACCATAGAAAAGCATGGGTTTCATAATTCCGCGTTTTCACACGCTCTCGCCCATAGGAAACCGGCCATAGAGTCCAAAAAAAAAGAAAAGTTAACCCCTTCAGGACTGAGCATTTCTATTCCATTGATGCATTCCCAGATCCATGAGTTTTTTTTATTTTCCTGATGAGGAAGATCTGCTTTTGCGGGACAAGTTGTAGCTTTTATTGTACCATTTTGGAGTATATATACTTTATTATATACCTCTATTGATTTTTGGAGTAAGGAAGGAGGGGGGAGTCTATTCCGCCATTTGATTTTGCATTCTTTTTTTACGCCAAGAGGCTGGATTCACACGAACGTATATCGGCTCGGTTTTCACGCCGAGCCGATATACGTCATCCTCATCTGCAGGGGGGGGGGGGAGGATGGAAGAGCCGGGAGCAGGAACTGAGCTCCCGCCCCCTCACTTTTATTGGCACCAGGTTAGGGCAATTTCATTTGTTGTTTGACTCCATAAGTTTATTCTGCATTGGACTCTTTTTTTCAGATACTTTATTTTTTTTTCCTTTTGTCCCCATTATGCCCAAAAGGACTCATTTATCTCCCCTTTGCATAGTTGAGAAATGCAAATGTTTATTTTGTCTAAAGTTTAACCCTTTCCAATCCAATTTGTATCCTGGTTTTCCTAGGGGGATTACTCTTTTTCTGCCGTCATACAACGGCGCTATCTGCTGGCTGAAGCCAGTACTGCATGAGGTGACACGTTGGATAGGCTCTGACAGCAGAGAGGCTGGCATTATACAGTAAGAGAACCCCGACGGACGTCTTCCAACATCGGAGCTGTACAGCCTTAAATCATAATGTCTTCAGAGGTCAGACAGTGGATTGGAAAGGGTTAATGCATAATCTGATTGTAAAATGTTTAAGGTAACGTTTGAACTGTTTAAAGCTGATGTGCAGGAGGATGTAAGTTAAAGTAAACGTTTTGCTTGCAGTTAACTGACTGTGTGCGTTTGAATGATGTTTGGATGAGACAGGAGGTCTAGACGCTACACCCTACTAAACCACGTAAGTACACCAGTGTCTGTCTGCAGTCCTAGCTGTTTCAGTAGACACAGCATCAGGGCTCAGTCACACGGGCGCCGATCCGCCCGTGTTATTGTACAATTCTGACCGCTGCACTGCAGGTGCGGATGACTCTCCACACCGGCCGATGAAAGAACACATGGCCGGCAATGGAGCCGGTCATGCAGAGAGTCATCTGCACGCGGTGCGGTCGTCTTCTCATGCAGAAATACGGGCGGATCGGCGCCCATGTGATTGAGCCCTCATTATCATCTTTTCTCTTTAGTCAGCTCGGTTGGGGGTATTGATTTTAAGCTGCCACCCTTCATGAGATTCAGGGGAAGTGATGGTCATTCCACTTACTACTTATTTTTCTAATCCTACCAGTCACCCTTTTCTATTGCATCCTAGATTCCATCCAGTCTAGTAGTAATTTTTCCTTGGTTATGGACATACTACTTTTGTACATGCTGTCATATATTATGGCTTTACAGAGAAAGTGATGCCTCAGGTAGTCTGAGTACACCGGGATGGGTAAGCTCTGAGCAGTAACCAAAGGGGGAGTTTGTGTTAAGGTTTCACCTTGCACTATCCAAGTCTGTGTAGATGGTTCTTAAGATGTTAATGAGTAGAACACTGAGAAATCCTCACTCCGGATTTTACACTCTCTTTTAAGAGGCACCGGGGTCAGCTTTTTCTAAGTAGGGGGGACTGTAGTGGCTCAGAGTTAGTGGGGCTTCTCCATAATGTTATATGTCTGTCTCATGCCATTGTCTTGTCAGTGTTTTATGTGTAGTATGCATTTGGATTATGTACATTACACCTCTGCAGCACTGAATGGGTTAATGTCTGGAAAATGTATTATGTTGTGTGTCATGTGACTATGTCTTATATATGTGCTTGCAAGGATGCTATGCTAGGCAGGCAGTCTAAGGTAGTCTGAGAGAGTCTTACAAGAGTCTAGTCTGCACTAATCTAAGTCTGCAAGAAGCGAGTAAACCCCACAGACACATTGGTCTGTGTGTGGACAGAATAGAGGAAGCTGAGCAATTCCCTTCTGCTTGGCCTGGGCCCAGTCTACCCAAGATGTGCCGCTACTACCACTAAGCACTGAGTGAGAGAGAAGAACCGCTGCAAGAGAGAGAAAGGCACCAGAAGCGTGAGTGTTGACCGGTAGAAAGTTGGAGAGAGAGAGTCAGTAGCCGGGAGCGGGATCATACAGATAACTGGGACTGTGGATTGACCGGATTACCTGAGAATCCTCCCTGCTACACCACCTTCTCTTGCTGTTATTGCGACAAACCAATGTTGTAAAGTGGACTTTGCTACAGTTATTGTAAGCGGACACTACCGACCATTCACGGTTTTGTCCAGAATGTTTTCCCTGTGTGCGGACTACTTTATTCTACTGTCAAGGTTCACCACAGAGGATGAAACAGTGGCGTCACGAGTGACAAGAAGGTTACAGGTAATCTGTGGTTACCCTTTCCCTCTGATCTCCCCCAGCAGTAACTTGGTCAGGTCCTGATCTACCCTCAGGGGAGAAGATGGTAGAGCCAACGCGTTTTAGTTGCATTTTTTTAACGTATGAAATACCTGCGTAAATACAGTCGTATGAATAGGCCCTCAATATTGTTATAGGGGAATAGGAAAAAAATAGCAATTTTGACATTCCTTTTTTTGCTAATTTCTTTTTAATCTATGCTGTTTAAACAACGTATTTCCCTTATTCTAATCGGTTACCTTTAGAGATGAGTGAGTAGTGCCTTAGCCAAGTATCTCCCCGCTCGTCTCGAAAGATTCGGGGGCCGGCGGGGGGCAGGGAGCGGCGGGGGAGAGCGGGGGGGAATGGAGGGGAGATCTCTCTCTCCCCCCCCCCGCTCCCCGCCGCAACTCACCTGTCACTCGCGCCGGCCCCCGAATCTTTAGAGACGAGCGGGGAGATACTCGGCTAAGGCACTACTCGCTCGAGTAATGTGCCTTAGCGAGTATACTCGCTCATCTCTAGTTACCATTGTGCTGATATCATCTATTTTATATGATGGACTATTTTGAAACAATTAAATAATTTCTCATGAAAAAATGAGTTTGTGCATTTTTTTTTGGGGGGGGGGGAGATTTTTTTTATCACACTAAACTTTATTAAACTTTAGTCTTGTTGTGTACAGGGGTTTGCTTTTGTAATAAAACTTTATTGCATAATTGAAAAAAAAAAAAAACTTGATTAAACTTAGTAACATAGTATGTAAAGCTGAAAAAGACACATGTCCATCCAGTTCCACCTACGGTATTATCCAAACTTAAAGGGGCTTGACCAACTTATGCTTTTGTTGTAAAATCATCTTCCCCATAGCATAAAATAACAAACCAGCTCATACTCACTTATCCCGGCTCCCCTTATGTTCCCCACTGACAGCTCCAGGTATTCGCTCTGACATATCGCTTACAGACTGCAGCAGCCTTGTTTATGGGACGTCACAGGCTGCTGCAGCCAAATGACAGATCTCAGTGATCCATCGCTGGGCTCCGTGATTGGCTGCAGCAGCCTGTGACGTCTTATACACAAGGCTGCTGTAGTCTGTAAGCAATATGTGACAGTGGAGCCCCGGAGCTGTTGGCTTTGACATATTGCTTACAGACTGCAGCAGCCTTGTTTATAGGACGTCACAGGCTGCTGCAGCCAAATGACAGATCTCAGTGATCCATCGCTGGGCTCCGTGATTGGCTGCAGCAGCCTGTGACGTCTTATACACAAGGCTGCTGTAGTCTGTAAGCAATATGTGACAGTGGAGCCCCTAAGGTGTTGGTGGAGGACATGCGGGGAGCCGGGAAGGATGAGTAAGAGCTTGCTTGTTATTTTATACTACGGGGAAGATGATTTTACAACAACTATATAAGCCGGACCGGCCCTTTAAAGGAGTTGTGTCAAGTTTTATCTATTTATTCATTTCATTTTAAATTTACCTTCTAGACACAAAAAAGGGGGAAAGGGTCTGATTGGTGGAATCCGATCCCTATCCCTATTGGGATGAATGGAATAGCAGCGCACATGCTTGACCACCACCCCAGTCATTCAGAAGCCCATGGGATCCCTGTTTTTGTAATTGTAGGGGTCCCAGCAGCTGGACCCTCACTGATCAAACACTTACCCCCAGAAACATAGCACAACCCACCCCCTCAACTAGGGGACTTTAGACTAGGGCCAAATGGCGACACGTGTCATGCCATAGCAAATTGCATAAAAGCTGCGTGCCAAAAAATATTGCGTGATTTATGTGTCTTTCTATTACACGACTGTTTCAGAGTTGGCTGTTAAAAAAACTACGCGACTGGACAATCATCATATGTGACATCACATGCGACAAATGAGATGTCAGTCATGTCGCTGTATAGCCCTAGCCTAAAAGGATGACTGTTTGATCACTTACCTAATGCTTTAGGATACTCTTGGTACTGCTCTGCAATAGGCCAATACCCATGGCAAACTTGGCACCTCGGCTACCAAGTTAACTGATTGTCACCCCATGTTGTTGGGTAGTGATAGGCTAACAGAGGGAACCCCCTTCCACTGTCAAACTTCACAGATCTCATGGTTGCTGTTGATCGGGGCTTCTCAGGGGTAAAGACTGCATTAAATGTGCCTGCAATATTACATAGTATTATACCCTATTACATGTATGTGACCTTAGGCCCCCTGCACACGGGCGGAAATTAATCAGGATGTCATACTTTGCATTAAGGGGGGGGTTAATAAAGTTGTTTATCTCCAATCCCCGCTGCTCCAGACCCTACGGCCCCATCTGCCCTCAGTGACACCAATGGACCTATCTGTTATTTTAGCACAGAAGCGACAGTCCAAAGTTTTATTAAAAGTTGTCAAGCCCTTTAAAGAGTTAAAGTGCACCTTCAATGTAATAAGTTGGCATCAGGGACTGTATTCACCCACTCAACCAGCTGTAAAAGAGGCAGCAGGTGGCACCACTGAGTTCACCCGGGAGGATATTTAGCAGGCACCACAGATGGATGCACAGCTGCCTCCTCTATCAGGTTACAGCTGGCAGCGGGCGGCACCCGTCACTAGCAGCGCACTGATTGTGACTGTCACATCTCCTCCAGCTCCATGGCTGTCATACCCACCAGCAGCCGCTGAGGATTGCTTCAGCCCGCACAATACAAATAATACCAACAACGCAACGAAAAAAAACTACATTTTTTTTTTCTATTTAAATGCTCCGTTTTATTAAAGGGATTGTTCAGGGCTCATTCACACAGACGTATGTGCAGACCGATGTCATTGCGTGTGCGCCTTACGTGCGGTTTTGTCGCTTATGTACTTTTTCTTACATCCGCCTGCCCTCTTTCTCAACTTTTTTAAAGCAGTTTTCTGGGGTTCTCCAGGACCTTTACTACTGATTCCCCATCCTCTGGGTGGGTCATCGGTAGTTGATTGACAAAGGTTTGACATTTGGGACCCCCACAAATCAGTTGACCGCCGGGTCTGTTGTCAGTGCGGACAGCGCTGGAAGCAGTTAGCGCTGTCAACATTGCAGCAGCCTAGTTTGGTATTACAGGCACAGATCCCATTAAGTTCAATAGGAGCTAGGCCTGTAGTACCAAGTCAGGCCACTGCAATACGGACAGCGCTATCTGCTTCCTGTGATGTCCACACTGACAACAGACCCGGTGATCAACTGATCAAGGCAGTCCCTTGTCAAACAACTACTGATGCCTTAGGATGGCTTCACACGTGCGTAAGTGCAATTGCACATGCCTTAGTGCAATGTTTTTGCGCTATGAACGTGACTTTTTTAGCACGTTTATCATGTATTTTACTGCACTTTTTTTGCCCACAGGGCATGTGTTTTTTGCGCGGGTCACAAACACACACCAATTGCAATGACTAAGGCTGGTCTGGCACAACCAAATTTGAATTGCGGATTCTGCGATCGCCGTCCACGCGGACGATCCGCAGTAATAAGCATCTCCTTTCGCATTGCGCACATATTTGCGCCCCTCCCATTGACTTCTATGGGGACCTTAGAAGATACAGCATGTTATATCTGTTTTCTGTGCAGCTGACATGTGCGCCAAAATATGCGCATGTCAACGAACCCGTTGAATTGAATGGGTTCTATTCTCTGCGTATTGCGTGTGCAAATACGTCCGCGTGAAGCCGGTCTTATCCTGAAGAAAGGGCATCAATAGTCCAATACCCGGACAACCCCTTTACTACTGATGGTTGCGTTCACACGTACTGGAAATGGTGCGAATTGTGACGCGGTAATGGCACGGATTTTAATGCAGGTTTTCAGCTGCGAAAAATCCACACCATTTCCGGTATGTGTGAACGTAGCGTTATACCGCTAATATCATATGGGTGGGGATCTGACGCCCGATACCCCTCACCAATCAGCTTACTGAGCGGAAAGCGGCGTTATTGTTTACCAAGCACAGTGCCATACGTGGTGTAGAGGCTGTGTCTGGTATTGCGGCTTCGACCCATCCGAGTGAGTTATTAGACTGAGCTGCAGTACCGCGCACAGCCAATACACAGCGTACAGCACTGCGCCTGGCAGACAATGAGGAGGTCGCAGCGCTCGCCCCAACGCCGCTTCCCCTTCAATCATCAGATTGACACGGGCGTCAATAGATACGAGGTCACCAATATTAAAGCCCAGGAAAACCCTTTTTAATAAAATTGTTCAACTATCGCTTGGAAACGACTGCTCTGTTACCATGGAAACGGTAATAAGCGCGCTAATTATTGGTTATAGCTGACAATTATGGTGTCTAACGCGGCTGTAGAGGCGAATACACGACAGCACATTGTACCCTGCAATCATTTTAGCATGATGACTAGCAGCCAGAGCCTAGATGGATGCTGGGACTTGTAGTACCACCCCACAATGGAGTTGCTTCCCTAATGGTATATACATATATATATATGACTACGTGGCTAATGCTGGGTGAGGAATGACTTCTTTCTCCTCATCCCTCAGCCATCTATCACGGCTCCCTGATTATTCCAGTCACTGATATGCAAAATACATCTCGTTTGCATCCTAATATTAATAATTATAATGCATATGCATGAAGGGAGGGGTTATGTAGGGTAAACACGGGAAAACACGGGCACGGAAAGGGTTAACAAGATGGACGTCCTTTGTTATGCCCACAACTAACATGGCGGCGCGGCAACGCTGCCCTTCCTCGGTCACGTGCTCTCGCCCGCTACCCCAAAGCGCCTTTTCCCTGACCGTTCTCTCCCTCTCTCTACGCGCTATTCCACTCACGTCCGCCCCTCCCTCTCATCTCTCTCTCTCTCTTTGACTCACTGAATCCCTCCAACAACAACCCCACAGCCCCGCCCGCGAATGACGTAATGCAACCAATCCGAAGCCGGCCTCCGCCGCTGTTCCCTCACTGGTTCCCTCCCTGACCTACTCTACTCCCAGCTCCTCCCACCCTATAGCGCAGACCGGGTTTCTATCTCCGAGGCAACGCCCACAACGTGACATCAACACAACATCTCCGGCTCTTCCACTCACTCCAGCCTCTCTCCCTCCGCGCTGTTCTGTAGTTTTCTTTGCCCTCCCGCTGCGCTTTCCCAGTAATCGCTCCACCCGCCCTCCGCGCTGTTCAAATCACCGAAGCGTCCACCCTCCGCGCTCTTCTCAGTTTCGCCTTACCTCCCCGGTTTCAGTTTTCAAGATGGCCGCCGCATCAGCCCGGGGTGTCTCCGCGCTCCGTCGCTGCTGCCTCCTGGGACTCCCGGTAAGAGAACAGCCCTATCTTGTTTTTTTCCTCTTCCTCCCTGTCCGTTGCTTCTCCGTGTATCACAGGGGATCTCCGTGTAACCGCCCGGCTCCACCCAGGGCCGCCTTCCGACCTCTTGGCAGGCCCTGGCCTAAGGCCTACGCCGCCTGAGCGAGCCGGGGACTCGAGTAGAAGTCATGCCCGGCCAGGTGCGCTGGTGGCCGGCGTGTGTAGCGGAGGATGCAGGGCCACTACACGGTACCTACGGGCACTTACCGGTCTGTGGCTACCAGCAGGGGGTCCTCGGCAGCCCTTCCTGCCGAGACTGAGGGGTCTGTGCCCCAGACAGAACTTCTTCTCCAGCAGTGCCCACGTCCGCCCAGCGTGCACCACAAGTACCAGCATGCCCTGTCCGCTGCCAGTTCTGTCGCTGTTGCGTGTGTGGTGAATGCCTGCCTGTAGATTGGCGCGGTCCAGTACTAACATGGTGGATATTTTGTTGGGTGCTTTGTCGCCCCCCGATTCTGACAGCCGTTTGCCCCAGGCACGTACGGACGCCATCTTTAAAGTCCGTCACTTGAGCGCCATTATGGAGCTCGCGGTCTTGATGTTTACCACTTGTTGCCGGGGGCGACCAATCGAAGAACAGAATAACGTACATTGCCCGCCGTTGCCGCGTTGTGATGTCTGCAGACTTGGGGGTTGTTGTCTTTAAATAAATTTAGGCTATTTTCGTATTCGCATGTTTCGTCACTGGCCGCCCGCCCGGACCCCGCTGGAGGTAATGGGGTGCGTTCGGTTCCCATGTATATTGGATCGTTTTGGCGAGGGGGAGGGGGGAGCAGGAAACCAGAATCGCGTATCCAGGTGTGACCGTGGTTGCCTCTTCCGTCTTGTGCGCGGGGATTGGCGCTGCTTCCAAAAGGTCGCACTTCTCGTTCGTGCCGTCGCAGTATTTGTCCGATTTCCCGCCACCAGAACGGGGGTCCGCACTCCCTTTAAAGGGCTCTTACACGGAGCGATGCAAAGTCTACGGGAATATGAAGGTTCGTCCCGCATGCGTCTTCAGCGCTGTCCACAGTGAAATGTCGTCGATCTGCAGGGGGCGCCGTTGTAACTACAATCATGGCGGCCAACTTTAAGGCAGTCTTGCCAGCAGGATCGTGCGGCCGTTTGCTGGGGGGCAGTCGCAGGGTAGGCTCTTATGCAGGTTGGTGTGGTCGGCGTACGGGTCTGTTACGCTCGCCGTTTACCGTTACATACGTCTTCCATCTGGTAATTAGTGGTAAATCGTGTAATAGCATGCATAGAAGTTAGAGGGGTTGGCCGGACTCCTTCCTGTATACATAGACTTCAACTGGGCCGCTGCAATGTTGGCGGGGCTGGCGAGGAGCGGACCCCCGCTGTGATCTGTTGGCAGCCTATCCCAAGAACGGGTCATCCGTAGGAACATCCCGCACTACTGTGTATGGGCTCCTTTACACGGGACCGCTGTGTATGGGCTCCTTTACACGGGACCGCTGTGTATGGGCTCCTTTACACGGGACCGCTGTGTATGGGCTCCTTTACACGGGACCGCTGTGTATGGGCTCCTTTACACGGGACCGCTGTGTATGGGCTCCTTTACACGGGACGGTCTGCGGGGTGCAGATGTCTGACGGCTCGTCCCGGCGAGCATTACTAATAAATGGCGGTGGAGCGGGTCAGGATCGTCTGTCCTGCCTACCTTCTACCACAGGATGGTAAAACAACCGTTTTCTAAGCTGTACCGCCCGCTCGTAGCGCGGCTTGCATGCTCACAGCAGCGTTGGCACTAAGTCCTAGTAGCGTCACCGCGTGCTGCTGGGACGGAGGCTGCATGTACTACTCTAGGGTTGCAGTAAAGGGGGGGTAAAACATGAAAAACCGCATTCAGACCGCCTTACATGGGCTCTATGGGCGCTTATTGTGGATTGTTGCCCCATGTAAAGCGGGCAGCCCCCGGACAAGCACAAGATCCTGTATATCAGGTAATCCCATCCGTGGTGCCAGCATGTACCCCCTTGTTACGTGGGTGTATTAAAGGGCTATTCCAGGCCTTTACTGTGGATGATGGGATAGGTCGTCGTTGATGGGCCGGGGGTCCACTGTTCGGGACCCCCGTGGATCTTCTGACCCGCTGGTCTGGATGCCTACATCGGTGGTCTGGGCTGGAAGTGTGTTAGACGGCTTCACTGCCAGCTCTGCTGCGCTGGGCCAGAGGATCAGCTGATTGGGGGGATCCTGAGCTGCATATCTTCGCCAAACACTCCTCTAGGAATCGTCCCCCTATACCGCCCACATTGGCCCGTGTTAATCGGCGCTCATCACTGTTGGGGGGGTCTTGGTTTTATATTCCCGCCGGGGTTCAGAGAGACAGTACTAATGACGTGGTCGTATATAGGACAATGGGCAGGTTTTAGGAGCAAGAAATAAGTGTACGTAGATCAAAATAAGGGGGTGCATTGTTTTTACGGGGCTCCCTGCTCTTGTGCCTGGCTGTAAGAGGGAAGATTGGCGCTGCCCGCCGCACCAGGTGCTGACGGTGGTTTAGCAGTGCCGTAAGCCGGAGCTTGGGTTAGGTAGCCACTCGCATGAACGGCCGCTTCTCCATAGCGGGGCTTTTTGCTTTCGGCGGCTCTGCGGGACGCTGGGTTACTACCACCTATGACATCCTGTCTTGTTTTCTCTACACAGGTTTGAGAACCTCCACCTTGGCTCGTGGTCATTGTTTGCAGTAACTGGTGTCACTAAACATCTCCACGGTTATTCTCTCTCCATACCAGGACTCGGGGACTTTGGTGAGGTTGGTTTGAGAGGAGCTTGGTGTGTGCTATGGTGAGCCAGCCTCCGGGCAGCGCCAGCCTCCTTTCCTCCCTCCAGGACCAGGGCTAAACCTCTATGGATATACAGTCATCATGGTGAAGCTGGCTAATCCTTTGTATACGCAATGGATCCTGGAGGCCATCAGGAAGGTAAAGAAACAGAAGCAGCGCCCGTCGGAGGAGCGCGTGTGTAACGCCGTGTCCACGTCGCACGGCCTGGATCGCCACACTGTCTTGGAACAGCTGGAACTCAGTGTTAAGGATGGAACCGTACTTAAAGTTACCAACAAAGGGCAAAACTCCTACAAAGACCCTGATAACCCAGGCCGCCTGGCACTACCTAAGACTAGCAGGAACCCAGGGCGGCCAGAGGGTTTGGATTGGCAGCGGCTCTTGAGGAGGGCACTAGAAGGGCTCTCCGAGCCGGGGGGTTCTTCTCTCAAGAGCATTGAACGCTTTCTGCGCAGTCAGAGGGATGTAGGGGCGACCTATGGGGGCAATTCAAGTTCAGCTTTGCACCAGCAGTTACGGCTTGCTATCAAGCGGGCACTGGGCCACGGGAGAATTGTAAAGGAGGGTGCCTTTTTCAAGCTGAATACCAAGCTGTCGACGGAGGCCAAACAAGGATGGGAATCGTTGGCCTCGCTGCCACCGGTGTGTTTACTGCCTCATGAGAAAGACAAGGTGAGTGACACCGGGCCGCTCCACCTTCTGGATGTCGTAGGACCCATCCAGGCTGACCGCAGGGGCCGGGTGTTGGTGGCGTGGGATCTTGACGGTCTCTTCACTTAGGCCCATCGCACACTTGCATTTTTTTTTTTTCCCGACTGTGTGTAGTCCGTCTTACCGCTGTGTGAGCTGGCGGCGAGTATGCTATGGCTGCGTAGGGCAGCGATTTATACTGCACTGCGCATGGCAGCGTATCCCATGCACGCTGTCAGCGCAGTCTGACTTGTTTCGGTTGTGATTTTTTTGCTTAGCTACGTTGCGTATAAACGCTACCCCAACGCAATGTAGTTGCGTTTGTACAGCGTTTATTACAGTGTGAGTGTGTGAGTGAAAATCACTGCGCTTTCATTGACTCCATTCATTGTGTTATGCACGCGTAATACGCAATTAAAGTTCGCTCACCTGCGCTTCCAGCGTATTCCGTTTTCCCTGCTCTGCTGCAGCAGGAAAAGGGAATCGCCGCAGCCGAAGGGTTGAGTCTCAGAATGGAACTGAACAGCGCTGGGCAGACCCCTCTAACTACAATGGCGCCCGTCCGCTTTCTGGCCATCTGCCTGGTTTTGGGATGGAAGAAAAAGCGCCGCATGCAACACTTTTTTCCTTTCGGTATTTTCAGCCGGATCTGCGATGGTAGGTTCCGACGCAGATGTGAAACCGTCCCAAGTGTGTGACGGGGAGACGAATGTGTCGGTTTTTTTCCATTGACTTCAGTGGGGTAAAAAACACGATGGAAAGAAGGTCCCGTGCGTCCGTCATCGTGCGACATTGTGCAGGCCACTTTTATTAAAAGCAATCCTGTGAGTTTGTCCTAAGACCAACAATAGTGAAATAACTTGTGGAGTCTGAACTTACCTCTTTAGGCCCCCTGCACACAGGCGGAAATTCCGGCCGTGGAAGCTGCTAAAGGATTGCGTTAGAAAACGCAATCGTAGGCAGACGGGCGCGATTTGTCCGCGTGAAATTACGTGCGGGAAACAAATCGCGGCATGTTCTATGTCTGTGCGGGTCTCACGGAGCCCCGCACAGAAATGTCACTCCCCGGCCGGTGGCTCCGCTCTGCGCATGCATCAGCTGGCCGGCAGCCGGGACATCAAAGAGCCGGAGCCGCGGGAGAGGTGAGCGCCGCACTGGTCCCTGCAGGGGCTCGGGTCGGGTCCCGCTGCGAGAATTCTTGCAGGGGATCTGACCTGGCCGTCTGCAGGCGGCCTTAAGGTGCTACACTAGCTGTGTAGCCTGCAGGTTGTGGTCACCTTTACAACTAGATTTTGTCTGATTTTTATATATATATACAATTTTTTTATTTTTTTTTTGCATTAAAAATAGATAATGAAACAACTTGTTTTGGTTAAAAATATGAAGTCTTTTAGTGTCTACAGCTCCTAATGCAGACCTACATGTCTCCATGGTAACAGACTACAAACAAATCCTGTCGTCGCAAACTACCAATCTGTTCCCTACTTTAAAAATTTTTTTTCTTTAGGTGCTGTTAGATAGAAGTGGGGTATTGGTGGTAAAGGGGTGTGGGCACTTTTTAAGGGGTTTTCCAGTTGCAGTACAATTTACTGACCAGGCGCACAAGGCTTAAAACGACAAAACAAGTGGTACTTGCCTGACCTCGGCCATCCGGACTTACAGCCCGCCGGACTCCCAGATTTGTTTTGGAATGGACACCATGTGACGGCTGCAGCCAGAGTCGCCGCCTGTTCTGGCATCAGTGCTCACATCCCCGGTGCCATGATGCCAGGAGTGTGGAGCTGTGACTATGTGGCCTCTGGCTGCAGTGGTCGGGTGGTATCCATTGAAAACAAAGACTGGGATGACCACAGGCTGCAGCGCCGGAGGACTAGAAGGACCCTTCGTTTTGTCATTATTTTTTTTTTTTTTCTCCCAGTCCCGTCAATATAAAATTTATATTGTCAGCGTACAACCCCTTTTAATTGTCAAAGGGGAGTGTCATCAGATTCCTCATCAGTGTTCGGTAGGTCAGATTTTTAACGTCCACACCATTGCGTGTTTTGTTTTTCTTTAATATTTTTGGTCTGTCTTGCGCCAAAATAAAAAACAGGTCCACTTTTTGTAGCGCTGTAGTGTTTATTGGAGATTTGCTGCGCAGAAGAGCCAGTATTCTATAAGAAACTAATGTAAAACTTGTGTAATTTAGTGTATGAAATATAATATTAGGCCGACTCTGACGGCAACGAGGAGCCGGAGGTGTAATGAGGCATCGCTGCTGTGTTCAGTGGGAGTGACGCCTGCTATTGGGGTACGTTCACACAGAGCGGAAATGGGGCCGAATTTCCGCTACAAGTTTTGCAGCATTTCTGCATTAAATCCACAGCATCGGTCTGGACCAGGAATCGGCTCCGCATCCATAGTTAATTTGGGTTTTTTTAGCAGCCGCTGCGCTACCCATCACCTGGCAATACACGGCGCCCCGTCACCTGGCGGCCTCTAGTGAGGGACTTGGCATCACCTGACCAGCGTCACAGTGCTCACTAGAGGCTGCTGGGTGACGATGGGGTGGGGGGGAGCTCTATGGCTGCTGAGATGGGTTGCAGGGACATCAGATTCCTGATCAAAATTAGCCACGTTTTGGCGCCTTTTTTTTTTTTTTTTTTTTTAATGCGTAAATGCTGTTGAATTTTTCTATGAAAACTGAGCAGCATTTTGCTGTGTGTGAACATATCCCTAAACTTCTGGCCCGCTGCTGTGAGAGGTCGTAGGATCAGCTGATCAGTGGGGATCCTGAGCGGGGGACCCCTCTGATCAACTGAGGACAGTAGTAAAAGCCCGGAAATACCCCTATAGGAAAACTATCTAATAGGCATTACTCTCCTAGTTGATCCCCCCTCCAGCCGCTGATGTGATGCTTACCTGGTCCCTGCAGGGGACTACTTCTTGGTCAGCATGCAGAGGTCACCTTAGTTAGTGATCGGCTGCATGTGGAGACCAGCAGGCACCTGGGAAGGCTGTTTTCAAACAAAGTTTTTCGACCCAGCGCCGCTTCCGTTTTGTATGCAAAAATTAAACTGCATACGAGCGGAAATCAGGACGGAGGCGTCGGGGTGAACATGGCGGGCGGAGGCGTCGGGGTGAACATGGCGGGCGGAGGCGTCGGGGTGAACGTGGCGGGCGGAGGCGTCGGGGTGAGCGTGGCGGGCGGAGGCGTCGGGGTGAGCGTGGCGGACGGAGGCGTCGGGGTGAGCATGGCGGACGGAGGCGTCGGGGTGAGCATGGCGGACGGAGGCGTCGGGGTGAGCATGGCGGACGGAGGCGTCGGGGTGAGCATGGCGGACGGAGGCGTCGGGGTGAGCATGGCGGACGGAGGCGTCGGGGTGAGCATGGCGGACGGAGGCCTCTTCAGTGTCGGGTAGTTCCTGGCCCTGTTGTTCCTTTAAACTGGATATAGACGTGCAGCGTCCGGCGCTGTTCTCTTCAGGCCTTCATGATGGCAACTATCTCATATATTGACCCCCATGTGGTTTCGTCCTGTTTTCCGTACAGAAGCATGAGAGTTGGGATGGCGCTGGCGAGGAATCGGAGCGGTTGTGGTGATTCTTGTACCCGCTCAGATGAAGCCGTGTCGATGCAGAGTTTGCTGCTGATTTCACCCTTTCAGTGGGGGGGGGGGGGGGGGGGGCGCATCTGCTGCAGATCGGCAGCAAAATCTGTGTCAAAATCCGCACCGTCCCTGGCAGGTCTGAACGCACCCTCAGGCCTCAGTCACCCATCGTAGAAAGACGGGACATGCCGCCATTCTTTATTCTCGCAACATCACATCAGTGAAAACATCACCAATGTGAAGGAAGTCATCGGAAGCCATGGGCCTCACAAACATTTTTTAGCGGTCGCATCGATGGAAAATCGCACGGTTTTGTAGCCCGTATGAAAGCGCCTCGTTATACCGACTCCTAGAATCTGCAGCGTTTTGCCCTCCTTTTTGCGGAGATTGTGTTTTCTGCTCCGTCCTATTCGGCGCAGCCATTGGCCGTGTAATGCTGGCGGCTACATTGTCTTCTGCTGGGGGGCATTGTGCACCGGGATCCCCCCCCTTGGAGTCCAGCGCACAGTCGCTGCTCTGCTTGGTGGTCCCGGACTACAACTGGAGTGGCTGAGTTTGTAGGATTGCCTCGTATTACAGGTAATGAGGAACCGGCGTCCTGCTGACATAAGGAGGTGATCGAATTAGGTCTATTTTAGCAAATACTTGTATTTCCCATTAAATGACTATTCTTGAGCATCTTGTCCTAGACTTTTGTGCTGTGTGGTTCCTCTTCAATTCCTCCTGGAAATCAATAAATGCAAAATCCAAGCAGATGTTACCATTTCCTTTGTCAGCGGCACGTGTTCCCATAAGACAGCGCTGATTGGGACGCCCCTCAACTGGTAACATCCAGGTGCTTATTCAGATATTTCCAAGAGGAATAACGGAGGAACCGGCCAACACCTTTTATATAGAAAGATGTTCCAGAGCTGTTAGTTCATGAAGAATCCGAGTATTTGCTAGGATGTCAGGGGAGGCGGCGGGGCTCTTTACACGGGAGAACATTGACGCACCCTGTGGGTTCTCGCCCCTTGACTTGCGGCGGTCCCTCGCAGTGACGCTGGCGTTAGCCATTCAGTTAAAGTGTAGTCACACAGGTGGGTGCAGTGTCGGTCTGAGAAAATTGCACGTGCTGCGATGGGTTTTGCGCGTGAAAAATGCATTTTTCCCTAATGGTGGAAAAAAAAAATGGTTGGATCGCACTCGCGTGAAACTGGCTTTTACGTGCAAACACCGTGCGTCGTCTGGGCTGTGCATGGAAAGTAATGGACGATGCTTGAACGGATTCGCCCACACATTTGTATTTTTTATTTTCCTTCTCACGTAAATGATCCCATCGGATTCATGGAGTTATTTTTTCCACCCATCGCAGTCGGATGAAAATTGCGCGGGAGAATAGTTTGTGAATGCACCCCAATTCTGGCGCTGGGCACCTTCCGGCTGCACGTTTAGGACATTACCGCTTCTCGCACTTGGGACTCGCTGATGACGCGCACTATAGAAAGTCCAATCAGCGGAGGAGAATTACAAGCAGGTTGTGCCGAAATGTAGTCTGCGCCAATGTGCTATGTGAGTGCAGTGCTAGCGGGTAATGGGCCACCCCCAGCGAACCACTGTGGGCATTGATGCCCCTCCTGTGTGCGGTCAGCCACCACTAAGGAGCCGCAGGACGTCATTCAGCCGGTCGCTTTTGATAAATATGTTGGCGTGCGAATGTGAACACGGTCATCTGGGGGACATTAACGGACGGCGTCGCTGTATTGGTGCTGTACACAAGGGCCGGTTAACACGGTGTATCCCGGTGCGGACTTTATCTCATCCAGCGGTGGGAGAATATTTGTATAGGGGGTCTGTTGAGATCAGACCTGCAAAGATGGAACGTGAACAGGCACCCCCAAAAGTCCGGCACTGGTACAGACCCCCGTGTACCTCAGATACGTATCTCCTGGGGTGCGTCTAGTCCGCTCAGGGTTCACTACTCAAAGCCACCCATTACTTAGCGGTTCTTTTTGGAACTTGTAGTCATTGGGCAACTATATTTGGACAATGGCCACTGTATTAGAGACCTCCTCTCGTAACACGTTGGACCTCCTTTGGTCTTCAGAACAGCAGAACTTATGGCCTAGATTATACTGGGTGTTGGGATCGTTCTGCAGAAATATCGGCCCCTGTGGACAGGAAGCTCCTGGTGGTTGTTACAGATTAGCTGGAAGTCCTGACATGTTCCGACCAGCTGACAGGAAGGGGTCATCGATTTATGTTGCTTGTGCCAAATTCCTATCAGCAGATCTCTGGATCCATCTGACCAGGAGATGTTTTTCCGCTGCTCAGTGATCCAATTTTAGTGCTTTTTTTTTGTTTTCTTGCCCCTTGGAGTGTCGCCTTTCTGCTTCTCGTAGACAACAATGGCGCTGGAACTTGTCGTCTGCGGTTATAGCCCCTCCATGCTCAGGAGCGGTGAGCTGTTTCTTTGGAGTTGTTAGTTGGAGCGCCAGCGTTGTATTCAGCTGCACATCTCTTCATTGTGCACCGCCTGTTCATCCAAACGATTCTTGACATCCTCCTCCGACCCCTTTCGGTGATGAGTTGTTTCTGTCCGTTTTGCTGGATGTTTTCGTTGATCACGCCATTCTCTGTATACTCTCCACACCGCTGCGCAAGAAAAACGCCAGTGAAACCCCAGCCCTGGCTAGTTGGTGCCGATGACCGGGCCTCATTGGAAGTCGCTTGGATCGTCTGATTTCCCATATAATGTGGATTTATGTTGACGCTAATCCACGGAAACGTGTAGGGGTCACCGGTCTACTTTCCATACGGGAAAGCTCTAATAGTATACACTGCAGTGTCTCTAATAAAGTGGCCATTCGGTGTAATAATCGGCTTATCTACATGTCACGCACGCCTAGATGGGTAACGCAGAAGTGGATGAGGGGCTGACGTGACGAGATTTACGAGGAGGATCCGTCTCCCGGACGTGTTCGCACGGGTCTGGGGCATTGTGGCGGTATAGGGAAGGTACACAGTAGTTGCAGTACTATGAGGGGCCGCGGCGGTGTAGTGGGGTCTCCTTCCTCCGGCTACGTGCATCGCTGGCTTGTGATAATGAGAGGCATATGGTGATTTGGGTGGGGCGTCGAATATTGCTCAGATTTCTTGGCATGGCTTCCTCTTCTCTTGTGCTTTTGGCAGAGCGAAGAATTTCTCACCAATGTTTTATAGACGACGGCTCCAATGTTTTACTTAACAAAACAGACCAATCCCAGGAGGCGGCCAGAAAGCCGTAGGACGGGTTCGACACACCGATCAGCCACTACATTAAAACCGGGCGAGGATAGGTGAGAGGTGTGCCATCACAGCTTGTATATGTGGCTGCAGACCGGTCAGATGCCCACGCTGACCCATGCCCACCTCTGAAAGCAACTACAATGGGCATCAGAAGTGGACGTGGAGGAACGGAAGGCGTCCGTCTCGTCTGGTGAGTCGTGTTTGAGACCGAGGGAAGAGATGGCACCGGGTAGCGCCATGGAAAGATGACAAGCCAGCGGAGGCCCGGGCATTCATGTGGACGTTACCTGGCTGATCGGTGTGTAGCCATAGGTTGGACGGAGTAGTTGATGTCCTTTTATCATGTCTGCTTGGGCCACTGCAAAGTCTTAAGGCACTTTTACATGATTGTCGCTCGAACGAACGTGTACGATAGTCGTAGCATGTAATCACGAGCCATCGTGCGCTTTTTGTCTGTCGCTCCGTTTTAGCTGCTCCCTTTCTTGCTACGTCTAAACGCGATTCTCAACGACTATCTGCCTGCCTAAACAGGCTGCGCCAATGGGTTAGCCGTGACGCCATGCGCTCGTCCAAACAAAAATCTACTAGTGTAAAATGGGCATTCAGTAATCCGGTGGACACAGCTGGGGTTCGGAGAGGTGGGTGGGTACCCCGCCTCAGTACCCTTGTACCCAAGAGCCTTTGTTCTCTATGAATCGGCCCCTGCCAGTAATGATGTGGACCACTCTGCAGAATTGTGTATTTATGTTCTTGTAGCTAAACCCGGGCGTCTGGCTTCATTTCCCCAGTGCAGTATTGACTTTGTAGTTGGGACGTTGTAGTCGTGGGCATTCAAGTCTCTTCTTTTTGGTCCATCAATCACTCGCGTCCGACTCATTGCCGGGCCAAAACTTCCAAACCCCCTTCCTGCTGCAGCACTTTTTCCATCCCCAACTTTCTGCCTTTTTTTTTTTTCAAGCGACACAACATGAGGGCTTGTAATTTGCAGGAAGACTTGTAATTTATTAATGGTACCATACAATGTATTGGAAAGTGTTCAAAAAAATCCTAAGTGGGCGATATGGCGTGGGGGGGGGGGGGGGGGGGGGGTGCAGTTTTGCCATGTTAGGCAGGTTTTTTTTTCCCTTAAGTTCTTAGTGCTGGCAGAGCTGTAAAACTGACATGTTATCTTCTGCAAGCCACTACTTTTTTTTACTTAAAGGGGTTGTCCCGCGGCAGCAAGTGGGTCTATACACTTCTGTATGGCCATAATAATGCACTTTGTAATGTACATTGTGCATTAATTATGAGCCATACAGAAGTTATAAAAAGTTTTATACTTACCTGCTCCGTTGCTGGCGTCCTCGTTCCCATGGAGCCGACTAATTTTCGCCCTCCGATGGCCAAATTAGCCGCGCTTGCGCAGTCCGGGTCTTCTGCAGTCTTCTATGGGGCCGCTCGTGTAGAATGCCGGCTCCGGTTAGCTCCGCCCCGTCACGTGCCGATTCCAGCCAATCAGGAGGCTGGAATCGGCAATGGACCGCACAGAAGCCCTGCGGTCCACGGAGACAGAGGATCCCGGCGGCCATCTTCAGCAGGTAAGTATGAAGACACCGGACCGCCGGGATTCAGGTAAGCGCTGCGCGGGTTGTTTTTTTTAACCCCTGCATCGGGGTTGTCTCGCGCCGAACGGGGGGGGGGTGTTAAAAAAAAACAAAAAACCCGTTTCGGCGCAGGACAACCCCTTTAATGGACTGCATTGAATAGGTTTGGGGGTCTTTCTTTAGGGTTTGCACAACTTTTTGATAACCTTTTATTCAACTTTTTTATTTTTCGCGGAGATGGGGCGGCCATGTGATTTCGGCTGTAGAAGGGGGCAGCAATCAGGAGACATACTGGTCCTCTCGTATTGCCATCCATAGTGACATCTAAATGGTTAAATGGCTGGGATATGAGTTATCTCCAAACACAGCAAACATGTGGGGCGGCTCGGCTCTCAAGCCCACCCCTTTCACAGGCATCGGCGGCGGATGTAGAAAAGGGGGTTAAAGGCCGGACGAGGTGCTTTGTGTAAACCAACCAGCACTTTGTAGTCGGAGTATTTTCATGGTGTGCCCTAGCGGTGTATTTGGGTCATGGCTGGGCATATACCCGGTACTCGGTGCTACAATGCCATCTCGCCGGCCTCTGGAGTATTCTGTTTGGTTCCTAATGTCTACAGCAATATACCCGTCCTCGTGTTAAACATCTTGCACCCATCTTTCAAATACAAATCATCCACATAGACTGTAAATGGGCGAAGCGGCCCGTCCCCGCTGCATGCCGCCAGTTTACATGGATCCGGCCTCTCGTACAGTCGGCATTAGAGAGCCCGTATTGCAAGCCGGTTTGGGTTTTGTCCAAAACTACCTGCCTTCCCTCCATTCTTCCAATACATGAGGGTCTCAAAGCTGGTAGTTGTATCATAGTAATGCCCTTTTGTGGAGAAGGAACGAAATATTGGAGGTAACCTTCCGATGTTCGCCATGTTGTGAATTGTAGACATCCATTCCCTTTTGAGTGTCTGTTGCATGAGCAGTTGGTTAAGCATACGCTGGGCTGCAGATGGTGATCAATGTGTTCACCAAAAATTTGCAAATGGCAACACGATTTTTTTTTCTCTTCAATCTTGTCGCCATTTGAGACCAGCCCTGTCACTATAGTTCGCTGCCAGTTGTCATGCCTATAAGACTGCGGTCTATCTAGCAGATGTTCCCATCCCACCGCTCTCTATACACAGGCCACCGCTGGAGACTGAGGGCTGTTGAGGCTTCTGCTGGCCTATTCTTGACTGTCAGCTACCGTTAAGTATGTGAGGAGACCCACGGCTTAGTGTGGCTTCTGTCTGTAACTTGTGTAGAGGCCAGCTGAGAGGCTTATGTTTACTGTTACTGGTGTGCAAAGGCCCTCTGCCTCTATTGAATAGTGGGAAGGGGAAGCTTTGGCCTGTAAATGTTCTTGTACATAGGGGGCAGTATTATAGTAGTTATATTCTTGTACATAGGGGGCAGTATTACAGTAGTTATATTCTTGTACATGGGAGGTAGTATTATAGTAGTTATATTCCTGTACATAGGGGCAGTATTATAGTAGTTATATTCCTGTACATAGGGGGCGGTATTATAGTAGTTATATTCCTGTACATAGGGGGCGGTATTATAGTAGTTATATTCTTGTACATAGGGGGCAGTATTATAGTAGTTATATTCTTGTACATAGGGGGCAGTATTATAGTAGTTATATTCTGGTACATAGGGGGCAGTATTATAGTAGTTATATTCTGGTACATAGGGGGCAGTATTATAGTAGTTATATTCTGGTACATAGGGGGCAGTATTATAGTAGTTATATTCTGGTACATAGGGGGCAGTATTATAGTAGTTATATTCTGGTACATGGGGGGCAGTATTATAGTAGTTATATTCTTGTATATAGGGGCAGTATTATAGTTATATTCTTGTACATAGGGGGCAGTATTATAGTAGTTATATTCTTGTATATAGGGGGCAGTATTATAGTAGTTATATTCTTGTATATAGGGGGCAGTATTATAGTTATATTCTTGTACATAGGGGGCAGTATTATAGTAGTTATATTCTTATACATATGGGGCAGTATTATAGTAGTTATATTCTTGTATATAGGGGGCAGTATTATAGTAGTTATATTCTTGTACATAGGGGGCAGTATTATAGTAGTTATATTCTTGTACATAGGGGGCAGTATTATAGTAGTTATATTCTTGTACATAGGGGGCAGTATTATAGTAGTTATATTCTTGTACATAGGGGATAGTATTATAGTAGTTATATTCTTGTACATAGGAGGCAGTATTATAGTAGTTATATTCTTGTACATAGGAGGCGGTATTATAGTAGTTATATTCTTGTACATTGGGAGCAGTATTATAGTAGTTATATTCTTGTACATAGGAGCAGTATTATAGTAGTTATATTCTTGTACATAGGGGGCAGTATTCTAGTAGTTTTATTCTTGTACATAGGAGGCAGTATTATAGTAGTTATATTCTTGTACATAGGGGGCAGTATTATAGTAGTTATATTCTTGTACATTGGGAGCAGTATTATAGTAGTTATATTCTTGTACATAGGAGCAGTATTATAGTAGTTATATTCTTGTACATAGGGGGCAGTATTCTAGTAGTTTTATTCTTGTACATAGGAGGCAGTATTATAGTAGTTATATTCTTGTACATAGGGGGCAGTATTATAGTAGTTATATTCTTGTACATAGGAGCAGTATTCTAGTAGTTATATTCTTGTACATAGGAGGCAGTATTATAGTAGCTATATTCTTGTACATAGGAGCAGTATTATAGTAGTTATATTCCTGTACATAGGGGGCAGTATTATAGTAGTTATATTCCTGTACATAGGGGGCAGTATTATAGTAGTTATATTCTTGTACATAGGAGCAGTATTATAGTAGTTATATTCTGGTACATAGGGGGCAGTATTATAGTAGTTATATTCTGGTACATAGGGGGCAGTATTATAGTAGTTATATTCTGGTACATAGAGGGCAGTATAATAGTAGTTATATTCTTGTACATAGAGGGCAGTATTATAGTAGTTATATTCTTGTACATAGGAGCAGTATTCTAGTAGTTATATTCTTGTACATAGGAGGCAGTATTATAGTAGCTATATTCTTGTACATAGGAGCAGTATTATAGTAGTTATATTCCTGTACATAGGGGGCAGTATTATAGTAGTTATATTCTTGTACATAGGAGCAGTATTATAGTAGTTATATTCTGGTACATAGGGGGCAGTATTATAGTAGTTATATTCTGGTACATAGGGGGCAGTATTATAGTAGTTGTATTCTTGTACATAGGAGGCAGTATTATAGTAGTTATATTCTTGTACATAGGAGCAGTATTATAGTAGTTATATTCTTGTACATAGGGGGCAGTATTCTAGTAGTTTTATTCTTGTACATAGGAGGCAGTATTATAGTAGTTATATTCTTGTACATAGGGGCAGTATTATAGTAGTTATATTCTTGTACATAGGAGCAGTATTCTAGTAGTTATATTCTTGTACATAGGAGGCAGTATTATAGTAGCTATATTCTTGTACATAGGAGTAGTATTATAGTAGTTATATTCTTGTACATAGGAGGCAGTGTTATAGTAGTTATATTCTTGTACATAGGGACAGTATTATAGCAGTTATATTCCTGTACATAGGGGGCAGTATTATGGTAGTTATATTCTTGTACATAGGAGCAGTATTATAGTAGTTATATTCTGGTACATAGGGGGCAGTATTATAGTAGTTATATTCTGGTACATAGGGGGCAGTATTATAGTAGTTATATTCTGGTACATAGGGGGCAGTATTATAGTAGTTATATTCTGGTACATAGGGGGCAGTATAATAGTAGTTATATTCTTGTACATAGAGGGCAGTATAATAGTAGTTATATTCTTGTACATAGAGGGCAGTATTATAGTAGTTATATTCTTGTACATAGGGGCAGTATTATAGTAGTTATATTCTTGTACATAGGGGGCAGTATTATAGTAGTTATATTCTTGTACATAGGGGGCAGTATTATAGTAGTTATATTCTTGTACATAGGGGGCAGTATTATAGTAGTTATATTCTTGTACATAGGGGCAGTATTATAGTAGTTCTATTCTTGTACATAGGGGGGAGTATTATAGTAGTTCTATTCTTGTACATAGGAGGCAGTATTATAGTAGTTATATTCTTGTACATAGGAGCAGTATTCTAGTAGTTATATTCTTGTACATAGGGGGCAGTATTCTAGTAGTTATATTCTTGTACATAGGGGGCAGTATTATAGTAGTTATATTCTTGTACATAGGGGGCAGTATTATAGTAGTTATATTCTTGTACATAGGGGGCAGTATTATAGTAGTTATATTCTTGTACATAGGGGCAGTATTATAGTAGTTATATTCTTGTACATAGAGGGCAGTATTATAGTAGTTATATTCTTGTACATAGGAGGCAGTATTATAGTAGTTATATTCTTGTACATAGGAGCAGTATTCTAGTAGTTATATTCTTGTACATAGGGGGCAGTATTATAGTAGTTATATTCTTGTACATAGAGGGCAGTATTATTGTAGTTATATTCTTGTACATAGGGGGCAGTATTATGGTAGTTATATTCTTGTACATAGGGGGCAGTATTATGGTAGTTATATTCTTGTACATAGGGGGCAGTATTATGGTAGTTATATTCTTGTACATAGGGGGCAGTATTATAGTAGTTATATTCTTGTACATAGAGGGCAGTATTATTGTAGTTATATTCTTGTACATAGGGGGCAGTATTATGGTAGTTATATTCTTGTACATAGGGGGCAGTATTATGGTAGTTATATTCTTGTACATAGGGGGCAGTATTATGGTAGTTATATTCTTGTACATAGGGGGCAGTATTATAGTAGTTATATTCTTGTACATAGAGGGCAGTATTATTGTAGTTATATTCTTGTACATAGGGGGCAGTATTATGGTAGTTATATTCTTGTACATAGGGGGCAGTATTATGGTAGTTATATTCTTGTACATAGGGGGCAGTATTATGGTAGTTATATTCTTGTACATAGGGGGCAGTATTATGGTAGTTATATTCTTGTACATAGGGGGCAGTATTATGGTAGTTATATTCTTGTACATAGGGGGCAGTATTATGGTAGTTATATTCTTGTACATAGGGGGCAGTATTATGGTAGTTATATTCTTGTACATAGGGGGCACTATTATAGCAGGTAGGTTCTTGCACATAGGGGGCGAAAGAGATGAATGGGGCATTGCACATGGAAACCCATCAGCCCTCTGTGACTATCTCTGTGATGTCATCTGACCTCCAAGATGTAATCTACATAGGTCGCGGCATGTAGGGGGTTAACAGCGGAGATGGATATTCTCATGGCTCTCCGGTGTTGCGGGAGGCCGGCTATCAGTAAGAGGCGGCGTAAGTTTACTTCCTGGTGTGTTAAGTACTTCCCTGGCAGAATGTAAACTTGTGCCCTGAAGCGTTAAGGGGTTACAATCCTGTTAGGACATCACTGTTCCTGTTGTAGGGAGGGGGCTCTCTGAGATTTTGCAGTATGTTGGAATATCTCTTAGCCGACTTTCCTGATCGCTTCATCGTCTACTTGACAAGCTTCACAAGTTGGTCGTTAAGATCAAATTGTAAAAATCCATGTACTGCCGGCCTGGAGGCGGCCCAGGTAGCCTCTGGGGCTGCTGGTTGTCTGTCGGGGTCTAGGACAGGTCTGACTGGCCCCTGGAGTGGGTAAGGGACTCCTAAGAAGTTTCCATCAGTGGTCTCCAAGCTGTTGTGCACAGCTGGTCAGTAACGTGGTGGAGAAGCAATCCGACAGATGCCACGGAGATGATGGGGTTGTCTGTAGGATCTGCTGTCGTCTCCGGAGGGCGCACTTTATGCGGTTATTGTAAATGGAAGAGAACGTTAGCCAAGGATAACAATAACCTGTAAACCTTGATGGCTCTTAAAGGGCTCTTCACACTGGACTACCTCTTCTCCCGGCCTCCACCCATATATTAGCCGCCTTTGAATGCCGAGCATGGTTGGAATTTGCCTTTTATTAATGGTTATTGAGTATATCAAAATAGACATGGCAGCAGGGTGCGACCCTCCACTGGGGATGCGGGGTGCGACCCTCCACTGGGGATGCGGGGTGCGACCCTCCACTGGGGATGCGGGGTGCGACCCTCCACTGGGGATGCGGGGTGCGACCCTCCACTGGGGATGCGGGGTGCGCGGGGTGAGACCCTCCATTGGGGATGCGGGGTTTGCGGGGTGCTATACTTCAATAGTTCATAATGAATGTGAAACTCGTCTAACCTAGCAGAATTTAGGGGGATAACTTGGTAGCAGACACCAGAAGTGCAAGACCTTATCCACACTCTGCAGACTTGGTCATTTATATTCGACCCAGCGGATGGGTTGTGTCCAAATTGGAGATCCTAGACTGGTAGAGTTGGAAGGGACCTCCAGGATCATCGGGTCCAACCCCCTGCTCAGTGCAGGATTCACTAAATAGATAGAACACTAATTTCTAATAAGCAAAGACCAAAAGCGTAAATAGGGAATCTAACTTGCTGAGTGAGGAACTCTACCTAGAAGTGGGGCTATCACCCTGATGAGGGCGACCCTGACTTTTCCCCAGATGGTGACAGACTAGTGGCAAAAGTAAGATGACACTAATACATAGTACCGTGAAAAAATAGACGTTCAATTGGCTCCAAATGTATTCTGCAGCTGGACAACAACGACCCCAAACATCCAGCCAATGTCCTTAACCGCTATCTTCAGCATAAATAAGAACAAGGACTCCTGGAAGTCATGATACGGCCCCACAGAGCCCGGGTCCCACATCATTCAGTCTGTTTAGGATTACATGAAGAAACAGAAGGATTGGACAAGCCAACATCCACAAAAGATCTGTGCTTAGTTCTCCAAGATGTTTGGAACAACCTCCCTGCCGAGTTCCTTCAAAAACGGTGCCTTCAAAACAGCATCAGTTCTAGTTACACTTGCACCCATATGCTGGGCTCCAGATGGTGATTAAAATAGTCACCAGACCCAAACAGGAATTTCCAAATGGCAACACGATTTTTCTTCAATCTTGTTGCCGTTTGAGACCAGCCCTGCCACTGTGGTGCGCTCCAGTTGTCATGTCTGTGTCTAGCAGCTGGCTCTCGCCGCTCTCGATGCACACGCCACCTCTGGAGAATGAGGGGATTGAAGAAAAGAGAAATCTAAAGTCACTTTGCGTTTTGTTAATTGACAAAAATAAACTTAACACTTTTTGAAAGCGTCCAACGTTTTTCTTTTTCCCACACCTAAAACATTTGTGCAGTACTGTCTGCAACCACTAGTGGAGGGAAAAGCTGTACGAACACCCAAGATAACCAAACAAGACCGACCGCTGAGCAGCCAGACAATTAACTAGCGAACAGCTAAGGAATATTCCTATTTCAGACTTTCCATATGCGAGATGGAAAACCGCTGCTTTAGATACGGGCCACCCGGCCGCTGACTACGCAAACAGCGCTGCGCTGAAGCTCATGGCTGTATTTGACAGGCGGTCAGAAACAAAGTCATGAAAAGCCAAGACTGGAACATCCCTTTAGCTCCTTGCTCACAGAAAATGAACACTAGCATCACGTGGGTGGAGGCCAATGCTACGCCAGCCCGATCCCACGACCGTCCGCCAGCCACAGCGTGACGTCAGTGTTTTACATCACTACCTTTTAATGTCAAGTTCAAGACTGGATTGTGAAGGTTAGGGGAGTTCTAAGAGAAGACTTCCTCCTTGGACTCCCTGCTGCGCCTTCTTCACACTTTGCAGAACTTTCAGCTGAGGAATCTTAATTCTGAAACTCGTCTTACTGAGAAGACTGTAACGGCGTGTCTTATTTCTGACTCCTCCGACGCGCCGGATCCTCCCCTCTCCCAGCGCCTGCCAGCAGCGGACAGCTGGATGGTCCCTATGCACAAACCCTCCTTGCTCCATCCTGCAGGAACTGGCAGCTTCACATTAGTTGTATCAAGTGTTCAGAGATTCTTGTAAAAGCTTCTTCGCACGTGTTCCTCACCCCCCCCCCCCTCCCCTCCGCACATCTGTATGTTGTTCGAGCAACAACGCAGCAACACTTATGCACGTCAGAGCGGTATACAGTCCTTAGTCATAGCCTGTTGACCCAGGGATTATTCTGATTGCCGTCCCTGGTGACACCTAAGGGAGTAGTGGCAAAACATGTGGCCACCGCCGCTGCTCCATTTCTTTCAATGGAGCTGATGGATATTGCTTGTACTCGATTTCCACGGTCCCATTGAAAATGAATGAAGTGACAGTGCACTTGTATGCCCATTCAGCCTCCTGACTGCGGGGGCAGTAGTGAGCCCAGAGTGAGAAGGAGCTGAAGGGGACCGCCGTTGTTGTAATTGGTGGGGGTCCCACAGATCATTAAAGGAGGTTTCCAGGGAAATACTATTAGTGTTCATCAATAGTTCATCGGCCAGGGTCTGTCGCTCGGGCCCCCGACCGATCAGCTGACGGAGCACTTGCTATCAGCACCGCAATAACAGGGCTCGGAGTGGAAGCCTGACCTCCGTGTAGTTGCCCTGCAGTTACCAGCACCGGCCATTGAGGAGGTCAGTGCAGAGACTTCCACTCCGAACTCTGTGTATTCAGAGCCGAAGTCTCTCTGACGACCTCCCTGTAGTGGCCGGCGCTTGTAACTTCAGGCACGGCTCTCATCGAAATCAATGGGAGCCGTGCCAGCTGTTAGAAGTGCCGGATACTACATGGGAGGTCAGCATGGTGGCTTCCGCTCCGACCTCTGTGCATTTGTAGGGCTGACGGCATGCGCCCGCTCAGCTGATAAGTCAGTGGTCGGGGTCCGTCGCTCAGGACAATCCGCTATTGATGACCTATCGTGAGGATTCGGTCATCAATAGTATTTCCCTGGTAAACCCCTTTAAGTTACCCCCCCTGTGAGTAGGATAGTAACTTTTAACCCCTTTTAAGGCTTTAAGAGGGCTTTCTGGAATTTTGTTTTTCTTGATGTTCTGTAAACCCCTGTAAATTTTGCTGCTTAACTTTTTGGGAGGATTGTTTTTGCTTCCTCTCGATTGATCTTGTATCACATCGGTATTCCTCGGTCCATCCAGGAGTTGGCGCTGCCGGCAGATGCTCCTCTACCGTCCCCTCAGCGCAGTAACATGTAGTCTGGTTGTAAACTACATTTCCCATAGTGCAGTGCAGCAGGGAATGTTGTGTGACCTCTCCCCCTATTACAGCCTACGTGTTCTATACTGGGTCTATGCGTCTGGCCGGTATAGGATCCGTACCGCTGAAGTCTAGATTATGTCTACTTTGGCGCTGGGTGTGGCCTGAGTGAGTCGCGTTGTTCTACGGATGGCTCGTTTACCCCGTAAGTGCGGATACGTCAGGCAGTGACATGTAACGGTGGTGCTATTCCAGGAAGGTAATGTTCCCAGCGGGTCGGTGTGAGCGGCACGGAGTAGCGGCACTATTTATATCCCTGCTTGTTGTGTGGGTGTCGGAGAGAGCGATGCCAGACTCGTCCTGTTTTCGCTCTCCGTGACGCTTCACACTAATCCTCGTTCTGCGGAGAGTCACATTGTGTCCTCTCCGGTGTGGCAGGAATGACCTCCAGACGCTTATTTTTGGAGATTCCTACCGTTTCCTTTTACTTAAAGGGGATGTCGTTGTGCTGCTCTGTGTGATGCCAACCCTTCAGCTTTCACAACGTGGTGACCGATGACGGAGATGGTTACCGCGAGTTGTGGAGTATTTCATGTCGCCGACAACATGGGAAAAATAAATGACTATATTTTTAAAATATTTTTGGGGCTGATTTTCCTATTTAATCTGTTTTTTGTTTTTCTTCGCAGAGTGTGGATGACTTGATTCAGACTTTGCGACTCTCACATAGCAAAGCGCCGTGATTTCATTGGTGGCGTTTTGCTACAATTTTACTGCTGTTTTTGAACGCAGGTTAATGCGCCCGACAACGGGTTTTAACGCATCCTGTCCTTCTGATGGTTAATGAGGTGCGCTAATCGCAGCAAAATAGAGCAGGCGACGCTCCAAAATCGCAACATTGGGAAACGCCGCGATTTAACGTAGATCTGAAATGGGAGTCTTGTACTGCCATTACCGTGGCGGTAAGAAGCAGATGTGTGGGAGTGGCCTAACTGCACTTTTTACAAACTTTTGACATGTCAGAAGTTTTTGATCAGTGGTGGTTCCGCTGCAGAGACTTCCACTGAGCATTAGGGACCTGCAGCTGAAGACTGACTCCTCCTGGATGTCTATAGACCTCTATGCATCAGCCAAGAGGAGCTGACTGGCATTGAATATGTACGAAGGTCCACAGCGCTCGTAGTGATCAGCAGGGGTCTTGGCAGTGGAACCATCACTGATCAAAACTTGGGTCAGGAATGGTATTGTTTCTCCTTAAGGAGAGTACCTAGAAGGTGAAGGAGGAGACTTCTAAGGCCATGCAAGCTCCTCTGGGAAATATGCAAATAAGGAGGATGGCATAATGCCTCTGCAGCGCCACCTATTGGATGGCAGCATTCCTGCAAGTCAATGTCAGAATCTGTAGACAAGGCTTATGAGACTGGGAATTGAAAACCAAGCCAGAATCCATACACAGACAGCTGTTTCGGGGGTTTGGTTTCTCAATTTTCCGTTCTCAGTCCTTGTTATAAGGCTTGTATAGAGAGTCTAACATTGACTTGCAGGAATGCTGCATTGCAATAGGCGGCGCTGTTGAGCTATTGTTCTCTCTTATTTGATCATAACTTTTGATGCGTCACACTCTCCTGTCAAAAGTTTGTAAAAGTGCCATTACTCTTTAAAATTGCATCTGTTTTGCTGCTACAGTATTACGCTGCACATTTTGCACCCCAAATCGGGCCAGAAAATCAGCATTATTTCCATTCCGGTGGATGTAGCCTCACCGGGTTGGCCGTTCATGCTTGCTCGGTAAGGGCTGATGCCCAGGTTCACAGATAAAACCCAACTTCCACCATCTGGTGTGTCTCCCGGTTTAGGGTAATGGACATCCGGTGGTTGGGGGACTGGATTGTAACCGCAGTGCTGCCCGTCACTGGATGTTATTGTCAGACGGGCGCTATCAGGGGTCTGGGCCAACTGCTGGGGTATAACTGGTTAATCTTCACAATGACTAGGGTAGTGGTTGGGCATTCACTGCCATTGCTCCGTTAGTCTCCGTGGGGCTGATGGACATAGGCGCTTCTACTTGGCTGTCTCTGACAGTCCCATTGAAAATGAATGGAGCGGCATGTTGTGGCCCTCGCTCCATTCAATCTCCTCCTTGCTGTGGGGTTGTGCAGTGAGGACTGGAGACACAAGACCCCCATTCTTGGGGTAGGTGGGTGTCTCAGGACTGATGTCTGCTGTGCGTATCTGTGCAGTAGTTTGGAAGAAACTTGTGTTGTTTTAGTAGCAACACCTAGAGGGCTAGTACAATCGCATGGCAAGGACTCCTTAATGACTTGGGGTATGCCAGGACGTGTCTGGCAGAACTGGTCTGCCGCCTCGCCAGCAGCGCTCACATCCGACGTCTGTAAGGCGCCGTCAGAACTTGTCACTTCATGTATCAAGGGATCAGCTTTATTTCCGCAGCGTTCTTTTTGAATTGCCCCACGTTCTTGAGCTGTGTGACGCTCCGTCCCCTCCGACCGCTCTTTCTAAAGGCCTATTTAGACACAACCGCTCTCTTCCGCACGCATCCGCAGTAGAGAAAAAAGAAGCCCCGGACAGGCATGCAGGGTCCTCGGCCGCCGGCGTGTGAATGAGCCCACAGGGACCACCTGTGCCTTTCCTGTAGGGCGGCGGGCGCACTTGTCAGCGTGTAGCTCCTATATGTCCACGGACCCTCCCTGGAGTATATAGTCTGGGTATACACGGATCGGCGTGTCTCGGCTGATAAACAAGCGTCTCGTGTTGCCGTAGCCCTGGCTCGGGTTCTCGCCTCTTCTCTCTGCAGATGGAGGACATCTGCTGCGGAGTGGTGACACTTACCCAGGGAGCGGGGGACAGCTGGGAGCCTTAAAGAGGCATTGTACCCACCCGGCTGCTAATGACCGCAGGCTGCAGCTCCTCTCCGGGCTCCTCTTCCTGATTGTTAGTCCTCGGCCGGCCTCTGTCCACCTGTTCCCAGCAGTTAACCCTTTCAGAATGGAGAAGCCGTGGACCTTGTACTATACCTGTATACCAATTATACCCGTATGATGCCATCCTGGTGGAGGCGGGCAGTCCCGTCTATTATATGGACAGATAGTGTGTGTTTATATACAATCTCCTGGATGACCTCCATTTAATTCTACACCCTCCTGTTTGCTGTGTTGCCAGGAGCTGGAGGTGATCTCCCTGCATCTCCTCTGTACTAACAGTCCAAAAATACCAAATACTAGGAAGCTTGGTTCCCTATGACAACACTTCCTGTCTGTGGTCTAATTTTAGCCTTGTCATGGTAATATTGTACGGATCAAAGTCCATCCATCCAACAGCGATGTTTTCACTTATGCGACGTTGTAAGGGGAAAAAAAATTGCGCCGTGCTCTTTCTGCAATGTGAGATTTCATTTTTTTTCATCGCCCGTGTTTCCCTATGGCGTCTCCTTTTTATCGCAAAGCACTAATGTGCGTTCTTAACATTACAAAGTCCTGTTGACTTTCACGCTAAAAAATCGCAGGAAACAACCCCACGAGAAAATCGCAAGTGCAGCTATGTTTTTGCGAGAAAAAGTAGCACTGATGCGCAGAAATCGCAGGACAAAGGCGCAATTTTTTATTTTTTTTTTATTTTTTTTTTTTTAATTTATTTATTTTTTGCAGCGGTGGTGGGTTTTGTGTTTTTTTTGTTTTTTTTTTGTCTCCTCGTGGCGATATCACGATTACCAGTGGGGAGGAACCCTTAGGGCTCATGTCCACGGGCAAAATAAGAATTAAAATCCGCAGCAGATTTTAACTCTTCTCCTGCCCGCGGATCCGCGCCCCATAGGGATGCATTGACCACCCGCGGGGTAGATATAAATACCCGCGGATGGTCAATAAAAGGGATTTTAAAAAAAATGGAGCATGAAAAAATCTGGACCATGCTCCATTTTCGTGCGGGAGACCTAAAATAGGAATTTAAAAGAATTTACCCATCCGGAGCGGGCCGGGAAGGTCTTCTCTTCCTCACGGCCGGATCTTTCTTGCTTCGGCTCGGCTGATGTGCCCGGCGCATGCGCGCGGCACGTCGACGACGTGACGAGTTCATCCGAAGGGCCGAAAAAGAAGATCTGGCCGTGAGAAGAGAAGACTTTCCCGAACCGCTACGGAAAGGTAAATTCTTTTAAATTCCTATTTTCAGCCCTCACTCCGCGGGGCAGGAGGGACCCGCTGCAGATTCTCCATGTAGAATCCGTAGCGGGCCTGATTTTCCCCGTGGACATGAGGCCGTAGGGAGCAGTAAAAAAAAAAAAAATCCCTACCAAAACTGCTGCATCTTACGATGGAACCGAACGCCCCCCGGTTGGCTATAAAGGGGTCCGCCCCGCTTCCGTTAAGCAATCCAGTGTTTTGTGCTGCTCTGTCTTGTCGGGGACTTGATGCCGTGAACCGAACTTTACGCTATCTGTAACGGGTCTGCCGGCAGGGGCGCAGTAAGACGTCACAGCTATTGTAATGGGAGGTAGTGGTGTTTTTGCAAGGGGACGTTACTTGGGAGCGGTGAGGTGACAATGTTGCATTTGCATGGGGCTTCACTTTTTGGTGCTCGCGATCATCTTTTGCAAATCCGTGATTTCTAAGTTGTCTTTTTCCAGCTGTTACAGAACTCCAGTCCCTTCAAAGAAATCGCAGAATACGTTGTTCCTCCATGTTACTCACTGCGGGCTTTCCACAGACCTCAAGTGGTACAAGAGGTTCCGAGGCAGCAGAGACACCCAGGAAGGTAGAAGTAATCTCTGTTCAGCCCTTCCTTTACAATACATCATACGTTTCAGCCACGCAGGGCCGTTACGGTACAAATGGGCATCTTGACGATGGCCGACACGTATGATGTGCTCTTTATAGGAAGAGAGGAGTCAAGCTTACTTAACTCCCTGGATGTCTCTGCTGCCTCGGAACCTCTTGTACCAAAACTATTAACTCCTAGCATGCTGTGATAGCTGCAGCCTGACCGCATTACATACGGATGCAATCTGGTTTAGTAGCGTTACAATACATATTGGAAGCATAGGGGCTGCATACACAAAACGGTTGGATATTTTTAATGAAAATTAACTTTTTTGAGATGGAATTAAACTATAAAAAGGCCCGGCTGTGATGGGGCTTCCATGCCAGTCGGTGTATACTCAACCCTTCATAGCCCTAGTGGTGCCTTGATGTGATGCCTGCCGGGTTACATATGCAGGTTATCACTAGAGTCTGACGCTCTCAGTTGGCTCGTTGTAGTATTTCCCCCGTATAAGTGCTGATTCTCATTTTTTTGCCACTTTTGAGTTTTTTTTTAAGCCCAAAACATGCTGAATTCTAAGCGACGTGTTGCCTGAGTACTCTGCATGCACTACATTGTAGTTCCGCTGTCTAAAAGCTTTTGTGTGTTGTACCCACATGAGGACTTACGGTTGTGTCCCTCTTGCCTCCTGCAGCCGGTCGCTGAGCCCATCCCAATATGCAGTTTTTGTCTGGGAACAAAGGAACATAATCGCGAAAAGAAACCAGAGGAACTCATATCATGTGCGGACTGCGGAAACAGCGGTAAGTCCGGCCTTCAGGGTGGGTGACTGTACTTTTGTGCCCTCGGGTATGTTCACACGACGGGTTCTATGGCTATTCTGCATGCCGATTTTTAGCCTTCTCAATGGGCAAAATCTGCGTGCGGAATTTCTGTTGTGTTTCTGCGTGACGTATCGGTCTGTGCGGAAACGCCGGAATTTCTGCGCCATTGATGGGGCTAAATCCATGTGCCGTTCCATGGCAGAGTAGCCACAGATTTCTGCCATAGTTCTGTAGGTGGAATCTGCCCCTGAGGGTACGTTCACAGGTTTGGTGCCAGTCCGCGGCATATTCCTATTGCAGACTTTAGCGCAGATCCACACCAATGGTGCAGAAGTTGACACTGATTTTGGTGCGGATTTGCCGCTGCGTTACCGTGTACCCCCTTCCTGACCTTTCACAAAGTCTGGTAGTCGTCCTGCTAATGTAGTTGCCTTCATCAAAATGAGTTCGGGTCCTAGATGTCAGATTGCCCCTCGGCTGCTCAAATGGGAGAACACTTGCTTCATGGCATGTTTTCCGTTGGTGAGGTCTGTCGCAGATCAACATCTTGAAGTCCTGTTGTTCTAAGTGCCTCTTTGGTGTAATATGCTTTCTTGCCACTAGATGGCTCACTGATCTAGGGAGTGAGGCGTCATTTTTTGCAAACTTACTGGAAAAAGACTTGACTCTTTGGGGAGAACAAGAAGTCACCGCTGTTTAACCCTGTAGTAGACTATTATTGAAGACTATTATATTCTAGGCTAGGGGGCAATTATAGAAAGAGCCGAGCATCTAAATTCACTCCCGTACAGCTGTATAGCGTGGCAGTGTCCGTGTAAACCTTCCCCTCTGTAGATGTGTTGTGGGGGAAGAACTGGCGAAACTGTAGATACAATAAATGCACAATTTAACGCTTTATCAAGGTGTTTCAGTCCTAAAGGACCAGACCTTAACAGGGTTGCCTGGGACTTTGGGCTTTTTTTCCCCCCCCTATTGATGAACTATCTACAGGACAGGTCATCAATAAGTGATCGGTGGGGGCCCGCTGCTCAGGAACCCTGTTGAGCAGCTCATTTGCAGTGCTGCTGTCTGCATGGAGAACACAGAAAGCAGATAGCGCTGTCTGTATTGCAGTGGCCTGGGTTGGTATTGCAGGCACAGCTCCCATTGAATTCAATGTGCCTGCAGTAACAAGCCTGGACCACTGCAATGTTGTCAGTGTTATTTGCTTTCAGCGCTGATCACCTTGATGATGGTAGCGCCGGGAATCATCTGATTGGCAGAGATCCCGAGCAACGGAAAACCAGCTGTTCATCTATTGCTGACCTTTCCTGTTCAATTGTAAACTGCTGGTGGTTTATTAGTACTAGAATGATGGGGGTCTGTCGCCTAGACTTCACGCCAATTTAGCTGTTTGCCATGCTGGTGCTCTCGTGCACTAAGCTGTTTTCTGCAGGAGCGGACAGCTCCAGTCCTTCTGCTGTGGCCCGGCTTGGTATTGCAAACTATGTTCTCATTTATTTCAGTGAAATCCTGGCTGCAATACTAAGGCCACTCTCACACATAGCGTCGGTGAAGCGCCACGATTTTACTGCCGTTTTCGGATGCAGGTTACGGAGTCCAACAGCGTTTTTTTTTTTTTTAACGCATCCCATCATGGTGATGGGTGATGAAGTGCGTTAAACAGCGCGAAAATGTGGCAAAATAGAGCAGACAGCGCTTGAAAATCACAGCGTTAGAAAACGCCGCATTCGAGTGCAGGTCTGCGAGGTCCCATTAAAATCAATAAGAGCGTTATGCCGCGGCGTTCAAAACACAGTGTTAAAAAACACAAGTGTTCCAGGTGGCCTAAGGCTGCTCTCACGTGCACTTTTTATCGTGGCGTTTTGACTGCTGTACTAATCGTGGTACACCACTCCCATTGATTTCAATAGGGCCGTGCAGACCTGCACTCAAACGCGGCTTATTTCAAGCGCAGTCTGCTCTATTTTCGCGCGTTAAGCGCTGTAGAATGCAGTAACTGCGTTCGAAAACGTAGATCAGAGTCCGAAACGCTGTGTTTTACCGACGCCATATGTGAGAGCGGCCTGAAGGCCCATTTACACATAACGATGATCGTTCAAAATTCGCTCGAACGACCGTTTCAGTGACCGTTTTAAGCGATCATCTTTGCATAACTAAGTAGCTAACTAGCTACTAAAGAGTTATGCAGGCGGAGCGGGATACTGCCGCTGTAGCTCATAGAACAAAGCAGCTATTTTGTATATGCAAACAGCTGCATTGTTCTCAGAGCTTTCAATTGGTGTCCCGCTGAGAACTGCCAGCTGGATACCAGCTGAAAGAATGCTATCAATACCCCCCACTGAGATATCAGCAAGCTGCGCTGATAAGGCTCATTGCTCATTTCTAGCTGGCTAGAAATGAGCGATAATCGTTGTCTAAATGAGCCTTAAGTCGTACAATCTCCAGTTACAGGGGAAAAACAACCCCCTGTTGTGACATAATCTGCTGGCAGCACTGATCTGGGTTCACGAATACCCAGCAGCCCTGCCATGCTAGCAAGCTCAGGGCCTTTAAAAATCCATTACCCTTTTAACCCCTTAATGATCACCCAGTACATTTTAAACATGTAGTACAGTTAGAAGGTAGTGAGATCGGTAATGGTCATATATCTTTGACATGTCAGTGTGCACAATATATACCTTCCAGCAGTATGATATACCCCTTCCATCATTGGGACCAGTTGGTCCAAGCTTGGCAGTATGCCCGTTGGCATCCCTCCTGTCTTAATGTCACAGGGTACAGTGTGCAAATTCCCAAAGTTTAAAGGAGAAGTTTGATCCTGTTTTTATACCCTCTTATTATTTAATAACCATTTATAAGATCTCGCTGGTATCTGAACTTTGTGTTTCTACCCCATCTCTTCGTTAGGTCACCCGTCCTGTCTCAAGTTCTCTCCAGAGCTTACAATACGTGTTAAATCCCTGCGCTGGCAGTGTATCGAATGCAAGACCTGCAGTTCGTGCCGGGATCAAGGCAAAAATGCTGTAAGTCCTTCTAGATGGTCAACAAGGGTTATAGTATGAAAAAGGGGAAGGAGGAGGATGAGGTCATGACTACTTTTTTTGTTTGTTAGGACAATATGCTATTCTGTGACTCCTGTGACCGAGGGTTTCACATGGAGTGCTGCGAACCGCCTCTTACCAGAATGCCGAAAGGTAAGTGCCTGCTCTCGGGGATGTGCAGAAGTAGCAGGTGCACCCGGGTCTTTTGCCACATAAGGCACCAGTATATTATTATTTCCTATGTCAGCCAACGTCTATTTTCCTGCCCCAGGCATGTGGATATGTCAGATCTGTCGACCTCGGAGGAAAGGTAGAAAGTTACTTCACAAGAAGGCCGCACAGATCCGCAGACGTTACACTAACCCCATTGGGCGCCCTAAGAATCGTTTAAAGAAGCAAAGTGCAACGTAAGTGTCCCGCCGCCGCAATCCGGAGGCAAAGAGGGTCGGACTTTGTAGACGTCACTGACCTCATTTGTGTTCTAGGACTAAAGTCCCCTTCGGAAAAGGCCGTGGTAACCAAGGCAGAGGACGGAAGCGCAAGTTGTCGTTGGGCACGTCCTCGTCGGAGGAGGAAGATGGCAGAAACTCTGATCCCTCGCACGGCTGCGGCAAGACCGTTCCTTTCAACAAGAAGACCAAAGGTCTGATCGATGGGCTGACCAAGTTCTTTACCCCCTCTCCCGACGGCCGCAAGGCACGAGCAGAGGCATTGGACTATTCCTTACAGCGTTCACGCAAGAGGGGGCCACGGAAATCTGGGCAGTCGGATTGGGGTAAGAAGCGTGGGTCATAATCTAGAACACGGCGGCTCGGTCACATCAGGTTTTGGTTTTCCATTTTGAACAGTTTTTTGTTTTCATTTTTTTTAAGTTGAACGGATATTAAAACAGATTCTTTTTCAAACTGATTAAAAAATAAATAAAAAAAGAGTTTCTCAACCCCACGAGATAAAACCCCCGTCCCTTTCTCATCTCCACCCTCCTTCTAATCAGACTACTCTTCCTTTCGCTTCATCCTTAGGCCGGCTGTCCACGGGCGTAGCGATATACTGCCGTGGGGGGCATTATGTCACCGCGATGAACTTATCATTATGATGGGTTCATCGCCGAAAATCGCGGCATGCTGCAATTTTTATACGTGAGCGGAAGCTTGTCACGATTTTCCGCTCATGTACATTGGCCTGCGCTTTCCTTAGTTATCCTATGGGAAGCATTCCTCGCGTGTCCCGCATGCGGATTATTGCCGCGGGTAACGCAGTGAAATATCGCCTGTGGACAGGAGGCCTTAAGTAGGTCGGCCCTCGCCAGGCCATCTTTGAATTTGTAAATTCTGTGATGTAGAAGTTCATACATGATCGAAGAGTTCTTATCATTCAGAACAACATATATGGAATGGTCCTTTACCTAATTCTGTATACTATTTGTTGTTCTATCCACTATATATTGTCAATAGCTTGTCTTACAAAGCTGCGGAGAGCTGGCTTTACTGTCAGCAAATCGCGACACCACCTATCTTGGGCGTGCCCTCGCATCACCTGTTTCCAGTGTGACCGGCAGCGGCATCGCACCACGTGCTAGACGCACACTATGCAATACGAGGTTTCCCCATTGAAGACAAGGTGATGCTAATATAAAACCGCTTTGCATCTGTGGGAAAATCGCATGTTGGCAAGTGTGATATTGGGCCAAAATTCCCAACCGGATATCATGCTTGTCCGTGTGAAGTTAGCCTACGGGCTCCATCACCCGGCGATCACAATATCTCCGCAAGACAATATTGCAATTGCGTTCACGCGATTTTTGGGTGTCGTCCATGCTCTTTCCTGAGAAGAATAATATCGCATCGTTGCCGCCCTGTGAAGGCAGCCTGAGGGGAAGCGTTAGGGGCATCTCGTCTGCTCTTTGGAATACCCCTCTAAAGCTGAACCGGTTTTTGTTCTGTTTTGCGATTTCTCTGATGGAAATACAAAGCGGAAATCAAAACCTGTGATCTGAACTTAGTCAAAGTCCTGACCAGACTGACGGCGGGCCTCCCGGGTACCGGCTGCTCTCTAAAGTTAGATCTTCTTTTTTTATTAACAGACAATCATGACGGTTGGGATATCAAAGGGGACGGGGACGACCGTTCAGGAATGGTTTCCGAAAAAGAACTTGAACTCTTTGAAGACATCCAGCAGCAGGCACTGCAGGTAAGGCCTTAGAAGTGGTTGTCCCCTCCTGTGATGTGCGCTGTACTGCCGCCTACGGGTAGGACGACACATTACGCTGCATGCTTTCTAGGATCACTTTCCCATTATCCCTCTCCATTTCCCTTATGTTGTTAGGTGTGGGTGTGTTAGCTGTGGACAAGTGGTTTTAATTTTTTGACCTTTTTTGATTCATTCCTCGTCACTTATATAGCGGCAGCCTATTCCATAGTGCTGTTCGGAGCTCACAATCTTAACTTCCCAGTCTCCCACACATAGACTTCAAGCTCCAGATCTCCAAATAGAACGCCCGTTGATGTGTTGGTAAACTTTAGCTCGTGGAAGAATCACTCACTGGCGCTCCGATGTGTTCCTCTGGTCATATTTGAACCGTGCACCCCAGTGCTAAACGCAGAGCCGCCATATGCAGATACGCTCTTGTGTGTTGGCACCCTTTTGCTGTGGATGGTAACACATTGAGGATGCGGCCATTCTTGTTTCCTACTTCTAGTTTTTGTTTCTTTTTTCTCTTGCAGGGTTCACCGCTCGCGATAGTGGTATTTTAATAGTTCAAACTTTTACAGCCGCAGTGATACGCAATATGTGTGTGTCTTGGGGAAGGGGTGTTTTTTTCTTACTCCCCCCTTCCTTACTAGGAGAACTAGTAACTGTATTTCTGCAGGCATTCTATTAAGACCTGCCACAAGGCCAATAGGCAAACTTTCATGGCAGCCCTGGGGGGTACCTTCACGAGGCTCCGTACTACCATAACGTACAAACGACTGCCAGCAGCCGTTCAGGTGACAGGACTTGCCTCCCTCTGTCGGGCCACATTAAATGCTGTCAGAATTGATGGTGGCCTCAAATGCTTAACGGCCGCAGTCATCTTCTATCATGATTAGGGGTCGAAGACAGCCGACGCTCTCTGCATATAGAATGGCTTTGCTCCTGAGCCCACCCCATACAAACCCTGTGTACATCTAACATAGATGTACCTCATAGGCTGCTAAAGAGTTGGAGTAACTGCGCTTTATTTTTATGTATATTTTACTTACAAAACACCTATATCCGAAGACTATGGTAAGAAACTTGTCTTCACCTCACTGCATAAAGTAAGAGGGCGCTTTAGCTGTGCAGACACAGGTCTTTCCAAATAGCAAACCGGTTCATTAGTTCATCTTTGCATTTTATTTACTTTCAGTTTTCCTGTGCCCCTAATCTGCCCCACCACCGAGTGTTTTATTAATCTTCAGCACGCTCATGCCGCTGTGCCCGGTGGTGCACTGTGTCAGGAGAAGCTGTTCTGTGCTGCAGACAGCTTTTCCCCTCACAGCGCGCACCCGCTCCCCACCGGATTCGATGCTCTGTCAGGAACTCCATGCACTGGCTGTACAGTAATCTATGTCAGAAGCCGATGCACGGAGTCCATGACCGGACATTAGTTTTGGCAAGGAGAAGCAGTCCACAGCATAGAACGGCTTCTCCTGACACAGCGCATTGCCGGGTACAGCGACGGGAGAGGGACAGGCATTAATAAAATACCCGTAGTGGTGGACAGATTGGCTAAAAAGTAAATGAAATAAAATAGATGCATTAATAAATTAGGATTAGATTTGCACTGTATATGGGAAGGCTGTCATAGAGATAATAGTGCAGACGTAGCTGGAGCGCCCTCTTCTGTTATGCAGTGAGGTCAGACGGATTTCTCCTATCTGATAGTGGAAGAGGGGTTTTGTAAGTAAAATGTACAGAATAAGCTGATAAGACCTATTGCAGAGAGTAATATTTCTTTAAAGTGCTATTGGCAGCCCCCGGGAATCCAGCTCCTCCCTGCAGTTATGGCGCTGGAGGATGGATGCATTCGTACGTGGTGGGGAAATCTGCCATGGACACATCCCCACTAACCCGCCTGTCATGTTCGCCGATATCTATGTGGGTTTGCAGCAGAACTGCTGTGGGTTTTACATTTTACAAACGCACAACAATTAAGCGGCAAATCCGCATCAACATTTGCATGCAAGATGTGCAGAAAAGTCAACCTAGACAGATCCAAAAGGGAAAACGCCGTCCCTTACCCCTGGAGCTTCACCAGTCCTTCCAAAAGCCTGCAATAGCCGTACCCACTTGGCAGTTCTATCAGTAGCCACCCAGCAGTCTGTATAGGTTAAATGATCAGGGTTGGTGCAGCTCTGCTGGTAGATGCATTGCGCGGCACCTCGGCCCCATTCCAGCCAATCGGAATAGTAGATCCTTTTTATAAGGGAAGCGTATACCGGATAGGATCCCACTACAATATAAAATGATCAGTTTTGAGGTTTGTGCGATGTACTTTCCATTACTTTAATTTACATTAGTTTGTCCTAAAACACACCAGCTGTTCCTTTTTTTTTTATCTTGTGTGTTGCCCCACTTTCAGAGTTGGCACACTTTTTGCGTAGCTCTCAGCATGGCAGGTTGTCCTCGGGACACTTGGTCACTCTCCTGGCATCCAGTTGGTTAACAGAAGTGTCCCTGCGGCTGATCACAGCTGTGACTATACCCACAGGAGAACGGAGTGCTGCTGTCACCTAGGCACAGGATGGGAGGGAGCGGGGAGGAGAGTGCCCAGGGAAAGGAGAGAGACAAACAAGTGCAAGGATCAAAAGCACTAAAAAGGGGAGGGGAGCGAAAGCACCTTAGGTGCCCTCCAGCCTACGTCCACATATTACAGAGCAATGTGCAAGCAGCTCTACTGGAGTCCTGGCACCACATTGACCCTGGGCATTCAGCTGGAGGAAGGTCTGGGCAGAGAAGTCAGTACCCAGCCTGACATCACTCAGGTTAGTGAAGTCATCGCCTCCTCTCACTCCTGACATGTAAATTGCAAGCCAAGGTAATCGAGCGGAGTACTGAATCCATTACTTTACTTTCTCTTACCTGCAAACATTTGCAATGATCAACCATTTCTCCATCTGCCTTACAGCCGGTCAGTATAAGGCAGACGTCCAAAGAGGCTTCGCGTTCTCTACAGGTTTTACATAACTGGGCATTGGGGACATGCTAAACTTTCTTAAGTATGTAATTGTGCCTTGAGCTTTTCTTTTAGTCCTTGACTTGGAATTCTCTGGTTTCTTTTGCAGAAAGTTGGTGTCAACGGCCCCCCGGACCCGCAGGTTCGCTGCCCGTCGGTCATTGAATTTGGAAAATATGAAATTCAGACATGGTACTCTTCCCCGTATCCACAGGAGTACACAAGGTGAGCGCAGCTTAGAAGTGCTGATGGGGCCTGCCTCCAGGAATGAGCTTTCCCTCTTTCTGTGGTACTAGGACTAATTGAACCTTTTTCTAGTAGAAGAGTTATACTTTGGTTAGTGGATAAAATTTTAAAGATGCTTAACAGACAAGTACTATTGATAAACTATCCTCAGGATGGATCGGTCATCAGTAGTTGAACGGCTGGGGTCCACCGCTTGAGTCCCCAGCTGATCAGGTTCCCACAGGGCTATGGAGTGGATGCTCCGACTCCTTTGTAGTGGCCAGTGCTTGTAATTGCAGGCACAGTTCTAATTGATTTCACTGAGCGCTTTGCTCACCACTACACAGAGTTTGGAGTTAACTGCTTCCATTCCGTACCCCTGTGGGTTGTGACGCTGACACTGTAATTACGAGCACCAGTCACTACATGGGTTAGAACCAACTGGTTCTGCTCAGTACCCCTGTGTGTTGTGCCGCTGACAGCAGGCGCCTGCTCAATTATATACACGAGATCTTAAAGGGTGCAAAATATACGTACGAGAGGGTAGATTTATGTAAATTTTCTTTTGTAAAAAAAAAAAAGACCTGTTCTGTTTGCCCCTAGCAACCAATCAGAGCACAGCTTTCATGTTACTAGAGCAGGATACAAAATGAAAGCAGTGCTGTGATTGGTTGCTAGGGGCAACCAAGAGTTTTTCTTTTAATCCGTTCTAGAAATCTCCTATATATACAACTGTGTTTCATATGCTGTATATCACCACTCTCATCATCCCCGTTACTCTTTCAGGCTTCCCAAGTTGTACCTATGTGAATTTTGCCTCCGTTACATGAAAAGTCAAACCATGCTACAGCAGCACAAGAAAAAATGTGGCTGGTTCCATCCGCCTGCCAACGAAATCTACCGCAAGGACAACCTCTCCGTCTTTGAGGTGAGTGGCGCTGCGGTCCCACATCCTGTTCTCTGTAGCAGTCTCTTCTGCTCTATATCTCTTCACTGTTTTTATGGGTCTCACGTTTGCTCACCTTTTTCAAGCCTATCTAAATGGAAGGGCCGCAGGCGCTGTGCGCGCTCTCTGTAGTAAATAGTTTTATCCTTAGGTCACCCATGTGTGATCTGTGATGGGTCTTTTTCTCGGGAAACCCTTTTTAAATGATGATAAAAGCTATGGTTGGTGTCTGGGCAACAAAGACGCTTTTAGCAGAAGGAGCCGCTGTAAAGGCCCGGGCTACACGGCTTTATTCATAAGTCACTTTTGTGTTGTGTTTACAGCAATTTTCTGCAATGTGTGAAAACACATTCTAGTTCCTAAAGCAGCTTTCCTCCCCTCGGATCATTGGGCTGAATGCTCATTTCTGTGACACCTATGGGTGAATGCAGACGGCCGGGTCGGATTCTCGACTGCGAGAATTCTCATAGCTGGATGCGACCCATGCCCCTGCAGTGATCCGTGGCTTACCTGCCTGGCATCTTTGCTCTGCGGACGTGTCGGCTGGCACACAGCCGCACATGCGCAGCGCAGAGCTGGCGCATCAGCGATGACGCTCTGTGAGGCTCGCACTGAAATAAGACGGCAGAAATTCTGCGTGAAATCTGGCCATGGAATTTCCGCCCGTGTGCATTCAGTTTATTTCTCCTGATTCCCCCATATATATGCAGGCTGGGCTTGGGTGAGCATCCATGTGTTCTCAGTAGGGAGAAGGGCCGGTAGACATCTCTGGCGCGGTCTTTTCTCCCTTAAGAACAAAGGATCGGACCTGTTGAAATCCACCATTCCTGATCCTTCTTTCTATCGACCTCTGCTGTTCGCTAAATCTGGATACCACCATACACATTAGACGGCTGGTGGGCTTGGCCAATATTCATCTGATGTGTATGGTCAGCTTTAGGCATGGATACCAATTAGATATGCCACATGAATTTTTAATGACAGGCGCCCATAACATAACAAAACCAGCACTACTTACCTGCCCTGGTGATCCAGTACTGTAGCGACGATATCCTTCCAGCGTTTGCTGTGGAACGGCTCTCACCTGATCACGGCAGCCATTCAGTGACCACAGCGGTCAGGTGCCTTTCTGCTGGCATCGTGGCTCTCAGCATCTGAGTGGTGATGCCGGGAGAACGGTTGATAGCTGTAGCTGTTCCACGACAAACCCTGGGAGGACCGCGCTGAATCCCTGGGGCAGAGGACGGTTAGTACCACTAGTTTGTGTTTGTTTTAACTCATGTGCCTGCCATTAAAAGAAAACATTAAAGGGTTTGTCCATTTATGAGGATTCCTTCCCGCACACAATGCACCTGATGTCTGAAGACGCATACGCCTCTTTGTACATTAGGCACATCTCAGCACCTACACACAAATCTATGCCAGGCTGGAGCTGGAGTAGATTTCTGGTATGATTTATGCCAGTTTCAGACTTCAATTCTATATAAATGTGCCGACAGCTGCACCCCCTCCAAAAGGCCTCATTAACTTTCTTAAAAGTGGCGTTGCAAACTTCTTGAGCAAGCTGGGCCATAGTTTGCAACGCTTACATGCCCTTTTTTAAAATGCCCCATGTTTCTTTAGGGTCCTTGCTCTGTCGCCATGCTGTGCATTTAATAGATGTAGCACAACGTATTACCATCATCTTCGGACTTTTCTGTAACTTATTTGAGTAGGCATTGCTTTGCCTGGGGAGCGTTCACACATACTGATTTGCTTGCAGATTTCATAGATTTGTGGATCTTCAGCAAATCGGGGACATGTGAACACATCCTTAAAAGCATTGAGAAACCCTGTTGGCCCAGGGCACAGTGGGCAATTTGAGTTTCTTTTTTCTTTCCTGAAGCAGTGCCCCTCTTACCCCGGGGCCATGTTGAAGATGGCATTGCAACGCCTCTCCAATGATTGCAGTGTAATTCGAACACTGCTTTAGTTTCGGAGTCCTGATGTTGCCAGAAGGACAGTTGAGCTGCTACATTGTGAGCGCGGCTGCTTCCCCCTTGTTACACATTTTGTTCTTTGTGCCTTCAGGTGGACGGAAAAGTGAGCACCATCTACTGCCAAAATCTCTGCCTTCTGGCCAAGCTCTTCCTGGACCACAAGACCCTTTACTATGACGTGGAGCCCTTCCTCTTCTATGTGCTAACGCAGAACGATGCTAAAGGATGTCATCTGGTCGGCTATTTCTCCAAGGTGAGTTGTAGCTGTGACTCGGCTGATCGGAGGAGTAGGTGCCACCACATTGTGGCTGCCTCTTCCCGATGCCAACCTGCTTGTGTCACCGTGACCTTCTTACATGATATGCTGCAGACCACACCTAGAGCCTTCATCCGTGCGCTTCTGGAAGAGGTCACTGATGACTCCGGCCACGTCCGCAGCATTGTTTTATGGAAATGGACTATTTTTAGAGGAAAGTTACCGCCATTGTGTTTTGTCTTTTTATGTTGTCTTGCATATATGGTTCCTCTGAAGATGTTGGCAATGCCACAGGATATTATAGGGCAAGTTATTTATATCTATTCAGCAGTCTTTCAAGGATGGCTTGCTGTGAATTTAACCCCTCAGTGACGTGGCCTTTTTTTTTTTTTTTTTTTTTTTTTTTTTTGTTTTCATGGTTTTTCTTTCCCACTTTCAAAAAAAAATCACAACTTTTTACTTTTCCATTGACGGAGCTATTTGAGTTTCTTGTACCAAAATGTATTGCATTCCTCCATCTGGGGGGCGGAAGGGGGTAGGTCGACTTGTTTCTCTGATGTACACACCGTGGCAAAAATGGCATAACTTTATTTTGTAGGTCAGTACGATTACCTAATTTATTTATTTATTTATTTATTTATTTATTTATTTATTTTATGCTATACTACTTAAAAAAAAAAAATAATAATCTTTGGGGGGGGAAGAAAAAAAAATTCCCATGCCATCTTCATCCATGACTTTATTTTTCTATCAATATAGCTGTGTGGGAGTTTTTGTTTTTTTTTTTGTTTTTTTTTTTTCTGGGTTGTCATGTGGTTTTTTTCTTTGGTACAATTTTAGAGTACATACAGCTTTTTGGTCCCTTTTTATCACATTATTTCTTGGCGATGGAGTGAATATTGTTGTTTTTTTTGTGTGACTACAGCATTCATTGCACGGAATAAATAATGCCTTTCATAGATTGGACTGTTAGAGAAGCAATGGTACCAAACTCTTTCACTTTTAACTTTTTTTTTTTTTTTTTAATTCTTTGGGAACTTCAATTTGCAATTGTTTGGCTTATACCAAATACAGCAATACATTAGTACTGCAGTATATGGTGGTTCTTCCCCGGGAAGCAATGGGATGAAACTGGAAGGGAGGAGACACAAATTAGATATTAGAAAACGCTTTCTGACAGTGAGGGTGATCAATTAGTGGAACAGGTTGCCACGGGAGGTGGTGAGTTCTCCTTCAATGAAAGTGTTCAAACATAGGCTGGGCAGACACCTGTCTGGGATGATTTAGTGAATCCTGCTCTGAGCATGGGGTTGGACAAGATGACCCTGGAGGTCCCTTCCAACTCTACTATTCTAGGATTCTATTAGGACAGGCCTAACTGTTAATGTTGTCTTACTATCTCATCTTTGGGATCCTTAAACGGCGGTTGAGATATTTAAAGGGTTAACAGCCGCTGGGTGTCATCTCTCAGGCGGCCTACACTGGCTATGTATGAAGCGGGGTCAGCTCCGGATCCCACCTCCTCATACAATCCCCAGGCACCGAGGATGTAAATATACATCCTGGGGCATCAAACTGTTTAAATGCACATCTGTAGCAGACTTGAGTTTGTCACTTGGCACAGCTAACCGTGAAGGAACGGTTTGTTTTTGTTGGTTCTTGCATAGGACTGCTGCGTTATATTTGACTGTATTAGATGGTGATTTATACCTCGCAGAGAGGAAGCTGTAGAAAAATACTAGTCTGCAGACTCTTTTGAGTCGGTTAAAAAAAAAAAGTTCCTGCATTATCTGTGATTCCTCGCGGTGCAGTAATAGTCGCCGTGAATACGCCACGTTTTTTTCCGTGACTCTGACAATGATGACCTTTCCATTGGACGGTTCCGAACCCTGCGAGGTGAAGGGGCTGGAGAGCGGCACATTGCTGTCTGGTACTGCAGTACAGCCCCATTCATTTACTCCTACGATTGCCAGGGCTGATCAAGTAATTCGCAATCCTAAGGACGGGGGGCTTTAATGTTTTAGGCTTGCTAAACCCGAGAATGTCGATCCTAAGTCCTCGTCTGCACAATTGCAGTTTTGTAATGTTTTGGGCAGACGCGTTCCCTGAGGTCCTCAGAATGGGATTTCTGCAAGTGCTGATGACACAACCCTGCAATAGGCTTCTCTGTGTTTAAACGGAACATTAATAATTGCTCCTGTCATAGTAGTCTAAAATAGCTTCTCCGGATGAGACTGTGAATGGTAGTGGCGTTCTTCTAAACGGCCGCCTTCTTCTTCACTGCCCCGTCCATTGAGTTTTCAGAATAAGAAATGGACGCTCCTCGATGCAAAGCTTAATCAAAAGTCTGATTGGGTTTTTTTTTTCTCTGTTCTGAGACCCAACCAAACTTACGGCATGTCCAAGGAGGAAGTTGCTCATACAGCAATTGTTTATACTTGGCTGGAGAGCATTTTTGGAAATGGTTAACACATAGCAGTAACTAATGGAGTACTGGCTAAGGATGGACGGGGAAGGCCTGCGCCTGTTGGGAAACCCTAGAGGTTGTATCGCTGGTGGTTTAGGGGGTTATTTTAACCAATGAGGTTTATAGAGTACAAGTCAGCCAATGGCGGTGACAGAGGATACTCTATTATGTAGACCAGAGGTCCCCAACTCCGGTCCTCAGGGACCACCAACAGGTCATGTTTTCAGGATATCCTATGGTAAGAACCCCTCAATGTCTGAGGCACCGACAATAATTACATCACCTGTGTAATGCTGAGGAAATCCTGAAAACATGACCTGTTGGGGGTCCTGAGGACTGGAGTTGGGGAACACTGATGTAGACGGGATGCAGCGGTTTGCTCCAATAGAGTATAACAGTGCCATGTTTGGTGGGGGTCAGCCTCTAAGCCTCAGAATGCATTTACACATTGTTGTTTTTACCATGTGAGTTTTGTGCATTGCAAGACAGGCAAAAATAGAACTCGTTATTTTAAATAGGGCGATTGACATGTCCAATTCCCTTTTTTTTTTTTTCTCTTGAACTAATGCTGTGAGTGAGGAAAAATTGCAGCATGTCCTATTTTGGGGCGAAATCGGCAATTTTTTTTTTCAATGGACCTGCAAAAACAGCATCACACTTACGGGCCATGTGATGTGCATGCCAGTGCCATGCGTATTTTTTTTCTTTTTTAACACTATTGAAACAGAAATAATTGGGCACCTGATCAAGAATCATAAGTAGTATTTATTTCCATGTGTTACTACTTAGTGGGGCTCCTTTGACCCTAATGACATTAGGTACTCTCCGTTGTATACTTTCTTCTAACGTCTGGTACGCTTTAGCTGGTATTTCCCTCCATTCATCCTGTAAATGGCTAATGAGATTTCTCAAAGAGGATGGATGCTGTTCATATTTCCTGACCGGATGTTCAGGTTGGGACTCTTTGCAGCCGGTCCAATCATGAAACATCCATATCCTCAAACCAACGTAAAACTGCATTGGATGTGTGACAAGGGGGCGTTGTCTTGTTGGAAGTATGGCCGACCATTCCCAGAGTATTACCACATTGTCAGCAGCACATTATTGTCTAGAATGTCAGGGTACACCTTCGTGTTAATGGTTCTAGTCACTACAACCAACGAACAGAGACTATAACGCAACCTCCACCTTAGACCCCATTTACACTGACAGGTAATCGCTAAAGTCGCTCAAACGACAGTTTGAGTGATAGTTTTGAGCGATCATCTTTGCATAGTCTATAGTAGCCACTTAAGAGCTATGCAGGCAGAGCGGGACACCGCCGCTATTGCTCCTTGAATAATACAGCTGTTCTGCATAAGCAAACAGCTGCATTGTTCACCGGGCTTACAGCTCGCATCCCGCTGTGAACTACCAGCGGGACACGAGCTAAAAGAATCTTATGAGCGCTGCCAACTGTGATAACAGCCTGCACTGCCGATGAGAGTTCATCGCTCAATTCAAGAAAACTAGAATAGAGCGAGGAACGAATCGTGCACGAAAACTGCATGATGTCCGTGCATTTAGATGCAACGGTTATCGCTCAAAAGACTGCTTTGAGCGAATTTTGAATTGGGCCTTTACTTGAAGGGCTTTACGGTAACAAAATGGAAAATAGCCACAAGTTGTACGTTTTTATATGCTGCTCTTCGTCTGGTGCAGTCGACGATCTGTCACTCTTTTTTTACATTCATTGCTTTTGTCAGACGTTTGCAGGATGAATGGAGGGTAAGTACCAACTGAGGAGTATAGGATGTTTGCAGGAAGTTTGCCACAGAGTTTTCTCTGCCATTAGGGCCAAAGGAGCCCCACTAAGTAGTAGCATATGGAAATAACTACTACATGCTGAAGTATTACTTGTGGTAGGCTAGTGTGTATATACACAACCACCTTTTAGTATGGGGAGTATGCATTGTTAGGGGGTGTTTCTGGGGTCTACGTTTGTGCAGGGAAGGTCTGGACGCTGCCCGCTGTAACATTGCTTTGTCCCTCTTATTTTCTCAGGAGAAGCACTGCCAGCAGAAGTACAACGTGTCCTGCATCATGATCCTTCCCCAATACCAGAGAAAAGGATACGGCCGCTTCCTCATAGACTTCAGTAAGAAGTGACAATAGCATGCTCTTATGGAGGGGTGATGCAGCAGTGGCCAGCAGGGTCATTAACAGGAGTATGGCTGCTTCTTCCTCATCAGTCTCATGTCTGTATTTGTTGAACTTTTTAGGTTACCTTCTGTCTAAACGGGAAGGCCAAGCCGGATCCCCAGAGAAGCCACTGTCTGATCTGGGCCGCCTGTCGTACATGGCGTATTGGAAAAGCGTGGTGCTAGAGTGTTTGCATCAAAACCAGGAACGGCAGCTGAGCATCAATAAACTCACTAAACTGACCGGCATCTGTCCTCAGGACATTGCGGCCACCCTGCAGCAGTTACACATGCTGGAATGGCGAGGGGACCGGTAATATTTGGCATTCTCTTTCCATTTGTAATAAACATGTGAGTTGTGCACATATTAATATAAAACTTTTTTTTTTGTTTTATTTTGTTTCTTCCGTGGATAGCGTTGTGCTGGTGCGACGAGAGCAGCAGATCCAGGCACACATGACCAAGCTAGAAGCCCGGCCTCGGCAAGTGGAAGTAGATCCGGAAGCTCTGAGGTGGACCCCAGTCATCGTCAGCAACTCTGTCGTGTCTGACGGTGAAGTGGAGTCTGAGGAGGAAGAAGAGGAAACGGAAAGGCAGCCAATCAAAGAGAGCAATGTAAGTCTCCATGTATGAATGCCATATGCTGAATAGTTGGACTCTGACTTCTGTTAAGTTGGGGATATAGTTTTGCTATTAGAGCTCAGTGGCATTCAAGTGCAAGCTACATCAGAAACCTGTCGGTTTCATAAAATGCACTTCCATGTACACAATATCTAGGTTTTAGGAAACTAGCATCTTTTGGAGTCAACGACTATCTAGGATACACCTTTATTGCACTACAGTTGTTAAAAGTTTTGAGACTGACACAAAATTGTGGTTTTCACAAAATTTGCTGCTTCTGTGCTTTTAGACCTTTTTAGTCCGATGTTTCTATGGTTACTGATGTACAATTATAAGTATTTCATAAATTTTTAACTTTGACAAATACGTCAAGTCTAGGCAGAGACTCAATATTTACGGTCATGCGCGCGCGCCCCCCCCTCCCCCCCCCCTTTTTTTTTTTATACTCGTCCCTGTCATTGGGGGACACAGCTAGACCAGGGACATAGCTCTTGCCACTAGGATGTGGACAATAAGCAAAGAAAGAGTTAGTTCCTCCTACCAGCTGTATCCCTCCTGCAGGCACCAAGTTAAATCTGTTTTAGCTTGGTGTCCGTAGGAGGCAGACCGGCTGCTCTGCAGGTCTTCTGTCTTTTCTTATTTTAGTGTGGTGGTCTTCATCTTTTCCTCTCTAGCTTGGCATCGGGGATGAGCTATCTATGCAGATTTAGCAGACATCACTGGAGGACTTGTGTCACGTTTGCCCATGTCATTATCAGACACCACGTCAATGTCAGTTCATATCTAAGATTGTTATCCAATATCAGTCAACCGATATCTTCATAGCCACACTATTACGACCGGTACCTGACAGCCCCTTCCCTTCTGCAGCGCAGGTTATCATATGCCTATTAAACTTGGATGGTACACTCTAAGGCACATCTTCTATACAGCCTCATAACCCGTCCTATCAGGGGGTATTTAGGTTGTGATTGATCCTGCTATTGGCAGTTCTTTGAGTATCTGCCTTCTTGCTCCACCTCAGTGAAACAGTTCTGGCTGGCAGATTGTCTTCAGGCTTTTTTTTTTTTTTTTTTGTCGAGGCTGTTCGCCAGTAGCATTGACCAAAAATCCCCCCATACAGTGCGGATCACTCTATGCCAGGTTCTCCCTAGGAAAAAAAAAAATTTACAGTACATGATGCGCTCTGAATTCAAGTCCAACTTCTCCTAGTTACTGGCAATCTTTTGCCCTCGAGAAGGGCATTCTCTGGATGAGACGTCTTGGCAGTTTTGTATGTCTGCCTGGCAAGGACTGCCCTCTCGTCACACGGCCTCCCCAAGCGGCCGCTCCAGCGTTGGCTTCCCACGATGATCCTTACGTAGGAGGAGTTGGGTGACTATTCGCATCCTCAGTAATTATGCAGCCTGTACTCTGCTGGAGTACATCCGGCGGGTACATTCCCCTGTAATTCACCTTTCGCTTTTCCTCTACGAGCATCGGGTCGTACTTTCCGCCTGTACGATTGCCAGCATTTGCATGGTGGTGAGGGTCGAAGCACTACTGGTTTTCCTTCCCGGGTGTGGAAAATAGACTCCGCACAATATCTTGCCTGTGGTTTTGTTCCACTGCATCTACCACCCTTGTACTTGCAGTTAAGGCTCAGGTATAGTGTTCTTAGGACCTATCCGAGGTGCTTTGTCCTTAGCGCTCGATAGCAAACCTCACTAGTCTTCCTCTTGCACATTCTAGTATCTTCTGGATGGGGTACACTTGTTAGATACTCTCTTCTCTTGAGATCCACCTTGTTTAAAAACCCTTCACGCGGCATAGGAGCCTTGGACATCCAGAATCTGACAACCCGGTCCTTCTCCCAAACTGCTCTGGTTCTGTGCTCTCCAGTAGGACTATTGCCCCTTTTAAGAGGATTCCAGTCGTTCCCTTCTGTCATCCTGACAAGACTTCTACCTTAAGATTGTCCTCTAGGTTCCCCTCTGTGCCCTTCTGTCCTTCAGGCACCAGATCTACTTGGTTTCTTCCCTGCTCTAGACCACTCGAAGCAGACTGCGGCATTGGCCTACGTATCCTGCGCGCATTCAAAGCACATTGCTGTGGCCCTAACCGTGAGATCCAGCGTACCGCGATGAACTAAGTACCAGGTTACTGTTTTTCTGCCCTTCTACATCCAAGATCAGCAAACCGGAGTACACACACTGCTTTTTTTTAACCTGTTCTTTGCCCCTTTTGAGCGCTGACAACGCCACCTTTTTCTTTTCCCACCCTTTGCTCTAGAACGTCCCAGGTTCTTGCTGTGTCCCCAAATAACAAATGCTTGCGTGCAAACTGATTTAGCTCTGTGCCTGCAGGAGGCACTGACTTTCTTGGCTTAATGTCTGCCTCCTAGTGGCGAGAAATGGATTTCGAGGTGGGTAACAAATCCTGTTTTTTTTTCCAAGTTGCTCTTGGAGGACGGTTAAATGCAATTCTTTATTAATGGCAACGTTAAGCAAAATTGTGAGAGAGCTCACACCATTGGATGAAAAGTAACCTCGCACCCGAATGGTCTCCGGATGCTTTACTGATGGCATAACACAGGCCTCATGGGAGAGCTCGTGTTTTCTCCTACAGAGACTCATTCTTCCAGATGTCCCAAACAGTCTGAAGGGGGCTGCATCAGAGAAGATAACTTTATCCCAGTCCTCTGCACTCCACTTCCTATGCCAAAACCAAAATTTGTGTCAGTTTTAAAACTTTTGGCCACAACTGTACAAAACTTTAAAGTTCTTGATGCACATCCCCGAATATGACTATTCAGACAGTTTAAAGAGGTTGTCGCATTTCAAAATATGGACGACATGTCCTTGCGATAGATCATTCCTTTATGGTCAGTGAGGATCCAACCTCCAGGACTTCTACCGCCCCGCGAGGGTGAAGGGGCTACATTGCTAAATCGACGCTGTGGCCTCATTAGTGTTTAACCTTGAACAGCCGGGCTACCTGCCTGTGGAGGGTAAAACTGGTGGTGAGGGCTTGGTGTTTTCCTAGTGCTGCCCTATTTAAAATGACGATGCTTTACGTACCATATGCTTCTGTTCCCAGATTCTGTGCACTTTGCTTCGAGTTATAAACTTGTCGTTTTTGTCTTCAGCAGCCGGTGTTAAGAAGCATGACCATGGACTTCAAAGAAAGAGACTCATGTCATGTACTGGAGAAAGAGAAGATCCCAGCTAATTGTCCCCTCAGCTCGTCCTCTCCAGAGCCCTGCTTCCCACATCCCCGTCAGTTCCAAGATTTAATATGCAGCTTGCCTACTAACACTCGATCCGTTAGAGGGCGACGAGGTAGGCGCGGAAGAAGGGGTCGAGCACCATGCTCTGCTTCCAACCGAAGCGCTGACCTTTTGCGGTTATTGGCCAGAGAAGTCCCAGGACCTCCTAGACGTACTGGCGAACGCGGGCGCTCCGGCTCCCGCAGGGGGCGGCTGAAAAGGTTGGCGGATTCAGTGCTGCGAAGGGACTTCCTGGAACATCAGCAAAGGCTCTCCCAGCGCTATGAGACCGAGCATTCTCAGCGAAGAGGGTTTAGTGAGAGCAGCGAAGAGGAGGAGGATGAGGAAGAAGAGAATCGCAGTTTACGTTCCGACTCTCCACCAATCCTAACCAAACCCACACTGAAACGGAGGGTGAGAAGACACATTTTCTTCATTTTAAGTGACCTTAAAGCAATGCTCTCTCTCACGGAAGGCAACAATTTCCTCAACTAGAACATATTTGTATCACCCAGGAGTTATTCAAAAGCCCATTCTATTAGTTTTTATATGGATGGCTTTTGTGACAAAGAGAACCTGTCAGAGTTCATGCTGCATGAACCATTAGCCACATGAACCCGGGATTGGTATGCCCATTGCCCCTGTGTATGAGGTCGTCTAAAAAGCCGCACCGTTTCAGACTGAACATACTTTGACGTTTGACTTGGCATGGAGCTCCAAGTCACAGCAGCGGGCCACGCTGGCCCCTTTATGCCCGCAGCATGAAGACTGCGAGCTCTCTGCATTTACACAAAAGGGGAGAGAACTGACAGTCAACATGCTGTGGATGGAGAGATACCGGCGCGGTCCCCTTGTGTAACTCAGAAGTTCTGTTCCGTCTTAAATTTCAAAGTGTATTTATTGTGAAACGCTGCAGTGTTTTAGAATAACACATACGTGGGGGCAATGAGCGTACCTGTCTTGGGTCCATGCTCCCTGTAATTCGGACCGCACAAACCCAGTGATGAGTTCCCTTTTATTAAAAGGGTTGTTTCATGAACATGACTGCTGTCCGTATGCTATATTAGGGTATATGTACGTCATTGAGGGGGTCCTCCCCTCTGTTAGCCAGTGCAGTGAGCCGCTCTGTAGGACTCTAGCAGTCTTTCTAATACATACATGGGGCATCATCTGTATTGCAGCCACAGAATACTATATTAGTCTACCTGGTAAGATCAGCTGAATGCTGGGAGTTGAGGCAATCGCCCCAGTGGATGCATTTGAAAGAGGTTGCATGACCACCACCATTAGCCATAGGCCGTGTCTGTCTGGTTTTGCAATAACTTTCCTGACCTGGATTGAGCAGCACTACTAGACCCAGCCTTTGGAAAGTATGGAGCCGTCTCACACCCCCTTTAAATATTTTGAAACCTCTAGCAAGAACTAAATGAAAGAGCCTTCCACGTAGGTGTGCTTTTATACGGGACGACTGTTGGGCACCTAAGCATCCAACAGCCGTCCCAGCGACTATCGCTCCTGTGCTTTCACACAGGAGCGATAGTCGTTCAGTGAATGGCAGTGGAGCACACCGAAGATCTTTTCGTCCATCTCCATTCACCGGGAACAGGCGGCAGTTCAAAAACGAGTGACTGCCAGTTCACACTGAACAAGTAGTTGCTCATTAGTCGTTTCAGTGAGCTTAAACGCAGGAACCAGCGACTCATGAGTGACTTTTCAAGTACCTTGGCTGGTTCCACTTTTACACTGGCCGACTATTGGTCATGTTTCGAGTGATGTGGGTCTTTTTGACTGATTGTTGGCCCGAGTAAGCTAACCCTTAGTGTGGTTTTACATAGGCAGCTAATCTGTGGGTAATGAGCGCTGACGAACAATGAACAGGTTGGTCAGCACTCATTACTTTAGTGTACACTAAAGTAGTATGGGAGACTAATGGCACCAGTCTGCCCTTTTATTTGGGGTGATGCGATGCTGACAAGTGAGCATTTTTCATGTCGGCACAAAAGACTTAATTAGCTAACGAGTTGGAATTTGCTCATGCATCAGCTGATCGTGGCCTTTTTACAAGGGCAGATGTTTGGTCTGTAAGGCTTAGTGGGGTAAAGCCAAAAGTGGGACTATAAATTTTATGTTTGTTTTAGCCTCTTTCTTCTAAATTTCCATTGGCCTTAGCAGGTACAACAACTTAAAGTACCTCTGCAGCGTGCCACGTCTCATTTTCTGCAGGCATTAAAAACCCGATGATAATCGGCACGTGTAAACAGGCAGTCGTCCATCCATGAACTACTGCCTGTTTACTGTGGAAGGAGGCGGCCGGAAGAGATCTCCGGCAAGCTTCACCTCCATTCAGTGAGCAATTATCGCTCCTGTGTAAAAACACAAGAATGATGATCTTTGGGGTTGACTGTCGGGTGCTGAAGCGCTGGACAGTCATCCTGTGTAAAAAGACGCCAAATGCTGCTACCAAGAAAAGTCAAAACTGAACTATTTATGTTGACTTTTTCTCCCTTTATCTCCTTCCAGAAACCTGGCCCTCATCGAAGACGACGAGTGAGGAGACGCAAGCACCATCACAACAGCAGTGTTGTTACAGAAACCATTTCCGAGACCACCCAGGTTTTGGATGAACCATTTGACGACTCTGACTCTGAGCGCCCAATGCCAAGACTGGAGCCTGAGGAAAAAAGCAATGGCCGTGGTGCCCCATTACCACCAGACTACTTCCCCTACCTCACCCCGCACACCCATCTAAGACGCAATCGCCCATTAGGCAAAAGGAGATCCATCAGTCAACAGATGCAAGGTATGTTTTCAGCATTTGTCTGATTGTGTGAGCTGTTTTCACATTTACTCATTTTTCTCTATGATTAGTATTAGTGGAAATATGAAGACCATCATATGGCATTTCATTAATGTCACTTGTCTTGTCTTTTCAGTGTCGTCTGTACAGCCGCCCGCTGTAAATCTGCGATCCTCAGAGGAAGTAGTCGCTGTGCCAGATCCTAATCCACCGCCCCCTGTAAAGAAGAAAGGATGGCCGAAGGGCAAGAGCAGAAAACCTCTCCACTGGAAAAAGCGACCTGGACGTAAACCAGGATTTAAGCTGAAGCGGGATCCGCCTCCAGAACCAGCGCCTACACCTCCTGCTCCTGCAAGACCAGGACGTAAGCCCAGGATTAGGGAAGAACCACCACCGCCTCCTGCCGAAGAGGAGGAGGTCCCTGAGGCAAAAGAACCTGAAGAAGAGGAAGAAGTGCCAGTAGAAGATAAGAAACCTACTGAAGAAGAGGAGCCAGTTGTTGCTACTGTGCCGCCAGCATCGCCATCTGAAAGCAGCAGCAGTAGCAGCAGCGGCGGCGACTCCTCCCGTGAAGCTGAAAACCATCCGCCATCGCCAGAACCCCAAAGGGAGACCAGGGAAGAGCCTCAGCCTATAGTAGAGGAAGCAGAGCCAGAAAAAGAAGAGAAGATGATTGACGAGAAGGAGGAAGTAGCCGTAGTACCACCAGCATCTAACCTACATGAAGACCACGATGCAGATGATGAGGACGAAGGGCCAAAAGAGACAGATGAAAGGGAAGAGATAATACAGGATCCCGTGCAAGAGGATACTGAGCAACAAGAACCTAGCTTGGGAAGTAGCGAAGAGGAGGAGAAGGTGGAGGGCGAGGGTGAGCAGGAACCGACTGAAGGCAGCGATCAGCCGTCCTGCCTGGAAGAGGAAGAGGGCAGCCCAGAAAAGGTAGAAGAGGAGCCTAAAGAAGAAGAGGAGGAGGAGGAGGAGGAGGAGGAAGAGGAAGAAGAAGACGACAGCGAAGAAATAATTCCTCACACGGAGCTCGATTTAGAGACTGAGCAAGCGGTGCAATCATTGACACAGGAGGAAGGGAGCGAGCGTGATGATGGGACCTATGGGGATTGTGAGGATGAGACAAGGACAGCCTGCCAGACTTTACAAAGTTTTACACAGGCAGAGGAAGATCCGCAGCTGGGTTTGTCAGATGAGTGCCATCCCTCTGCCCATGACAGTCCGATATCCTCTGTCCACTCTCACCCTAGCCAGTCAGTGAGGTCGGCAAGCAGCCCAAGTGTGCCTCCAGCCCTGGAGAGTAATGGAACAGGCGGGTATCCTCAGATCAGCCCAGACGCAGGCTCCCTCTCTGCTCCGTCTATGCAGAACCTGGAAACGACCAGTCCCATGATGGATGTGCCCTCTGTGTCGGACCACTCACAGCAAGTGGTGGATAGCGGCTTTAGTGACTTGGGCAGTATTGAGAGCACAACTGAAAACTATGAAAATCCCAGCAGTTATGACTCCAGCATGGGGGGTGGCAGCATTTCCTCCCAGAGCAGCTGTTCCTATGCCAGCGGTGGCAATGGCAACGGAGCTGGGGGGCTGCCTTCTTCTGCTAGCTTGGCGCAGAACGGTTGTGCCGTGAGCCAGCAAATGGCTGGTATGGCAAGTATGCTGCAGACAACGCAGGCTTGTAGCATAAAATCTCCGCAGAGTTGTGCCTCAGAACGTCCTCCTAGCAGCAGCAGCAGTAACAACCAGCCGCCGCCACCACCCCCTCCGCCACCACCATTGCCCCCGCAGCAGCCTCAGCCGCCACCACAGCAACAGCCCCCAATGTCGCAATGCAGCATGAACAACAGCTTTGGCCCCTCACCAATGATCATGGAGATACCGGACCAGAGCAACGGCAGCAATCTCAGCATCTACCCAGGGGATTTTGGGGCTGGTGGCTATTCTCAGCCCTCGGCCACTTTTAGCCTGGCAAAGTTGCAGCAGCTTACCAACACGATCATGGACGCTCATCCTATGCCTTACAGCCACGCTCCGGCCGTCACCTCCTATGCAAACAGCGTGTCCCTTTCAAATTCGGGCCTGTCTCAGCTTGCTTCTTCACATCCTTTGGCAGGGGCACCCCAAGCACAAGCCACCATGACCCCACCGCCTGCTATGAACCTACTCCCGTGTAATATGTCAGCAGGCAACCTTGGCATCTCCCACAGCCAGCGTATTCAGAGTCAGATGCCTGTCAAGGGGCATATCTCCATCCGCTCTAAATCTGCACCACTTCCTGCTGCACCATCCCCTCACCAGCAGCAGTTGTATGGGCGCAGCACGCCAGGTATGCAGCCTGCCACCCGAGCACTCACCGTCCAGCGGAGCATGAACATGGGAGTTAATCTTATGCCCACCTCACCATATAATGTCAACACCATGAACCCATTGAATGCCATGGGCGGGTACCGCATGTCCCAACCTATGGTCAACAGTTCTTATCATAGCAATGCGGCCTATATGAACCAGACAACACAATACCCCATGCAGGTTGGCATGGGCATGATGGGTGCCCAGGCCTATACCCAACAACCTATGCAGCCGAATCCCCATGGAAATATGATGTACACACCTCCTCCTCACCACTCCTATATGAATTCCCCTCCTGTCCCGAAACAAACTCTCAACTCCCCCTATATGAGGAGATGAGGGGGGCACCGGAACCACCCCGAAAAGTTGCCCACCTGCCCCTCATGTTCTCTTGCAGACTATAAATACGGCCTTTTATACTGACAGGACTTTTATTCCCTGTTCCTTATATCCCTTTGCTGTAGATTTAATATTATGTTTTTTATTGTTATTTTATTTCTCCCCCTTGCAAAAAAAAAAATATAATTTTGAGGGGGTTTTCCTGTTTTTTTTCTTTTCTGTAGAAAGATATTCTCTCTCCTCCATTTTTCTTTCACTCTCCAGTTTATATGAAAGCGTCGGTGGATTTTTTTTTTTTTTTTTCATTTTGAGCCCTATCCCATTTTTTTTCTAAGATAATGCAAACAAAAAAAAAAGTGCAGACAAAATGGTTTTAGCGGGGAAAAAACGCACGGAAATAGGAAAAATGACAAATCTCATTTTTAGTAATTCAAATTTAAAAGAAAAAAAATACAAAGACAAAAAAAATGTAACCCTGTAGCCTTATTCCGCTGTGGGCTTTTACTGAGCCGCGGCAACTGTACACATAACCGTGCGTCCGCTACTTTTTTTTTTTTTCCCCCCTTTTTTTCATTTTGTTCATCTTTTCCAGTCTTTAGAATTGGGGGGGGGCTTAAAGGAGAAGAACTTTTTGCAGTGCTCTGAGGGGTGACAAATGGGGCGTTAAGCAAAAATATGGAGTTGCCTTGAAAGTACAGATGGAGCAAGTTACTGCCCCAAATACAAGCTATGGTATATAGCATAAGGAGTTGTTGCACTATGCCACACACTTGTTGTTCTGGTCATTTTGCTATACTACATAGCTTGCATGAAGTTGTATATGGGACAGACCTTCCTCTGTCGGCTTAATCCCCCTCTGTTGTATACTACTTTTTGGTCTCAATTACCTTCCTTTCATCCTAATAATAAGCACTTATTGCCACAGATGTAAGGGAGGTACATAGGAAAAGTTTGTCTATGACTACCTGTGTTGCTTAAGGAATTGGCGTTTTGTCTACCAGAATCGCCACATTCGTTGTCCCTCTCTGCTTTGTCTTATTACAGTGAATGTTCAACTTTTATCGTCGTGTGTTTTTTTAGGTAGAAAACTTTGTGCTGATTAATCCCTTATTACATAGTGGTCAGAGCTCTATTTGACCATGCAGAGAAAAAAAACAGAGCTCTGTATTAGAAAATGGTAAAATTCTGGCTGCCTCCTGTCGCCACTAGGTGGAGCTTACTGCGTACTGAGGCATTAAACTCATAAACAGTCTGCAGTAAGCTCCTAGGCTCCCTCTAGTGGTGGCTGGCAACAGCCAGGTGTTTTGTCATTTAACTTTCTATGCTGGGGGGTGGGGTTCTGTATTAGAAAAAATGGAACACTGACCACTTTAAAGGTATATTAAGAAATCGACACAGAATTTTGGACCTATTTAGATAAAAGGTGGATTCAAGGGTGGACGTTCACTGTAAATTTTCGACGGTTCCTTGATCCGTAGATATCTCTGTTATACTGTGTAAGTCTGTACATGCACGCCCTTGTGTACAGTGGTGGAAGTTGATCACTACAGCGAGATAAACCTAGTGTGAAATGGCAGAAACTATTTTTTAATATTTTTATATTTTTGGTTTTTTGTTCCACTGCTTAGACGAGAGACCCTAATGTATATATTGTGATTATATATTGTCACTGTCCTCTTGAGCCTGATGCTTTTCAAAGGGCAGGTTCAAGTTTTTACCCCCCCCCCCCCCCCCCTTCCTATCCCCTTACCCTTTCCCATTATAGGATAAAGGGAGAAATGATTATTACTATCTAGTATGGTGATGCTGTTGACATGCGTCCTGATTTCATGCCTTGTCATAAGCAATAACGTGTGCCTGCCACCTGGAATGCCCGCTGAGGCTGATGTGTTACGTGACAGCGGCCGGCCATATCCGAACCCACTTCCTCACAAGACTAGTGCCTCTGTACAGATGCTTTACATTCCCACTTCCTTATTTATCATTATTACCACTAGTCCTGTTCTCTCCCGCCTATCACTCCTCTTTCATCCTTGGCATGTCGTCTAGGATAGATGTGTCAAGTTTACGTAGGAATACATAAAGGATGTCATCGTGTCCGTACAAAAAGTTCAAACACCCCCCCCCCCCCCCCGCACGAAGATAAAGGTGTACATAATTGTACTTGGGTTGATGAGATGTAACACAGGCAGAGACTTTAGTCACTTTTATGGTCCGAAAGACATTCAAGGAGGACAGAAATCAAAACTTGGGGTAAATCGGTAAGATTGGCGCCGCATGCATAACGTGGCACTTGTAATGTTAAAATGATACATTTTACCTGTGTTATTGTACAATCAGAACAATATGTAACAATGTGTTGCAGTATCTTTGCCATATTTGTGGTTGGATGAGAATATCGCCCGGGTTTTGCCACCCAGTCATTTGGGTGTGACGGACAACAGGACCTTATCCAGTATCACCACTGTGTATGTGGGACTATTAGGCTGGTCATAGACATAGGATAGCTGGTGCACAGAGACATTCTTAGTTTAGCTGAGCTTGCAGGACATGATGGGCACCACTTATCTCCACTCAATCATAATGGTAAGATCCTTGCTTTACCCTAAAAGCCTGTTTTTGTTTTGTTTTTTTCCAATGTTGGTCTGCTCTACCTCCATAATGTTAGATGGACAGTAGATTCCATGTATATTGGTGAGCTCTGTTGACAAAGATCTCATGCCAGCTAGGGTTTGATGCTTTGGCCTAAAATTTATCAATCTTTTTCCTATTTTGTTTTTCTCCATTCCAATCACAATTTTTAGGTTTTTTTTTTTGCTAGATAAGCTAGAAATATCAATTTTTTTTTTAATTTTTCTTCCCTTCAACACGAGGCAGTTGTGTCCACAGCCATTCATTACTCTGAATGGTTTATCAGTGTTTTATTGGACAATTCAAATGAATCTTGCATATCAAGGAATTGCCGTGGATGCCAGTCTCGTGTGTAAAAGAATGGGGTACAGACATTGGTTATATACACATAAGGAATAGGGTTCCATTTCCCTCTCCTCACACCACATTACATAGTCCTCTCTACCATCATCACAGCACCTGTGTACTTTCTTCCCCAATTCTCATCACAGCATCCCCATGTACTGTCCTCTATATTTCACATCAGTGTCCCCATTTGCTGTCCTCTCCACCTCTTATCAGTGTCCCCATTTGCTGCCCTCTTCTCATCACAGCATTCCCACTTCCTGATCTCTCTCCTTCTCACAACCCCCATTTACTGTCCTCTCCACTTCTCAACACAGCGTTCCCATTTACTGGCCTCTCCACTTCTCAACACAGTGTTCCCATTTACTGGCCTCTCCACTCTTCAGCACAGCGTTCCCATTTACTGGCCTCTCCACTCTTCAGCACAGCGTTCCCATTTACTGGCCTCTCCACTCTTCAGCACAGCGTTCCCATTTACTGGCCTCTCCACTCTTCAGCACAGCGTTCCCACTTCACTTACTTCTACCTGTGGCCCTTTTCTGTGACTTATAAATTGGCGAATTGATTGCCCAGCCCTACCCCTGGCTGTAAGGTATTACTATCAGATGGGTAGAATAGGCCATAACTTTGTAGACCCACGGATCATAACCAGTGGCGTACCTATTGATCACCTGAGAGAAGGAGCAGAGCCCTCTTCAGCTGTTTAATGCACAGCGTTGCTCCTTAGATTTGCTGTGCATGGGAAAAACGGTAAATGCATTAGTACTCAATGAACACTGTAACCCCTTCGCTCTCGGAGCTGGTTGGATCCCACAATTGGGAAGCGATGGCATGTCCTAGCACTATGCTATCGCTTTGAATAGCACTTTTAAGGCTGGGTTCACACCAGTGTGTGGGCGCAGTTTTGGGTTTTCAGCTTTCTGCTTCATTATGGGAGCAGGTTAACACGGACTCCCTGCCCGAACAGATCTGACCTATGGTGGAATTCAATGACACCAAATGGACCCCAATTGACTATAATGGGGTCCGCTCACTATTATCCTGGAGGCTGTTTCGTCCAGTATTTTTTTTATGCTGGATCTGCGCCGCAGGCTTCGAACAGAGATGTGAACATGCCCTTAATTTGGCCCAAGCGTATTTGATGTTAATGGAGCCCACCAAATCCAGCGGGATCTACTGCTAATCTAATATAAATGGGGGCACATTACATGATGTTTGCTTTGAGGGAAAACAAGGATCCAAGCACTTTTTTGATTTCAACTTTTTTTTTTTTTTTTGTCCCTGGGAGATAAGCGTCATCAAGGGTATCTGGCAGCCACTGATCTCAGTAAATATGTACGCTTGGCCGATCTAGATCTATGGTGTTGTCTACCTAATGGCTATCTGCTTTGTATGACAAACCGGAGGCAGTACTTGTGCACGGCCAAAGGATGAAGTCACTTGACACAAAGTGTGTACATAACTTTTCTACGGAACAGTATTTATAGAGCATATTAAGTCAAGGACACAGCTGTAAGAACTTGTGGACAGTTTTTTTTAGAGGGATGGTCCTCTGTTTGGTACCATGATGCGCTCATCACCCACCCATGTATAAGGGTCGGTGAGAGCCGCTCTCCGTTCGCCCCTCCTCAGTCTCTCAACACTGTGACTCCTTGCTAAATAGAAATCTTAAGGAAGGCAGTTAGTCCATATGACACGTCTACAAACTTGTCTCTTCTCCTCTACATTTCTAGGGTTTTAATAATGGCTGTTTCTAAATGGGTTTCTCCTGCCGCCTCATATTGTAATTGTATTATTTTTATTTTTTATTTTCTTTTCCTTTCCTCCGGCCTTTTCTTGACGTTGTGGGGTTTGAAGGGCCCCGTCTGGTTTGTATGTAATAAGACTTTCACCCCAAATCCCCGGTTCCCCCTCTCCCTCCTTTCTAGTAAGTGCTTTCAGAAAAAAAAAAACTGTACATTTTAACGTAAAAAAATAAATTATGTTGAGACATTTTGGAAAAGGCGGTGTAAAGAGTTTTTATTGGTTATCAACGGTTCTCAACCTTCAATCTTTACTAAAGCACATAAGACCCATTGGCGATATTACAGGTACGTGAGGGGAAGTGATCACTACTGTATAGCACATTCACATTTATCCCCATTGATAAACACTCTACTCTGTCTTTACCTGACTTGAAGTGGCTGCTATCTGCAACTAGTAGCTTGCGCTTAACAGCACAGCAAATGAACGCGAGCACTTAAAGCTATAATGCCGTACTGTGGATTTTCTGTGTGTACAACCTCCTCTCCACTGCTCGGTCTGCTATAGGAAACGAGGCGTGTCCAGCCCAATGCCTCAGCCAGACGAAAGTGGAAGATGTGTAATTTTAGAAATTGCTGCTAATTTGCTGTATTACACATTCTTGTCCAAAAAAGGAATTGCACAACTGTTAATTGGAAATGGGCTCGTTACTAGTGCTATACTGCCTGATGACCTTGACAAAACCGGTATTAGGCAATGCATCTCTACCAAACCAGTCTAGTCATTTGATGGTTTCTAAGATCAAACTGCTCAAGCCAGGCAAGCATGTAATTGTGTCCGATTAGCTGAAACGGGATTCTTCATCAGGATGGACGACACTTAAGCATATTGCTCTTCTAACTTTAATCATTACATATCTAGAACATATCTTCATCCTTCGCAGATACATCATGAAGGTTCTAGTTAAAGACTACAAGCAAAGATCCAGAAAATTGGGAAGTGCTCTACAATGTATATTCACGCCTGTATTATAGCTACAAGTCCCCCTGTGGCAGCAAGTCAACTGACCGAAAGATAACGACGACATAGACCACTACATTATCCTACCAAAAGTAAGTGGACCCCTGAACTAGAATCAGAAGTAGTATTTATTTCCATATACTAATACTTAGTGGGGCTCCTTTGGCTCTAATGACATCAGATACTATTTGTAGTATACTTTCTACTAGTGCCTGATACACTTCAGCTGGTCTTTCCCTCCATTCATCTTGTAAAGGTCGGGCAAGTTCTCACAAAAAGGGTGGACGCTGTCCATATTTCCTGAGCCGATATTCCAGTTCATCCCAGAGATGTTCAGGTCGGACTCTGTGCAGCCAGTCCAATTGTGGGACATCTATATCCTCAAACCAACATAAAATAGCATTGGATGTGTGACCAGGCTCGTTGTCTTGGATGTATGGCCGACCATTCCCAGAGTATTACCACATTGTCAGCAGCAGATTGTCTAGAATGTCAGGGTCACCTCTGTGATCATGGTTCTTGTCACTACAACTAACAGACTGAGCCATGTAAAACGTCTCAGGACTATAATAGAACCTCCGCCTTACATAACTGTTGCCACAACACACTCCGACAGAAGGTGGTCCCCAGGATCCTCCACACCCAGGGACATCTGATGTGAAGATGGAGTAGTGCGATTTGTCACTCCATAGAACGTGCTTCCATTGATCAACTGTCTAATGCTGGTGCTTTTTGCACCATTGTAAATGGGCCAATGCATCATCTTGGAGAGAACTTGCCATGATGAATGGAGGAAAATACCAGATGTTAGTAGAAAGTATGCTATGGGTAGTATCTGATGTCATTGGGGCCAAAGGAGCCCCGCTAAGTATTAACATATGGAAATAAATACTACTTCTGATTCTTGCTTGGGTGTCCATTTACTTCCATCAGGATAGTATATGAATCTATTGGTTGGGTCCTTAGTATTACACCTCTATTGCGCTTGTGATAATGCCTTAAGCAGGTGTTTCCCCACTCGATGCACCCCCCTTAATTAACAGCACATAACTATGATCCAACAAAGGCTTGGGCGCTGTGATGAGTTCTTAACTTTCTGAAAGAAGTTGTGTCAAGCGCACAAGGGCATATGTATATCAGAGCGGGGTCTCCAGCTCAGGACCGCTCTTATGGCAGGCCTTCTCCATCCTGGTATTAGAGGATAGGCATTCATGTGAAAGGCCATCCTCTAATACTGCCATAGTGGAAACGTGTATATGACCATGGCTTCTCCCGACAAAAATAATCTGATTGCTGGGTTGCAGTGAGCGTGATCTGCTGCTCCTCCACCCACTCCTTAAATTCTGGGAGAGGCTTGCACCTTGGCCCAACCCCTTTTAAACCTTCCAGACAGGTGGCGCTTCACCATCGAGATGCAATAATGTGACGGTCGGAGCTACATCTTGTAGGCATAAATATTTACATTGCAGAAGCTGAGGACTATCGATTATTATTTCCCAGCTGAGTAACGCGGGGAGGAATGCAAGGAATAAATGGCGCTAGTAAACGTGAAGCCTCGCTACTACTACGGGAACGGTGGATACAAATGACTGTGCAGGGGAGAGGTGCTGCAGAAGCGTGCGCGTGCCTCTTCTCCCCCTCTGTGACTGATCGCCTGCTATAAATATCCTAAGAAATGGCTGAGCCAGAACCTGAATAAAAAGCTGGCGAGAAATCAAAGAGCAAGTTATGGATCGTGCTGCTTTACTGGTGTATGCAAGTTAATATGCAGCACTTTCCAAGCAGAGGATGTGATGTATCGTAAAATGCGGAAACACGGCTGTGTACAGAGGAGGCTAATACATCAAATCTGACATTTCTACCTCCCCGATTATTGAAATTAAATCTATATTTTTCTGGTATTAGCAGTCTGCAGATGACGTGTGGGTGATTTAAGGGACGTGCAAATCTTTAAATGAAAGCTGTATGACCTTCTGCCCCACTTAATCAACAATCACTCAACTGATTGGGGGGCAGTAGGACATAGATCGACTCAATCACTGATTTGCTTAAGAGTATTGCAGGACTTTGACTGTTGATGACCACTCCTCAGGATCGTGGGGTCTGCCAGTCAGGATCACTGCCAATCAATTGATTCTGCAACCGGCTGTCAGTGCAGCAAGGATGGATGTGTAGTGGATGGCTTCCCTCCCTTTGAAATAAATGGGGGTGATGCCTTTTGTTACACTTCCAGCTCCTCAATGTGGTCAGAGCCGGAAGTATAACAAAAGGCATATCACTCCCTTTTGATTTCAATGGGAATGAAGCGGTCTATTACACTGCCAGCCCTGATCACTGATGCAGACTTCCAGCCCAGCTGTACTGACTGCAGGGCGGAGGATCGACTGATCATTGGGGATCCTGAGTGCTGCACCTCTGCCAATCAACGATCCTGAGGATAGGTCATCAACAGTAAAAGTCAAGAATACCCTTCTAAATAGATATACTCTACCAAGGGAGATCTTGATGAAACTATGTCCTCATAAATGGGTGTTCGTAGGTGTGGCGCCCCCTCATTAGGCATAGGAGAGGGCCATTACTGCAGTATGATTGGGACTTTACTGTTAGGACTCCTATTTCTGACACAAAGCCACACATTGGTGAACCGTGTCTGCTATGATGGTTGGGTGGTGGGATCACATATTGCTGATTATAAGGTTTTTAAAGTAACGCCTCTGCCTGTAAAGTCAGCAGTATGTTACCTACTGCTATAAAATGGGTCTAATGTTATTTATAGATGCAAGTAATTTATTAGGATGTAAACCACTGGCTTGTTCCCTTATTCTTACCATATTTAGGACAGGATGATGTAGTAAAGCTCTGTCCTCAGGTGCTGACTGTACTTTCCCTTCTGCAGCTGATTCAGCTATGGTTGTACCTCATCAATATTATGTATATGAAGCTTACATTCTGTCTTTGTGCTCTGAAAAAACACTAAATATACAACAAAAAGAAAAACCAAAAATAATTAGAACCTACCGTCTCAAACTGCAATCAAAACTGAGCAAAAGTATCTTGCTAAATGTCTTCCAGAAGTTCCTAAAGATGGAAAAAAATGCCATGCTTAAGAGCGTTCTTGCTGTAAAGCAACTGGCTGCAGCAGCAGCTCTCCCCCCTACTGCTCTGCTGAAAAATGGAAGGGATAAGGAAAATTGAAACATTGTTTCCTTTACAAGATTTCTGCAAAACTGCCTCCTTCAGATGGGCGTTTGCATAACCATAGGGATGTGTGTTTACTTCCCAGGTCTTCAGCCCCACCTCGATTTTAGGAACCTGCATTCCCGTCACCTATGAGATGGAGATGTCATTCGTAGTCTGGGGTGATGTCTTTACTGCTCAGTCTGTGGTTCCAGTGCGGCTCCTGGCATTTTGTGCTGGCTCAGCCCTCACAAGTGCCTGTAATTTCACGGGATCTAATCTGAGATGAGAGTCCCTGGTGGCAGAGGATCACTGCTGTTCCTGGCACAGAGAAGGAAAAGTGCACTTGCGGTTACTTTTCAGAACCTTCATCATTTTAGCTGGAGGTTAAAGAATTTTATTACCAAATGGAAAAGGCAAAAATAGTCCATTATAGACTATACCAAAACTATGTATTGTACCGCCCAAACAGTGGGTGAATGGTATGGTACCCATCTCATAATGCCTGTAGCCAGAGCTGTATCTTGAAGCTCCTGGGCCCCCACCTACCATGTAACATATTAAAGGTGTCCGCTTATGTGACAGAGGGGCTTTGGGGCGCCCTCAGGTACCAGGACTAGGGTGTGACTGCTATTTCTTCACCTCCTATAGTTATAGCCCTACCTGCCTGCCTGCTTGATACAATAGATATGACTGTTGCCCAACAAAGACAAGGCAATCTCATGACGCCCAAGGCAGGAACTTCAGAATGTATGTGCCTTGACCCTGTGGCTATCAGACGAGTAATCGTTAAATTACAAGGGGATGCTAAGCCCTCAACTTTGTCCTAAAAAACTATTGACATAGAACAATGACAACAATGAAATTTCAGTTATTCTATATAGTCCCCTCGGCTATCAGTGCACTTCTGATTGTGACGTGGCAACTTCTTCAACCTATCTCGAAAGAATTCCATTGGTTTGGCGACAAACCAGGCGTCAACTGCTGCAATTTAATCAGAAATTAAGGCAAATTTGGTTCCTTTTCAAATTAGAAAAGAGAAGATACGCTGATGGTGCCAGATCAGGCAAATAAGGAGGATGTTCCAGCGCCTCGAAGCCCAGGTCAGCCAGTTTGTTCTGGATGATGGATGCTGTGTGAGACCAGGCATTGTTGTGCAGGAACATGACACCTTGGGTCAATTTTCCACATCTTTTAAACTACAATGTTCCTTCAATTTATGCAGAAGTGTTGTGTAATACACAGCTGTGACAGTAAACCCCTTTGGAAGACAGTCCAAAAGCAGTATCCCATCTTTATTCCAGAAGACGGACATCTTAGATGACAATGTCTCACTTCTGAACTTCCTTGAACAAGCGCAAACACTGTGTCTCCATTCCTTTGACACCTCTTGACTGCAGATTATACATGAAAATCCACATCTCGTCCATCGTCGCCACAGTTGAGACAGGAAAGCATCAGCAACCTATCTGAAAACGCTGCTGAATTCCCTGGAAGGCTTGCAATCGGACATGTTTTTGATCTGCTGACAAACCTTTTGGGACCCACTTGCCAGATTCCTTACTCATTTCTAGATGATGTTAAATTATGGCCCCAACTCTTTCTCTGGAAATGTTCAGAGCCTCTGCTATAGTCTTTGTAGAAATGCATCGGTGTTCCAGAATCATGTTCTGGTTGGTGGCTATGGTTTCAGGGATGGTCTCCTTGAATGGTCTTCAGTGTCGGTGTTGATGTGGCCAATTTTAAATTTGGCAACCCAACTTTTCACTGTGGAGTACAAAGCGCACTTGTTGCTTGATGTTTGCACTTTGTCATCGTGAACATTTTTGGCCAACGGCCCTCTCAGAAACAGGAACGTCTATGCTGTCCTGCTCTACTTTGCAGTGAAATCTACTGCAGACTCCGCCATTTTGTCTTCACATTTATATAACCAGAGTATCGCAAAGATTGAGCTTTTAAATGATCCAACTTTTATTGATGTAAAAACAAATGAAGATTGAAAAGCCAAGGAATTATCAGCACCTCTTTGTAATTGCCCTCTCTCTCTCTCACCACTCCCCTATGTTCTCACTAATAACAGGTACTTCCCATTTCTCTCTACACCTATGTTCTTCAAACCTATAAATCCATGTATGCAGGGTCAACTGAGCACACTACTGTGTTTCCTCAAATATAAGACCCTGTCTTATATTAATTTTGCCCCAAAAGAGGCACTAGGTCTTATTTCCAGGGGATGTCCTATACTTACCTAGCATGCTCAGTCCAGGTCCCTCCCACTGCTCTCCGGAGCTCTGATGTGTTGAGCCATAGCCTGGATTAGCTAATTCAGAAATCCCGCCTCCACAATGCAATGGCTCTGATTGGTTCATCGAGCGCTACATTGATTGGCTGAACAGCGCTGGATGAACCATCACAGTCATAGCTTCCTGGAGGGGAAATTTATGAATCCCATAATTGGGAAGTGATCTTCTGTGGGCGAACGAGGACTGCAGGACGCCTGGCAGAGTTCCGGACAGCAGCAGGAGGACCCGGACCGAGCCTGCTAGGAACGTATTTTTTTATGTAATGCAGTTAGGGCTTATTGTCAGGGTGGGGCTTATATTTCAATCCAACCCAAAAATCCCCCCAAATCAGAGTGGGGCTTATTTTCAGGATAGGTCTTATTTTCAGAGAAACAAGGTACCAGTGTCAGCTGACCATATCTGTAGTAGGGTCCACTAGTCCTGGGAGTTCCTTTCCTGGCTTCCTTACACACCTCATAAGAACTACCCTGATTTTTAGCTATTTTTAGGGAGGCTTGAAATATAAGCCCTACCCTGAAAATAAGCCCTAGTTAGACTACATTAACAAAAAAAAAAATGAATACATTACCTAGCAGGCGTGGTCCGGGTCCCTCCCGCTGGTTTGCAAAGTTTTGTGGCTCTGCCGGGTTTCTTGTACTCCTCGGCCGCTGACAGAACATCACTTCCTGGTTGTGGTGTTCATAAATCCCACATCCAGGAAGCAATGGCTCTGAGTGACCATTGAGTGCAGCTCTCAGCCAATCACATCTGTCACGTTGGTTCAGCGAGTGCTGCATTGACTGACTGAGAGCAGCACTTGCTGGCCAATTAGAGCCATTGCTTCCTAGAGGCGGGATTTATGAACGCCGAACCAGGAAGTGATGTTCTCTTGGCGGACGAGAAGTGCAGGAACACGGAACTTCGCAGACCAGCAGGAGGGTTATTAATAAGACACCCCCTCCCGAAAATAAGGCTCTGTGCCTCTTTTGGGTTAAAAAAACAAAATTAGACAATTAGACAGGGTCTTATTTTCAGGGGGAACATGGTCACTTTTATGCTATACTGTACCTAGATATAGGTAGAGCCGTTTAAGTGCTGATTGGTTACACTGGGTTTGCATCACGAAGTAAAAGTCTGCTTTTGTGCGACAGCCCCACCAATGTACTAAGAGAAAACCTTTATAACTGGCAGCTACAACATTATCAGCATCTTAACAAATCTGGGACTTAGCATTTAATGGGTTGTACAAATAAGTGTGTGTGTGTGTGTGTGTGTGTATATATATATTTTTTTTTTTATATATATAAAGTTCTTAAAGCGTTCTTTAATTCAGTTGTTTAGATCACACTATGCTTCTTGAACCCCACTTGACAGGAAGGGGTCATCGATCCTTGCTGCTTGTGCCAAATTCTGACCTCCAACCAGCATGATGTAACAGAAATCTGGATCCATCTGACCAAGCAATGTTTTTCCATTGGTCAGTAATACAATTTTTGTGCTCTTTTTTTTTTTTTGGGGGGGGGGGGGGGGGGGGCACTGGGGTCTCACCTTTTTGTTTATCTCAGACCACAATGACGCTGGAGCTGATCGTTTGCTGTCGTAGCCCATCTGTGCTCAGGAACGACTAGTTGTGCGCTCGGACACATTAGTTGGAGCACCAGCGTTGTATTTGGCTGCAGTTTGCCTGACTGTGCAGCGTCTGTTCATCAGAACGATTCCTGCCAGAATCCTCTGGTCCCTTGCGTTGACCGGTTGTTTCCATCCACAGGATCCCCTTTCGCTGGATGTTTTTCCTTGATCACACCATTCTCGGTATGCTCTCCACACAGTTGCACAAGCAAACCCCACAACGTTGGCAGTGACATCCCGGCCCTGGCTAGTCTAGCACTGATTACCGGCCTCGTTGGCAGTCGCTCCGATCGCTGGATTTTTCCACACTGACGCTGATCCACAGAAAACTTGTCATGTGATTTTATGCTGCAGTCCGGGGTCACCGGTCTAATATCCATACAGGGAAGCTCCAATTGTAAAAAGCCCACGGGCTCTAATAAAGTGGCCATTCAGGGTAGTCCCTGCACAGCCATAGCAGTGTACATGGCCGTACTGGCGTAACTATAGAGGATGCAGGGGATGCGGTTGCACCCGGGCCCAGGAGCCTTAGGGGGCCCATAAGGCCTCTCTTCTCTATATAGGGAGACTAGTACTAGGAATAAAGCATAGTTGGGGGCCCTGTTACAGGTTTTGCATTGGGGCCCAGGAGCTTCAAGTTACGCTTCTGCATGGCCATATCTAGGTAAAACAAGTCAACGATTCCATCATTCTACAGATCTGTAAGGGTACCAGAGATGAATACCCCAGCAATTATTCCTAGCTACCTTGAGGTATGTCCGTCCATGTTCATACACCCTTTTAAAGGGGTTTTCCAGGAACAAATACTCTTGCTATAATGCAGCCTGGAATTTCATTGAAATCAACGGAAGCTGCATCTGCAATTACAAGCATCGGCCACTATACAGTGGTTGGAGCAGCGGTTTCTGCTCCGACCCCTATGTATAGCGGCGTTGTATAGCGTGTGCCTGCTCAGCTGGGTTCCTGAGGGGCAGACCCTGGTCAATCAACTATTGATGACCTATCCTGTGGCTAGATCATCAATAGTCTGTGCTTGGAAAACCCCTTAAAAAAAAAACCAAAAACTAGTTCATGGCCTCAGGTGGCAGAGTATAACACAAAGTTTCTCTCTGGTGTTCTTTAACTCCCATTTGTGGCCACCTTTATTGATAGGAATTTATGAAGCAATCCAAATGTTGCAGTAGTTCTAAAAGTTAATTTTATTCTTAGAATTATGATGTTTTTGTGACAATGGAAAAATGTATACTATGGAAAAAATACGAAAACAATACAAATGGATCGTAAAATATGTAAAATGTTTGTTTTTTTAAAAAAATAAATAGGACAATTTACAAAAAAAGACAATAGAAAAAAAGTTTCGGTCCCATCTGTATGGAAGTGCAGGATTATGCTGGAGCTAGAGACATTTACAGGCAATACGTAATTTTGAAATCGGATGAGAAATCCGTATTCTTAAACGGTCACTAACCTTTCAACAAACTTTGCATAAATCAATAGTACAAGCGACTAGAAGAAACTTTGGTAATAGATCTTGTCAATGCTTCTTTCTCCACATCTTTCCTCCTTTCTCTAAGGACGCATTCAGACGACCGTATATCGGCTGGGTTTTCACGCCCAGCCGATATACGGCGTCTCTTTCTGCAGGAGGGGGAGGCTGGAAGAGCCGGGAGCAGTGCTCTGAGCTCCTGCCCCACTCTCTGCCTCCTCTCCGCCCCTCTGCACTATTTTCAATAAGGAGAGGTGGGACAGGGGTGGAGCTAATTACCGGTACTTAGCCTCACCCCGTCCCGTCTCCTCTCATTGCAAATAGTGCAGAGGGGGTGGAGAGCAGAGCGGAGGCGGGAGCTCAGTTCCTGCTCCCGGCTCTTCCAGCCTCCTCCCCCTGCAGAGAGAGACGCCGTATATCGGCCGATGTGAATAACGAGCCGATATACGGTCATCTGAATGCACCCTTAAACTGTTCACTTCCTCTGAAAAACTGCTAACATCTGTCTTGGTAGGCAAGTCGGACTAACAGTTCACTGAAATCACATTCAATTGTGCCTATAGATGTCTAGGAAAGGAGGAGAGAGACTTGTACAGACATGCTTTGGCAGCTTTTAGTAGGTGTTTTATCTTGCCTCTCTGCTGGATTCACATCTATACTGCTCAGTACTGCTGTAAAATGTCCTCTTACAAGCACACACTACCAGACTCCCTCCATCTAACAACTCCAAAGCATAGTACCTAGTCCATTGTGTATGTACCGTGGTGGCAGTGAATGTCTACTTTCCAAGTATGGTTTTATCATTACCTTTTATCTTGTCTATAGGGAAGGTAGCTAGGTCAAATTAGTTATCCACTGGAAATTTACATATGATCGTAAGAAAAACTAAATGAACCCTCTTAAACCACTTGGATTTCTGCATTGATACTAATAAAATGTGGATTGACTGTTAACGTTACAATTATAGATAAGCACAATGTAACACGCAAACAGTTGCACCATTCAAGTCTTTTATTGAGCATGTGAGTAATCCTCCATGGAGTGAAAGTAGGTAAACCCTTGAATGTAATTACCTGTAGATCCTCCTTTTAGCAGCAATGACCTCCAGCAAATCTTTTCTGTAGCCAGAGCAATTTTGAATCATTCCTTTCTGCAAATGTGTTTCAGTTCATCAATATTTCTGGGGTGTCTTGCATATACAGCTGTCTCCAGGTCATCTAGCAGCATCTCCATAGAATAAAGTTTACAATTAATTTTAATTATGACTTAAAATAATCAGACCCCAATGCTTTTTAAAAAAAATAAATGTAGGATATATTTTCTGGTTTCTTATGTGTAAGGGGGCTACCGCAGACTGCTAATGGCATCCATAGAAACAAAAAACAAGAATTGGTCTTATTGGAGGTGCCAGAGGCACATGACATGTCTTTGGTTTTGATTCAATACTTGCATCATGCATCACCTTCCAATAGGTGGCGCTGTTTTGGCATTGTTCAATCTTTCCATTTGCATTAATTTCCCAGAGGAGCATGCATGACCTTATCAGTCTGCCCACACCTTCTAGGTGATCTCCTTAAGTAGAAACTATACACCTCCCGACCCTCCTCAGACTCTGCACTAGACGTACCGCAGACACTGCACATTCAACCATATAGCTACAGTCCATGCGGGAGACGCTTGGTTCCAGTGAAGACTTGAGGTTATATTTCCTAGTTTCTTGTGTCTTGCCTTATGATGTTATGACGTCCCTTCTAGCGTGGTCGGCCAGCTAGTTAAACAGTCTGATTGATTACGTCTATTTACACATTTATTGTAACAATCATTTATCATTTGTCACTTTGTTCACCTCCTACTACACTACGACTGGTTGCATTGTGTTTTGGCACTCAGTTGACTAGAGACTACCTTGGGCACCATGACTTAAGGTTACCCTGCAAAAAAGTCCATACCTTTTTCAGGGGGGTAAAGATACCAAAACCACAATTTTAGCTTATGCCAATTTTAGCGTATGATCATCATGGAGGATCTTTTGCCAAGTCTGTGACATTAACCTTTCTCATGACATGAGTTGAGTCCACTGGTCTGCTAAATACGTCCTTGACTGGAGCCCGCTATGTTTCACTGCTTGGTGACCATTTGCAGCACTTCTTGAACTTCATGCACCCCAACAATAATGGGATATCCCAGTAGGATAATGCACCATGCTATTGGGCCAAAGTTGGCCAAAACAGGTTTGCATTTTGAAGACTTTCTATGAATGGCATGACCGGCACATTTGCCCAACAAGAACCCAATCGAGCATTTATGGGATATAGTGGAGAAGTCCTTTTGCACCCAAGATTCTTCACCTACAAATACCACGGTGCTGTGATTGCTATCCAAATGGCATGACTCAACATTAGTTGAGCGAACGTACTCTGTTGAGCTTGATGCTCGTTCGAGTATTAGCATACTCGATGGTGTTCGTTACTCAAATGAGCATCAAATCGTGTTCGCCCCCGCCCCAGCTTTTGGCTCCTCCCTGTTGTGACGTGCCTGTTTTGGCCCCTCCCCGCTGTGGCGCAGCGCGCACCATTTGAAAATTTCTTGTCTGGCAGGAAGGTGAAGGGGAAGGCGGAGGGAGAGGGAGAGAAAAAAAAAAAGAGCTCGGGACCCTGCGTCCCGCATACAAAAATGCTCGAGTCTCCCATTGTAGTCAATGGGGTTCGTTACTCGAGTAGAACTCTCGAATTTTACGAAAAGCTCGACTCGAATAACGCGGACCCGAGCATTTGGGTGCTCGCTCATCTCTACTCAACATCTCTCGTAGGGGATCTACACTTTGGGGCCCCCGTCTGCTACCTTCCGCCCGTGTGAAGCATTTATTAAAGAAAAACAATAGCCTACAAATGTAATCCAAGCGTAATCTTCATTATTTCACACAACCCTGTAGAAATGTAGCTGTGGTTTTAGCTACATCCCCGGAGAGGGAGTTCAGGTGCACTAAAAGCTTGAGACATATTTGAAAATGGGCATTAGAGGCTGTAATTCATGTTCAGCTTTGACGTTGCTAAAAAGAATGAATTTTGCTTTGGGAATGATTCCAGCACTGGCCGGGGCCATTGAGTTTCTAAAACTTGCTATCCTCTAAAGGGAAGAGGTTAAATGCGCGCACTCCCATACTACTCCTGTGTAATGTTTGTCCTGAGACTCAGAGTCTGCAGAGGATCTGTCCATTCAGCACCTTGGGACTCATGAATTATTAAGGGTTTCTCTAGGTTTAAGGAGAGTGAGAATGGAAAATAGTAAAAAAAGATGAGCGACGGAATTTGGAAGGGTTCAGAACAACACCACTAAGGTAGTGCGGACCGCTCATCCCAGTAACTGAGAGACACAATATTGTTGTGTGCCGATTTACTGTAGGTCAGTGGGACGAAATACTACAGACAGCCTGTAAACAAGAGGGGCACTGTCTTTGGAGGAAAGCAAGCATGAGGTCTTATGCAATTCCTCTGACCTACTTCATGACTATGCTCTTTGAGTGGTGGGCAATAGCAGCTTGATGATGAGAATAGTAGTCATTTTGATCATGTATGTAAGCAGGGGAGTAGTGATCACAGGGCTATGACCTGACCCAGAGGGTAAGGGACCCACCCAAACCCTTGAGCAACCACCGCTTTTCAATTGGAACCACAGAATGCAGACCCAGTTGAAAACTAAGGGGGTGCACAGCGCCATTGGTGTCTGGCCCAGTACATACATTGGCCGAGACTCAGGCCTTCCGGCCATCCTGGATAGCACAATGAGTGTTACTTTATCATGCCACATGCTTTAGGTTGCCGGCGGACGAAGAGGACCTTCCAATTGCTCATTGTGGAAACTGCTATTACATAGTTTTCAATTGGCACAAAGGGAGCACTATATATGGGGTCATTATTTGCATGTGGTGGCACAATAGGGGCACTACTACAATATGTGGGCATAATGAGGGCTCTATTATTATATGGGAGCACATAGGAGACACTGTTACTGTATGGGGGCACAATAAAGGCATGGTAGTACAAGGGGGCAGGGGCAAAATTTGCCTATTCAACTCTAGATGTGCCCCTGTATGTATGTTTTTATTCTATATGTGATCAAGGAGAGGGACCAAGGCTATAATATTCAGCCATTCGCAAGTTGGCAGAGATCACAGAAGTCACTTTTAACCACCATGCCATAATCAGTGCCGATTCTGGTATAAAAGGACGCCTCCTCTTTGATTGTAACAACGTATCAGAAAAAAAGTGGCTTAGAAGCCTAGCAAGGGTCGTAAATTACTTAAAGTGAAAACAAACACCAATGGCATTAACCCCTGCACCACATTACTAAAATATAAAACTATTATTAGATATAGATTTTAATTTACTTGTTAAAACGTAAAAAATCCAGATTGCAGGCTGCCTGAAACAAACAAACAAACACTCATTAAGTAAATCGCCTGTATGAGAGTACAGATTTGCCCTATTTCCCAGGGATATAAGTGAAAGACTCAAACTCTCTCCAAAGTATAGGAAACTGCTTGAAATATATGATCACAATCAGCAAAAAGGATCCTATATAAGAAGAAGGGGAGAAAAAACGTTAGGTGATGCACCCAAACGCAGATTAACAACAGCCCTAAGCTTCCTATGAACTAAGTGGAGGACTCCAACTCCCTCCTCAGTATCAGGGGAATCAAAAAACAAGCACTCATGGCAGAGGGCAACATGCAGCCAAAGCAAACTGTACAGAAAACACTGCTGTTAGCCTCCCAACATGTCTCGCCAGCTCCCTGGTGTCCTTGGGGGTTATCAAAGGGAACCAAGGCCCAACCTCCCACAGAGAGATGCATGTATGATGACCAAAATGAAGTTCCCACAAGCTCCACTCACCTGATTATACCCATCCAATCAGTTGGTTCAACACTCCAGCAAAAACCTTACAATAACTTAGTTAACTATTTGGCCACTAAGTGTTGTAGTCTCCTTACTAATATCTCTTAACAGAGCCTGGATACCATAATTATACGTAAAGGGGCTACTCCTCCACAGCACCTCCATCTAATCTGCAACAACTACAAGAAGCTTCCTGTCCGCGTGGGCCAATATTCCTGCAGTATGATTCCATTCCCTAGTAGAATCTATGCTATAACTAATTGCTGCTGCTCTGAAGGCCAAAGGAGGTCCAACGTGCTACTAGATGGGGATCTCTAATACAGTGGCCAGTGTGTATTATTATCAAAAGTGAGACCTAGGACATAATAGGCCACAACATGTAGAATAAACGATCAATGCTGACAAGTTGGAAGACTAGAAGTGAGCCCCCTTTACTCTAACAGAATGTTTGCCGAGTTCCACGTGACCCAACTCGTGACGTTATTGTTCACCTTGACTTTTTTCACCTTTGATGTCTCTATCTTTAGAACGTGGGCCGAAAGTGATTGTCAAAGCAAAGTCTGAGCTATCTTATATTGATGAGCTATAGTCAGTGCCAGAACCAGGCGGACCCAGAGACATAGCGACTAACTGTAAGGCCCCAGAGCTAAATTTGAGGGAGGCGCACTCTGCAATGTAAAAGTAAAGTAACAGAAATGATCCTAAAACAATATTTTTTTGGTACTTATATTATAAGAGTTCATTTATAGGAGTATAGTATTCCTAAGAGTACTGTACGAAGAGGCAACATAAGTCGGATGGAATCCAATAACCCCACTTTACATGTGAATCCAGTGACCTTGCAGGAACGGTCATCGCTAGTGAATGGAGGTGGAGCGTTCTGGGGGTCCGTCCGGCCGCCCACCTCCATTCATAGTAAGCAGGCCGAACCGTCGTTCAGTTTTCTGAATTCTCGTTCGCCGTTCATTCGGGCACACGTTTACACTGAATGATCCTACTGGATGTGGGAGTCCGAACAATTTATCGGCCTGTCTAAAAGGGCCCATCATACTATACGATAGTTTTATATTCTTTTCTATTGAACAAAATAGAAAAGGGGTTTAAAGGGGTTCTTTACTGTAAGAGCAGTTAGACTGTGGAACTCTCTGCCTGAGGATGTGGTGATGGCAAAATCCATAGAGGAGTTTAAAAGGGGACTTGATGTCTTTCTGGAGAGAAAGGATATTATAGGTTATATAATCCTAGGTTAATTGTTAATCCGGGTATACAGGCAGGTAGGAACTATTAGGGGTTGATCCAGGGATTAGTCTGATTGCCATTAGGGAGTCGGGAAGGAATTTTTTCCCCAAAAGGGCTATTTGGCTTCTGCTCTTGGGGTTTTTTGCCTTCCTCTGGATCAACAACACAGAAGGATAGACAAGCTGGACTAGATGGACACTGTCTTCATTCGGCCTTACGAACTATGTTACTATGTTACAACACATTCATCTGCACCACAACAAGCCTTGGAAGAGAATCCACTGAACAGGACGGACCATGAAATCCCTTTTGTGTTGTCTATAGGAAGGACCGCAGTGTGTCACAGGAGGGCAGCCTTGGCCACGTAAAGTCAGGACTTGCACAATGTCCAGGCTATGAGGCAGAGGGGACAATGCTCCATATCTCCAGTGTTGTGAAATACTCCTCTATGGGAGGGGATCCCAACTGAGTATGGAAGCCTGAAATTCTCTAAATAGAGGAGATTACTGCAGTGAACCTCCCCCACCCAGTGGGTGCTCCATTAATATTATCTATACAATTAAGCTGTATTTACACATGATTTATTTTGATGCATTTGTGAACCGCAGCGAAAAAAAAAATGCATCCAAAATCCCCATGCATTTTTTCAATGCATTTTTTGTTATAGTAAATCCTAAATGCATCAAAAACACATCCGAGATGCCATATGTGGATGCAGCCGAAGGGTGCTAGTACACGAGTATCGCTGCCGCCACTAATGTTCATGATTGAGGCTAATTACTGGGCTGCACCTGTTTCAAGTCCAGATGCAGCCCAGTAATTAGCAGTAAAACAGGAGCGTTGGCATCGGCTGCTAACGCTTCGCTTCAATGCCAATCATTAGGCAGCTATTACATGGCAGCGATTCTTCCTTGCGAAACGCAGGTAGAGAAAGGCTGGTTGCGGCCGGAACCTGTACTCGTCATTGGCCTGCTTACTCATTGATCTTTGTCCTGTGTTCTAACTTGGATGGTCTCAGACTCCGTTTTTGTATAGCCCCCATTCAGGGGCGTAGCTAAAGGCTCATGGGTCCGGGTGCAAAAGTTTATCTTGGGGCCCCCCAACTTCTCTTAACCCCTTAACTTAAACTCCTGGGCCCCAATGCAAAACCTGTAACAGGGCCCCCAACTGTAATGCTTTATTCATAGTACTGGGCTCCCTATATGGAGAAGAGAGGCATTATGGGCCCCCTAAGGCTCCTGGGTGCACCTGCATCCCCTATAGTTATGCCAGCTGTGTGTTTCTAAGGATCATCCGGTAATTCGCTTTCATCACTGACCTCATCACTGGAGCTGGAAGAAGGGTGGGATTAAGTGAATGCAATATGACTTTTTTATGTTTTTAAACAGCATTGATCAGATTTCAATGTAGTTCCCCCCCCCCCCCCCCCCCCCATACTACCCCTTTAAGGTTGCCAGGAAAGCACTTGACATCGTGTCTGGGTGACCGCCATTAGAGTATACAGTATGCACTGATATAGTCACTGGAAGTTTTATTTTACACTATAGACTCCCTTCATACTCCACGTGCTTGTCTTTGAGCCATTTTCATTCATGCAACAGCAATGCTATTCCCCAGTAAGCAGGAGCATACGCAGAACTCATGGGGCTCCCCTCACAAGCAGACTTGGATACAGCGGCTTAGCTCTAGTATACCTTTAAATAATGCTATCATCTAATAATAGTCATGTATCAGCTCTACACAGTGATAGTGATTACAGTGCAGGTACTTCCAGTGATCACAGATGACTTCTCTGATTGGTGATGCTCATTGCATTTTTCTTATCTGGGCCCAGATCACCATGAAGACTCCTTGCAGTACAGTTTCCCAATCCTGCCACAACTCTCTTTTCAGTATCTCCACATAGTAATTGAGCCCCTACTAAATAAATGCCCTTTGTGTGACCCCTCTTAATATTAGTGTTCCCTCTGTGGTCCTATTTGGTAATAGTATCAAATACTATTACCCCTCATTAGTAAAACAATACCCCCAGTGGTCTCCATAAGTATAATAGTGCCCCATTTGCCCTTATTAATATAATAGTGCCCCATTTGTCCTCATTAATATAAAAGTGCCCCCTCTTGCCCTCATTAAGATAATGATGTCCCCTGTTGCCCTCGTTAGTATAATAGTTTGTTGCCTCCTCCACCGAACCTCGGGCCAAGCAACGTTCTTTAAATAGGCAGATCTCTCTAGGCTGCAGATGCCGGGCGCTATATGTTATGGAAATCCTGATCCCTGCCCATCTCCTGCGTATACTATATGCTAGAGCAGGAGATGGGGAGGAGTCAGGATTTCCTCTGCATACAGCGCCCAGTGTACAAAATCTCTTGAGTAGTGTGAGTGAGAGAACAGGCAATGAGAAGGTAGGTAGCCTCCCCCCATCCCACGGGGGGCCCATGGCAGTGGCATGGTCTGCTTACATTGGTGGCATGGCACTGCCACTGAGGGCTCAGTTAAGGTCCACCATGATGTCAACAGTTGTCTCAATATATGTTGCTGTTATTGCAGAAACTTGGAGATTATATAAATACCTGCTGGCAGGAAATTAGTCAGTGTGTGGCTGAAGCCACAAGGTGTACAGAGATCCCTTGTACTGAGGAAGAAAAAGAACTAGACTGGAGGAACTCCCAAAGAAGGGACCTGACAAAGGGGGAGCCACAGAGAAATCTGAAACTGCGGAAAGACATATGAGTGATGAAATGGTTGCAGTAGACTCCAACTCAGCCCCTCTGAGATACATCTGAGTAGATGAGAGGATGTGGCGTGGCAAGACAATAACTGTGAGGGCAGTGGGCTGCAATGTGAGAAACAGACTCATGGAATGTGATATCTGTCTTGTATAGAAGCAGTATGTGTGGTGTGAGTATTGTTTTGGGCTCTTTTGCATTTTTCCCTGCAGCTCCTGTGCATCTTGAGTTCCAAGGGTGATCACCATCGTGTCCTGGCACTGTGGTCAACACCAGAATTATTTGTGTCCTACATACCATTGGACCACAGGGGGTGCTAGCATGAGCATGGGCTCGAAGTGGGTAAGACACTGATAAAGTTGTATATATGTGTTGTTACATGGAAGCAGGGCAGGGTTATTAGCGCCAAGGAAGTAGGGTGTGGTTGTACCATGGGAGGTGCCTGGAAAACCAGTTGTTGGCCTATGTAACAGTTAGTACCCATTCAAGGTTGACTGCTCTGAGGCCTGCAGTATGGCCTGTATAGTTAGGTCCTTGAACATCAGTAGATGGAAGGGGCTGGTAGGAGGGGGTCAGTGAAAGAAGAACTTATATGAAGTTAGCAGGTGATGGTAGACTGACCACCATATTGAGTAAAAGAATGCATTGACTGTTGCATGTTAGGTTGCTTGCTGATGTTAATTTATGTTGATTTGTGGTGGTCTAAGTGAAAGTGGTACTGGCTTGTCACTCTGGAAAGCTAACATAGGCCTGGCTGGCATTACAGTGTATGTCTGTTGAGAGTGGGTTCCAGGGAGCGGTGTGAAGTTAATGCTATCCTGGAGGTCTGTGTGAAGGCAACACTGACCTGAGCATCCAGTGGTGCTAAACAGTAACCAGTTAGAAACGTAGCTTAACACTGTTAAAGTTATATTCTGGAACATTCCAGTGTGTAACGACACTTAAAATGAACTGCAACTGTTATGCATAATGTGCCTCATCAAAGAGACTGTAACCATCAAGACTTGTGTCACTGTTGTGTGAAAAGTATAATCTTCTGTTCAACTGTTACAATCTCTGATCATTTACTGAAAGGTCAACTTCAGCCATTTGAAGACCTTGGGGAATCTCTGCAGAAGTTCCCGTGCAGCGCCTCCACAGGTAAAATGAAGCATTACACAGCACTCATTGAAATCAATGGCTTTTCTGCATAATGCACAGACATCCTTGGTGCTTCAGAGTGAGAACCGCTCTTTGTATCTGATCTATACGAGGGCCTTGAACAGAAGAGCTCTCTATATTAAGTCAGAATTCCCAAAAAGGGCATTTCAAAATGAATTTTCTAAACCAGACAACCCCGTTACTTTTAGATATCATTTGTAAGACACAATTGCATGATGGGCCATCTTAAAAAAAAGCCTGAAGTCATACAAAGCTGGAAAAACACAAGGTGTAGCTGGGAGAGTAAGGCGGGGCATGTGCCCCAGGTGCTATTAGAATGGAGGGCAGGGGAGAATGCCAGCCTGACCAAGTTAGAAGTTAGCTGATTGCTGCGGACCATGCCAAACACACACAGCACCTCTGTAAGTAGCAACCACCTGACAGATGCGCTCTGTGTGCCAGGTGGGGGCAGCCGCACCTCACTACATGGTCCCAGCTCAGCTGCTATGACATCTGAGCCCGCCCTACTCCTCCTCCTTCCTGCCCTATTACTGTGTGCCACACTGGGAATTATATTAATGATACTCTTACACAGATCCTGGTCTCTCATCAAGCTGTCGGACCAGCATTGGGTGCATCTTCCATCCTCTTCTTCTGTCTCTGGTGCCTCGGACCAGGAGGAACCAGAGAATAGGTGACAGAAGAAGAGGTCTGAAGATGCACCCAGTGGCAGCCCAGCGGCATGATGAGAGAGACCAGGAGCTATGTGAGAGCATCATTGATGTTATTCACAGTGTGGGCAAATAGTACTGGAGGGTGGTGGGAGAGCACTTTTTCTATTGGGGGCCCTAAGGGAAGCACTATTTCTACTGGGGGCCACAAAGTGGAGAGAGGTGCCAAACTGAATTTTTGTCCCAGGTGTAGGAAACTCTAGCGAATTCTCTAGTAGAACCTATATACATACATACGGATACTCTACACAGAGCCTGACATGTCGAGTATGTAAACGAATCTAGAATGACTTGCATCAGTTTTTACTGCTCCAATAATTGTAGTGTGCTCACTGGAGTGTAAAATATGGCCCTCTCACTAATGAGTGAATTAACACAAAGCATGGGCTGGAGTAGTACATCTCACACCAGGAGGCTGATTGTTTGATGTCTTGTGTTCATTAAAACCATGTTCATGCAGACCGTGTGATCCACACTGCTCGGTCCTCCAACAACCAAGTCTCGAAACCCAGAAATGGTGTGCCAAGTTCTCTCCAATTATGATACTATTTTTTGGGATATTATTCTCAAATGCAAAGCAGTGTTACATTAGTGGGTTTATATAAAGAATAGCATGCAACACTTGAAGGGGTTGTACAATTTTTATAATCCATTTTTGTTAGGAGGATCATCCAAAAATTAGCCGATCACATGTTGTCCTGCTGCTAGGACCTTCAGTAATTAGCTGTAATCTGTAGTGGAACTGGGTAGAAAGTACGTGAGTTTCCTGCAGCACCACCACAGGACAAACGATTCATTACATAGTATATTTTCGCATTGGCAGACAACCCATTGATTTAAATAGGCACTGTATCCTCCAGACATGTTCTCTGTCATCATGCTCTGCTCATATTTCGGATGTTTCGGAAGAATTATAGATGATGGATTGCAGCTCTGAGAATGTGAGGAGAGGTGGGAGACGTGAGGGTGGTTAATGCTGAGATAAGAGCTATGCATGTACATGTGGCCCAACGTAATGCTACGCAGCAATATAGGATGTCTATAATATCCAAGGTATAGGTTCCAGTGGTATAGGACTGACTGATCCTGAGTAAGGAGCTTCCTTTGGATATTTGAGTTTCCTCTTGATGGAAAGTGTTGTGAATCGCTGACCTAGAGATTAGCGACTCATCACACAATGTTTTATGGAAAGGTACATTTACAGTACACCACTTAGTAACCATAGCCGAAACTCAAATCCTGACCATAAGATGTTTACACCATTACACCTATTGCACATAGTAGACATTTAATGAAACTCTCACTAATCGGACTTTTATGGCATATCCAGCCATAGACGTATGGGAAGGAATGACACTTTTATGGGTTAAAGGGGTTGTCCAGTTGTAAACTAATGATGGCCTATACTCAGGATAGGTCATCAACAGTAGATCGTCAGGGGTCCATCATCGGGGACCGCCACAGATTAGCTGTCCTCTGGTCCGGAGGGCTCGTGCACTTAGCTGATTTCTGCAGGATGCACACAGCTGCGTTCCCAAGTGGCCAGGCTTGTTATTGCAGACAAAGTTCTCATTGAAGTGCATGAGAACTTGGCCTGTAATATCACGTCTGTCCACTACCACGGGAACAGAGCTGACTGCTTCCTGCAGTAATCAGCTCAGTGCAAAAAGTATAGACTCAGCACATGATAGTACCAACTTGGTGAACAACTTTTTGGTGGGGGTCACAGGCAATGGACCCCTGCTAATGTACTATTAATGACTTGTCCAGAAGATAGACCATCATTGGTTCACAACCAGACAACCCCTAGAATTACTTATGGTAACTATAATGGGGAAAGAATAGTGTAAGGACTCTGTCTTTCAAGCTTCGATCTAAGAAAGAGTCCTTATATTGTTTGGGAACTATCAGCAATGCCCACTTATAGCCATTAATCCTCTATTCTTACTTGATTAGGAGCCAGGTACTGGAATACAGTGTCAGCTGAGCACCAGCTTGAACCAGTTGGAACAATAGTAGGTCCTGAAGACCCAACCCAAGCACTTGAGTCAAATGGGCTCAGGGCAAACGCTGGACATCACCCACATCCTAGCTGGTTGTTTGAATGAACGGTCCCAGTGGCATTGCTATGGTCTCTATATACTATATATATAGTCTGCAGTGCTGGTAAGTAATTATAATGGAATTAAACCCAGTGACACATAGGTGACATCCTCTCTGACTTGCGTTGAGCACTTTTCTTCTCCATCTTGCATTATTTAACACGCAGACATATTTGACTGCTCAGTTTTCCATTTCATTTCCACCTCTACATAAATACTCCATCCTTAGTACCCCTGTCTGTACTCCTCCCGCTCTCTTTACTCATTCCCTTCTCTACTCTCCCTATGCTCCATTCCTCTGTACTACTCTGTCTGTATTCTGTTCTTTCTAGTCTCTCTGTTCTCTCCTCTTCTTTCCTCTGTACAATGCCTTCTCTGGTCTCTTCCCTCTCAACTACTCTCTGTTCTCTGTGCTTACAGTCTCTTATGAGAAAAGTGCATTACAAATGTTCTGTTGATGGTATTGTTTCTCTATAGTCCCCCTCTCTACTCACCCTGTTCTTTTCCGCTTTCCACTCTCTGTACTATTTCCTCTCTATTCTCTCTCATCTCATCTCTACTACTCTCTGTGCTAATCCCTCTGTCTATACTCTCACCTCTCTGAACTGTTCCTTCTCATTATACTCTGCCTTTTCTTTCTCCCTCTCTACTATTCCTTCTCTGTTCTCCTCTTTTCTACTACTGTGTACCACTGTCTCTATATTCTCCCCTCTATACTACTGTCTGTAATATCCCCTCTCTGTACTCTCCCCTCCCTACTACTCTCTGCACCATTCTCTGTCTCTATACTCTTCAAGTTCTGTGTCTGTACTATTCCCTCTCTGTACTTTCCCTTTCTACTATTCTCTGTATTATTTCCTGTGTCTATACTCCCCATATTCTCTCTCCCTCTCTAATATTCTCTGTATTATTCCCTCTGTCTGTACTCTCCCTTCTCTATTACTCTCTGCACTATCCCATCTCTATACTCTCCATGTTCTCTGTCTGTACTGTCTATACTATTCCGTCTCTCAGTACTCTTCGCTTTCTACTACTCTCTGTACTATTTGCTGTCTCTATACTCTCCATGTTCTTTCTTTGTACTATTTACTTTCTCTGTATTCTCCACTCTCTACTATTCTCTGTACTAATCCCTCTCTCTATACTCTCTATGTTCTCTCTCTGTACTATTCTCTCTCTCTTCTTCCCCATCTTCTGTTTAATACAATTTGTCTCCATTTTTTAATCTCTATTACCTCTGCTGTCCCCTCCATTCTTTTAATCTCCGTTCTCTTCTCTTTTCTCTCCTCTCTCACTCTCTATTTTCCAGGAAGTAAGGTCATTGATTTGGAATTGACTGACTTCTACTCCAGCCCTCTGTCTCTCAGCCTTGATCAACCCTGTTCCCTTTATCTCTGTATCATCCCTGGCATCATTCCTTGTTTCCGTTATCTCTGTATCCTCTCTATATCTTCTCTGCACAAGTCTCTCCCATTTACTATTGCTTTTCTGTAGATCATAAGATAGATCCAGCACATATAGATGTGTTACATGAGGGTGCGAGACAGCAAGGGCTCAGAGAGGGGCATCTGATAAGGGTTATCAGTCATATCTGGAACCAATAAGTCTTTCAACGTGACTACTACTAGAGCTGTACAGACCACGTCCAACCAAGGTTAGAACGTACATCCAGGGAACTTTCTGATCCCCTACAAGAAAGAGGTTACTCTAAAGGTGAATATTGGGACATAACACCAATTTTGGGGAGATCTGAAGACCAGCTATGGGGTGGGTAGTCGGTGGACATAGACCATTTGAAACAGATCGCTCTGCAATTGACCAGATCTATGTTGCCTATTAATATAGGATAACTGTCTGCTGTGAGCTATCACATGTGGTCGCCCATTAACATGTATGGTATTTCCATAGAGCCGTCAGCTGCTTACTTGATCAGATGTCGTCACAATCCACCATCATAATCTAAAAGAATCAGCAATATACAATTATTTGCTATGCACTGGATTTGGACATATGTCTACAGGTTAATTTAGAATTTTGGCTGTGAACCCCATTGGGGACAAGGGACCGATGTGAGTGATGACAGAATGTGGCGGTGCTATATAACTCAACCAAATAGTATCTTTTATTCAACCGTCCAAACGTTAACTTGACATTTACGGTTTAACTCAACTGCAATGTACTACGATGCTGCAAATCGTGTGCCAATCATGTTAACGATGGCTACATCTGTAGATATAGGCAGAAGATATCTTTATGGGTTTACGGGGTGCTTGTTAGAAACATATATATACATTTATATACGTACCAAGAAATCCCCCGTACGCTCTGCAGCACAGACGCTGACTAAATGCACACACAAGCGAACACAAACAAAAACATGCAGACACTCAGAGGAAAGGATATAGATGCAGGCTGTGCATCCAGCATCCTTCTGCTCAGAGGGGAAGAGGGGGAGAGACGGGAGGGAGAGAGTGCAGGAAGGTGACCAGCATGCAGGAGGAAGCAATGTGTTTCGCCTGCATCAGCAACACTGCAGTGCGAGGGGACAGCACGCAGGCTGCAGGATGCAAAGGCAGATAGAGGGGAGGAAGCAGAAGAGGTATGTGCTTGGGTATTGCACCTTATGGGATAGAAGGAGGGAGGGAGACGTAAGAGGACAGAGGTATGCGAGAAGAACTGCATCCAGCAGGGGAGAGAGGTATGTGCTGGAATATCTGCCCTGCAGGCATTGGCGATGGGGGTTCAGCAACTGAAAGGTGAGAATGCAAGATAGCCTGGCCAGGATGATGGGTGATAGAGGAGGTATAATATGTCGACAACTGCTTTCCTGGAGGGTTGGCGAAGGAGGATTGGAGATGGACGGTTCTGGGGCTGATATGTGCAGAAGGAGGCTGGAGGATAGAGAGATGCATGTGGCATGAGCAGGTGGAGAAGAGGAGAACGACAGGACAGATATACTGAGATAGCAGAGGGGTGCAAGGTAGAGGGGGTGCCGGAGATGGGAAAACATAAAAAAGGGATGATAATGGAAGCAGACAAGGCTTAGCACTGCAGTGAATGTGAGCTGCTTGTGTGACGGGGAGATGTTTGCGTCCCAACGGGGGAGAGACGTCTGCAGGACGCAGTGTGTGTGATGTGTATACCAAAGGCCAAAATGTTTAGGGCAGGTGTAAAGTTGGTGCGTTGTAAGATGTAACATTTAGTTTGACACCTTTAGAAGGGAATGCGTGCCAGGCTTAGACTCTCTGATGGTACTACTGCCGCGCTTACGTAATATGACGTGCGTTTTTTTTCATATTCCCAGATATGGACCGCTCGTAACCGTCCGAACCCTCTCTCTACTAGAGCGTGACTAATCGAAGGAGCTGGCACTCAAATCCTATCCAAGCGCACCATATTGGTCTTCACGCGAGGGATTATCTACAGAGGTGTAAAACTGCAATAATCAACCCCTATTTGGGGTTGGGGGAATGTTTTGAGGTCCCCATTATTTGCTGTGGTTCCCCGATTTCTCAAGCAGAATGGCACAAGCCGCCAAGCAACTCAAGAAGGTCAAGGATTTGGAAGCACAGGCTCTGGCGGAGCAGAAAGAGAAGGAGGAATCCGACCGCAAGAGAAGGAGTCGATCCCGTGACCGTAAAAAAAAGGTAACAAACTATTGGCAAGGAGAAAGAAGGGGGAAAAGTAGGCAATGAGGAGGAGCTGATGACTACGTCAACCGTGTTGAGAGTAATGTGCTTCCTGTGCTCTGTTGTAGTCCTCATCAATCATACCTGTCCCATCCAAAGCTTCAGGATCTTTCCTGATAACTTGCATTGTGCACGCTCTGTGCATTAGTATCCAAGGTGAAATGGTCAACAACAAAGTTAGTCGGCCCTCCTAACAAAGTGAAGGTGCAAATCTGCTGTGGCTGCGGTGCAAAAACAAGCGGACACAAAGATTCAGCTGCAGCCAGTGGGCGCTAAGATATATGCAAACGTGTAATATTTTTATTATATTAAATTGCATTACTGTTATATTTACTATGACTATAATTTCAGAGGTTCTTGATCAAATTTTGGGAGTCCACCTACTTCGAAAAAGGTGGTGGTGGGATATTGGCTGAGCAGCCTGGCCTCGTTTCCTCTCTGTTGTGCTTGTCAGGATCTAGCACGGTTTGTGAGGTCTTATTAATGACATGTAATGTAGCATCACCGGAGAATTGGGCTCCTCCTAATATCCTGGCAGCCTTCTCCACTGACCTCAATGTCTACAATTAATTCACCTGAAATAACTCCTTCTTACTTGCTGGGTTTGTCATAGATGAGCATCATTTGGAAGAATTGTGGGCATAATTGAGGTTACATACATGTCTACATACATAAAAGCTGCTTATATATTTTAGGATGGTGTTGGCTGTTATCTTTTATGGTTTTCTATTGCTTGTTCAGCTAGCAGAGGGGGTTCAGTAAGTCACTTGGTCATGGAAGACCTCTGATGTCTATTGATAAGAGTTGGCGCCCTGAAATACATTCTAGCTTCTCTACCAACTGATGAGGGGGGTCCTGCAATCTGAGATGGGTTGTTGATCCGGGGATTTTAGCAATTTTTATGGTTAATATGAAGCAATGGATGACTATTTCATAAGGTTTTTACTGGCTTCTTCTGGATCAACACGATAGAATTCTAGATTGAAGTTGATAGACTTGAGTCTTTTCCTCAACTCATATTAATATGGGGTTCTCCACACCAGACAGTCCTTTTAAGACTAAAGAACACTTGTTCTATTGGAAATTACTCATGGGAGGAATGGCTTCTCTTGTGGCTATGTAAAGTGTCAATGTAAATGTCGTAAACCTATTCAGCATACAAAGTAACAAAATTGCTGCAGCAGATGATTTGTAATGTATGCTGTGCATAGTTTGAGGCATCATGTATACTTTTACTGAGTCGTGTATGCAATCCAGATAAGGTGTAGATCAGTCATTCCCACCTATAGGGATCCTCTACTTGCATCCCTACCTCAAAGAAGGTGGATGTAGGGGGGCATTAAATGCATTTTACAGTCTTGTCCCATACTATATCCAGGCACAGATTAATCAACTGCTTTATCAAGTGTCTTTGAGTGGGATGAAACTAGTGATTGAGCGGGATGACTACTGAAAAAGTAGGAAACAATGGTGTAGGGTGCACTAACCCTACTGGTTCACGATGGACAACTTGGCCTTTGTGTCACTTGGTTATGTTTATAACACTGTATGCCAGAGGAATGTACATCCCATTATACATTAAATATGGAATTTGTTTAGCTAGGAAACCCTAATTTGTTGATCATCAGATGGTGCAAATTCTGTTATGTAGTAAAGAACTTGCAGAAATGTCCGTATACCAAGTGTGTTAATACAATAAGGTCACCTTAAGCAGTGACAGAGGCTGCAATTATCCCAAGCCACAATGTCTTAGAAGCGGGCTCCTTGAGAACAAGAGCAGTAGAAAAGTGCAATGACATATCCTACCATACGGCATAGTCATGTAATCACACTAGATGGAGCCATGTCATTATACGAGTGCGTATACCTCATCTACAAGTTGACGGCATTATATACTGTACGTTGGTCACTGTCGTCATTGGTGGGCAGCTTGTACACCTACTGCATTGGATCAGCTTTGAACTTGGCCTCCGAATTGAAGATGTCTGAGGGCTTTTCCTTATGCCAAGTTCTGGTTAGGAGTTGGATAAAAATTAGGTCATGGTAATTAGAGATGAATGTTTTTGTATCTACTCATTGGTCTAGTCTTCTTGTAGCACATAAGTCAGAACTGATAGAACCGACTCCATTAGCCTTATTGATTACAATGACCAGATACAACTGTGTACTATCTTATAGACTTTGTAGTTTTTGCATACTCTCGCCCTCATGTACTTTTCAATGGAAAATACAAGTTAGTACCTCCTCCCGGGATCAGATCAGTCAGAGATTCACATGTGCTTTCATGTTTATCGGTTTGCTCATGCCTGCAATTCGTATAGCATAAGGACTTCATTACATAACTACAAACATAAGACCATTAGACACAGCCATGTTAGTGTCTGGTGTACATGACAAGTAGAGCGGACTCCCCACTGCCTACAAATTCTTCATTTATGATTTACATTGGCGGCAGGAAGCATTTTCAGGGCTTTGATCTTCTATATAGATAAGAAGGGACCCCCACCACAGTGTCTAGACACTATATATGCCATGCTTATATCATAGGGGGAAAATGGATCCTTTCTAAGGGATATGCCCTAAATGTCTGATCCTTTGTTAGGATCCCCATCTCATGGAAGAACAGGTGATCCACTGACCCTCACTTGGTGATTCATGTCAATGACAGCCGCATGGAAAAAAACAAAGCTGGCCATGCGACTCACTTTGTTACAGAAGCATCCAACATTCTTGCATTACGGATTAGTGAACAAGAAGTCTAGGGTCCCAGAGATGGGTCTTCCACCTATTAGAAGTCCAAATTTCCCTTTAAAGACATTTACTGGGCATCCTCAGGATAGGTCATCATCAGTAGTAGATCAGCGGGGTTTCATTGTTTGGGATCATCTGATCCTCTTGTTCACTGCCAATGCAGCTGAGCCAAATATCCTCAAATGGCTTGGAGCCGAAAGTGTAATATAAGGCTTCACTCCCAATGAAATCACAATTACATTTCTGGCTTCGACTCCAATGAGGACATCCGGCTCGGCTGCATTGACAGTAGACTGGAACATCAGATGATCAGCCAGGATCCTGAGCAACGGACCCCTGCCGATCTACTATTGATGACGTACTGAGGATAGGTCATCAATAGGAAATGCCTGGAATGCACCTTTAATCTGGTCATAGGCATCAGATAACGGCTACCTCCTTATTCTTATACATGATTGGTAGACAAAAAAATTGCATAATATATCAGTGAATGGCAGATAAAGTATCACTATCAGATCCTTCTGACACTGGTCATATAACATTAGAGCAGTGTGCTCTAACCAATCGATCAGAAGTCATATCTGTTCTTGCAGCCACCATGTAGGGTGAGCTATGCCCTGCTGGACACTTTTTTAGTAAAACAAGAATAAATAATTTTTTTCACACAGAGGCAGGGGAGCTTAATAGTTAGAGTCACTTCAGTGGTACAATACGCTTGGTGGTTTTGCTCACACTTGCAGTGTAATTACTCTTGAACAAATGAGCAGTTGCATAGCAATTGGTAGTCTCTCGCCAGGACCTAGAGGATTGTGCCCAACATCACAATTTCTCCAGAAGGTCAGGTTGAGCCCATGATGACTGGCTCTTCACAAAACCTTCCTTACTGCTATGCATCTAAAGAAGGCTACATCCCTTGAAGAGTGCCCAACTGTGAGCATCTCCAACCAAACACCAACCAGTAGTTATAACTAACTCACTGTGAAGCTCCGGTCGTGATGGGAGACCGCAGCAGCTCATAGAAGATCCTTACTCCTCCCCCGGTGTCTGTGTTTACACATGTACCATACGCAGCGCAGGCAGGAGTGAGGATGTTCTGTGTACACCGTAGAGGCATTCCTTCCCGAACAGAACTTCACAGTGCTTAACAGCGCTAATGACAGGGTTATTGCTTGGTTCAGGTTGGGAGGGCACTGAGAGAGGCCACTATTATTACTGGGGCCACTGCAGGGAGCACTGCTATTACTGGGGCAACTGAGAGAGGGCACTATTTTTACTTGGAGCAATGAGAGGGAGCACTATTATTACTGGGGTCACTGAGAGGGAGCACTATTATTACTGGGGCCACTGAGAGGGAGCACTATTATTACTGGGGCCACTGAGAGGGAGGACTATTATTACTGGGGTCACTGAGAGGGAGCACTATTATTACTGGGGTCACTGAGAAGGAGCACTATTATTACTTGGGCCACTGAGAGGGAGCACTATTATTACTGGGGCCACTGAGAGGGAGCACTATTATTACTGGGGTCACTGAGAGGGAGCACTATTATTACTGGGGCCACTGAGAGGGAGCACTATTATTACTGGGGCTACTGAGAGGGAGCACTATTATTACTGGGGCCACTGAGAGGGAGCACTATTATTACTGGGGCCACTGAGAGGGAGCACTATTATTACTGGGGCCACTGAGAGGGAGCACTATTATTACTGGGGCTACTGAGAGGGAGCACTATTATTACTGGGGTTACTGAGAGGGAGCACTATTATTACTGGGGCCACTGAGAGGGAGCTCTATTATTACTTGGGCCACTGAGAGGGAGCACTATTATTACTGGGGCCACTGACAGGGGGCACTATTATTACTGGGGCCACTAGAATAATAGAGCTAAAAACATACATTGCAATAAGCCATGCCCCTAACTACAGCCTCAAGCCATGCCACCTTTACACTGGTCAGTATTTTTTGGTGACAACCCTACTGCCATGACAAAGTTCAAAACTCTGCCTGTCTGGTGCTGCCAGTGTAGCCAGATGTCAGTGCCGCCTGGTGCTGCCAGATGTCGGGTGCTGCCAGTGTAGCCAGATGTCATCTCGACTGCTATCTACTGCGCTACTAGAGCGAGCTTAGGAGCTTATAGTGTACAGTTCATACAAAGAACTTTGTAATAACACTGTATACGGTAAGTTCTTATGCTCCCCCTAGTGGCAGCACCAGACAGGCAGAATTATTTTAATGTAAATCTATATCTATGCAGATAAATTTGGAGATCTGTATCAGAAAATGGTTGATTCAACTGTTATAAGGATATATTGAAAAATGAGTAAGGACCCAAATCTGGACCTATTTAGATAAACAAAGAAGCTGTAAGGTTGTACATCCGATACATTGAGGACATCTGCAATAGAGAGCCAGCCAAAAAAAACAAAAAGAATGCAGCTTTCTGTCCTTGCATGATGAAACACTGCTGCGCTCTTAGATTGTCGGTAGACCCCACAACTCATATCTGCGCCTCATTACTGTATAATACATGTATCATTGGGGATAGTGATTGCAGAGCTGGGAGGTAGCGGTACACATGTGATGAAATGTGGCGTACAGTAGATCGCGTTAATCATCTCACCAGAGGCACATTCACTGTACCATGCAGAAGAAGCAGGATTACGCAGAGTGAGATGTGTCTGTGTATAATAACATCCGTTATAATAGGACGGCTGTATCTGGAGCAGGCAGGGATATAGCCTGCAGTGTGAGAACATCTGGATGTGGCGTAGAAAGTGTGATCATGTATACCGTATGTTGTTTTCTCATCACGTATACAATGGGGTCAAGTCGCACTTACTGCATTGTGGTGGTGCATTTAGGGTGTCATGGGGCGGTATTTCTTCTGCATCTCTTATAGTATGAGGCTTGATATGGATTAAAGAGACGTTATGTAAAATATATTATCAGTGCAGTTGACACTACTGTTCTCTGTTATCAACCACATTTTGTGAAATACTTCTGATACCTATAACTAAGTATATTTTGTATTTGAACTATTGGGGAGATTTATCATAATTTTTTTGGTGTGCCCCATTTTTGCAAAAATTTTGCAACTTTTAACAGAAGTACGCCACTCTACACCACTTTCCCGAAAAGAGGATGTGGCTTCTCAGGATTGGCTGCCCTGGACTGACATATTTATGTATAATTTATGAATTATTTGTAAATTATAACAGAAATTCACTCCAGTTTCTACTCCAGTGGGAGAAGCTAAAATGTGCCTAATATTTCAATCTGGTTTGAGGTGTGTGGTTACATTTTAGTCTGCACTGAACGATTGCTCCCTCCTATTGCAATCTGGCTCTCTGCATGCTATCAGGGAACATGGTGATTGAGCCTGCCCTGTAATGTATTAGGGGATACATACTTGGCTCCTTTTTCTGTGAGTTATGTCGTTGTACTTTTTTTTCTCTCACCTCTGTGATTTTAATATATGAATGATGTGCGTCTCTACGTAAGTTAGACGCATCATGCGATTAAGAGGATAATACTAAGATCGGCTAGGGGATAACTTGCTGATTGATGGGACCTCCAAAAATTCTGTGTTCCCCTGCTCTTATCACTGTGTGGTCACCTCTCTCCTTGCAGTGATGCCAGAATGAAGGGAGCGCTGGTCAAGTATGCACAGCGCTCCATTCATTTCAATGGGACTGGCAGAAATACCCGAACACCAGCCGCACTGCTATCTCCAGCAGTCCCATTGAAAATGAATGGAGCGCAAGCACACTTGCATGACCATGGCTCCATTCAATCTCCGCCTCACTTCAGGAGTGCAGTATGGCCGCAGTGAGGAGAATACAGAACACAGGATTGGTGGAGGTCTCAGCAAGTTATCCCTTCTGGCTTATTCAGACCACCGTATGTCGGACGGGTATTCACGCCAGCCAATATACGGCATCCCTCTCTGCAGGAGGAGGAAGCTGGAAGAGTTGGGAGCAGTGCACTGAGCGCCTGCCCCCACTCCGCCCCTTGGTACTATTTGCAATTGGAGGGGGTGGGACGGGGGCACAGCTAAGTCCCGAAACTTAGCTCCGCCCCCATCCCAGCCCTTCCATTGCAAATAGTGCCGAGGGGCAGAGAGGGGGTGCAGAGGAGGCAGAGAAGGGGTGGGAGCTCAGTGCACTGCTCCCGGCTCTTCCAGCCTCCTCCCCCTGCAGAGAGGGACGCTGCATATCGGCCGGCGTGAATACACGGCCGATATACGGTCGTCTGAATAAGCCAATATCCTGTGGATAGGGGATAACTTGTAATTCTGGTACAACCCTTTTAATAAATGTCCCCTTATATTCTTCATGTAGAGTGACATTAAACTGGATAGATGGCATATCTCTTATGGCCATTACTTTATCTCTCACATATTTAGTTCTTAGAACCTGAAAATTACTTGCATAGAAATAAAGGTAAAAGAATTCAGGCTACCTGCAGTCACCACTGGGGGAGCTCAGGAGCTTACTATGTGCTGTATTATCATGGATTGTTTGCATAAACAGTATGCAGTAAGCTCCTAAGCTCCCCCTAGTGGTATCTGAAGGCAAACTGAATTTTCTAATTTATTTCTATAACTATTTTGGGATTCTGCATCAGAAAACAGAACTCTTTTAACATATTAGGAAATTAGACAGCATAATTTTGGCCATATACAGACAAATGTAGGATACTATTAAGTGGACTGCTTGGATCCACTGCTTGGATCCACAAAGATCAGCTGTTATCTGTGGAGGAACCTGGCAGTAAGTGTTTAAAGGGGTTTTCCAAGCAAATACTGTTGATGACCTGCCCTCAGGATAGGTCATCAATAGTAAACTTGCTGGGGTGCGCTGCTTGGGACCCTGGCGGATCAGCTGCTTGTTGCCACACCACAGTACACAAGGGTCATGGCGGAAGCAGCTGCTCCAATCCCTGTGTAGGGGCTGGTGCTTGTAACTGCAGACACAGCAATTACCAGTATGTTCCACTACACTGGAGCTTCTACTCCGTACCCCTGTGTACTATGGCGCTGACAGCGAGCACCCGATCAGCTGAATGGCTAGGATCCCAAGCGTCGGACTCCATCTAATTAACTATTGATGACCTATCCTGCTGATGGGTCTTCTATAGTATTTGCATGGGAAGCCCCTTTAATTACTCTGCAGCGCCACCACAGGCAAAATAAAGCATTGCACAGTTTCCATTAAAACTAATGGTCCGTTCCATAATAGTTTTAGATTTGTTCTTCTTCCAACAGAATTGCGCAGCGCATTATGCAACCTCCATTGACTTCTATGGGGACTTTTGGTGTGCTAATGCACAGAAAAGTAGGGCATGCTGTGTTCTTTTTTTGCACGACCATAAAATACGGAATTTTGAATGAACCCACTGAAATCAATTGATTGTATTCACTGCGCATGCAAATACGCCCATGTGAAGGAGCCCTCAAAACTGTCTCAAAATTAACAGGGAAGTTCCAACCTGCAACCGCTTTTCTGGCGGGTGTGTGACAGTTGTAGTCATACAGTCATGTAGCCGTCTGATCCTGGTGATTTATTTGACTCTGCTGTTCTGTTACTGCAATCCTGAGTCTATATGACCCTGCCGGTAGTTGCATCTAAGAAGGGGTTAACTCTCTCCTCTGGCTCTGGGCTCAGAAGTCATGCAACAGTCACTAATTAGCTAATGTAGCCAGGTTATATAACCCAGCTTTCCCAGGATTCACTTGCCAGTTATTGTCCTTTCTCAGTGCAACTCTGGTGCAATTGCTATGGATTGTTTTGTGGCTATCTGACCTGCTTAGCTTTGATCCTTCTTCTGGATGAACGCTCTTTTCTATTATTTGGCATCTGACCCTGGACCCCGCTATTGTCTGACCTGCTTAGATCTGTAGCTCTACTGTGCTGTTCTAATGCAGCCTCTTTCTGACCTGGATTAGTCTTCTGATTTGGCTTGTATACGCGGTAATGAGCCCTGGCTGCCCGTGGTTTACGCTTTTCCAATCTGCCTTGTCGGTCGGCGGACACTCTGGGGCTTATTTATCAATAAAGGTGTCATTTGCACCAGATTTATAATTGCTCCCAACCGCTCTAATCTACGCCATATTTATGAAAGAGGTGAGCGGGTTTTGGAAATGGGGTGAATATTAGGGGCATCAAAAAAAATTAGTAGATGCGCCAAATTTTTTTGAAGAGCTCCAAATTTTGACGATGTTTACAGAAGAGATGTGTGAAGGCCAGGAAACAGTCAGTAGAGGAGGCATAAGAAAATGAGACGTGCCACAACTTATGCTAGATGCGCCAAACTTCACGTAGATTTGCCAAATTGGGAATTTGTTTGACTTCGGTCAAAATTTACCGCATAGTGTGTGCTGGGGTGATGTCTTTACACCAAGTGCCTTGAGGGTTTGTATTAACCGTTGTATAAAGGATGTTTTCTCACTAAAATAATTAAAACATTTGAAGAGTTTATGAAAACAAGAGCAATTTGAGCGCCAAAATGATGAGAAACGTACCAAAAAGAATGTTTAGTTGAACCAACAACCACATGGTTGTGCCAAAATGAAATAGTTTTTCTAACTGCTCAAAATTTACCTCAAAGGCTGAAAGATTTTGGTCGGTGTCTATCAGCATGGCACATCTTGACTTGCCAATCTCTGCCCATTCATCTTTGCAAATGTGCTACAAATCCGTCAGATCGTCAGAACATCTTCTGTGTAGCGCCCTCTTCAGGTCACCCACAGATCTTTAATGGGATTCAGGTCTGGACTCTGGATGGGCCATTTCAAAAGTTCGATCTTCTAGCAAAGCCATTCTTATGGTGATCTGGAGGTCTGCTTTGGGTTGTTGTCATGTTGAAAGGTGAAATTTCTTCAGCTTTTTAGCCGAGGCCTGAAGGTTTTGGGCGAAATGGACTGATATTTGGAACTGTTCATAATTCCTTCCATCTTGACTAAAGCCCCAGTTCCAACAGCAGAAAAACAACCCTAAAGCATAATGCCCCTCCACCATCTTCACTGCGGGTCTGGTGGTCTTCTGGTGACCCGCAGTGTTGGCTTTGCACCCAACATACCTTTTTGAATTATGGCCAAAAAGTTCCCCCTCGGTCTCCTCAGACAACGCGTTCCGTTAACCCACATACTGCTGGCAGACTGGATGGAGGTTTTGGTAAAACATAGCCGGCTTGGATGTTCCTTCTTAGAAGAGGCTTCCGTCTTTCCCCCCTACCCCACAACCTAGACATATGAAGAACACAGGAGATGGCTGTCACATGCACTACACAACCAATACTTGCCAGAAACCCCTGCAGCTCCTTTAATGTTGCTGTCATCTTTTTGGCCTCCAGGACCAATTTTCATCAATTTCTGAGGGACGTTCTGTTCTTGGCAATGTCACTGTTGTGCAAGATTTAAGCTGCCTGTCCACGGCGGAGGTGTCATTGCGAGGTCCGCGGTGATAAATCGCGTGCAGACCTTGCATGACACACTTTCCATAGGGTAACTATGGAAAGTGCAGTCTACTGCACACGGACGGAAAATCATTGCGATTTTACGCTCGTGTGATTAAAATCGTGGCATGCCACGATTCTCTGCAGCGAGCCTATCATTGGTATAGGCTCATCTTGCCTTTTAGTGCTTCTCCCTGCTCCTCCACGGCGAAATATTGCTAGCGATATTCCATCGCAGCCATGTACAAGCGGCCTTAATCCCATTCTTGATGAGGTCTTCACTTTGCCCCTTGGTATATGTAATGTCTGGGAGATGTTTTGACCCCCTTCTCCTGACTGACATCTGCTAACAATCAGACCCCTTTGATGTTCTGTAGATCTTTACAGACCAACTAAGAAAATGTCAGGAAAATCCTCTTAGAAGAGACAAACTTTATATGGGGGAACCCAGAATCCCTAAATACTGGCAGCGGAGTGCTGACTACTGACTACTACCCTGTTTCCCTGAAAATAAGACATAGCATGATTTTCCAGAATTTTTGAGGATGCAAAATGATTTTTCAGGCTTTTTGAAGATGCTTGAAATAAGCCCTACTCCAAAATTAAGCCCTGCTAACAGTCAATTAAAAAAGTCAATTTAAATAGTGTCCAGGCAGCTATACATGTAAAAAAGTTAAACCTTTTTGAACAAAAATTAATATAAGACACGGTCTTATTTTCGGCGGAAACACGGTATGTAACATGAGCTTAAATGTGATTGGCCAATTCTGAACACAACCACATCCCCGAATATAAGAGGGTGTGAACACTTATGCATTATTTTAGTTTAGTTTTTTTTATTTTTCGACCCTAAAAGATGTTTCTTTTTTAATGGAATTGTACAGATAACGACGTCACATGGAAGGCGGGAAGAGATCGGAAATGAATCATCTTTGTGGATTTCTTCTATCATGACAAAAACCTGGCGTTTTAACGGGGGTGTGAAGACTTTTTATATCCATTTTACCTGGCGGGCACCATAAAATGCTCCAACTACCGTGTTTCCCCGAATATAAGACAGTGCCTTATATAAATTTTTGTTCAAAAAGGTTTAACTTTTTTACATGTATAGCTGCCTGGACACTATTTAAATTGACTTTTTAATTAACTGTTAGCAGGGCTTAATTTTGGAGTAGGGCTTATATTTCAAGCATCCTCAAAAAGCCTGAAAAATCATTTTGCATCCTCAAAAATTCTGGAAAATCATGCTATGTCTTATTTTTAGGGTATGTCTTACTTTCAGGGAAACAGGGTATTACCTATGCTCTTTAGACCAAGGTTTACTTGGTCTAATCTTCACTTATGGCCCTTTTACACGGGCCGCCAGCCGGGTAAACGACTGCACGAGCGCCAACATCGCCTCTAAGGTCACCAGCGCTCGTGAAGAGTGTTTACACTGACAGACCACCGCTGGATCGCGGGCTTCTTGCTCAGCCCTTCACCTTCTATGTGGAGCGCCGACCGGGTAGCGTTTACAAAGAACGACCATTCCGCGGTCCAGCGATGGTTGTTAATCTAAATAAAAGCCAGCTTTAAAAACCTGGGAACGAAAACTGAGTGATTTTTTTTTTTGGCATTTACACTGCACGATTATCGCTTAAATTCATTTGTTTCCACGAATTTTGAGTGATAATCGTCCCGTTTAAATGGGCCATTACTTTTTGTGTCTGTTTTCTGAAATTCAGCTTCATAAATGCGTTGGACGTTTCCAGGACACACGGGCCATGCCCACATGTGGGGGGAAAAATTGGCAGAGGCATTTATGGATTTACATTCCTGTTGGCGCAATGGCTTCCTAAATACGCCAGTGTGTACATAGCGAGGAGGCTCCATGCGGTCAAGTCCAACCCTCCATGAGGGCGCAGAGCCGCTGCTTGCAAAGACGCTACTAGGTCGAGCCGCTGACAGGTCCAACAACCGCGGCCTTTTTGGATGGAGGAGCTACGACTCCTCATGGCAATTACTCGTATCGCAAGGGTGACGGCCCCCTTAGTCGTTTCTCTGCCTTTAGCATTATGAACAGCTTTCCTTATATAGGGTGGGCCACAGAAAAGTAGCCCAGCACCACACTCTTATGAAAGCTGTTGCCCTTAGCAACCAATCCCAGCACAGCTTTCAGTTCTTATACTACTGAGGTAAAATGAAAGCTACGCTGTATTTGGTTGCTGTGGGCAACAGCTTTCATAAGAGGAACCAATCACAGCGCTGCTTTCATTTTACCTCAGCAGTATAATAAATGAAAGCTGCGTTGTGATTGGTTGCTATGGGGCAAAAAGACACCTTTGAAAAGAGTGTGGAGCCCCTAGCAACCAACCAGAGTGCAGTTTCCATTTTTTATACTGCTGAGGTAAAGTGAAAGCAGCGCTTGGATTGGTTGCTATGGGCAACAAAGACAGCGATTGTAAGTGTGTGGTGCTAGGCTACTTCAAAAGATCTACAAGAAGTGTGTCGTTTTTCGGAAAAAGCGCAGCGCTTCAGGATAAAACATACGTGGGGGTGGTGGGCACAGCTGTGCCGGGTTCACGCTGCCCGCTGTTTAGGCCGCATGAACCTGATGACGGAATCCCTTTAAAACGTGTGTACCTATCCGTGCACGCCATTTTACATTTTGTAAAAGGGGGTACCCCAAAGAAACATCTTTTCATGGGCGGAGAGTTACTAGTACCGGCGTCTGTGAATGTCTGCGGAACCCTTCTGATGCTGTATGCCTGCAGATGTTGTTGCGTTTGGCTCCTATGTTTTGTTTTTTTTTTCAAAAAGTTACCAGGTTTTTGCCTATTTTGTGATGGCAGATTGATACCAGCAACATGCAGCCGGGAAATGTTGTTTACTGCTCAAAGCAGTCGTAAAAAAAGTTGCACAAAGCGAGATCAGGTGAATACGGAGAGTGAGGCAACGGAGTCATGCCGTTTTTTTTAATCAAAAATTGCTTAACACTCGGTGCGGTGTCAGCATGGGCGAAGAACCAGTCACCGTCCCACCATTAGGCCCAATGTCCACGGGCGGATCTGATTTGCGGAATCCGCATGGGTCACCCGCAATTCAAGCCGCCCATAGGGATGCATGAGCGACCGCACTTGAATTAAAAGCATGCGGACCTTTTGGTCTGGAAAACAAATCGCAGCGTGTTTCATTTCAGGGCGGTTACCACACGGATGGCTTCCATTGAAGTCAATGGAAGCCGTCTGATCCGCGGCCCTTCTGCAATTCAATTGCGGATGGGCCGCGGATTCTGCGGGAAAGCAGGAGATAAAAAATAAACTATACTGCACATGTGCGGCGGCACACTGGCCAGCACTACCGTACACATCTGCAGTATAGTTCAGAGGAAGAAGACCTGGACAGGCATGCAGAAGACTCGGACAGGTGACTCGGACAGGTAACGCTGGGTCACCGGCCGCGGGCAGGGTCAGATTCTGCTGCTGGCTCCCGCATGCGGAATCCCATCTGCCTGTGGACATGAGGACTTAGTTATTCCATATCCAATTACTATGCAATGTCTTATACAAAGTCTACACTAGATAGCAGAGCAGTGTTCAGACACTAAACCAGCAAGGGATTCTTTAAGATTGAGGCTTGAAAGCTTTCAGAATTATGAATACAGCTCTGGAGTACAATACCAGCTGTAGGGCCAGTTTTACACGAGCGTATGCTTATTTGCAGCATGAACAATGCTTTTTTTTGTGTGCGCGTCGGTGTATTTTACTGTACTTTTTGCCCCCGCAAGGCATGTTCATTTGCGCGCGGCCAACAAAGACGCACGGATTAAAATGGCTAATTAGTCTTAATGAGTTCCAAATGTGTTTTTTTTCTGTGCAATTAGGCAGCGTTTCCTGCAACTCCTTGCGTATTACGTATGCATTTGCGCATCCGCATTAACTTCTATGGGAACCTTTTAGTGCGCGAAAATGTTTTTTTTGCGACTTAAATTCACGCCCCAAACACGGGTTCTCTTCTCTGCATACTGCTGTGCAAATTTTGTGCGTGCAAATACGCCCGTGTGAAGCCGACCTAATGCTCCTTTTAGACTTGCGCAGTCTTATTTAGAGAGGCAGAGGCATCGTTGGCTCAAACGAGAATCGCTCAGTCGCTGTATTAATGAATGAGAAGGACTGGACGAGCGCTGGTTAAACAAACGACTAGTGAATGAGCCAACAATGGTTTTTATTACTGCATTAACCATTTCCGATCTACTGTCTGCTGTATGAAGACTAGAGATAAGCGAGCATACTCGCTAAGGACAATTACTCGATCGAGCATTGTCCTTAGCGAGTATCTCCCCGCTCGGCAGAGAAGGTTCGGGGGCTGGCGCGGGTGACAGGTGAGTTGCGGCAGTGAGCAGGGGGGAGAGAGGGAGAGAGAGATCTCCCCTCCGTTCCTCCCCGCTCTCCTCCGCCGCTCCCTGCCCGCCGCCGGCAGCCCAACCTTTTGTCTCGAGCGGGCAGGTACACGCTAAGGGCAATGCTCGCTCGAGCAATTGCCCTTGGTGAGCATGCTCGCTCATTACTAATGAAGACATTATTATTTTACAGCTCCGATGTTGGAAGATGTCCACCAGGGTTCTCTTTCTGTAAATTGCCAGCCTCTCTGCTGTCGGAGCCTAGCCAACGTGTCACCTCATGCGGTACTCGGTTCAGCCAGCAGATAGTGCCGTTGTACAATGGCAGAAAAAGAGTAAGCCCCCTAGGAAATGCCAGGATACAAATTGGATTGGAAAGGGTTAAATGAACAATGAGCAAAAAGCAAAAGATTGCCGTACGTCGTTCAGTCATCGGCTGCATTTAGACCGAATGATTATAATTAATGTTGACAATTACGGTTCAAACGAGCAAAAGTGAATGATAATTATCATTCACTTTTGCTTGTGTGAACCTTATTCGTTACGTCTAAACGCAGCATTCGTTTCTTCCATATCTGATTACTATGCAGTGTCTTATACGAAGACTACACTAGATAGCAAAGCAGTGTTCAAACACTGAACCAGCAAGGGATTCTTTAAGATTGGGGCTCCAAAGCTTGCAGAATTGTGAATACAGCTCTGGAGTACAATATCCGCTGTAACTCTGATGCAGTATAAAATAGGTCATAAATAGAGATGAGTGAACGTACTCGGTAAGGCCGATTTCGCAATCGAGCACCGCGATTTTCAAGTACTTCACTACTCGGGTGAAAAGTACTCGGGGGCGCTGTGGGGCGGGGAGTGGCGTAGTGGAGCGGGGGGTAGCAGCGCGGAACAGGTGGGAGCTCTCTCTCTCTCCCCCCCCACTCCCCTCTGCAACCCCCCGCTCACCCACAGCGCCCCCGAGTACTTTTCACCCGAGTAGTGAAGTACTTGAAAATCGCGGTGCTCGATTGCGAAATCGGCCTTACCGAGTACGTTCGCTCATTTCTAGTCATAAAATGTATTTAGAAATATTTTGCAATTGCAAACAAGGGAGATGGAACAATACATCTGCAGCGCCACCTGTTGGAAAGCAACATTCCTTCTAGTCAATGTTAGACTCTTTATACAAGCCTTGTAACAATGATCGGGAATTGAGAGCCAAGCCAGACTCCATGCACAGACAGCTGTTTCAGGGTTTTTGCCCCTCATCAGTGTGCAATAGGTATCTGGCTTATCTAGCGAGAGGCCTGTGATGTTGGTCAGGAACGCTATTTTTTCTCCTTAGGGAGAGCACCTAGAAGGTGAGTAAGGGGACTTATAAGGCTATTCATGCTACTCTGGGTAGTATGCAAATAAGGGAAATGGAACAATACCTCTGCAGTGCCACCTATTGGAAGGCAACATTCCGAAACAGCTATCTGTGTATGGATTCTGGCTTGGCTTTTAATTTCCAGTCATTGCTACAAGGCTTGTATAAAGAGTCTAACATTGACTTGCAGAAATGTTGCTTTCTAATAGGTGGCGCTGTAGAGGTTTTGTTCCATCTCCCTTATTTGCATATTACCCAGAGGAACATGAATGGCCTTATAAGTCTCCTCACACACCTTCTAGGTGCTCTCCTTAAGAAGAAAAGATAGCGGTCCTGACTCAATATTTAGCATAACACCCCATATTTGCATCCCCATTTATGGCACATTTTTTGAGACTGATCCCTGATTTGCTCAGGAAAGCCCACAAAAGATTCTGGAAACACCCACTTGTCTATGTATAAGGTAGCCTGCATACCTGCAGTCTCTGGCGGTATTACACAAAGGACTGATTAACATGTTCCTGCTTCCCTATCACTGATGCAGCATACTCGGTGGTGGCATTTCTGACTGCCAGGCTGCGCTCTGGCACTTCTTATCACTATTCTGGAAGACGTAGATAAGATATTTAGACAAATCCTCTGGGGACCTCCTGGAGGTGAAGTATTAGATTCCCGGAAGAAGGGTGGATAAATCATTCCCTCTGATTTAGAATACATTAATCACAGTCCTAGAATTGTAGCTATGATGACCGATGCCCAGGAGTATTGGCCTGAGCGAGCCGGGTTCCATGAATAACCACATATTATCGAGGAGGGCAGCTTTAGAATTGGTGTTAATTATGGGAATAGCAGTGCGCTATTAGGCCTCCTTCACACGAGCGTATGCGTCTTTGTGGAATGAACTATGCTTCTTGACGTGTACTTTTTGCGTCTACAGACTAATTATACCAAGTGAAATGGCTAATTAGTCTAACGAGTTGCAGATCTGTTCTTTTTCTTGTGCGATTATGCCATGTTTCATGCATCTCCTTCCGTATTACTCGCCCCTATTGACCTCTATTGACCTTTGGTGCGCAAACGCACAGGAAAATAGAGCGTGCTGCTTTTTTTGGGCAGCCGAAATGCGCAGGAAACATAAGCGCATTTTAACTAACCCATTGAAATCAATGGGTTCTATTCTCTGCGTATTGTGCAAGCAAACACATAAGTGTCAATCTAGCCTTAGGCTGCTCTCACACTGGCAGCTTTTTACCGGGATTAGCGTGGCATCCCGAGCCAGTGTAAAGGCGCCCTTATACAGCCGTATAACACGCCAAACCAAAACCATCGAACACAATAGGAGTTTCGTTTTCACTGTGGGGATTTTTTGGCCGTGATTCGTACGGCTGAGAAAGTATAGGACCTGCCCTATCTTCCCAGTACGTAGTGAACACAGTGAGCAGCCGCTATCTTCCTGCCTTTTTTTTTCGAACTCCAGCGCTCTGACACAGAGTTTAAACTGTCGGCGACGGAAAAGAAATCTCCTTTGTTCAAGCGCAACTACTCTCTGTACCGTTGAGCATAGCTGCGCCCACGGCAGTGTGTTTTCAGCCTAAAAGGGATACATTTGTATGGCAAAAACCGCAGCACAAGAGCTGTGGGTTTTACAGGAAAATTCTGTTCCATAGTGTGAACGCGTCTTAAGTAGGGATGAGCGAGCGTACTCGGAAAAGCACTACTCGCTCGAGTAATTTGCTTTATCCGAGTATCGCTGTGCTCGTCCCTGAAGATTCGGGTGCCGGCACGGAGCGGGGAGCTGCAGGGGAGAGCGGGGAGGAACGGAGGGGAGATCTTTCTCTCCCTCTCTCCCGCCCGCTCTCCCCTGCTCCCCGCTGCGACTCACCTGTCAGCCGCAGCGGCACCCGAATCTTCAGGGACGAGCACAGCGATACTCGGATAAAGCAAATTACTCGAGCGAGTAGTGCTTTTCCGAGTACGCTCGCTCATCTCTAGTCTTAAGTAATATATTTTGTGCAGCTGATTTTGGCACAAATGTGGATGTGGTTACGCAGCGGATTTCACCCTTTCAATTGAAGGGTAAATTTTGCTACAGATCCACACTAAAATCCATGTCAAAATCCAAATCCGCACCAATTATGGAACGTGTGAACGAACCCTTAGAGCTTATTCACATGGACGTATATCGGCCGGCTTTTCACGCTCGGCCGATATACTCCGCCCTTTCTCTGCAAGGGGTGGAGGAGGGATGGGGAGGGTGCTAGTGTGCTGAGCTCCCGCCCTCTGCCACTATTTGCAATGGGAGGGGTGTCCTGCAAACAATGGTGAGGGGCTGAGGGGGGGGGGGGCAGGAGCTCAGCATAGTAGCCCCCGCCCCATCCTGCCTGTATTCACAGGAGTGTGATGGATGTCAGTAAATATTTGATCTACATCGTCCTACAATTTAATGCCATGCGTTTCGGTATTAGAACACTCAATATACATGCGTTTTTCACGCATGTGAAAAAAATCGTATGTTGTTCCAATACTTGAAATGGTAAAAAACACATTGCACTCGCATGCAAATTACATGGCATGAGAGTGCAACTGAATTTTTTTTCAGGCTCCCATAGGATATAATGGTCGATTCTTGAAAAGAATCGCCCCAAAAAAATAGGACATGCTGTGAATTTTTTGACCGGAGAGTAAAATCGCTTATGTGAATTAACCCATTTAAATGAATGAGTTATTTTCACGTTGCGAATGCTGTCCTTCTCACAATCAGACAGAGCTCTCTTGTGAAAATCATTTGTGTGAATATACCCTAAGGGCTCATTCACATGGGCGTGAAAATCATGGCTAACTCGCGAGAAAATCGTGTGAATGGAGGATTTCCCGCTATCAAAGTCCCAAGCTTAATTAGCAGTGAAATTACCTATTCACACAATTGAGAGCTTCGTGTCGCTGAAAAAAAAACGCTGCTGCTTCAGGAGGAGAGAGATGAAGAAAAGCTCAGTGGGGCTTCCCTTCATCACTGGGGACTCCCTTCATCTCAGCGGGGATGGAGGGATTCTCTTGCAGGGAAGCTGGAGAGAAGTCCCCTGAGCAGAGAGAGAGAGGGATTCCCCTGCAGGATTGCTGGAGAGATATCCCTGCTGCAGGGAAATCCCTCTCTTCCCGCTAAGGGGATATTCCTTCAGCTCCCATGCTGAGAAATCCCTTTCTCCCTGCTGCGGGGAAATCCTTCCAGCTCCCCTGCAGGAAAATCCCTCTCTCCCTGCTGCGGGGAAACTCCTCCAGCTCTGCAGAGATGAAGGCAGTCCCCAGCGATGAAGGGGGTTCCCCGGGGACTCGCTTTATCTCACTCGCGATCTCCTCGCTGCGGGAGAAATCTCTCCAGCCCTGCAGAGATGAAGGGAATTCCCGGGAGTCCTATCATCCCCGCAAGAACTAACAGGAGTGTACAGCAGGACATTTAAAACGTGCTTCTGGGTTTAGCCGCGTGGCAGCCCTCCCCCTCCCTTGTTATCCAGCTCCCATAGGAGTCTATAGAAACCACTGTGCATCACGCGCCACAGATAGGTCCGGTCCTATCTTTTCACGCAGCTGGGAGTTGTGTGAATTTAAGTCACTGATGCCCTATCTTTTTAGGCGCGCGGTTTTTGTGCGGCTAAAATTCCTTCATCTGAAGGTTTCCATAGGAAACCATCTGTTCTAATAGTTGCGGGTTTTTTTGCGCATGTAAGTTAGCTGCATGAATTCCCCCGTGTGAAAGAGCCCTTATGGCATTGTTACTTGAGCACTACTGGTGACCAGTTGCATTCAGGCTTCCCCAAAAATTGCTGTGCTGAAACAGCAAGCACAGGTGCAGCCCGGCAATTAGCACTATGACATGAGGCAGGGGCGTAACTATAGAGGATGCAGGGGATGCGGTTGCCCCCGGGCCCAGGAGCCTTGGGGGGCCCATAAGGCCTCTCTTCTCCATATAGGAAGCCCAGTACTATGAATAAAGCATTATAGTTGGGGGCCCCATTCCAGGTTTTGCATTGGGGCCCAGGAGCCTCATGTTACGCCTCTGCATGAGCGCTATCTGTGCTTATGTAATAGCAGCCTTAAAATTCACCTTAAGGGTCAGCAGCTGTGAATCGTTGTCTCTGTGCACTGCTGCCATGAGACTGGGGAGGCAGGAGGCTAATAAACTGTAGCGCCCCCTAGAGCGGATAACACAGACAGCAAGTCAGCTCCCAGGCTACATGTATCTATAGCATGCTTTATCTTACACCAGAGCAGATGTTAATACAATGAGCCTGTGCCTCTTTAAATAGGATACTCCGGCCAGTTAGCAACCCAACTCCCAAGCGTCACTAATGGATTACTGCGTGCATCCTGCTCCGCTGACGCTTCCTCCTTCTGAGACATTCGCTCGCCATGCGCTCTCAGATGCACACACAAGATGGAGCTACAGGAGCCCGAATAAAGCCGTAAACAGTGCAATTTACCAAGCCATTTATATTTTATATCCCAGCACCCAACGACCCGGGAGCTGAAAGAAACCACTTTCTACATTATCAATATATAACTAAGCGCTAAATATAGGTGAAACCGGACACGAGGTCTGCCTCGTACCCAAGTGCTTGTGTAGGAGGCAGTGGATGGGAACTGCACGGACGTAAGCAGGAGGCAAAGATGTTTGCAGCAAAACTTCAACTTTTCTTTACTGTACTTACATGTATCACTGCTTGGAGGGCACTGATACTTGAAACGTTGCAGGTGGGGTCCAACTATGTCCATCAGGCCTTATACCCACAAAGGTAACACATAAACACAATGGGGTATCATGTAAGCTTAGTTTCTGGCATACATAATAGCAAATATGATGTCATGGTGTGCTGCTGGGATCTGTAGTACTAAGGTTCCTAGCAGCACAGCTCCATAGTTGAGGGTTAATTGAGCTGGCTGTGGTATTCTCCAGCAGCCAATCCCCTTTAGTCTGCAGCACATAACTGCCAGCATCACTCAGTAGTTGATGCTGGTCTTTGTACTGTTGGGATATATCTGTTCTGTGCCCACTCAGAGCTGTAATTGCATGTTGGCCTGTTGTCTCTCTGCTTCCCAAAGATGGTTTGGACACCTGTAGTCCTTGTTTAGATCATATGCAGACCCCCTCTTTCCTTCCCCTGACGGGTGCGGCCTCCAAACGTCTTATATCTCGTCTGGTCTGCTTGTCAGTTGATGGATCCCTGACACAGTTCCTTATGTCAGCTTGGTGGCTGACTGTCTGTCTATCCCCCCTGTATGAGGACACTGTTAGACTTGCTGTGGAGTTCATCTGTGTGCATGTGAGCTCTGGGTGGAGTCCGTGTTGTATGCACTATATGTTGTAGTCTGGTGTGAGCAATCCTGTTCAGTGCTCATTATGGCTGTTTGTGGTGTGAACAGGTTCTATGTGTGGTGGCTGCAAGAAAGGGCCTTTTTCTAGCTTGCTGTGTCACTCGTGTTCTGTTGACTGTCCTGTACAGTTTGCAGTATGTCTTGTGTTCTGCTGCCTGTGCTGTTGCAGCTTGCGGTGTGAACTGTGTCTGGTGCCGCTGGACTCCTGGTTAGTGTAGGGACTAGCGGTATAGCCAGGAGCCGTGAAGTGGCCCGCTAGCTTCCATATTTTGATCAAAATGTCAACTAATACCTGGTATTTATATTCAGCTTACCATCTGCTATTAGGGTTTGCATTCTGGCTGCTGTATGGTGTGATTCCGGCTCTGTGTGTCAGCTTACTTTGTCCAGTTGTCCCTGTTGTGGTGACAGGTGTATGTGTCCTGTTCTGATGGTGTGGTTCCTAGGAGCAGCAAGGGCCCAGTTTCGAAGACCGCTGGGCTGCCCTTTATCAGGGCGGTGTCCCTACTCAGGTAGGGCCAAGTCATCCTCCCTGTAGCACAGGGCCAGTTGTCTGAAACCCATGTGTATCCTTCTTGGTTACGATCATGTGGGCCCCGTGTTTAGTTGCCCACATGATCATAACATATGAAAGGATATGCAGGGTTGCAGCCCCAAAAGTGAAAAAGTGGCAGGGTCTGGCGTAAAAGTGCCGAAAGCCGAAATATTGACGCATTCGCTAAAATTGCAAATTGTCCATGCCAGCAAACTGGCCTACAAAGCATTATAGATTTGCCTACGTGATAGCATGGAAGTGGTACACTAAGGAACCTTCACACAGGACGGAATTACGTCGCAGGATGCAGCCAAATCTGCAGTTGTGGAATTCCACACCGCAATCCGCAGGTCTAACTGTAGATTTTGATGCAGAATTGCAGGTAGGTTTTAAGCCATTTTCAATTTGGTAACAAACTCTACAGATAGCTGTAAGCTCCACTAAATGTGCATCACTTCTCTAAACTCAGCAGCTCTCTCTTTATGAGGCTGCCTGTTTTTCTTCACATGGTTGACTTAGGGGGCCCAAGCTCACTCCAGTCACATCACAAATCTTCCTGCGCCACCAGTCCTCTCTAAGTGTGCTCTCTCCATCTTTTTCAGTTCCTCTCCAACCAGGTGATCCGAACCACATGTGTTATACTAATATTTGTACATTTTCATATGTTCCAACAGGGTAGCCCCCTACGCACTTCCCAGCAGAGAATGAGGGCCCAGCATGAGACATATTCCCCTCTCCAGTCAGCATATACACAGATCCCTGTCTCTCCTCCTGGTGACATCATCAGTTTCCGACACATCCATACAACCAAGAGGGTGGAGCAGCATTAAAAAAGCGGAGTGGCTGATTTCCATTGTAGGGGAGTGGGTGAGCTCCTCAAATCCCTTAAATGTTACCTTTGCACTCTCTATAACTACACCCCTGCTGCCATTTTAAGGGCACGGGCAGATCGGGAAGCCTTAAGACCCTATCGCAACCAGACCACACATGTTCAAAATTTGCCCAGACTATGACCCATCCCTAATATGTTTAAAAAATCATTGTATAATCTCTTTATTCCAATGCAGCCCTTGGATTGTAAGGCAAAAGAATGTGCACACCTACACAGTGTGACTACAAATCAGCACCCATAGAAACTCATTGACTTCTATTGGCGACTCGTTGCATCTGTTTACTGCAGATTGACCATATGCGTTGCAGCCAGAATGGTCCAAATGATAAGACCTGTTTACCGCACGACCCTTGCCCTCGCATGACGTTTATGTCTACTCTTTAGAAGAATTACCGCCTCATACTAAATTCTACTTCTCTTCTGAGGATCCTGAAGAATGTACTTTAATTAAGAGGATTATCGTATAATTAACCTATTCATTTCCATAATATTCCTGGCCTTAAAGGGATTTTCTGGGATTAAAATACTAATGACCTAACTTTAGGGTATCATTGGGGGTCGGACTCTTGACACTCCTGCTAATCAACTATTTGAAGCGTCTCTTTATTATCTACCCCTGCATGTTGTGAATTTAGCAGCTACTTGCTGGGTATTGCAGCATGGTCTTATTAAGGAGAGACTTTTGTGCATGGCACTACATGAGCACTGCTTGGTTTGACTATATGGCAATATCCTGACACTATGTGGCACTATCTGGGCATTAGATGGTTCTATGCAAAGTATAGAATTGTTTGCACACTGTTTGGCTTTAGGTGCACAAAGTCAGAAAACATATGGGCAAATTATGTTAATGGGTAATGGATGGCACTGGGCATTTTATGTAGTATCTGTTTACTGAGAACAGGCACTGTCTGGGCACTGCATGGCATTACATGAACTATTTATCAAGGGACTCTATGGCATAAGGGTAGTAAATTAATACGCAGATTTACTATTAAAAATATGCCAGAAAACTTCCTTACAAGCTCTGTGTCACAGTTATTATGTGTTTTTCAAGCTTATGAGAAAAATGGGCATGGCTTTGCAAAGGGGGGCGTGGTCATAATTGTGCCAAAAATTGCACCAAAACTTTAGCACAAATTTTGGCGCAATCTAATAGGTGGTATAAACTTAGTCTTAAAATTTGACAGATTTACCATCAGGCATAAGTCACTGTAATGGAACTGCCGCATTTTAGGACTCTGTGGGGAACATTTACTAATACTGTCCAAAAGTTAGACCATCCTAAAATGTGCCAGATGTATCACAGTAAGTCATGCCGGATGGTAAATCGGTTGTATTTTAAGACTGTCTAGTCTTAGTTTATACCACCTATTAGTTGGCTTAGATTACACCAAAATTTGCAGAACTAGGCGCAATTCAGGCCATGCTCTTTTTCATGAATTAGGCAAAAGTGCCTAAAAAACATAGTAAATGTGGCACAAAGAATGTAAGATAATTGCGCCAGAAAGCTGTCATACTTTGAGTAGTAAAACTGCCTCTGTTTAACTTTTAGATGGTATTAGTAGATGTGCCTTACTGCATGTACTGTAAATATGGATGATACTGAGGTGGAGTCAAATCCTAAAGAGTTTGCAACAATGAAATTTGAGAGGTACGAATAGAGAAACGGGAGTGAAGTATACCTTAGAGGCGAACCGCTATCCATCCTTGCAGAAGGCCAATTTTATATAAGAGGATGGATATGTAAGGGACCGCTGGTAGCGGGTTCCGAGCTTTCCCGGTTTTCCAGCTCAATGTCAGCCTAACGGACATACAGTTTGGCACAGGAGTCGCTATTGCTGAACAAACAATACTCCCTTCTTCCTCTGTCTACAGCTTAGCTGTTCCTTGCACTCTTTGCAAGCTTCTTAATGGCCATATCCCCGCGTTAGAACTGTATCTGCGACGCTGCAGTATACCAGGAGAGGCTCCTACTTCAACCTCTGTCCTGCACCAAGCACCTTTCTCAACTACTTCCTGTCTCTTCTTTCTGCTCAGCTCTTTTCCTTCACTCCTGCCCTCCCTTAAGGATATAGGACCACAAAAAAACAAAAAACATAGCATTAAACATGGAACAATACCAACTTGTACCCCCTTACAGATACGCAATGGCTACGAAGCTTGATGGTGACAGTACATTAGGTGGCACTATAGCCTAAACATCATAGAACTGTCTAGAGGAAGAATCATGATCTGCAAACTATCCACTCTTCAGTGCTAACCCAATATCAGTCCAGGCTACAAGCCAGCTCACAGTTCTCTCCCGTGACACTCTGCAGGCCTTGCTAGGCAACCCAATGAGGTATAACTCTTGACACCGGACCTCTAACAAGACAAAGAGGACCCACACCACAGCTTCTATTCTGTCCTAGCATCACTCACTCTTTCTACTTTGTTGCTCACAGTTGTTTTCTTGCAAGCCACCACTCCAGTCTCACTCATCTCCCAAAACACAGACAGGCTCTGGCCTACCAATTACACATAGGCTAGATACAAGCTCCACCCAATGGCGCCAAGAACTTCCCATTCCTATTTCAATTAATCATGGCCAGACTAAGGATGCCCACTTGTACGCCGTAGCCAACGATGATTGGGATTACGGAAATAGCCTAACTGGCTGTTCTCTGCTATTTCTAAAACTCCCATAGAAGTGAATGGGAATTATGGAAACACCGTAAGCCATGCTGTTCCCTAACTCCCCAGTTACGGAAACAGCATAGCTTGCTGTGTAACTGTTTTTGCAACTCCAGTTCACTTCTATGGGAGTTATGGAATAATCGTAGAATAGACAGATTGGCTGTTTCCATGATCCGAAACACCTCTGGCCATGAAATAGAATAGGTATTCTCATCTCTACGGTGATTGCCTGAAATAGGAATACTTCTTTAAATTGGAGTTGCTGAGGCTTGGCAATTGTCAGTTAAAAAAGACTCCCTTGGGTGACCATGTGGGCACATATGCTGTAACCACACGATCACAAGTGTGTCCCGCTAAGCAAGGGCTGTGCCATACTTATATGGCAGGAAGGGTTAATGGAGTCCTCTGTAAGGTAAAACGGTATTTATGACCTGAATGAGTCATGTAAATGATTATATATCACCAACCTTATATGAAATATATAGTGTAGAATATTTTTGAGTTATGTAAATCAACACTCCACCACTCACAGAAAATCACTACCAGGCAAAACTCATCGTAGTAAAAGGTATTTTACAGGGCTAAGTTGTAAAAGGCTGGTGACATAACTCAGCTATGAAATTGACCGCAGGTCACTTAACCAATCAAATTGATCCCCAAGAAAACGATATCATAAAGATTCTTGTCTAATTAGAATCTGACTCCAATTCGTCACGGTGTTTCTGCTTGTGATTTATTGTGGCCCGCTCATTGCCTGCGATATTAATAATACTGAGGAACGTTACACTTACACGTGCTAATAGACTTTCACCTGATCAAAAAAATTCCCAAATTTAAAATTCACAAACATTTGTATGCTTAATGGGGCTGTCTAGATGCAAACGCAGCTGTATTTACCCATCCTCTGCCCGGTGATCCAGCGCTGCAGCCCCGTGGTCTTTGTTGTGGAACAGATATCATTATCTTACCACTGCAGCCAAACCGAAGCTGCAGTGATCAGCTGTCATTGTCCTGGCATCATCATGGCTCCCAACATCTAAGGTCAGGAGAATGGCACTTGACTGCTGCGGCCACGGATTTGTGAAACAGTGTAACAGATACCACATGATCACCACTGAACCAAACTAGCTTAAGACTAGCTCACAAGCATAAATTGCAATCACATACACAGTGCAAGGAAGGGAGTGTCCGCTCCAGTCACAGATAAGTCATAGCAACAAATGAAGAAATCTTCTAGCACCCAAAACATGCATAAAACTTAACTTCTATTCTATGTTATTAAAAGGCAAAGAGATAAATACTTAATCAGTCCACTGAGCTAAGGAATGTGACAATTTTATGATGTCTGTTAAAGTACAAACATAGGAGATGGAAACACTAGCTCTTCCGCACCACCTATTGCATGGCAACATTCTTACAAATGAATTTCTAAATTTGTATGAAGTTTAAAAAAAAGAAAAGAAAAACCAATGATTGTGAATAGGACACCCTTCCTGACCTTCTTCAGACCTTTCATATTCTCCACCTATGCAAGAATCCCGGGCTGAGGTTCATTCTATTCTTGAGGTTATCAAACATGGCCATAAATTTATACTCCCAAATTCTTCTGTGATGCTGTGACTTGAAGTTGCCCTTCAGTATGATAACTCTCTTTGTTCACTTTGTTTAGTGTTATTTTAAGTCTTGAGTGGGAGACAGTCTCAAATGTCTGTGTGTGAACATTTATTTAGATCAAAAGGGGTGTCGTCTCTGTATTTGTGTTATAATTGTTCCCCATCCAAACCAGTTTCATTTGAGCCTGATGAAGGGTCGACAAGAAGTTTGTTGTAACACCATGTATTTTTGTTAGCCATTATAAGGTATCATTACAAGATTACTTGGTTTCTTTCACTGATAACAATCACACTTAACCCCTTAGTGACCAAGCCTGTTTGTGCCTTAATGACCATGCCAAATTTTGGAAATCTGACATGTGTCACTTTAACATAGAATAACTCCATAAAGGTTTTGCATACCCCAAGTGAATCTGACATTGTTTTTTGCCACATATTGTACTTCATTTAGGTAGTAAAAATAGTAGAATTTATGTATATTTATTAAAAGTGCCAAAATTGGCAACATTTTGAAAAAATTCTCTTTTTCTCACATTTTCAACTGCAATATCTCAAATATGTGCAAACATACTGAACAAACTTTTGATCATATATATATATTTCCATCTGTTTACTTTATTCTGGACACACATTGGAAAAACTTTTGCTTGAAGATGTTTTAGGCCCTATTGCCCACTTGTAGAGCCCTTGAGCTGCCAAAAAGATGGAGAATCCCCACAAATGACCCTATTTTAAATACTAGACCCCTTCACTAATTCATCCAGGGGTGTATGATGTATTTTGACCCCACAGATTTTGAATGAATCTAAGCAAAGCAGAAGGGAAAAATTAAAACTTTCATTTTTTTGGCAAGTGTGTAATTTTTTTGTACAGCACATATATGAATGAAGACTTTCACCGCAAAATGGATACCCCTGTTTGTCCCATGTTCAGAAACATACCCATTGTGGCCCTAATATTATGTCCATATGCACAAAGGGGCTCAAACTGAAAGGAGTTATAAACTTCAACTGTGTTTTTAATTTTACGTAATCACCATTATCCATAGCTGTAGCAGCGGATCGCGATGTTCTCTGTATGTCAATGGGGCCGCCGCTACTCAAGGGTTTCACATCCAAGGAATCCCCTGCTTCAGCTGTCACAGCCGCAGCAGGGGATAGCAGGCAGCATTCTTTATGTGCGCAAGGAACAAGTAGCATTTTCCTCATGTTTCAGCAGCATGTAGTTCCCTCTCTCTCCAAATGTTCAGAAACCAAATAAGTCAACAAAAAGCTGGCTAGAGCAATAAAGTAAATAGAAGACAGGGAGAAGAAGGAGGAGGGGGATGCAGCTGCAGCTTATATATGTTTCAATGAAACTGCATGCTGTGGGAGAGGAGCGTGAGCCGAACTCAGGAAACTTCTGATGTGTTGGTCCTGAACAATTCAGCTCTTTTATGTGAACGATGGGAGTCAGAAACATCTCTTTTACCTTGTGTGTATGGGGGTTTGGTCAGCGGGTCACTCTGGACTTTAAAGTGGAGTCTAAACTGCCAGCATAAGACCTAACATCATGTTAGAATGGGAGAGGGAGGGGTGACTGTCTTCTGTTCTGCTCTCTGATCATCTCTGTGCTTTGTAGAGTTTACAGAGTCAGGCCTCATTCACACGAGTCTTTTTGCGTGGCTAGGTTAGCTGCATAATCAAATCATGGCGATCAGAACCAGTGGTTTACAATGTATTCTCTCAGAAGAACGATATTTAGCTGCACAAAAATATCAGACCGCAAAATATAGCACATAAGCAACTGAATTCAGCGACCGAAATTTCCTGCCGCCGAAAAATATATGGACGGATGAGAAACGCTATTCAAGCTCGGGACTTGTTTGCGGAAAATTATCCATTCACACAATTTGCGACAGAGATGGTGATTTTTTTGCAAGGCTAAAAACGTTTGTGTGAAAGAGGTCTCAGAGTGGTGCACAGAGACGAACTGAGTGCAGTGGTATCAAATTAAGGGCCTATGTTGTCTGCGTATTTTGTGCATATTTTTTATGCGCCTAGTATGCAGAATGCAGCAAATACGTACATACGTAAAATGAGTATTTACTATGTAATGTAATCACCCATAGCCTATAATAGGCGTATTCTGCGCCAAAGTAGAACATGATGCATTTTTTTTGTTCTATTGACTGTGCATGTCAATGGGGGCAGCCATCTTCCAAATTTACATTTGGAAACATTATTCCCTTAATGACCAAGCCAAATTTTGGAAATCTGACGTGTCACTTTAACATAGAATAACTCCATAAAGGTTTTGCATATCCCAGTGATTCTGACATTGTTTTTTCACCACATGTTGTACTTCATTTAAGTAGTAAAAATAGACCGATAGAATTTGTGAATATTTATTAAAAGCGTGAAAATTGGAAACATTTTGAAAAAAATTGCAATTTTTTAACATTTTCAACTACAATACCGCGTTTCCCCGAAAATAAGACCCTGTCTTAAATTAATTTTTGTCTTATTATACTTACCCAGCAGGCTCGGTCCAGGACCATCACGTTGCTCTCCGGAGCTCTGACACACTTCTTGCCGTCCTCAGCTGCTCACAATAGAACACTTCCTGGTTACGGGATCCATAAAGCCCACCTCCAGGAAACCATGGCTTTGATTGGCTGAGCAGTGCTCAAGAACCAATCAAAGCCATCACTTACTGGAGGTGGGATATATGAATCTCATAACCAGAAAGTGATCTTCTGTGGGCGTACGAGGGCTGTAAGAAGCACAACGGAGCTCTGGAGAGCAACGGGAGGGACCAGGACTGAGCCTGCTATGCAGTGTATTCCTTTTTTTCTTTTAATCTAATACAGCTAGGGCATATTTTCGGAAGAAGGCTTATATTGCAAGCCTCCTTGAAAAATCAGGGTAGGGCTTATTTTCAGGGCAGGTCTTATTTTTGGGAAAACAATATGTCAAATATGTGCAAACATACTGTATAAATTTTTGCTAAGATATATATTTCCATCTGTTTACTTTATTCTGGAAGCGCATTTGAAAAACTTATTTTTTTAACCATTTAGGAGATGTACAAATTTAACATTATTAGCATTTTGAGGAACACTATGTATTCCTACACCAAGCCAAGATTGCAAAGGCTCACAGGTGTTAGAATGATAAATACCCCCACAAATGACCCCATTTTAAAAACTACACCTCTTAATATATTCACTGGGGTTGTCGTGAGAATTTGGACCCCACAGTTTTTTTTAGGAGTTCATGCAATTTAGAGGAGAAAAAATAAAATTTCATATATTTTCAAGTATGTCATTTTTTTCCATACTGCACATGAAAATGAGGATTTACACCCCAAAATAGATACCCCTGTTTGTCCTGTGTGTGGATGAAGGTGATGTCATGGATATCGCCTATCTGGATTTCCGCAAAGCCTTTGATACTGTTCCATATAAAGAGCTTATAGATAAGTTATTGATACACTGGTCGACAGTGAAAATCTTTCCGACTTGAAAATAGGTATTTCTTAATCATTTCATCATGGAAGAAATGAAAATGACATTGTCAAGTTACTCTCGGCTCTGAGCTGTAGCCCATTTACGTTAAATATATGTCCCTTTATTTAGATCCACAAGGGTAGAGGAGGGAAATCATTACATAAACCAGAGTATATATAGTAAACTTTTGAAAGCAATTAAGTTCACCGACCATTAGTGGCAGAGCTGTGGAGACTCGAAGGTCATTGCAATACTGTGTGGCATCCACTTGGGATACCCCAAGTACTGCTGTTTCATGTGTCAGAAAACTTGGAATCATGAGGAACTTTGTAAAGGGGATGAACCAGGGTGGAGAAGCTTTTCAGTACCTCAGAAGACAATTTCCACAGCTCAGTGAGGCTAAAGTTAAAGAAGGCATCTTCATTGGCCCGCAGATTCGTCATCTTCTTAAAGATAAAAACTTTGAGCAAGTTCTTCAGGGTCAGGAGAAAACAGCATGGGAGGCATGCTGTGTATGGCTCCCTGGGAAATCGAAGAGTTGACAACTACGCTGAAAGTGTGAATAAACTTTAGAAAAAGTCCATCGATTAAGTTGCAACTAGAGATGAGGTCTAGATCACGCCTGTTTAAGGCTGATACTCGAGAGATCTCTCTCCCCCCCCCCCCCCCCCCCGCATGGTGCTCAGACGAGTAAGCAGTTATTTGAAAAGACTGATGCTCTCTCAAGCATCAGCCTTAACCCCTTGAGTGGCACGCCGGAAATTTTCTGGGACGAGCTCCACTGCCCATAGCGATATAGCCCGGAAGATTTCCAGGCTATATATCACTATGGGAGCTGCAGAGCACAATGCCACAAGCTGTGGCATTGTGCTCTGCCTACATAGACCCACACAAAGCAGTGCAGAACTTTGAAAAACAGAAGCAGGAAGATATTGCCTTGCTGAATTCAAACTCCTGCACTGGTTTGTTTACAGGTTGCCATAGAGACCATCGGCTTGTCAGAAGCAAGCTGATTGTCTCTGTGGCAGGGAGAGCTGGTGCTTGGCTGTCAGAGGACAGCTAGGTACCAGCTCTTACAGCAGAGATCAGAAAAAACCTCCGATCTCTGCTGTGTTAACCCTTTACATGCTGCAGTCTATGACTGCAGCATGTAAAGGGCTGTCACCAGCGGACTCCCGGAATGTGATCAGGGGGTCCTGATGGGTCTCCGTGGAAGTCCCCTAAAGGGACAAAAAAAGGTTAAAAAAAAGTAAAAAAATTATTTAAAAAGTAAAAACAAAAGCACTTGTCTCCCTTTACTTTGTAAAAAATTAAAAATAAAATTACACATGTGGTATCCGTGTGCGTCGTAATGACCCAGAGAAGGAAGTTAGTACATTATTTAACCCCTTAAGGACACGGCCCCTTTTAAAAATTTTTTTACCCATTTCGTTTAAAAAATCATAACTCCTTTATTTATCCATTGACGTCGCTGTATGAGGGCTTGTTTTTTGCGGAACGAGTTGTATTTTTCAATGGTGGTATTTAATGTGCCATATAATGTACTGAAAAACTTTTAAAAAATTCTAAGTGGAGTAAAATGAAAAAAAAAATGACATTCCACCATCTTTCAGTGCATTTTGTTTTTGCTGTAGTATTTTTTTTCAAAGACATTAAATTTTTTAAAATTATTTTCTGCTGCATCTTCTGCGTGCAATAACTTTTTTATTTTTGCCGTCGACGTACTTGAGCAAGGGCTCATTTTGTGCGGGACGTCCTGTAGTTTAGGTTAGTGCTGATTTGGAATACATACAACTTTTTGATCGCTTTTTATTGCATTTTTTCTGGGAGACAGGGTGACTGAAAAAGTACATGTGTGGCGGTTTTTAAATTTTTTTCGGACTACGTTCACCGTGTGGGGTAAATCATACACTACTTTGATAGAGCAGACATTTATGGATGCAGCGATACCAAATATGTATTTTTCTTTTATGATTTAGATTTTTTTATTGTAGATATGGCAAAAGGAGGGTGATTTAAACTTTATTATTTTTTTTTTAAGTGTGAAAAAGAAAAAAAACTCTAACAATTTGGTATTGGCATAGTCGTACTAGCCTGTAGAATTACTTTAATACATTATTTATACGGCTCAGAGAATGCAGTGAAAAATAAAAATAAAAACAGGCCAGAATTACAGATTTTGTAAATCTTGCCACTAGAAGAAAATGGAATAAAAAGCGATCAAAATTTTACATGTTCCAAAAAAATTAGATAAATGAAAACTGGAGTTCATCCCGCAAAAAACAAGGCCTTCTGGGGCTCTCGCAATGGAAAAATAAAAATAATACGGCTCTTGGAATGTGGCGACACAAAAACAAACCTTTAAGAAAAAAAATGTTTTAAATGTACAAAAATAGCAAAACATCAAAAAAAATGTATAAACTTGGTATCGCCGGAATCGTGTGACTCTAAAATCTAAAGAACAAATGGCAGAATTTCTTTTTTTTTTCCCAATTTCCCTACAAATGTTTTTACAAAAGTTATGAAATACATTATATATACCCGAAAATGATGCCATCAAAAAGTACAACTTGTAACGCAAAAAACAAGCCCTCATACGGCCGTGTCAATGGAAAAATGAGCTCTTGGAACGCGATTGAAAAATTAGTTGAAATTAAATCTTTAGACCATTTAAAAAACCTGCCCTGGTGGATCTGACAGGGGGGTAAGAAACCCGCCACTCAAGGGGATAAACGAGCGTGCTTGCTCATCTCTAGTTGCAAGATGTCACTCAAAATCCATTTCCTACATTCTCACCTGGACTTCTTCCCTGACAACTGCGGTGCTGTGAGTGACGAACATGGAGAGCGAATCCATAAGGGAAAAATGGAACAAAGGCATCTGGGAAAACGTTTCTCTACTTGTGGACTACTGTTGGACAGTAACAAGAGACGCCCCCCAAAAAAAGGAGTACAAGCTACTAGCAAAGAGAATCCGTTCACGTGAGTAAGCCTTTTTATTTCAAGTTAGTGTATCTATAAGACCAGAGTTAGGCCGACTAAACCAAATATAAGGTCACATTCATTTTCCTCAACTCAAATTTAGGGTAATTTAGTTATTTTTTTTTTAAAAGAAAGAACTTCAAAGTGTATTTTTAGTATTTTGATTTGAGATTAGTATATCTTAAAAACCAGTGGTAATAAACAAAATCTAATGTCATATTCGTGTTTCTCGACCCGCAATTGGGGTAGTTTAACTATTTTGAGAAATTTCAAAGCCATTTCTGTTGTCCAATGAATCAGAATTAATCCTTTCATCGTCTGTGGGTTCATAATTGGTTAAAACAGAGTGTTGTTGGTAATAGAGTATTCTGGTCAGGGACGAGTTACAAGTGGGGACTATAAAGGGTCTCTCTAGGGTTCTATTCTATTTAATATGTTGGTAAGTGACCTCGGAGAAGGTGTAACAGCTAAATTCTGTCTGTTTGCTGATGATTGATGACACAAAAGTGTGTAATAGTGTTGATTCTCCTTGTGGGGTCTGTAACATGGAGAAAGATGTAGCCTTGCTGGATTAAATGGTTAAAACAATGTGAAGAAACTAGAGATGAGCGAACGCGTTCGTCCGAGCTTGATATTCGTGCGAATATTAGGGTGTTCGGGATGTTCGTTATTCGTAACGAACACCATGCGGTGTTCTGGTTATTTTCACTTCCTTCCCTGAGACGTTAGCGCGCTTTTCTGGCCAATTGAAAGACAGGGAAGGCATTACAACTTCCCCCTGTGACGTTCAAGCCCTATACCACCCCCCTGCAGTGAGTGGCTGGGAAGATCAGGTGTCACCCGAACATAAAAGTCGGCCCCTCCCGCGGTTCGCCTCAGATGCGGTGTGAGTTAGATGAGGGACAGTGCTGTTTGTACCGGAGCTGCTGTAGGGAAAGAATTGGTAGTTAGTGTAGGCTTCAAGAACCCCAAAGGTCCTTATTAGGGCCACTGATAGCTGTGTGTTGGCTGCTGTTAGCAGTGGCAAATTTTTTTTTCTCAAAATCGCCTCTGCAGACCGTTGCACCTGGCATTAGGGACAGAAGTGCTGCATAGGCAGGGAGAGTGTTAGGAGTGAGTGTAGCCTTCAAGAACCTCAACGGTCCTTTCTAGGGCCATATTTATCCGTGTGCAGTACTGTCCAGGCTGCTGTTAGCTGTGCTGCATATTTTTTTTCTTCTCAAAATCGCCTCTGCAGAGCATTGCACCCTCCATTGATACTGCAGGGAAAGAATTGTGTAGGCAGGGCCACAACACAGTTATTATTCATAGAATATACGCAGTGCTGCCTTTTGGTGGAAAAAAACTGAAAACAAATCTATTTGTCCAGCCTCTGTCCGTCCTAAGGGCGGTGGACACGTGTGAGCTGCTTGAACAACATTGCTAAATCTGACGCACCCAGCTACGCTTTACTGCTGGCTTCGCCATTTGCTTTCCTTAATTGGGAAAAAAATACCTGCTCTCCAAGAGTTATAATAACTCTGCTACCCTCACGTTCTGTGACACATAAGCAGGGACACAGCACAGTTATTAAACTTCTCATGTTCATTGAATATACGCAGTGCTGCCTTTTGGTGGAAAAACAAGTGAAAACAAATCTATTTGCCCAGCCTCTGTCCGTCCTTACGGGCGGTGGACACGTGTGAGCTGCGTGAAAAACATTGCTAAATCATACGCACCCAGCTACGCTTTACTGCTGGCTTCGCCATTTGCTTTCCTTAATTGGGAAAAAAAATACCTGCTCTGCCAGAGTTATAATAACTCTGCTACCCTCACGTTCTGTGACACATTAGCAGGGACACAGCACAGTTATTAAACTTCTCATGTTCATTGAATATACGCAGTGCTGCCTTTTGGTGGAAAAACAAGTGAAAACAAATCTATTTGTCCAGCCTCTGTCCGTCCTTACGGGCGGTGGACACGTGTGAGCTGCGTGAAAAACATTGCTAAATCATACGCACCCAGCTACGCTTTACTGCTGGCTTCGCCATTTGCTTTCCTTAATTGGGAAAAAAAATACCTGCTCTGCCAGAGTTATAATAACTCTGCTACCCTCACGTTCTGTGACACATTAGCAGGGACACAGCACAGTTATTAAACTTAGATTATTCATTCACTAAAGGCAGTGGGGCCTTTCGTTTTCCAAAAAGGGAAAAAATTATATTTGGCCTGCAGTCTTGCGCCAATTTATTTCCTGCCTGTGAAATCAAATCACTGGTAATACAGCATGCTGAGGGGTAGGGGTAGGCCTAGAGGACGTGGACGCGGCCGAGGACGCGGAGGGCCAAGACAGGGTGTGGGCACAGGCCGAGCTCCTGATCCCGGTGTGTCGCAGCCGACTGCTGCGCGATTAGGAGAGAGGCACGTTTCTGGCGTCCCCACATTCATCGCCCAATTAATGGGTCCACGCGGGAGACGGTTATTAGAAAATGAGCAGTGTGAGCAGGTCCTGTCCTGGATGGCAGAAAGTGCTTTGAGCAACCTATCGTCAACACGCAGTTCTGCGCCGTCCACTGCTGCAAATCCGAATCCTCTGTCTGCTGCTCCTCCTTCCTCCCAGCCTCCTCACTCCACTACAATGACACCTACTCAGGAGCGGGAACACTCCCAGGAACTGTTCTCGGGCCCCTGCTTAGATTGGGCAGCAGCGGTTCCTCTCCCACCAGAGGAGTTTATCGTCACTGATGCCCAACCATTCGAAAGTTCCCGGGGTCCGAGGGAAGAGGCTGGGGACTTCCGCCAACTGTCTCAACAACTTTCTGTGGGTGAGGAGGACGATGACGATCAGACACAGTTGTCTTGCAGTGAGGTAGTAGTAAGGGCAGTAAGTCCAAGGGAGCAGCGCACAGAGGATTCGGAGGAAGAGCAGCAGGACGATGAGGTGACTGACCCCACCTGGTGTGCAACGCTTACTCAGGAGGACAGGTCTTCAGAGGGGGAGTCAAGGGCATCAGCAGGGCAGGTTGCAAGAGGCAGTGCGGTGGCCAGGGCCAGGGGTAGAGGCAAGGCCAGACCGAATAATCCACCAAGTGTTTCCCAAAGCGCCCCCTCGCGCCATGCCACCCTGCAGAGGCCGAGGTGCTCTAAGGTCTGGCAGTTTTTCACAGAGACGCCTGACGACCGACGAACAGTGGTGTGCAACCTTTGTTGCGCAAAGCTCAGCCGGGGAGCCAACACCAACAGCCTCACCACCACCACCATGCGCAGACATATGATGGCCAAGCACCCCACAAGGTGGGACGAAGGCCGTTCACCGCCTCCGGTTTGCACCCCTGCCTCTCCCCCTGTGCCCCAACCTGCCACTGAGATGCAACCCCCCTCTCAGGACACAGGCACTACCGCCTCATGGCCTGCACCCACACCCTCATCTCCGCTGTCCTCGGCCCCATCCAGCAGTGTAGTTCGAGCGCAGGCGCAAGTACGCCGCCACGCACCCGCACGCTCAAACGTTAACTGTCCGCATAGCAAAATTCATCAGCCTTGAGATGCTGCCGTATAGGGTTGTGGAAACTGAGTCCTTCAAAAGTATCATGGAGGCGGCGGCCCCGCGCTACTCAGTTCCCAGTCGCCACTACTTTTCCCGATGTGCCGTCCCAGCCCTGCACGACCACGTCTCCCGCAACATTGTGCGCGCCCTCACCAACGCGGTTACTGCCACGGTCCACTTAACTACGGACACGTGGACAAGCACAGTCGGGCAGGGCCACTACATCTCCCTGACGGCACATTGGGTGAATTTAGTGGAGGCTGGGACAGAGTCAGAGCCTGGGACAGCTCACGTCCTACCCACCCCCAGAATTGCGGGCCCCAGCTCGGTGCTGGTATCTGCGGAGGTGTATGCTTCCTCCACTAAAGCACCCTCCTCCTCCTCCTCCTCCTCTGTCTCGCAATCAAGATGCGTTAGCAGCAGCATGTCGCCAGCAGTCGGTGTCGCGCGGTGTGGCAGCACAGCGGTGGGCAAGCGTCAGCAGGCTGTGCTGAAACTACTCAGCTTAGGCGATAAGAGGCACACGGCCCACGAACTGCTGCAGGGTCTGACAGAGCAGACCGACCGCTGGCTTGCGCCGCTGAGCCTCCAACCGGGCATGGTCGTGTGTGACAACGGGCGTAACCTGGTGGCGGCTCTGCAGCTTGGCAGCCTCACGCACGTGCCATGCCTGGCCCACGTCTTTAATTTGGTGGTTCAGCGCTTTCTGAAAAGCTACCCACGCTTGTCAGACCTGCTCGTAAAGGCGCGCCGGCTCTGCGCACATTTCCGCAAGTCCCACACGGACGCTGCCACCCTGCGCACCCTGCAACATCACTTTAAGCTGCCAGTGCACCGACTGCTGTGCGACGTGCCCACACGGTGGAACTCTACGCTCCACATGTTGGCCAGGCTCTATGAACAACGTAGAGCTATAGTCGAATACCAACTCCAACATGGGCGGCGCAGTGGGAGTCAGCCTCCTCAATTCCTTTCAGAAGAGTGGGCCTGGTTGGCAGACATCTGCCATGTCCTTGGTAATTTTGAGGAGTCTACCCAGGTGGTGAGCGGCGATGCTACAATCATTAGCGTCACCATTCCTCTGCTATGCATCTTGAGAAATTCCCTGCAAACCATAAAGGCAGCTGCTTTGCGCTCGGAAACGGGGGCGGGGGAAGACAGTATGCCGCTGGATAGTCAGGGCACCCTCCTGTCTATTTCTCAGCGCGTACAGGAGGAGGAGGAGGAGCATGAGGAGGATGAGGAGGAGGGGGAAGAGACAGCTTGGGCCGCTGCTGACGGTACACCGGCTGATTGCCTGTCATCCTTTCAGCGTGTATGGCCTGAGGAGGAGGAGGAGGAGGAGGAGGATCCTGAAAGTGATCTTCCTAGTGAGGACAGCCATGTGTTGCGTACTGGTACCCTGGCACACATGGCTGACTTCATGTTAGGATGCCTTTCTCGTGACCCTCGCGTTGCACGCATTCTGGCCACGACGGATTACTGGGTGTACACACTGCTCGATCCACGGTATAAGGAGAACCTGCCCACTCTGATTCCCGAAGAGGAAAGGGGTTCGAGAGTGTTGCTATACCACAGGACCCTTGCGGACAAGCTGATGGTAAAATTCCCAGCCGACAGCGCTAGTGGCAGAAGGCGCAGTACCGAGGGCAAGGTAGCAGGGGATGTGCGTAGATCGAGCAGCATGTACATCCCAGGCAGTGCAACAGTCTTTAAGGGCCTGGCCAGCTTTATGGCTCCCCACCAAGACTGTGTCACCGCTCCCCAGTCACGGCTGAGTCGGCGGGAGCACTGTAAAAGGATGGTGAGGGAGTACGTAGCGGATCGCACGACCATCCTTGGTGACGCCTCTGCCCCCTACAACTACTGGGTGTCGAAGCTGGACACGTGGCCTGAACTAGCCCTGTATGCCCTTGAGGTGCTTGCTTGTCCTGCGGCTAGCGTCTTGTCGGAAAGGGTGTTTAGTGCGGCTGGGGGAATCATCACAGATAAGCGTAGCCGCTTGTCAACCGACAGTGCCGACAGGCTAACACTCATCAAGATGAACAAAGGCTGGATTTCCCCAGACTTCTGTTCTCCACCAGCGGACAGCAGCGATACGTAAGCAATACGTAGGCTGCACCCACGGATGGAAGCTACGTTCTCTCTCACCATCCAAAACGGGGACATTTCTGCTTCATCAATCTGTGTCTAATATTCCTCCTCCTCCTCCTCCTGCTCCTCCTCCTGAAACCTCACGTAATCACGCTGAACGGGCAATTTTTCTTAGGGCCACAAGGCTCACTCAAATAATTTTTCAGAACAATTTTTATAAGTTTCAATTAGCTTAAAAGCGTTGGAACTTTAACTTGAACCAATTTTTCGTTACACTGGGCTGCCTCCAGGCCTAGTTACCACTTAAGCCACATTAACCAAAGCGATTCACCTGCCATCTTGGTTGGGCATGGCCAATTTTTACTGAGGTACATTAGTACTGTTGGTACACCAATTTTTTGGGGCCCTCACCTACAGTGTAATCATAGTAATTTGTATGTTCTTCGCCTGCACTCATGGTACAGAAAGGTGTGTGGGGTTGGCCTACACTTTAGCTACATAAATGTCACTTGTGCCTTGGCTATACTAAGGCTACTGAAATGGAACTAAGACTGCGCTCCCGCTATACTGCTGCTTCAGAATTGTTACTGGGGCCTGTCTTGAGTGCTACTATTGCTTACATGGAACGAAGACTGCGCTCCCGCTATACTGCTGCTTCGGAATTGTTACTGGGGCCTGTCTTGAGTGCTACTATTGCTTACATGGAACGAAGACTGCGCTCCCGCTATACTGCTGCTTCAGAATTGTTACTGGGGCCTGTCTTGAGTGCTACTATTGCTTACATGGAACGAAGACTGCGCTCCCGCTATACTGCTGCTTCAGAATTGTTACTGGGGCCTGTCTTGAGTGCTACTATTGCTTACATGGAACGGACACGTGGAGAGGACACGTAGTGCCTCAAAAACATCCCCCTCCTCCTCCAACAGGGAAAACATTGTTGGCAAATGCCTTTGCATTGGTTCGTCTGGTGGCAGTCCAAGAATTTCACCTTTACCGACACTACAAGAGAGCCCCCCCACCATCCCCCCGCCACGGCCTACTTAATCCTGGCCACATTCCGAAAACCAACAAAATACAACCGTGCTACTAGGTCCGCAGTCACCACCACATTACCACCAACGCGGTTACTGTTAAGGTGCATATTACCAGTCTGACTGGGGCATGCAGACACCTTGACAGAATGAATAGTGTGTGGCACATAGGTTCCCCATTGCTATGCCCAGGTGTGCAGCTCCTGATGGCGGTGGCACAGGATTATATTTCTCATTGCTTCTGTACAGCATTGTGGGCTATCGCCCCGCCCCTATTAAAGAGGGTCGCTACCTAGCCGTGCCAACCCTGTGCAGTGTGTGCCTGCGGTCCCTCGTCGTGGCAGACGCACTTCTAAATAGACATGAGGGTGGTGTGGCATGAGGGCAGCTGAAGGCTGCGCAGGGACACTTTGGTGTGCGCTGTGGGGGGGGAGGGGGGGCGGTTGGGCAGCATGTAACCCAGGAGAAGTGTCAGTGGAGTGTCATGCAGGCAGTGATTGTGCTTTGTTGGAGGTAGTGTGGTGCTTAGCAAAGGTATGCCATGCTAATGAGGGCTTTTCAGAAGTAAAAGTTGTTGGGGGGAGGGGCCCACTCTTGCCGCTATTGTGGCTTAATAGTGGGACCTGTGAACTTGAGATGCAGCCCAACATGTAGCCCCTCGCCTGCCCTATCCGTCACTGTGTCATTCCCATCACTTTCCTGAATTGCCCAGATTTTCACACATGAAAACCTTAGCGAGCATCGGCGAAATACAAAAATGTTCTGGTCGCCCATTGACTTCAATGGGGTTCGTTGTTCGAAACGAACCCTCGAGCATCACGGGAAGTTCGTTCCGAATAACGAACACCCGAACATTTTGGTGTTCGCTCATCTCTAGAAGAAACCAATAAGATTAGTGTGACATGATCTGGCCTCAGTAAGGCCACGCTGTTTGAGGTCCAACAGAGTGTTGTTATTTTAAGTGGTCAAATACCTTCTTTTTCAGCAGTTTTCATTGATTTAACTACTACAGATGTCAGACTGACTGGCCTGTAGTTCCCGGCTTCTTCTCTAAGTTCCTTCTTATGGATGGATACAACATTGGCCATTCTCCAGTCATCAGGAGCACAACCTGTTAGAAGGGGCTGGTTAAACAAATCAGTTAGAGGTGCAGCAATCACAGATTGGAGTTCTTTGAGAACTCTGGGGTAGACGCCATCTGAACCCATCACCTAATTCAATCGTAAATGTGCAAGTTCATCTACAACATCAGCCTTAGAAAATATTGGATGTGAGCCCTTACAAGTAAAAGTACAAACAGGCCCAAACATATTCCCATTCTGAAAACCAGCTTCTGAAAACACAGAACAAAAGTAGCTATTGAAATGGTCAGCGACGGCCTTATCTCAGGGACTATAGTCATTATCCCCCATTTTAAATTTTTGTAATTTCACAGTTTTTCTTCTGTCACCAATATACCTAAAAAATGTTTCATCCCCTCGTTAATGGATTTGGCCATTTCATCCTCCTTTTATGCTTTAGCAGCATTAATAATATTTTGCCTCCTTCTGTCTCATTTTATACATCTCTCTGTCAGCTGTACTTCCAGTTACGTAAAATCTCCTATAGGCAGACTTTTAGGCCTCCTGCCCACGGCCGCGTCGGACTCAGTCAGTGGAATGCCATACATACCTGGCACTAATAGTGCTACTCTCCTGGAGTGCTGCTGTATTTTCCATATTGAAATCAGTCAGTGGAATATCGCAGCGGAGTCCGACACAATGCCCCACAAAGACCTCATAATCACCTCTCCGGACCCGCCGCAAGAGTCCTGTCCGGCAAGCCGGCATGCACGTGCAGTGCAGCACATGACGCGCCGGCAGTGGCCGATAACACGTAATTACATGATACTTCTGCTGTGCTCACAGTGGAAGTATTGTGTGACGGACAGCTTCCATTGACTACAATGGAAGCCGGCCGCGCATTTTTCCGCGGTAGAATTCAACATTGCAAGGCAAAAAACTATTAGGTTCAATAGAACCTAATAACTGAGGAATAATGCCACGGATTTCCGCCACGTGAAACGCAGCAGAAATGTTAAGTTCTCTTTAAAATGGCGATTTTAGTATTAACAAAAACAGTAAAAAAAACAAATTTAAGTTTTAGGCCTCATGAAGACGGCCGGGGCGGATCCCGCTGTGAGAATTCTTGCAGCGGGATGCAAGCTGTGCCCCTGCAGGGACCACTACGGCTCACCTGCTCTCGTGTCTCCTCCGCTCTGCTATGTGTCGGCTGTCAGAGGTGATGTTCCTGTGCGGGCCTCGCACAGAAATAGGACGTGCCGCAATTTGTTTACTGCGCAAGTTTCTTTTACGCAGTCCAATTGTGGCCATCTGCATAGGATTGCATAAACTCATGCAATCCTATGGCAGTGCCCGCGTGCCCTATTTTCCTGTGCATTTGTGCACCCAAAGTCTGCATTAGAAGTCAATGGGGATGCGCAAATGCGTGCAAAATGTGCTAGGAGATGAGCGAAACACAGGAAAAAGAACACATCTGGAATTCATTACACTAATTAGTCATTTCAATCGGTGCAACTTTGTTTGCCGCGCACAAATGAACATGCCCTGCAGTAACATACGCCAATGCCCGCTCAAAGAAGTATCACTCATTCTGCAAATATGTGCGTATGAAGGGGCCTCACATTGCCATGCGGCACACGATCTTCACTGGGTGACAATGCAGGAACCAGGGAGTGGGTGAGTATAAAAAATGCATCACCCAGCTCCTTGCCATCTCCCCTTACAGCACCATAACTTAGTTCATGGCGCTGTAGGGAGGTGACAGGTTCCCTTTAAGTGTCTTCTAATGCTTGGAGACAAAAGCTATTTTTTAAAGTGGGAACTGGAAGTCGGGGAGCGCTGACAGAGGGAAGCCTTTGGAGGAGGTGAGGGGGTGCGCTGCTTAGTATGAAATCAGCTGTGGATACACGGCTGATTTCCAGTCAAAATCTGCACCAGTGGTACAAATTGTGACTGTTTTTTGGATGCAAAAACGCTGTGGAATGTGCAGTGGAAATTTCCGGTGTGGATGTTCCGCAGCATTTCTGCCACATATAAACATACCCTAAGTCAGCTTGATTTATGCTTCCACATGCAGAGTGGCCTCCGTAGTAATAATGTCCCTGATAACTGCCCCTGTAGTCATAGTGTCCCCTATATCGGCCCCAGTAGTAATAGTGCCTACCACAGTAACCCCAGTAGTAATAGTGACCCCCACAGTGGCCCCAGTAGTAATAGTGTCCTCTACATCTGCCTCAATAGTAATAGTGACCGCCATAGTGGCCTCGGTACTAATACTATTACTAATGGGGTGGATATAGGGGGCACTATTATTAACAGTGTCCCCTATATCCACCCCAGTGGTAAGAGTGACCCTCCCACAGTAGCCAAGTAGTAGTAGAGCCCCCCCTGAAATTGATATACTTACCTTCTTCTTGTCTTTTGAGCGCCGCTGCTTCTCCTCTTCTCAGTGCTGCGGGCGGAAGTGTGTGCGCGAGCAGCAGCGCCTCCTCCCTTCTCCTCTTGTGGAACTAAGGAGAAGAGGTCAGGGGAGGATGGGAGGAAGATCCCAGATGCACACACTGCTGTCAGTGTGTGCATCCACCACCGCATCCTACGAAGTGATTACCAGCCGGAAAGCCGCAGCGCACCCCAGCTGATAATCACTTTACTGGTGACTAGACAGGACAAAGGTGGGACAAACATCTCGAAAGCGAGACAAATGGCTGTTCTGCCGGCAGAGAGCTTGACCAAAGGGTCCAGAAGCGAGACTGTCCTGCTTAAATTAGGGTGTCTGGTCACCTTATAGAGCCAGTATATTCGGGTTTGTTTCTTGTCTTTTTACCCCAAATGTAAGGATAGGTCCCTTTTTGAAGTTTGCTGTGTAACCCTACGACTTCTGTGTACTGCAAAGTAACACAATTATCATTCCATGGACGTGAAATAGCTAATATGTCCAGACAGCTAAGTTCTATGGCAAAAATATGCTGATACATATTGACTCCTTGTACAAGGTCGCTTTCCATTTTTGCTTTGGTGTCTCTATTTGCGAATCCCCGGATAGACAGGTTCTGCATGGAATGTAATAGGAAGATTTGCAATAGTGAATTATATGAATTAATTGTAGTAAGTCAGAATGGGACTGATATTTGGGCTGATGCTGTTAATCCCACGGTGGCCTTTGCTAAGTGAAGCACTCCAATGGATTCCTATATCCCATAAGAGACCAGTAAAAATGGTCCCCCCAATATGATTATTGGGGTGCCCTGTGATAGATTTTGCATTGGGGAGCAGGAACTTACAGATGTGGCAAGAGCTAAAAAAAGATCAGAAGTTCAGAACCCTTCAAATTTGCATTACAGCTTGTCCCACTCAAGTGCATGGGATGAAGTGCAGTTCCAGAAACAGCTGCGCCTATGGAGTAAAGAGGACCCCCACCAAACAAATTATGATGGCCTATCCTAATCATAGACCAACAATGATTAAAAGGGTTTTCCAAATTATTATTTTTAAGTACATGCCCAAAACGATGTAAAATAAAAAAATTCACAGGGATGCCAGACTGTCATTTTGGCGGTCCGGTGTTGTAGCACCTGACAGGTGATGTTACAAGGCAAGAAGACCCAGTGAAGTCTTGTAAACCTGTCATGTAGGCTTCCAATGTATTAGCCCATGGCAGATCTACAGGATGTCATCCAAGATGCCCCATTGGTCTTTCTATTGGCTGCAGCGGTCACGTGGGGAAACAAACAGAAGAGCAAAGCTCAGCAAGCAGCAGCGGGAGAGCATTGAGGGAGATGAGTATTGGGATTCATTTTTCTGCATCTCCCCACTGACACCATTTACTTGGAAAACACCTTAAAGTCTTGGAGTACCCCTTTAAGACCAGGCTCATACAAGCGTAAGGGTGACTATCCACTACAGTTTTTTTTTCACTGCGAAATTCGCAGCATTTTTTTTTTCTGCAAGGGACTATGGGAAATCGCGGTAAATTGCGATTTTGCACGATCACGATTTTAACATTACAAGTCCCATAGACCCCTGCAGAAAAGAAATGCTGCGAATTTTGCAGTGAAAAAAAAACTGTAGTGGGTAGTCACCCTAAGTCTACTGAGTATTACGTGCTTGGGTGTTCGTGCGTCGGATATGTGGTAATTTGCAGGCAATGAAATACATTGCTTTATGCTGGTTCGCTCACATTTACAATTAATTCCCAGTCATTGTAACAAGGCTTGTATAAAAAGTCTGACTTTGGCTTGAAGGAATGCTGTCTTCCAATAGGGGGCACTGTGGAGCATTTATTCCATCTCCCTTATTTGCATATTACCCAGAGGAGCGTGCATGGCCATTTGAGTCTTCTCTTAGTTTATAGTATAGTTGCTCTCCCTAAGGAGAAAAGATAGCGTTTCTGACCCCTGCAAGAATTGTGTAACACGCGAACGGAAAAAAGAACGCGGTATGTCTACGCCGCCCATATGTAATGTATGGGAAATTTAAGCAACAAAAACATGAAGACTGAGCATGACAGCGTGCGTGATATATGGTGTTATGCGCAGTACAATATTGCTGTCATACGCAGTAATAGACCGGCACACCGCTATTTCCACAGCCGTAAAATGTAGCGTTTTACGTATGGCCGTGTGAGCTGCTCAAAAACATCAATTATGACAGCGAATGGAGTAAAACAAACTATGCACTACTCCCCCATTAAATGGCCCCTGCTGCGGTCTTGGAAGCTCCTGCAGCCGCTGCATGCTGGCCATTGTCCTGGCCATTTAGCAGGTGAGTAGGGCACAGTTTTTATTTTGCACCATCTCCTGCCCTCTAAGTACGGTATGATGGAGTGTTACAATCTGCCCACAGATTATTGGAGTAATACATTCATACAGTGACAGAGAATAACGGGCAGAGTGACAACGTAAAGTGATCCTTCCGGTAGATAGTGAAACAATGTAACAAGCCTGGGACAATGACAGAGAACAATGGTGGGCGCTGGAAGGAGCAGAACCTCACTGGATATCTCCGACTTCTCTGATTGTAAGGCACAACACTGCAGTGACGAGTGCAGTACGGCCGGAATGGAATAAGCAGTTCAATACTGCAGCTACTGGATGAAAGGGTAGAGCACTGCAGAGGAAGAACTGTACACACTGCTGCAATATAGAACTGCGCCACTGCAGTCATGGACAGACTCTAGAGCACTGCTATATGAGCCCCGCCGAGAGCGACTACAAACATGTTACTGCAGCCACTGGCAGAATATGATACAATATATTACTGGAGCCACTGAGTGATACAGTGTATAATAATCTTTATTTGTATAGCACCAGCTTATTCCGCAGAGCTTTCAAGCATGGGAGAAACACAAACAATGCACTAATTACATGTGATATATAATCAGTTTGAAACAAATGGGGGTGGGGGTGATACAGGAGGTATGGGGGGGGGATGCATGGGGGAACACAGGCAGTACGGGAATTACATGTGTAAATCAGTTATTAGAGAGCAAACGGGGTGGGGCGGTAAGGAGGTGAAGGAGTAGAGGTAAATGCGACAAGCAGGGTGGAAGGTATGGGGAGCCATAGGGAGGGGCAGGGGACTACGTCAGGGGATTTGGTATGCCTCCCTGAAGAGGTGAGTTTTTAAGGCGCATCTGAAATTTCGTGCATCAGGAATTGTCCGGATGCCTTGGGGTAGAGCGTTCCAGAGGATAGGTGCTGCTCTGGTGAAGTCCTGTAGGCGAGCATGTGAGGTTCGTTTTAGAGGGGTGTTTAGTCTGAGTGTGTTAGCCGATCGGAGTGGGCGGGCTGGGTGGTGTATGGACAGGAGGGAGGCGATGTATGGTGGTGCGGCGCCATGCAGAGCTTTGTGTGTGAAGGTGAGAAGTTGAAATTTAGTTCTGCAGTGGATGGGCAGCCAATGCAGCGACTGGCATAGAGCAGAGGCATCTGAGTAACGTCTGGATAGAAAAATGAGCCTAGCTGCCGCATTTAGTATGGTTTGGAGTGGAGCGGGGAAGGCAAGTGAATAGAGATGAGCGAACGTGCTCGTTTAGAGCAATTACTCGATCGAGCATCGCTTTTGTCGAGTAACTGCCTGCTCGGGCGAAAAGATTCGGGGGGCGCCGTGGGTGAGCAGGGGGGTTGTGGAGGGAAGTGGGGGGGGGGGGGAGAGAGAGTTCCCCCCTGTTCCTGTCTGCTTCCCTCCCACTCCACCCCCCTGTACCCATACCTAAACCATACAGCCTGCAGTCATTTGCACCTGTACCCATAGCTGAACCATGAAGCCTGCAGTCATCTGTACCTTTACCCATAGCTAAACCATACAGCCTGCAGCTATCTGTGCCTGTACCCATATCTAAACCATAGAGCCTGCAGTCATCTATACCAGTACCTCAACCATACAGGCTGCAGTCATCTGCATATGTACCCATACCTAAACCATACAACCAGCAGTCATCTGGACCAGTACCTAAACAATACAGCCTGCAGTCATCTGTACCTGTATCCATAGCTGAACCATACAGCCTGCAGTCATCTGTACCTGTACCCATATCTAAACTACACAGCCTGCAGTCATCTGCACCTGTACCCATAGCTAAACCATACAGCCTGCAGTAATCTGTGCCTGTACCCATATCTAAACCATACTGGCTGCAGTCATCTGTACCAGTACCTCAACCATACAGGCTGCAGTCATCTGCATATGTACCCATACCTAAACCATACACCCTGCAGTCATCTGTACCCATACCTAAACTATACAGCCAGCAGTCATCTATACCTGTACCTATACCTACAGTCTGCAGTCATCTGTACCTGTACCTAAACCATACAGGTTGCAGTCATCTGCATCTGTACCCATACCTAAACCATACAGCCTGCAGTCATCTATACCTGTACCTATACCTACAGCCTGCAGTCATCTGTACCTGTACCTAAACCATACAGCCTGCAGTCATCTGCACCTGTACCCATACCTAAACCATACAGCCTGCAGTCATCTATACCTGTACCTATACCTACAGCCTGCAGTCATCTGTACCTGTACCTAAACCATACAGGCTGCAGTCATCTGCATCTGTACCCATACCTAAACGATACAGCCTGCAGTCCTCTGTACCTGTACCTATACCTAATCCATACAGCCTGCAGTCATCTGCACCCCTACCCATACCTAAACCATATAGCCTGCAGTCATCTGCATATGTACCCATGCCTAAACCATACAGCCTACAGTCATCTGTACCTGTACCCTTACCTAATCTATACAGGCTGCAGTCATCTGCACCCATTCCCATATCTAAACTATATAGCCTGCAGTCAGCTGTACCTGTACCCATACCTAAACCATACTTTGTGCTGCATTGTGAACACGCTGTTGGTGGAGGAGTTGGGCACTTAGTAGCAGTGTGAAGCCCAGAACCAGAAGATGTGATAACCTCCATGCAGAAAACAACCTGGAGTTGCCATGCGAGGGGCTGCGAGCTGAGGGAGCTTTCTCATGGCTGCTGCACTACAAGAAATTTTTTCCCCTAAAATGAGGAAAATTGTCTTCTACCTCATTGTGTTTTTTTTGTCTTCCTCTAGATCAACATTGGGGGGTAATAGGCTGAATTGGACGGACATATGTCTTTTTTCAGCCTTCCATACTATGTTACTGTGCTATGTTACAGTAATGACTAAGTGCCATTAGTATAGGACTGCAGCAGCTCAATGTGACAGTTCATGACTGCAGTGACTGAGTGATACAATGTATGTCTGCAAGAACTCCTTGACATAGTATATAACTGCAGCGACTGAGTGACATTGTATATAACAGCGCAGTACATGCTTGCAGTGACTGAATGACACCGTATACGACTGTGATCACTTTGTGTGAAATAGTACATGACTGTAACATGTGACAGTATATGACATATTATATCACTGCACTGATTGAACATCAGTATATAGTATGTGACTTCAGGACCGAGTGTGACATTGTCTAGAACTGCAGTGACACCGTAGATGATCGCAGTGACAGAGTATATGACCGAGTGATACCGTATATGACTTATATACGACGAGATATTACCCGGATTTATAATCAGCTTCCGAACTCTTCAGATTACGAAGCGGGATTGTGGAAGAGGGAGATGTCGCAGAGCAGAAGATGCCTTGGAATAGTATGATACCGCTACATGGCGATGTAATACTACGGTGCTGTAAAGAAGTCATATAACACCACAGCGACGGAGGAGAACAGCACTGCAGCAGCAAGACCCCGAGATGAACGCTGGGGGGATAGGACGGCGCTGCAGTAGGATGAGGGGGGGAGCAGTGCCGCCCGGAGAGGCTCAGATGTAGGGCTGCTGAGGGGATCTTCACACGGACTAGATTTTGTGTGTTTCCACCTCTGCAGTGTTTAACTGTCACGAAGCGATGCAGCATCCAGAAATGTACAGAAAATCCACATTCACAGTTCTATCTGGTACCGTTCTTCAAAGCAAGAACCCTGAGGCTTCACTATGACGTCTGCGCTGCGCAAATTCTGTTCCTTTATTTTTCTGCAGATTTTCCGTTGCGGAATGTGTCCGTTTTTTTTTTTATATGGCGGTGATTGTTTCTGCACTGGAAATCTTTTATTTTCAATCACCAGAAATGCGGATTCAGTGCGTTTCCACAGCAGAAACACTTCAAAGTCCACAACAAAAGTGTGTTTATGGATTTTGGTGCGGTTTTTATGTTTCCATTGATCTCCATGGTGAAAATCTACTACATTCCCATGCCATTAGCACAACATAAACAGACATGCTGCAGATTCGTAATCTGTAGCGTTCTTCAAATTTCTGTCGTTTCCGCAGCAGAAAAATTTGTAACGTTTTGTTGACTTGGCTCGTACTCTAAGGCCTCATGTCCACGGGGAAAATCAGGCCCGCCGCGGATTCTCCATGCAGAATCCCGCAGCGGGTCCCTCCTTTCCCAGGGACATGAGGCTAAAAATAAGATTAAACTTACCTGTCCGGACGCTGCGGATCTTCCCTCCGTCGCGGCCGGATCTTCTTTCTTCGGCCCGGCGGATGTGCTCAGCACTCCGGCAGCGTGCCGTGCGCATGTGCCGGGCACATCCGCCGGGCTGAAGAAAGAACATCCGGCCGCAACGGAGGGAAGATTCGCAGCGTCCGGACAGGTAAGTTTTAATTCAGGTATGGGTGTTCCGCGGATCCGGACGGCTTCCATAGGCTTCAATAGAAGCCGTCCCTGTAGGAGACCCGCACTAAAATGGAGCATGCCGCGTTTTTTTTCCTGCACACGCAATTCGTGCCTCAAGGGTAAAATGACATCCGCAGGTATTTAACTACCTGCGGGTGTCCAATGCATCCATATGGGGCGCGGATCACGCTGCGGGAAAAACGCTGCGGATTTTAAATAATCTTTTTACCATGGACATGAGGCCTAAATCCGCTAGCAGATCCTGCATGTGTGAAGGTAGCCTTGGGCTGGTTTTATGCTGTCTTTTTTGCAAAAATGCCACGTTTTTGGCATTCTGATGCAGCGGCGCTGGACAAACACACTGCATCAAGATGTTTTCTGTTGGTCAATAACATATGAAATGCCCTACATATATTGCGTTTTTTCTGACTTTTGCTGCATTTTTTGGATCTAATGTGTTTTTTGCAAATCGCAGTATGCTCTGAGCGCGGCATTAGTGGTAGAGTTTGCCAAAAGCCTTTTCTATAGGAAAAAATGTCAAGGAGAAAACCCATATGTGAGCAAAAAAATGCAAATAAATGCCACTAAAAGACAACTGTAAAAATGCAGGCACCAATAAGAAAATTGAATGGTGTTTTTTCCTACATCCACTAAGATAGGACAGCAAAAAAAATGTGTGAAGGTCACATGTTGCGAAAATGGTGGAGACCATCTACAGAAGAAAATCTGTACCAAAATCTGCAGCAAAAAAAGCATCAAAATCCATACCATTCGTGCAGAATTTGCCACAGAGGCACAGCAGACTCCACCCCTTCAATTGTACGGGTGCAACCTGCTGCAGATCTGTGGCGAACCCTTCACCAATGGATGCAATGTGCATTTTGACACAGTTATTGACACGGATTTTGGTGTGGATTGTCCATTGCAGGAAATACACCCCGTTTCTATTATGTGTGATCTCTCCCATGATCTGTTTACACCCAGGACTGCGAAGGTAACGAGAGGGCATCCGCTACGGCTAGAAGAAAGCAGGTTTCATCGCCAACACAGAAATGGGTTCTTTACTGTACGAGCAGTTAGACTGTGGAACTCTCTGCCAGAGGAGGTGGTGATGGCAAAATCCATAGAGGAGTTTAAAAGGGGACTTGATGTCTTTCTAGAGCGGAAGGATATTACAGGATATAAATCTTAGGTTAATTGTTAATCCGGGTATACAGGCAGGAAGGAACTATTAGGGGTTGATCCAGGGATTGGTCTGATTGCCATTAGAGAGTCGGGAAGGAATTTTCCCCCTAATGGGTTAATTGGCTTCTGCCTCTTGGGGTTTTTTTGCCTTCCGCTGGATCAACAACATAGGAGGATAAACAGGCTGGACTAGATGGACATTGTCTTCATTCGGCCTTACATACTATGTTACTATGTGTGCACATGCCCTCAGGGTACATCCACCCCGTTTCCACTACGTGTGCACATGCCCTCAGGGTACATCCACCCCGTTTCCACTACGTGTGCACATGCCCTCAGGGTACATCCACCCCGTTTCCACTACATGTGCACATGCCCTCAGGGTACATCCACCCCGTTTCCACTACGTGTGCACATGCCCTCAGGGTACATCAACCCCGTTTCCACTACGTGTGCACATGCCCTCAGGGTACATCCACCCCGTTTCCACTACGTGTGCACATACCCTCAGGGTACATCCACCCCGTTTCCACTACATGTGCACATGCCCTCAGGGTACATCCACCCCGTTTCCACTACGTGTGCACATGCCCTCAGGGTACATCCACCCCGTTTCCACTACGTGTGCACATGCCCTCAGGGTACATCCACCCAGTTTCCACTACGTGTGCACATGCCCTCAGGGTACATCCACCCCGTTTCCACTACGTGTGCACATGCCCTCAGGGTACATCCTCGTGCTGCAAGAAATGTTGCAGACTTTTTGCAACAGAATTAACCGTGTAAAATCTGCAGTATTTTACAGTGCAGGAACTGTGGATGGGATTTCAAGAAAACTCGTCCACCAGCTGCCGAGAAAATCTGCAGCATAAATTGAACTGCAGTGCGGATTTTGAATTGGATTTTTCACCTCTTTAACCCATTAAGGACCAAGCACTGTAAATATTTGGCGCTTGGTCCCAGGCTTAAAGGGGTTGTCCGCGCCGAAACGTTTTTTTAAAAATTTTTTTGCATAGGCCCCCCGTTCAGCGCAGGACAAACCCAAGGGATGTGGTGAAATAAAAAAAAAATTTTCACTTGCCCGAATCCCCTCTCTGCATCTTCTTCTTTCTTTTCCTCCAAGATGGCCACCGGGATCTTCACCCACGATGCACCGCGGGTCTTCTCCCATGGTGCACCGTGGGCTCTGTGCGGTCCATTGCCGATTCCAGCCTCCTGATTGGCTGGAATCAGCACACGTGATGGGGCGGAGCTACGCAATGACGCGTAGAAGGGGCGGAGCCAGAACGGCGCTCGTGCCCGGACCGACCAGAAGGGAGAAGACCCTTCTGCGCAAGCGCGTCTAATCAGGCGATTAGACGCTGAAATTAGACGTAGCCATGGAGACGGGGACGCCAGCAACGGAGCAGGTAAGTGAGTAACTTCTGTATGCCTCATATTTAATGCACGATGTATATTACAAAATGCATTAATATGGCCATACAGAAGTGTATAACCCCACTTGCTTTCACGGGACAACCCCTTTAAAACCCAGCCGTATGTAAAATTATGGTGGGGATTAAAGCCTCCTGTTGTGTAATCAATCAGAAGCAGGACGGGTTGTCAGCTGTTAGTCACAGCTGGTAACCCGGAGGAGGAGGGAGAAGTGGGTTTTAACCTTTTCTGCCTCCTCTACCGAGTACACAGCGCTTAATGAGCAATATGTACTAAAGTGAAAGTGGAAGTATAACTTCCACTATTCGAGCCCAGGGGTCACATGACCGCTGGGATTCCGTGCTACAGCAGAGCTGCAGGGTCACAGTAGACCCTGATCTGCTCTGCCAATGACTAATGTCACTACAGGGGATGTTTTTTGCTGTAACTGTATAGATGCTCCAGCTACAGTGGGAAAGTGACAAATTTAAAAAAATAAAAACATGTGAATGCCCCCCAAAGGTCTTATATGACGTTATGGGGGACATAATAAAAAAAATAATTACATAAGTAAGTAAAACAAAATTGCAGAATAAAACAACAATATATACCATATATACTCGAGTATAGCCAACTTTTGCAGCACATTTTTTCTGCTGAAAAAGCCCCCCTCGGCTTATACTCGATTTAGGGTCCCGAAAAAAAAAAAAATCTATACTTACCTCTCCACCACTGCTGGGGGTTCGACACATCTAGCCCCTTGGGTCACGTCACTGTAATGAAGTTCTTTCAGCAGGCAGGGATTTAAAATCCCCGCCTGCTGAAAGGGCTGCATCTGATTGGCTGAGCTCTTAGCCAATTACGGGTAGTACTCAGCCATTCATTGAATGACAGCTGAGAGCTGCCTGTGATTGGTCACAGCGCTCAGCCAATCACAGGCAGACTCAGCCATTCATTGAATGACAGCTGAGAGCTGCCTGTAATTGGTCACAGCGCTCAGCCAATCAGAGGCAGTGCTTGGCCATTCATTGAACTTTACATGACAACAGGCATTGAACAGCAAATGAGAAGGAAGGGAAACCCCTCATCGCCGATACGTTAGAGGGATATTTTAGCACAAAAATTTATTTTTTTTAGGAAAACAAAAGTGAGCTGCAGTTTTACTAGTAATGACAATGGTTATTATATTATCACAAGTTGCCTCAAAGCGCGGTGATGATTTCAAAGGGGCTGAATTTGTGTAAGAGAGGATGCCCACTGGGTATACCCCATGTGTCAGAGATCCTGTTTTTCTTGCTGACATTATATGTTCTTTATATAACTATTGTATATGCCCTCCATTTGCAGTATTAATTAGGCTCTGCTTCCACTTTGTGGACAAATGGTTTAATGCTTCTTGTAGTGTTATATTAAGTGTTGTGTGCCAGCTATTGTGTGACGGCTAAGCCCTAACCCCAGGTGGCCATCTTGGCCGTGGTGTGTATAACAGCAGTAGGAGCAGTTTAAAAGTAGCAGTGACACAATGTAGCTGAAGGACAGGGAATCTACTGTAGGGGAACTGCTGCAGAGTGAGCTTCCTGGCAGAGCAGAGCTACACACAGGAGCTGCTGCTGGTTCAGTGGAAGGGCTTGAGAACTGTACAGAGTTCCAGAGGACTTGTGTCCAACATCTTTATCCGAGGAGGAGAGGGAGCTTAGCTAGGTGCATTGCCTGATCCTGGAAAATAGGGGAGGAGGCACATGGTATAGTCGCACTGCTGACTTCGAACAAGCCAGGGTCAATGGCAACTGTGTCTCTTGTACAATGGAGCGTAAGTGAGGCTGGCCTCAGTAAACAATGGTGTGCACACCCTAGGGACTATTACTAAGGCCGCCTGCTGACAGGCGGAAATTCCAAACGCAATCCTATGCAGACGGCCACAGTTTGGCCGCGCGAAATCATGAGCAGCAAACAAACCGCGGCATGCCTTATTTCTGCAAGCCCCTCACAGAAACGTCACTCACCTGCTGCCGGCTCCGGTCTGTGCATGCGCCGGCTGCCCGGCAGCTGCCACATGAAAGATCCGGAGCTGCGGGACGCGGGTGAGTACGCGCTCCTCTCTGCAGGCGCTCGGGTCGGGTCCCACGGCGAGAATTCTCGCTGCCAGATCCGACTCGGCCATCTGCAGGTGGCCTAAGAGGAGATCAGGCCTGCTGCAGGGACTTTAAACCTGAATAAATGGTCTAGGCCAATCAATACACTGAGCTATTGTTCTAGGCGAGAGACTGTGCGGGGTATGCAGCCCTCTTTAGACACATGTTAACCCATTTGTGCAGGAAGCATTAATACGGTAAAGTGATAGAACATCAAAGGGTTAATCCTGATATTTCACAATTTCCCATTTAAACGTTCAATTGCTTTGTTTTCTATTGTTACCTTTTGGTTTTCTCCATCTGCTGCATTGTATCCTGAACCGGTGTTACAACTTGCAACATTCGGAAGAAAGAAACAATAGATCTCTAATCCTTGACAAACCCTTGTAGTATAAATAGTTAAATTTTTACGATATTTTAAAAATACTGTTTTTTTTTTTTTAACCTAAAAACTATATTTACCCAACATTCCGTTTCCTGATAATACCATTCCCTTCAATAAGCCCGTCTGGTCTAATAATAGTTACTATTGGGGGTTGTTCGGGCCATTTCTTATCATAGTTGTTCATCACTGTATTTTTTTGACACGCTTTTATTTTTCTTTCACGAAAAATGCCATTTTTTAACTCGATTACGAGGCTGTAATTTTAATCCTTCAGTTGTCGTTATCCACCTTAGAGATGGGCAAACAAGTGTATATGTTTGCCATGGAGGTCCTCAAGGAAGGATTGTCTCCGAGATAAATGTAAGAGCTGAACGCGAGAATGAAAGGTAATGTTAAGCTGCATGTAGCAGAAAATCATTATCTGCAGATACTAGACTTATCTGTCAGACAATGTGGCTCATTTTTTAATGCCAATACCCACAACAGAGAAATCCCTGATGCTGCGAAGAAATATATCCCGACTACAATAAAGAATCAGACAGTAAAGATTTACCGAAGTAGAAAACAAAAAGCAACAACGATATCACAAGCAAAGATCCCGTCCTGTCCGGAGGTTACATACAGCGAGATAGGAAGGTACATGAAATACCATAAGGCACTTATATCACTTCCATCGGGTATGTTCAGGTATGGCGCATTTGTTTCAGGTTCCACACTGAAAATAAACTGCAATTTTCACTGCGGTATACAGTATATGTGGATGTGTTCTTCAAAAGCCCATATGAAAAGTGTGACATTTTTGTGGTTCTTCACTCCAGATTTCATCCTGCGTCATGTAAATTAGGAAATCCACCCGCAACAGAAGTGGATTTCACCGCAGATTTGTGTCAATATCAGTAGAGGACAAATTGCCACATCCGAATTCACCCTACCGAGTTACAATGGAATATTAACCCTTTCCAATCCCCTGTCTGACGTCTTCCTACATTCTGATTGAAGCTTGTACAGCTCCAATGTCAGAAGACGTCCGACAGGGTATTCTTACCGTCTATTGCCAGCCTGTCAGAGCCTCTATGGCGCACACACATTGGCTTTAGCCAGCAGATGGCTTCACTGTATAACAGCAAAAAGAGAAAGCCTTTTAGGAAACCCTGAATCCCAAAATGGGATTGGAAAGGGTTAAGGAGATATTCCAGTTTCAGCAAATAAATGTTATTCTTTGTAAGGAAAAGTTATAAACGTTTTCAATATACGCTGAAAGGCTACTTTATTGCAGACCCTTTCATAATTTGCGTTTCCCTGTGTGGAATTTAGACCGTTGACCTCAGAATGCAGCGCAATATCACGTGACATGTTTTCCGTGGATCAGTTTCAGTGTGAATCCACATTAGATGGGAAAATCCAGTGACTTCCATTAGTGCTAGATTAGATGGGGCCAGGATTTCACTGTTAATCTCATGGGGTTTTCTCATGCAGAGGTATACCGAGAACGGTGTGACGTAAGCTACACATAAACAAAAGGAGTCAGAGGAGGATGTCAAGAATCTGCACAGGCACATTGCAGAAGTCCCATTTATACGCAAAGAATCTTTCAAACAATCGAAAGATTGACCGGTTTAATGATCGTTATGCATAAAGTGTTAATGGACACTAATGCCCATTAACATTTTATCACCTTTATTTGCATGTAAAAGGGCCTCTGATAGCTGTTTGCAGATCACAGCATGTGGTCTGAGCTCTGACACAGCTCCTTTGTTTGCGCATTAGGCTGTCAGCAGAATGCATTGTAATCTCTGACTCCCGTGCAGAACACAGCGTGCGGTCCCCGTTATCTCTCTCCGGCTGAACTATGGATTTTAAGCTCACCTTAAAATTATCGTTCAGCCAAAGAGTGAACGATGGCAGTGTTTACATGCAACGATTATTGCTCTTATGCCATCATTTGAACGTGCCGTTTCTTTGATATTGAACTGTCTGAGCTCTGTCTGCAAGTGAGGCTTAACTTGCAGTGTAGACTGTGTTCGTCCGGATTTAAAGTTTCTTCAGCATTGCAACATGGGGTCTTCATCTGTGTGTCCTTTGACCTCGGCCCTACATGTTCCTTATTTGAGAGGATCTTGGGTACAAGAACCACACAGCCTGATAAGTCTGGTTCTCTACCCCATGGCCGCATTACCATCCCCACCTAGTTGGCCCATTTCCACCTATACAACTAACGTGTCTGAATACACAACATCCTTACCATAGCACGGATGGACTATAAGAGCTGATGACCAGTTCCAGCGCCATTGCTAAGAGGAAAAGGAAGATTCCCATGGGCAAAAAAAGAGAGCAAAACCTGTATCAGTGAGCAGTGGAGAAACATCAACCGGTCAGACGAATCCAGATTTCTGTTGCACCGTGCTGATGGTAGGGTTAGAATTTGGTGTAAGCAGCATGAAATGATGACCCTTTCCTATCAGCTGGTCAAGACATGTCAGGACCTTCATCTACAGGGATTATTCTGACTGCCATTATGGAGTCAGGAAGGATTTTTTTCACACCAAATTGGATAAATTGGCATCTGTCTCATTTGGTTTTTTTTTTGCCTTCCTCTGGATCAACAAGTGGGGTGGAAACAGGCTGAACTGGATGGACATTTGTCTTTTTTTCAGCCTAACATACTGTGTTACTATGTTACAGTATTTGCAGCAATGTCCTCATTGGCCAATACGCCTGCAGAATGATTTCAGCACATCGTAGAATCTATACCACTGTGAGGGGCTACCTACAAGAGGTTAATACAGACAGTCTCTGTGCATAGGGGATGGTGGATGGGTGTGAGCCGGCCGCCTTCACAGTTCCTACAATCTCTAGAGCTCGGAAGAAAATGGGTGCAAGGACTAGAGAGTGGTGGCTAGGGAGAGATGCTCATGTGTAGACGGTGTGAGGGTGCAGGCCTGAGAAGAAAAGGTATTGCCAGGACTTAGGGACTAGAGATGAGCGAGCATACTCGCTAAGGGCAATTGCTCTAGCGAGCATTGCCCTTAGCGAGTACCTGCCCGCTCGAGAGAAAAGGTTCGGCTGTCGGCACAGGTGACAGGTGAGTTGCGGCAGTGAGCAGGGGGAGCGGGAGGGGGGGGTGAGAGAGGGAGAGAGAGAGAGATCTCCCCTCCGTTCCTCCCCGCTCTCCCCTGCCGCTCCCCGCCCGCCGCCGGCAACTGAACCTTTTCTCTCGAGCGGGCAGGTACTCGCTAAGGGCAATGCTCGCTCGAGCAATTGCCCTTAGCGAGTATGCTCACTCATCACTATTAGGGACATTATGGAACACATCTGTGAGTGAAAAGGGAGCACGGCAACTGGAAGGGGAGACATAGTGAGCCCTTCTGAACCCACCGGAACCTCAAGGAGACAACAGAACCACGATCTGCAGGGAGGAGGATCAATTGTTGGTGCTGCTTTTACAAGGCCCACGTGCTACAGCTTGTGAAATTGGAAAACGGTTAAGGGAATACTGGAATAAAGACACTTGTACGCTGCAGCGACAAACTGTAAGTGAGATCGTCTCCAACCTGGATCATGTGTTCACACTAGTACAGACTCACTACAGGCCTGTTGTATATGGAAGCGCTGCAGCAATCTCTAGTTAAAGAGACTGTGCTCCCTGGTTATGAACAGAGACAATGCAATACACCACCGTGCGTCTTGGGAGTACAGCCGCTGAGTATAGTTATAGCACATTCATAGTGGTGCAGTAACCACCTCGTTTAAAAAGGGCTGTGAACCGCTTCCTGTGTCTGCAGTCCACTGTTACCAGTCTAGCTCTTGCAAATGTCATTCATATGGTTTTAATTTATCACTTGTAGTAACGGACACAGAACCGAGTTAGGCGGGGCTCACACGGGCGGATTTTAATTGAGGAATCTGTAACCGCCCTCTGCACGGAAGATCCGCGGTAACATGTGGGCATTGAAAAGCATGCATTTTCACTTTTTGGTTCACAATTCACAGATACAGTTTGCTTATTCCGCTATCAGATCAAAAATCACAGCATGCTCTATTTTAGCAAGGATTCCACGTGGATGGTCCCCATTGAAGTCAATGGATACCAGTGTTCCGTCGCCCATATGCAATCAATATTGTGTGTGAGTGGCGGAAACGCTCGCAACGTCAAAGCAAAAGACGGAATGCTAGGTGAAGTGGAGATCATTCTTCCGTGGACAATACCCTGTGCACATCTGCATGCAGAATCCGACCCGTTCATGATAGCCTGGCCTTAGTGCGCAGTATTGAGTAACCATAGAGTAACACTCAGATTGTTTGTGTATTGCCAGCTACTCTTGTTGCTACTTGCTCTCATACTGGTATAATCATTGTTTCTGTATTCTTAAATAAAACGTGTATTTTTGTTAACTTCGTGGTTCTATCGTATCCTGAAACCTGCATCGCGCATCACCTCCCTGCGTTGCGCATCACCTCCCTGCGTCGCGCATCACCACCCTGTGACACAACAATGAATCGCTTTGGTTGAGAAAGCCAAAGGAGATCCTATGTGCTACCAGATGGGGTCTCTAATGAAGTGGTCATTCAGTATTTTTAGTTTATCCATTCTTCACAATATTCAAGATCTGTGCTTGTTGTAAATCAGTAGGAAGTGAAAGTGTGTTTGGTCCTTGTGATGGAATTAACTGCAGATGACCGGCTCAATATTATATAGTTACCAGAGCTCTAGTACCTGCATGTCCATCACATGACTAGAAGGTAATGAAGGTTCCAATTGAATGACCGCAAACAGAGATGTTAAAAACTAAGAGAAATTGATATAGAAATTTGGGAAAATTAATTTTTCATTGTACAAAACAATAATATTGTCCGAAAATGGAATGCAGAGAGGTCGCACACTATGGTCTATTACAGTGTTACATGCAGGTTTGGAAGTGGATTTCAAAAGTTGTGACTAGAGACGAGCGAGCACGCTCGGATAAAGCAGTTACTCGAGCGAGCATCGCTCTTCTCGAGTAACTGCTTACTGGTTTGAGCAGGCTCGGGAGGGCGGCGGTTGTTGACGGGGGAGGGGGGGTAGAGAGAGAGAGAGATCTCTCTCACTCTCCCCCTCCCGCTCACCCCTGCCGAGCCTGCTCGGACCAGTAAGCAGTTACTCGAGAAGAGCGATGCTCGCTCGAGTAACTGCTTTATCCGCGCGTGCTTGCTCATCTGTAGTTGTGACATATCAAAAAGATTTCTCAGTTTTTTGGGTAAAAATTTCCCAATTTCTCTGAGAATCAAAGCCAAAATGGCACAGCACTAGGCCCTTCATTTTAGCAATCGCTGGGGGGCCTATCATCTGAAGTCCCACTGATCAAAACTTCCGACATGTTTCTATGACATAGCAAAAGTTTTTTGAAAGTTTGTTCTACCCAGCGAGGATTGTTAGATTGTTGATTATTACAGCTTCTGTTTTCTCTATTTTTGGATACACAGCGCTGAAAGGCTATGGAAACCGTTGCTGACATTTTTTTTGCACATCTGTGTATTTTCACATAAGAAACCATGTTTGAAATTGGTTATTAAACATTTTTATCCAATTATTTATTTTAAATCATCTTTTTATTACTTTTTCTTCACATTATTTTGTCAGCATATCAAAACTTCCATTTATTTTCTATGCTTCCATGTGCTCCAATACACTGCAATACTAAAGGACTGTGGCTTTTGCAGAATTCGTCAGTCAGGTAGACTGATGGGAGACTGAAACTAATGACAAAAGGGGGAAATGTGTAACAACATTTAAAGCAGGTGGATGGGAAGAGATTTGCAAAATCCTGCTTACAGCAGAGAGAAGGGAGGAGATGTAATTGGACACACTATCAGGGTTAATCATAACTCTAGCTAACTACAAAGTGTTGGCTGCTGTGGGTAACAAGCACTGAATATTGGCTCCAGTCTGGCACATCCAGTAATTCATTCCTCTCTCTGCTCCTGCCTGTACAGTCACGCTTTTCCCTCTCAGCATTCCTCTATAATGGGAGCGTGGTACATGCTCATGTTATAGGGTGTACAAATTTATGGCCATGTTTGATACCCTCGAGAATGGAATGAACCTCAGCCCGGGATTCTTGCATAAGTGGAGAATATGAAAGGTCTGAAGGAGGATAAGAGGGATGTCCTCTTCCCAATATTTTTTTCCTTTTCTTAATTTTTTTAAACTTCATAAATATTCAGAACTTGACTTGTAAGAATGTTGCCAACCAATTGGTGGTGCTGCATCTCCTTCCATGTGCAGGTTCAAGGAGAGATAAGACACGTAATAAAACTGTCACATTCCTGAGCTCAGTAGACTGATTAAGTATTTATGTCTCAGCTCAGTTTGTCTGTTGTTTTAAGTTTTGAGTGCAAAACAGTCTCAAATTTCTGTGTGTGGACATTTGTATTTCAATCAAGAGGGGTTTCCTCTCTGCATTTGTATATTATATATGTGCCCCATCCAAAGCAGTTTCATTTTAACCTGATGAATGATCAATAGAACATCCTAAAGCTTTCTGTGACATCATGTATTTTTGTTAGCCATTCAAAGGTATCATATCTACAAGATTACTTTGTTTCTCTCACTGAGAACAATAACACCATGTTATAGGTCACATGAGGGCGCACCAATGACAAACGGAGGGGCATTATTTGCAATAAGACTCTCCATGGGATGGTTCAGATACTTAAAGAGGTTGTCTGGTTACTGGCATCCCCCTTCCAATAGGACCCCTACCCCCATGTAAAAATAATAAACAGAAATATACTTACTCCTTCACGACCACTGGGGTCTCGGAGTTTGTTGTGGTAGAGGATGTCACAGCATCATGTTCTTGAGCTCTTAGCATCAGCATTTGAGCGCCGATGCCAGAAGAATGGACGATGATGCTGCAGCCTCTTCTCACTTTTCCTTCACGTACCCTACATTATCTACATCTTTACACAATTCCCTATTTTTACTACCAACGGTAGTAATAGTGCCATCTGTGGTACCCCACACAGTAGTACTATCCACATTTGTGTGCCCCCCTGTAGGCTCCACACAGTAACTGCTGCTTATAGTGACCCTCGCACAGTAAAAATGTCCCCATTTAGTATTAATGCCTTATGCCTCCAGTCAGTAATGTGGTATAAGGATTGATGCAATATCAATCAGGTGCTGTTGAGGACCCTAGGTAACCTGAACTGACATCCTCCCTCACTCCTCTAGCTCGGATACGAGATGTGATACGGGCAGGCTTGGAGGCTCTAGTACCCTGTTGTGCCGCCCCTAGCTTGGATACAAGATGTGATACAGATGGGCATGAGGTTCTAGTACCCTGTTGTACCTCCTCTAGCTGGGATACAAGATGTGATATACGTGGACATGGAGGCTCTAGTACCCTGTTGGGCCACCTCCAGCTTGGATACAAGATGTGATATGGGTGGGAATGGAGGCTCTAGTATCCTGCTGTATTGCCTCTAGTTTAGATACATGATGTGATACAGGTGGGCATGGAGGCTCTAGTACCCTGTTGTACTAGCTCTAGTTTGGATACAAGATGTGATACGGGTGGGCATGGAGGCTCTAGTACCCTGTTGTACCAGCTCTAGCTTTGATACAAGATATGATACGGGCAGGCATGGAGGCTCTAGTACCCTGTTGGGCCACCCCTAGCTTGGATACAAGATGTGATACGGGCGGGCATGGAGGCCCTAGTACTTTGTTTTAGCATATCTAACTTGGATACAAAATGTGATACGAGTCAGCATGGAGGCTCTAGTACCATGCTATACCACCTCTAGCTTGGATACAATATGTGATGTCTGTGAGCATAGAGGCTCTAGCACCCTGTTGTACCAGCTCTAGCTTAGATACAAGATGTGATACAGGCAGGCATTGAGGCTCTAGTACCCTGTTGGGCCACCTCTAGCTTGGATACATGATGTGATACAGGTGGGCATGGAGGCTCTAGTACCCTGTTGGGCCTCCTCTAGCTTGAATACAAGATGTGATACGGATGGGTATGGAGGCATACAGGTTCCATATGGTATCCTGCCGCATATCGCTCCACATTTGATGTAACTGAGCCTCTAGATTGAGCAAACTCGTATACTGTTGAAGCTGGCCCCATACATGTTCTATTGGAGATAAATCTGGTGACCGGGCAGCCACAGATGTGTGACAATGTTGTGGAGGCATTTCTGTGACCCCCTTGTGTGTACGGTCGAGCATTATCCTACTGTCTCTTGGAAGCCGTCCTGAACATATCGCTGAGCTGTCATTGTCCCTCATACCACTACTAGGGGTGACTGACTGTCATATGGGATGGCCCCCCGCAGACCATCACACCAGCAGGGGGCAGTGTGCTGCTCCACAGCAAGTGCAGGATTGAGGCGCTCACCCCGAGATCTCCGGACACGAACATGGTTGTCATTGGTGCCCAAACTAAATCTGTTAGAGATGGGGTTACCACTAGAGGCACCGGGGTCTGGTTGGTGCAGGCTGCTCATCCTGGCGTGGCTGGGGCCCAGGCTGGCGGCTCTGTCCGGGGTTCCCCCACTCTGGTGATTGGTCAGGGCGGCCAGTCCGCTGGTCGACCGTGCGGTGCTTGGGTGGGTGCGCGCCGCCGGCGGGAGCCGGCTTTATGACTTCCTCCAGTCAACATGTGACTTATCCCTGCCCCTCTGGGCAGCGAGGTCTGCATATAAACCCTGCTGGCCCAGACTCCAGTGCCAGTGTTTTTTTTGACTTGTCTGACTACACCTGCTATCATTGACCTGATTATAGTGTGTATGACCTCTGCTTGCATTTGACTCTACTTCTGCTTTGCCCTCCTGTACCCAAAGCGTGTCCTTTGGTGTGACCCTGCCGGTTTTCTTGACTACTCTCTGGTCGGCTCATCATTGTCCTAGTCGGCTCACGGTTCCCATCTGTCTGTCTCCCAGTTCCTCTTTCTTGGGGTCCCCTGACACTAGTTCAGCGCAGGGACCATCGCCCAGTTGTCACCCTGGGGCCTAGCCCAGGGGGGCAAGTAGGTAGGGACACTGGAGAGGGCTGGTGTAGGGATCCCCTATCCATCTGCCCTTGCCGGCCGTAACAAAACTTAGATTCATCACTGAAGACAATTTGGTACCACTCAGTAGCAGTCCAGTTTCATTGTTCAAGACACGATTGCAAACGGAGGCGATGGTGGGTGTAAAAGGCAATACACATAATGGGCACCAAATGTCTTTCAGCCAAGTGCCTGGAAATGGTTCTGACACACACAGGGGTGTAACGATGGCACCACCTGTCTCTAGATGAAACAGTTGGAGCTGCTCTTGCTTGTCGGACAATCAGATTATCCTCTCTACTGGTGGTCTGTTGGGGGGTCCTGAGCCTGGTCATAAATCCACTGGTCCCAACACCTCCTAACAGTCTGGCCGGAACGGCCGGTGGCGGACAATTCATCGCTACGACCATCCAGCTTCTCACATCCCAATAATGCGCCCCTCTCAGACTCTGGTAACGGGGTGAAATCTCTTCTCTGCGTTGTAGAGGCGTCTAGTGGTCAACAAGCTCCACACAAGCGGAAGGAGAGGCCACTACACACAAGGAGCCTCCGAGAGCCTCTTATAGGCCAAGGAGGGAACCACTTTGAGGGCTTCAGACAAGACTGTTCACCTAATCACCACAACTCTCATCACTTGTATATAAGCCTGAGATGTAACTGTGTGCCAGGTTTTGCAGCAAAATGACAACTTCTACGGGCTTGTTTTTTTTTACAAAGAGTGTAGTATAAAATTACAGTTTTAGGGCACGCTCACGCATAGCAGAAGTGATAAAAACGTAAATGTTGACAGAGGTGTAAACATAGCCGAAGCGGAAGCATCCACTAGGATATAAACTGTTGTTGTCACTTTGCTATAGCAGGAAAACCCCTGCCAGAGGATAATGTAATGTAGCAGCAGATTATATAGTGACATTACATTCCTAGGGTAAAATACTGTGACACATACGTGATCCGGTGCGGTGACAATGAGTGATGGGGTGACAGGCAGTAATTTAGTCTGATTGGGAAACCACGGGGAAACAGTCCTACAGCAAATAGTTTAGTGACAGACGACAGAAGTAGGGCATAACCGCAGTGATTGTAACACAATGCGATGCTGCAGTGACAAAAGCCAATGTCGTCTGACAATGCACTCATTTCTCAGAGTCAGATTAATATTTACAGCTGTTTAAGGAGCACTGAATGAGCAGCCTCGTTGTTTAACCTGTTCACTCGCTAATTATGTCACATTCTGATTATGATCAGTCTGACAGGTCTGCTCTCCAGCGGTCATGCAATTGAGCTTTGCAAAAAAAATACAAATTTACAACTCGAGCCTTAGAGCGAATTCAGTTTTTACATCCTGAAGGCTCCAGATCAGTACCAGAGCCCCATAACTACTGCATTTATAGTACTGCTATACTGTTCTAAGACGGAGGAGTTTCTGGCATCGTCTAACAGCAACTTTTGCATCCTCTAAGCAGGGGCGTAGTTAAAAGTTCTTGGGTGCAAAAATCCAGGCTGCCCTCCCCTCCCTCCTAATTCTCTTCATTATCGATGGCTGTAGTTTGCCTGAAACTTTCCACTGCATTGAATTACTTAAGTAGCCCATCAATGCAGCACTATTTGCATACCTCTAAATAACGTAGTCATCATATAATAATCAGATGTCAAGCTGATGTCTATACAGTGATAGTGATTACAGTGCAGTTACCTCTGTATTTACAGGTGGTGTCTTCTCTGATTGATGACATCTATTTTTGTTTTTCTTCACTATCTCTGGCCCAGACCGCCATGAACACTTCTTCCAGCTAAAAAATCTTCTCTATACACTCTCCTCATCCTTCCACTACCCCCTTTTCTAATTGCCCCAACACACCCACAGTAGCCCCTCAGTGCCCCCACACATGCACAGTGAACCCTCAGTGCCTCCTCAAATCTACAGCAGCCTAATAGTGTCTGCATACATCCACAGTAGCTCAAAAGTGCCCCCCACCCCCACACACAGATGTCCTTCAGTGCCCCCACACACCCACAGTGGCTCCTTAGTGCCCCAACATATCCACAGTGAACCATCAGTGCCTCCCCAAATCTACAGCGGCCCAAAGTGCCAACATAAATCCGCAGCAGCGCTTCAGTGCCCCAACACATTTACAGTGGCCCCTTAGTGTCGCCCTACTTCCGCAGCAGCCCAAAAGTGCCCCCCCACATCCACATAGGCCCTTCAGTGCCCCTACATATTCACAGAAGCCCCTCTATGTCTGCATGCATCTATACTGACTCAGTATTTTTTCACTCAGACATTCACAACTATACTCATGCAGGCAACGCCGTCGCTGCCTGAGTTGGCCATTTTCTCTTCTTGCTCTTATTGTACTGAGCAAAGGAGACAGTCTGCGTGAGTGAAATTGCAAGTGTCTCAGTGAAAAAAGACTCTGAGCCATAAGAGGTTCTGGTAAAGAGAACAGAACAGCCCTCACTATCATAGTGGCAAGGGGGCCCATGCACCCACCTGGCTAAGGTGCCTGGTCGCAACTGCAACCGCTGTGACCCCTATAGCTATGCCACAGCCTCTAAGCCAATGGAGTTTTCAATGCAAGAACGGTGGATAAATGGGGCATTGTTGGTGCTTACCCCGCAAAAGATTGGCACAGCAATTCAAACAGGCTGTTGCAAACTGAAATTTTACTCAGAAGAGGCACAAACTTTTTACATGGCACAGTTCTTGGTGATTAAAATATGCAACACCATGACGGTGTCGCGGTTGGTGGTATGTGACGCATGGCCCAGGATACAACGCAGATAATGGAGTTACAAAAATAAAAAAAATGTTATTATAACTAATGAACTGCAGAAATGGTTATTCAATTTTTAGTGTACAGTTGGAGTTATGTAACACTCGCGGAGCGGTTTCTAAACCTGACTATCTCTAACTATATGTTGTAACAACTTTGATGGATAAGAGGTGGTATAACAGTCATCTATCACAAAGTCAGTAATTCACTTTAGCAATAGAGTAAATAATATTGCTTCAGTAAGTAATAACCTGTTAACTGTGGCTTACCACAATCAGGCTGAGTATAATAAAAGAATTATCTGAAGATGTGTCCCCAACCAGCAGATATGTTCTCCTAAAGCAAAGTTTCTAGAAGACTCTGGCTCCACTCCAGTACCGTCTCTGTCTTTTTGGTATGTGCTCGAGCCAACCATTTTACTTGCATCTAAGAGAATAATGTAGTGTGACTAGCAGGCCTGTATAGTCCCTATCAGCATCTCTGTTTGTATGCACATGTGTGCTTTATCGAGGTCCGACCTCACTTACGAACTTTCAATGGTTGCTGTACTGCAGCATGGTTGAAGAGCGTTTCGACATCCGCTGGTGATCAGTACTGCAGGATGGCTCTGACTTGCTCTCTCCCTGCATGTTGCTCCCCGTAGCCAACTCGAAAAGCAGCCCCTCCAGCTGTAGTTTTTTTGTAAATGGTAGGCATCTGAAGCATATTTGTGTCACAGCAGCTCCCCCTCAAGCAAAGTTCTCTACGCTACTTTGTTGGATATTGCGCATTGTCTTTCTGGCTCCAGCCACTGGGTAATATAGCAGCAGTCTCTCTTCCCTCACTGCACAGCTATCCCTGTGCTGCTTTACTGGTCCTTCACTATACAGCTGCCACTGTGCTGCTTCTCGGAATGTTGCTACAGCCGATACTGATGCAGCTACAATTCTTTACCTAGTGTCTGCTAGGCATAGGTAAGCCTGTAGGACCTGTTTTAGGGGTGGGATTAGCTGTTGTGATTGGCTAAAAGCAGCTGCAGACTATAAGGGGGAAAGCAAACAGTGCTTTCCCCTTATGACGGTACTTGTCAAAGTATTTCTTTTTGGCACGGGGGTGATTCGTACAACCCTCGGTCAGTCAATATATCATGATACGCAGCACAACATACAACTTACAGTCTCTGGCAATATTCTCTCTTCCTTCTTAACTGGCAGCTTCCACCTTGCCTGGCACATGCTTTTGCAGCAGCAATCACCTTTCTTAGCACTCCACCAACTCTCTGAGTCAACCGCTATAATTAGGACCCGAACCATCCATTGTCGCTCACCTACTCAAGGAACTCTCCCACCTGTCCCTGTGTCACAGCTCATGGCACACTCTCAAGTTGAAGCACGGTCTCTTATGGACAGCTCAACAAAATAGTCTTGGTTTAATACAGTTCTGTACACACAGTGGCAACAATATCAGGAAAACTACAGCGCTCCATTACTGCAACAGCCTGACATTCACACTACAACCTCTCCCGTGGATTGCCCTCACTGCAGTTGTAGTGGCCCAGAACCAGTGGGGCCCCTCCATAATGTTAAATGTCTGTCTCGTACCATTGTCCTGTCTGTGTCTTATTTATAGTGTGCATTTGGTATGTGTATTGCATCTCTCTAGCACTGCATGGGTTAATGTCTGGGTTATGTCTGGAAAATGTATCTTGTGGTATGTCATGTGACTGTCATATATATGTGTGTGCAAGAGTCTTCTTGCAAAGAGAGAGTGGTCTTGTGGAGTTCTTGCAAAGAATGGGAGTCAGTTAGCAAGTCAGAGTCTGCAAGCGAGTGAACCCCACAGATATTGCTTGGCCTGTGTGGAAAATGGAAGAAGCTGAGCAATTCCCTTCTGCTTGGCCTGGGCCTACTCTACCCGGGATGTGCCGCTGCTACCACTAAAGCACTGAGAGAGAAGGAAGGAAGGACGAGAGAGAAGGAAGGAAGGAAGGAAGGAAGGACGAGAGAGAAGGAAGGAAGGAAGGAAGGAAGGACGAGAGAGAAGGAAGGAAGGAAGGAAGGAAGGACGAGAGAGAAGGAAGGAAGGAAGGAAGGAAGGACGAGAGAGAAGGAAGGAAGGAAGGAAGGAAGGACGAGAGAGAAGGAAGGAAGGACGAGAGAGAAGGACGAGAGAGAAGGAAGGAAGGACGAGAGAGAAGGAAGGAAGGAAGGAAGGAAGGACGAGAGAGAAGGAAGGAAGGAAGGAAGGACGAGAGAAGGAAGGAATGAAGGACGAGAGAGAAGGAAGGAAGGAAGGAAGGACGAGAGAGAAGGAAGGAAGGAAGGAAGGAAGGACGAGAGAGAAGGAAGGAAGGAAGGACGAGAGAGAAGGAAGGAAGGAAGGAAGGACGAGAGAGAAGGAAGGAAGGAAGGAAGGAAGGACGAGAGAGAAGGAAGGAAGGAAGGAAGGAAGGACGAGAGAGAAGGAAGGAAGGAAGGAAGGACGAGAGAGAGCGAGAGAGAGAAGGAAGGACGAGAGAGAGCGAGAGAGAGAAGGAAGGACGAGAGAGAGCGAGAGAGAGAAGGAAGGACGAGAGAGCGAGAGAGAAGGAAGGACGAGAGAGAGAGAGAGAGAGAGAAGGAAGGACGAGAGAGAGAGAGAGAGAGAGAAGGAAGGACGAGAGAGAGAGAGAGAGAGAAGGAAGGACGAGAGAGAGAGAGAGAGAAGGAAGGACGAGAGAGAGAGAGAGAGAAGGAAGGACGAGAGAGAGAGAGAGAGAGAGAGAGAGAGAGAGAAGGAAGGACGAGAGAGAGAGAGAGAGAAGGAAGGACGAGAGAGAGAGAGAGAGAGAGAGAAGGAAGGACGAGAGAGAGAGAGAGAGAAGGAAGGACGAGAGAGAGAGAGAGAGAAGGAAGGACGAGAGAGAGAGAGAGAGAGAAGGAAGGACGAGAGAGAGAGAGAGAGAGAAGGAAGGACGAGAGAGAGAGAGAGAGAGAAGGAAGGACGAGAGAGAGAGAGAGAGAGAAGGAAGGACGAGAGAGAGAGAGAGAGAGAAGGAAGGACGAGAGAGAGAGAGAGAGAGAAGGAAGGACGAGAGAGAGAGAGAGGGAAGGACGAGAGAGAGAGAGAGGGAAGGACGAGAGAGAGAGAGAGGGAAGGACGAGAGAGAGAGAGAGGGAAGGACGAGAGAGAGAGAGAAGGAAGGACGAGAGAGAGAGAGAGGGAAGGACGAGAGAGAGAGAGAGAAGGAAGGACGAGAGAGAGAGAGAAGGAAGGACGAGAGAGAGAGAGAAGGAAGGACGAGAGAGAGAGAAGGAAGGATGAGAGAGAGAGAAGGAAGGACGAGAGAGAGAGAGAGAGAGCAGATTAGTCCGAGAAGTCATCACTGTCACACCACCTTCTAGAAGTGTAATTTGTGCCAAACTGCTGTTATACGTTGAAACTTTGCTGAAGTTACAGTAAATGGACATTACCGACCGTTCCTGGTTTTCCAGAAAGTATCCATGTGTGTAAAGTTATTTACTTCACTGAGATTCACCGCAGAAGGGGAAACGGTGGCGTCAAGAAGATTGCAGGTAACCTCCGCTAACATTTTCCCCGTGACCTCCCTCAGCAGTAACTTGGACAGGTCCTGAGCTACCCCCAGGGAAGAAGATAGTAGTGCCACCGTGACAAGGCCCTTATCTACCCCTCCATCTCCTCGGCTATGGGCCCGCACCTCTTACGCTGAAGGGCGGAGTTATTGGGTCATGAACAGGAGGAATCCTTTGCGCCTTCATTAAAAAGACAGAGAAGAAGCACCTGCAACATTTTCTCGCGACACGGAAGTCTATGCCCGTGCCTGACTGCATACGGACTCTCTAGTTGCATCCAGTTCTGGCCATCTGAGCAAGTTACAAAATCAGGGCTGAGTCACTTGCAAGAAATGCAGAAAAAAGGAAGACTTCAGGCTTCATTCCTATGTGTCCAGGATGCGTTATTCTGTTACAGATAGAAGATATTGAAGACAAGATGGGGGATCAAAATGGCGCCCAGGCTTCTTCTTCCTTCACCACTAAAGAACTCACAAAACTTTCCCGCAACTCAGTTCTCGCTGTGGCTGTGGGAAAAGTAGGGGGACCAGCCGCACCATGGAGCAAGTGCAACCACAGAAAGCTGAAGACCGCCCAGGGGAGATGTCACCAATGTTGGTGAATGAGCATCTGGACTTGTCCCAACAGACCAGCTTGAGCTCCCCTGTGGACAGCATGACCTCCTACGCCTTTCTCCACTGCGTCCCTGTGGGATGTCCTCCACCCTAACCCAGGTTCTATTAGGGTGATGAGCCGGAGTTGCAGGATCTGATACCAAGTACTCCAGTTAGACTAGACTTATGGACACGGCTGCACTCTCTGCCATTATGTCACAACCCACAATGAGGTGGTTGAAGCAACTTCAACTATAAGTTCAGACTCCTCCTTTGACGAAGCCATAGGATAACTCCTTTAATGCAGTGCTTTTCAAACTGTGTGACACTCCCCACTTGTTGGTAGTTGACCAAAGTACAAAGTTGCCGACTTTTGGATATGATTCCCAGAGAGATTTTAAATAATGGCGCACACCACCCCTCACCCTAATTAGAGCTGTACATCTGTGTATAGGTTGTGTGTGCTCTCTATATATCATGGCTGTGTATGAGCTGGCTGTGCCCCTCTTTAACATTTTATAAGAGTTTGTAGCGTCATATAACCTGCCTGTGTCCCCTCCATGCTCTCTATATTATATATTATGGCCACTTGTACAGATGTAGCAATCGTTAACATGATTGGCGTGTTTCTCTGCCGCACATCGCACTCGCCCGTGTGAGGGTAGCCTTATGCTGGGATGGGGCACAACCGGCTACTAATTAGATATCTCGCTGTGCCTATTTAGCCGACATGGTGAAATATCAGCGGAGAGGAATAAAAGGGTTCAGAAGCGAAGGATCTCAGATGTTTCCTGCGTTGAAAAGTAGGATAGAACTTTACTGTGCACACTTAAAAACAACTAAGACAGAACTACAGGGGGTGGACAAAAACATGGAAACACCGTACGAAATGCATGTCTTAAAATTGGTCCCTACATGTCTTATGGAAATATGATTTATAATCCCATGTTATTTAAGTGGAGGTAATATGACACAGATGCTGCCGGGCAGAAGTGAACATCTGCCTGAGCAACAAGGTATCATTGGTCAGAGAGCCATAAGCCAATCAGCTGCTGTTACCAGCTGGCTCCCAAAACCACCTAGAGCAGGGCAAGAGGTGAAGTAAATACAAATTTGGCGGGAAAGCTCTCAGCCAAGCAGGGGTCAAAAGGGCAACTCAGTGCTAATGATTAAATTCCCATGCATTCATACAGTGTTTCCATATTTTTGTCCACCCGCTGTATAACTTCCAAGCGGTCAACCAAAGTCATTTTGGGATTTGGAACTATACTGCCTTCCTTTGTCCTGCTGTATATTGGAGAGTGCTCCCATGCTAGGCACCCCAACCACTAAGAGAGACTATATTATTAGACTCTAAATATTAACCCCTTAATAACCGCCAATACGCCTTTTGATGGCCTGTATCGGTGGTCTATGTATGAGAGAGGTCGTGGGGTAATGTCTATTCATTTATTACAGCTGACAACCGCAGGCTATAGCTGCAATCAGCCACGTAGCTGATCAGTGCTATTAACCCTTTAAATGCTCCAAACTATGTTCGAGGGTCCCGTACGGCTCCCCCCTACGATGAGATCGAAGGGAGTCGTGCGGGTGTCATGGCAGCTGGGGGCCTTCTGAAAGGCTCCAGGGCTGTCTTAGCAGACTGCCTATGAAGCCATCCCCGTAGGTCAGATTTCAGTATGATGTAACGCTATGGCATTACATCATACTGCAGGAGCGATCAAAGCATCGCTAGTTGTGGTCCCCCGGGGGGCGCTACAAAAAAAACTTAAAATAAGATCAATAATGTTTTCCTAACTGTAAAAAAAAAAAAAGTAATAAAAGTTTAAATCACCCTTCTTTCACCATATTTATAATAAAAAAAATCTAAATAATCAAACAAAAATACATATTTGTTATCACCGCATCTGTAAAAGTCCGATCTATCAAAGTAGTGCATTATCTACCCCACACAGTGAATGTCGTCTGAAAAAAAAAAAAAAGAATGCCAGAAATGCACTTTTTTGGTTACCCTGTCTCCCAGAAAAAATGCAATTAAAGGCGATCAAAAAGTTGTATGTATTCCAAAATTGTACCAATGTAAACTACAGGATGTCTCACAAAATAAGAGCCCTCGCACAACTAAATTGACGGAAAAATAAAAAATAATATTGCGCGCAGAAGATGGCGGCAGAAAATAATTTAAAAAAATTAAATGTCTTAGAAAAAAAATAAAAGTAGTACAGCAAAAAAAAAAAAAAACATACAAGTTTGGTATCGTAGTAATCGTACTGACCCGTAGAATAAAGTTATTGTATCATTTTTGTTGCAGTTTGTGCGCCGTAAAAACAAGACGCAACGAAAGATGGCAGAATGTTTTTTTTTTTTCCATTTTACTCCACTTTTTAAAAAGTTTTTCAGTACGTTATATGGTACATTAAATAGCACCATTGAAAAATACAACTCGTCCCGCAAAAAACAAGCCCTCATACAGTGACTTCGATGGATAAATAACGACGTTACGATTCCCAATCACTTAAGAAGAATTGCGGTAACTTCTTGTCCCTGGTTGTTGTATTCCCAGCCTTTGTGTACTACCGCAATCACACTACAGATATATATGCCAGGCGAAACCTCCCCCCCATGCTGTGATAATGTGGCGGTAATACTAGGACCTGATATCAACAGAAATGGGATCATTTTCTGGTATGCAGCCTGTAATGAGGACCAGTCAAGCCGCAGCGCTAACAACTGATAACATAATGACCGTAATACTGAGAGCGCTGCGGTTAAAGGTAAATGACAGCCGAGCAGCAGCCCGTCACCTGCATACTCCTTGCTGTTGACCTCTGCCTCATCTGCACTCATTCGTAAGGGTTCCCGTTCCATCAGCAGTGCTGCAGCCATCTTGTGGTACTTTAGTATTATTACATAGACTAGAAAACCCAAGTAGACTTAAACTCATCTTAAATATAGCTATTTTCAATTTCAGACTACTTGGGGCCCAAAATTGTGACAAAACCTGGGCCCACAGATGGCGTTACCACCTTCGCCACAAAAAATACCAGCCAAGGTAAAAGGGTGCGGTGGAGGATGGGGTTTGGGGGTGTAGTTAGGGGTATGGCTTATCACAACGTATTTTTTTACCTCTGTTATTCTAGTAGCCGCAACTAGTAATTGTGTCCCCCTCAGTGCCCCCAATGGTAATAGTGCCCCCGGGAGTGGCTTCAATAGTAAAATCACCCTCAGTAATGGCTTTAATAATAACAGCGCCCTCAGTAGTGGCCCCAATAGGAACAGCGCTCTCAGTAGTGGCCCTAATAGTAACAGCGGTCTCAGTAGTGGCCCCAATAGTAACAGCGCTCTCAGTAGTGGCCCCAATAGTAACAGCACACTCAGTAGTGGCCCCAATAGTAACAGCACACTCAGTAGTGGCCCCAATAGTAACAGCACACTCAGTAGTGGCCCCAATAGTAACAGCACACTCAGTAGTGGCCCCAATAGTAACAGCGCTCTCAGTAGTGGCTTCAGTAGTAATAGCGCCGTTGGTAGTGGCCCCAATAGTAACAGCGCTCTCAGTAGTGGCCCCAATAGTAACAGCGGCCTCAGTAGTGGCCCTAATAGTAACAGCGGTCTCAGTAGTGGCCCCAATAGTAACAGCGGTCTTAGTAGTGGCCCCAATAGTAACAGCGGTCTTAGTAGTGGCCCCAATAGTAACAGCACCCTCAGTAGTGGCCCAAATAGTAATAGCGCCCTCAGTAGTGGCCCAAATAGTAACAGCGCCCTCAGTTGTGGCCCTAATAGTAACAGTACCCTCAGTAGTGGCCCCAATAGTAACAGCGTCCTCAGTAGTGGCCCCAATAGTAACAGCACCCTCAGTAGTGGCCCCAATAGTAACAGCACCCTCAGTAGTGGCCCCAATAGTAACAGCACACTCAGTAGTGGCTCCAATGGTAACAGCGTCCTCAGTAGTGGCCCTAATAGTAACAGCACCCTCAGTAGTGGCCTCAATAGTAACAGCGGTCTTATTAGTGGCCCAAATGGTAACAGCGTCCTCAGTAGTGGCCCTAATAGTAACAGCGCCCTCAGTAGTGGCCCCAATAGTAACATCACCCACAGTACTGACCTCAATAGTAACAGCACCCTAAGTGGTGTCCACAATAGTAATTGTACCATCAGTAGGTGCCCCAATAGTAACATCACCCTCAGCAGTGGCCTCAATAGTCACCCGCAGTAGTGACTTCAATAGTAATAGTGCCCTCAGTAGTGGCCCCAATTCTAACACCCTTAGTAGTGACATCTATAGTAATAGCGGCCACAGTATTGGCCCCAATAATAATAGTGCCCTCAGTAGTAACCTCAATAGTAACAGCGCCCTCAGTAGTGACCTCAATAGTAACAGCACCCTCAGTAGTGACCTCAATAGTAATATCGGCCTCAGTAATGGCCCCAATAGTAACAGCGCCCTCAGTAGTGGCCCCAATAGTAACAGCACCCTCAGTAGTGGCCTCAATAGTAACATCGGCCTCAGTAGTGGCCTCAATAGTAACATCGGCCTCAATAGTGGCCTCAATAGTAACAGCACTCTCAGTAGTGACCTCAATAGTAATATCGGCCTCAGTAGTGGCCTCAATAGTAATATCGGCCTCAGTAGTGGCCCCAATAGTAACAGCACCCTCAGTAGTGACCTCAATAGTAATATCGGCCTCAGTAGTGGCCTCAATAGTAATATCGGCCTCAATAGTGACCTCAATAGTAATATCGGCCTCAGTAGTAACCGTGGTCTCAGTTGTGACCTTAATAGTAACAGTAGGCTCAGTAGTGACCTCAATAGAAACAGCGACCACAGTAGTGGCCTCAATAGTAACATCGGCCTCAGTAGTGGCCTCAATAGTAACAGCACCCACAGTAGTGACCTCAATAGTAATATCGGCCTCAGTAGTGGCCTCAATAGTAACAGCACCCTCAGTAGTGACCTCAATAGTAATATCGGCCTCAGTTGTGACATCAATAGTAACATCACCCTCAGTGGTGGCCCCAATAGTAATAGCACGTTCAGTAGTTGCCCCAACTTAATTAGCAACCGGGCTGGTGAGTTATCGGACAGGTGGTAACCCACTCCAGCAAATCACCGATCATGACTATTTTACGTCTGAGGCTGTGCCTCTATCTCTGGGGATTCCTCTGTCCTTTAAATGAGCTGCTACTCTTTTTAGATTTTAGAGGGCCACAGCAACTTTCCCCAGTGCTCGCTACCACATCTGTTGCCATCCATCTTCCCCCAAATGCCCTCTCCAACTCACCCCATCTTCTCCACGCTTCCCCAGCGTGCGCATGCTCCTTGCCACAGAGCCTCGCCTACCCTCTGAAGACTGATGACTCCTCCTTGCCTTGCTTGGACAGAAGAGGAATTCCCTGCTTATGGTGTCTCTTCTGGCTTGTACCCTACAAACAGTAGTCCAAGAGTGACCTGTATGTCGGGTCCTGGCCAGCTGCCAGCAGGTTTTTCAGACAGCAATGCAGAGTAGCACAGTCAGATGAGCGACCAAGTTGGACTTGAAGGTGTTGGAAGAAGCTTGGCAGCAAGGCAGAAGAACAATTAAGGAGACCATTATTAAATTGGCGCAGGAAACCTGAGGCGCAGAGTCTAAAATGAATGGAAACTTTACCAATAATACTAAGCCAAGCCACTGCGGTGGAAAAGGAGCTATTTACCTGCTGCAGAAATTAGCACAGAACATGAGTGCACCAGCCCTACGAACAGCTGATCTGCAGGCATCTCAGGCGGTGGACCCCCACCGATTTACTATTGGTGGCCTATCCTAATGATAGTCCATCAATAGTTTGCAACTGGACAATCCCTTTACCCCTTAGTGACCAAGCCTGTTTGCGCCTTAATGACCAGGCCAAATTTTGCAAATCTGACACGTGTCACTTTAGCATGGAAAAACACCAGAAAGGTTTTGCATATCCAAGCGATTCTGACATTGTTTTTTCGTCACATATTGTACTTCATTTAGGCGGAAAAAATAGACCGATAGAATTTGTGTTTATTAAAAGCGCCAAAATTGGGAAAATTTTGAAAAAAAAATTGGCATTTTTTCACATTTCCAACTGCAATATCTTAACTATGTACAACAAAATATAGAAATTTTTGCTAAGATATATATTTCCATCCGTTTACTTTATTTTTGGCGCAAATTGGAAAAACTTTTGTTTTTTTAACCATTTAGGAGACGTACAAATTTAACATTACTTTTCAGCATTTTGAGGAACACTTTGTTTTCCTACACCAAGCCAAGATTGGAAAGGCTCATAGGAGTAAAAATGATAGATACCTCCACAAGTGACCCCATTTTAAAAACTACACCCTTTAAAGGTATTCACTGAGGGGTGTCATGAGTATTTTAACCCCACAGTTTTTTTTAGGAGTCAATGCAATTTAGAAGAGAAAAACCAAAATTTCACATTTTTGCAAATATGTCATTTTAAAGACAGGACTTTTTTCTATAGTACACATGAAAATGAGGATTTGCACCCCAGAATGGATACCCCTGTTTGTCCCATGCTCAGAAACATACCCATTGTGGCCCTAATCTTAAGTCTGGATGCACAATGGGGCCCAAAATGAAAGGAGAAACCGGTGGCTTTTGGAACAGAAATTTTGCTTGAAGGAGATTTAGGCCCTATTGCACACTTGTAGAGCCATTGAGTGACCAAAACGATGGAGAACCCCCACAAGTGACCCCATTTTGAAAAGTAGACCCCTTAACGAATTTATCTAGGGGTACGATGACTTTTTTGACTTCACAGTTTTTGAATGAATCTAAGCCAAGCAGAAGGAAAAAATTATGATTTTCATTTTTTTGGCAATTGTGTCAATTTAAAAACAGGTTTTTTTTGTACAGTGTACATAGGAATGAAGACGTTCACCCCAAAATGGATACCCCCGTTTGTCCCGTGTTCAGAAACATACCCATTGTGGCCCTAATCTACTTAAAGGAAACATAGCTAGGCCTATAATGGAAGGAGCACCCATTGGATTTCAGGGTACAACGGAATAAATTCCAGTCCCCATTGCCCACTTGTAGAGCCATTGAGCGGCCAAAACGATAGAGAACCCCCACAAATGACCCCATTTTAAAAACTAGACCCCTTAACAAATTCATCTAGGGGTGTACTGCGTATTTTGACCTCACAGTATTTGAATGAATCTAAGCAAAGCAAAAGGAAAAAATTACGATTTTCATTTTTTTAGCAATTTTGTCAATTTAAAAACTGTTTTTTTTGTACAGTGTACATAGGAATGAAGACGGTCACCCCAAAATGGATCCCCCCGTTTATCTCGTGTTCAGAAACATACCCCTTGTGGCCCTAATCTACTTACAAGACACATGGCTAGGCCCATAATGGAGGGAATGCCTGCTGGATTTCAGGGCAGAACTGAATAAATTCCAGGCCCCATTGCCCACTTATATGGAAAAAAAATTGACTTCCTAAAAATAATCCCCCCCCCGCCATCCCCATTTTTTGGCATTCCCTAAATATTAGATAAAGGTAACAATATAAACTGCGTTTTATGTCCGAAGACAGGGGTAATTATGGAGGCTGCTTTGGATGGGCACATGGGGCAAGAAAACCGGGTATCCCCCCTCCTCTCATGTATTTTGGGGTATTTCGTAACCTCAGCGGCGGGGATGGGGTGTAGAAAGTGGCGCTCTGTGAGGCTTTGTAATCTTGCTGTGGTGCGGCGGTCTCACGGAGAAGGCGCTCAACAAACTGCTCCTGGAACTGCAGGAAGGCGAGCGTTCCCGGGGCTTATTGTAAATTATGTATTACAGGTAGCGGTCTGAATAACGCCGGGCTCACACTGACGTAGGTGGAATCCACTTGCGGAGGCCCGCAGCGGATCCCATCTGTGAGCCCGGCTGTGACCCTGCGTACGGCCTCGTAATGTACTGCGCATAACAGCCTACTCACACAGGCGGTCATGCGCACTACTTTTTTTTTTGTTTGCATTTCCCGCACCGTCACTTAGAGATGACATGGGTACCCGCAGCCCGTACACAATGTATTTGCATATGGGCTGCGAGTATATCCGCGGTCATAGAGCACAATGGGCTCTAGGTCGCGGATATTCACGGTAAAATATAGCATGCTGTGTTCTGTTTCTGCGAGTGGATTACGTAATTCCGACCCGCTAATTGGGGGGAATTGTGTAATCCAATGCATGCGATTGATCCGTGGATTACCGCTGATCAAGCGCATGCAGAACCCATATTTCCTCTCCGGTCACGCGTGACCGGCCTAATGTTAGATCGCTACTTTATCACGTGAACGGGGACCGCTCAGCGAGGCCACCGGTCACTGCTCCAAGCACTCAGCGACCATTGGTCGCTGGGAGCAAGGAGATTTACAATTTCCTGGGCTCCCCAGCTCCTGCGAATGTGTCCGGCATTTTGACGGCGGGCGCATGCGCAGCAGTCGGAAGGGTCCATGGAGGATAATCGCATCTGGATTCAAATGCGGAAGCCTCCGAGAAGATGTTTCATCTCCCCCCACCGATCGCATCGGTGAGGGGAGATGAAACTGCCACTTTTTTAAGAACTTTTACGTGATCGCCATTATGCATTGTATAACAGCGATCACGTGACCAGTAACCGCATACCGCGGCTCCCCGTGACATCTCCAGGCTCTTGGCTACCTTTTACATTTCTTGGGCAATATTTCACTTTTACGCATGTGTCCGCCATCATGCTGACGGGCGCATGCACCAAAGCTGGGGTAAGGTCCGCGGATCAACATCCCATCAGGGAACAAATCCGGGACCTTGGGTACGTAATTTCATACCCCCTTATGGATACGATCCGTAAGGGGAGATGAAACTAACTTTTTTAACTTTTTTTTAACTTTTAACTTTTTTAAAAACTTTTTAACTTTGTATGATCACCATTATCCGATGGATAACGGTGATCATATGACTGGAAACCGCATACAGCGGTCCCCAGTCATATCTCCCTGCACTCGGCTATCTGTGACAGCCGGGTGCAGGGAGATTTTGAATTTGCCGGGCTCACCGGCCCTCTGCGCATGCGCGCCACATCGGGGCATGCGCAGAAGCCAGCGGGGGTCCCGACACCGGCCGGAGGACATCGGCGGACCTGAGGTGAGTATTTTCACCTCCCCTCGTGGATCCGATCCATGAGGGGAGGTGAAACTTTTTTTTTTTTTTAACACTTTTTTTCACTTTTCCGCGATCGTCGTTATCCATTGGATACCGCTGACATCTCCTGCCTCCCGGCTACCTACAGGAGCCGGGAGCCAGGAGATTTTAAGTCTCCCGCGCCGCTGGGCCTTCTGCGCATGCGGCTGACGTAATCCCGCCTGGCACGCATGCACAGAAGGACGGCTACGGCGCCCGGAGCATCAGGACAGCAGGGAGCAGCGTGCCGGACCCGGGTGAGTAATTTCAGCTGCCCTGATGGATCCGATCCATCAGGGCAGCTGAATCTTTAACTTTTTTTGCAGTTTTATTTACTTTTTTGAGATCGGCACTATCCATTGGATAGCGCCAATCGCAATGCCGGGGGAGGGTCCCCGCAGCCCGGGATGACAGCTCCATGCTGTCGGCTACCTGCGAACACCGACAGCATGAAGCTGTCACGTCCACAGCCTGAGGGGCTTTATTTTGTGCAAGACACATGTTTTTACGTCCTCAGAGAATAAAGCCCACTTCGGGAGGACGTAAAAACACTATGGGCTGGTCGTTAAGGGGTTAAGGCAAGTGTTCAATACCATTGCAGTACCACCACAGGGAAAATGGAGCATTACAAGGTGCCTGTTGAAATTAATCAGCTGTGCATGTAATGCATGGACATTCTGGGTCCTCCAGAGATAGAGGTGCTATTTGTAACCACTCAGGCTAATAGATTGAGGTCCCGGGCACGGAACCCTCCATTATAAACCTGGAATTCATTAATTGGGTATATGAAATGGGGTTTTATAACCCAAACAATCCCTTTAAAATGTGATATATGTTAAATCCCTAGACCAAATAGTCTGTATCAGGGGTCCCCAACTCCAGTCCTCAGGGACCACCAACAGGTCATGTTTTCAGGATATCCTATGGTAAGAACACCTGTGGCAATGTCTGAGGACTGACAATAATTACATCACCTGTGCAATACTGAGGAAATCCTGAAAACATGACCTGTTGGCGGTCCCTGAGGACTGGAGTTGGGGAACACTGGTCTGTATGATACAACTACTTGCTCAAGGCCGCTTTCACATGGCTGAGAAAAACGTACGAGATTTGTGAGTTCCCAAATAAGGCCAGAAAAAAACATTGCACGGCATAGGACGCAAAAACATCTCATATCCGCATTTCAAGGTAACAAATATCTACAATATGTATGCATGTTCCCTCCTCCTAATGTAACTGTAGAAGCGGGTTTCTGAATCTGAGAGCGCCATATTCTGCGGATTTTTTAAATCTAGTATAAAACAGCTTTTTACGGCCTATATATCAAGGCACATATTGAAAGCTGTCGTACATTGGCCAAATCAAATCAAATCTTGAGCAAAAGGAAATAATATATATTATATATGATGTAGCTATAAACGAAAGCAGATTGAAACATGGAAAACACAGACCGAGACCTGCTGCTTCCAGATGCTTCATCTTCTCGGTCACCAAGGTCTTTTTCTAATGAATGGCAGATCTAGTGGAGAATCAATTACCTTTCACACTGATTCTAGTGGCTGCTAGTAAATCTAATGAATAGATGGCATATATCATGGGTAATGGCCTCTCACTTCATGACATGATGGTATCACACAGTCCTGGATAAATGCAACCACATCGGAAAGAGGTGAAGTCTCCGAGCCCTGGTGATAGAACTGGTCCCATCATATCTGATGCCAGGTACGCTAGGAGGACAGCACAATGTATAATGTATATATAATATTAAAATGATGTATTATGAGCTCAGGCTTGTGTGATAATATCGTTGTTCAGTGTGTTAGCTATGTCATAGCACTTCTGCTATGGCTTTATGTTTCCACTATATAGTAACTGAATCATACTATTATGGAGTGATTGAAGGCTGTGAAAACCTTTGTGCATGAAAAATCAATACGCACATCTTACTAAGTCCCTGTAGGAAAAAAAATGATGCACTTACCTGTTTTTGCATTGAGTTTTCCTTCTCATGCATTTAGAAGACTTCATACTTGGTTTGCAGTCTCTCTTACAATCAACTTTCTGGCTGGAAAACATTTCCAGCCCTGATCGACTCGTCTCTCTCATGAATGCGCACAGGTTCAGTACCCCCTACCCTTTTCTCTTTCAGTGGCTGTGTAGCATAACCACAGCCACTAAATACTACACAGCTATCCCTCCATCTTTCTCATCCTCTTTAGGTCTCATGTCCACGTCCAGGTCTGATTCTGACTGTCAAATCTTGCAGAATCAGACATTGTGCTTCGGCAGTGACCCCCGCGTACCTGTAAGTTGCCTTCTCTCTCTGCTCTGCAGATGTGCTGGCTGGTGCACCACCGCACATGCACAGTGCAGAGAGTAGCAGACTGTCCATGTGAGCCTGTGCAAGCCTCGCACTAAAATAGTACATGCTGCGATTTTCCCCCGCAAGCGGAAAATGGCAGTTGATTTCCGCTCGTCGGCATGGAAAACCTTTTTTCTTTGCATGTCCTATGGGGAGTATTTGCTGCGGGATCTGGAGGCGAACACTCGCTTCGGTTCCCGCAGTGCAAATACGGCCGTGGGCATTGGGCCTTATGAGTAGCTGCTGCTGGTTCCCTCTCACAGCTGATAAGAGCAAAAAGTTCGTCCAGAACGATTTAGAGCCCTCTGTGATAGTAGCTTTCTCTTCTCTGTCCTGTTCTACTTTATCACTACCAGCACTGTAATACAGCCTAATGGAAAGGCAGTGTTCACACCAATGGAGCAGGCTAGTGTAGGAGCTGTCAGTTTACTCTGACTGACAGAATTGGTTAAAATTTCAGTCAGCAGTGACCTGGAAAACAATATACGCATAGTAATCAAACAATCAGAATCTTTCCTAAAAAAAAAAAAGCACAAAAAGTCTTCATTTTCAAAAACACTTTGATTAAAAAAGAAGAGAACAAAGGTGTACATAACCTTTAAATAATACTATCAAACTGCGACTGAATAATACCACCATACAGCAAAGAGTGAACAAATACTGAAATACCACAATACTATAGGGAAATAATACCACCATACAATGACTAAATAAATACCACTATACTGTAGCTGAATAAGACTCCCTTTACACTGACAGATGATCGCTCAAAAGTCGCTCAAACGATAGTTTGAGTGACAGTTTTGGGCGATCATCTTTGCATAGTCTATAGTAGCTATGTAGCTACTAAAGAGCTATGCAGGCTGAGCGGGACACCGCTGCCATCGCTTGGTGAACAATACAGCTGTTCTGCATAAGCAAACAGCTGCATTGTTCTCCGCACTTACAGCGTGCATTCTACTGTGAACTACCAGTGGGACACGAGCTGAAAGAATCTTATCAGTGCTGCCAACTGTGATAACAGCCTGCGCCGCTGATAAAAGTTCATCGCTCAATTCAAGAAAACTAGAATTGAATGATGAACGACTCATGCACGAATACTGCACGATGTCCGTGCATTTAGCCTCAACGGTTATTGCTCAAAAGATGGCTTTGAGCTAATTATGAGCGAGAATCGTTGGGTCTAAATGGGCCGTAATACCACTATACTGAGGTTAAATAATATTACAATACAATGACTGAATTATACCACCACGCAGTGACTTATTAATACCATCAAGTGGTGACTAAATACCAAAATACTATAGTGGAATAATACCATCATACTGAGGCTAAATAATACCACCATACAGTGACGGAATAATGCCATAATGCTGAGACTGAATAATACCACCATACAGTGACAAATCTAGACCTGATGCTTATACTGTGCTTACATATATCACCAATATATTCCATGGAGTTTTACACTTAAGTGGTATTATTCAGCTACAGTATGGTGGTATGTATTTTGCCATTGTATGGTGATATTATTTCCCTATAGTATCGTGGTATTTCAGTATTTAGTCACTCTTTGGCGGTATAATTGATTCACTGTATGGTGCTGTTAGTCCCGGTTTGATGGTATTATTATTCAGCTTCAGTATGGTGGTGTTATTTAGTCACTATATAGCGGTATTATCGAGCCCCAGTATGGTAATCGCTATATGCTGGCATTATTAAGTCACTACATAATACCGCCATACAGTGACATATATAGACATGATGCTTATACTGTGCTTACATAAAGCACCAATATATTCCATAGAGTTTTACACTTAGGGGAAGCAATAAACATTAAATGCCAATTCACGAGAAAAAATAAATAAAATCAAACGGCCCCTCACCATAAAAGCTTACAATCTACATTTCCTCATGAATGCAAAATTGTTAACATTTCATTTGCAATGGTTTTATGAGCGCTCCAGAGTCCCGGCTTCAATAGGCCCGGCCGATTTCTAGGTCAGTGATAGGAGACGAAGTGCTGGAGGCAATATATAAAATGGTTTTCCTATGACCGAGTAAGAAAAAAGTGCAAAGTCACTGCCGCCTATACTCTATAGTAAGCCAGTGGCGGGTTTAATGTAGGGTAATATGGCAGTAGGATGATTCTGTATGAGCAGCGCGCTCCCCCAGGGGGCAGATCTAATTCATACAATAAAGCGCTGGTGAATAGAGAGGATTTTTCGGGCATTCGGCGGTGTTTACCAGTTACCGCTGCTGGAGGTCACGCTGGGTGATCTGGAATAGTTCAGGGTGTTAACGAGCAGTAATATAGGGTTACTGGAGGATAACGTGTCGTAGAGTAATGCAGTGTGACAGTTCAGCTTATGAAATACTACTGTGGGGCATAGAGCGACGCCGGACACATTGATCCGGTGAAGCAATGAGCTCTGGTAGACATGGAGATCTCTATTGGGGTCATATGCCTTGAAAAAGTCCCGAAATCTCCTGCATACTCCACAGGATGGACGAAGTTAAGAGGCTGACAGACAGGGGTGCTGGGAGTCCAAAAGCTACAGGCAAAGTAAGAGGAGACTACAGAGAAGTGAGAAATTTGTTAGCAGACCCAAGGGTGTACATACATAGAGGCAGCCAATGCAGCTGCTATGGGGCCCCTGGAGGCAGGAGGCTGTGTGGCTGCATCCGCTATTGTAGTACATAGTGAGGACCTGTACAGGGATTCCCTCTCTGCAGGTCTGCAATGATAGAAATCAAGGCTGTCGGGTATTACAGATAAGGTAAAAGTTAACTTAATGTGTTAAATACACAGTCACACAAACTTTAAATTGACGCCTAACAGAACAAAAGTTTTTGTAGAAGTCAAAGTTTGCTACAATTGTGTATTTAATGTGTTATGTGCCAAGTTGCTACATTTATAGGTCATTAAAAGAAAATGGGGGTAAACAGCATCAGGTCCTCCTGTGTAAGGGCATTGCTAGGGTTTTAATAGATAAGGAGCATATGCCTCCCCCCCCCCCAAAAAAAAATAAAAATAAAAAAACCCACTTTCATACATATGTAGTTATCATGTAAGACTGTTGTCGCTATATCAGGAGCAAATATTACCACTGTGTATAGTGATTAAATATTACCCACATATTGTTACTAAACCAAACACACTATACATTGACAATATTACCAATGAAACCACTACGCAGGGCCCACATAATACCGCCACAATGTGATCACTGCTGTTCCCACTACATAGTGACTCAATACGCTTCCTGAATAAAAGCCACTACTGTACAACGACCAATATTACCAATGACACCAATGTTTAAGGCCCAAACAATACCTCCAGACCAGCAGCACTACTATTACCACTACATAGTGACTCAATACTATCACCATACGGTTACTGGATAGAAACCACTGTGCAAAGAGCATACACCCTGTATAGCACCCTGGTAAAAATCAACAATCAAAAGTAGTATTTAATACTACTTCCTGTTAATACTTAGTGGACCGCCTTTGGCTACAATGACATTGGATACTCTCCGTGATATATTGTTGTTGTTAGCTGTTTAGTCGTTTACGACCCTCGGCGATCCTAAAGGCGAGCTCCCTCTATGTTTTTCGGTTTTGCACTGCTTCTTTCAGTTGTGTGATATCCATGCCAGTATCAGCTCTGACAGTATCAGCCATCGTGTTCTTTGGCGTCTGTATCTCCTTTTTGCCGCTCATCTGACAAGGATTATGGATTTTTCTAGCAACTCTGGCCAAAATACGTGAGCCCGAGTCCGGTCATCTTGCCATCCAGTAATATATATCAGGTCTTATACGATTCAGAACCTCTGTTTGTTACTCTCACTGTCCAGAGCGGGGGGTAGCAGTGGGGAACAGGGGGGAGCTCTCTCCCTCCCCCCCCCCCCACTCCCCTCTGCAACGCCCCGCTCACCCCCGGCGTCCCCCGAATCTCTTCGTCCGAGTAGTCAGTTACTCGGAAAAAGCGGTGCTCGAGTGCAAAACACCCGAACCGAGTACGTTTGCTCATCTCTAATCCCTACTTTTCTGCATGGTATACTTTCTACTAACTTCTGATACACTTCATCTGGTATGTCCCTCCATTCATCCTGTAAATGTCTCATGAGTTCTCTAAAAGAAGACATACGCATTTCATATTTCCTGAAACTGACATCAGTTCGTCCCATAGATGTTCAGTAGGGTTCAGGTCGGACTGTGCAGCCGGTCCAATTGTGGAACATCCATATCTTCAAATCAACATAAAACGGCGCTGGATGTGTGACAAGGCGCGTTGTCTTGTTGGAAGTATGGCCGACCATTCCCAGAGTATTACCACATTGTCAGCAGCACATTAGTGTCTAGAATGTCAGGGTCATAATAAAACCTCCTAACTGTTGGCACAACACACTTCGGTTGCAGGCATTCCCCAGGCATCCTCCACAATGAGGTACAGTCATCTGATGTGAAGATGGAGTAGTGTGATTCCTCACTCCATAGAATGTTCTTCCATTGCCCAACTGTCCAATGACGACGCTCCTTGCACCGTTGTAGATGGCCCGATGCATTGTGCTTCATGCTGGACAGCTTGTTTTCAAGGGCACAATGCATGTATCCAATAATGTGCAGTTCCCGTCACAAACTATATCTGACACCTCTAAGGGTCTGCATCTTATGTAGCATGGTTTAGAATACATGACATGTTAATAAGACACAGTTCATTCTACTGATAAGGGTGTCCATACTTTTGGCAGGCTAGTGTATAATGCGATATACAGTACCAGTTCTACTCAGGAGCTCTGCAGACCATATATGTGATCACATCACAGCCATATCTAATGATCACAAGTGAAGTCCTTTTTGTTTGGCGCTGTTCACTTTATTTTTTCTATTTGGCCCATACCACCATGATGATGTCTTCCAGCCACATCTGCAATATTTGCTGCAAAAACATCTTTATCTCTCCAATTACTGTAACTACTGTGTGACATGGAGCAACCAAATAGCGTACTTCAGCGATAATGTAATACATTTAATTACCATACAAAAATAGTAGCACACAGACAATGCCATTGTGTACCACAATACCAGATAATATGAAAAAAAGGTCAGCCAGTAAAGCAAAGTGTGATTGTTCTCAGTAAGAGAAACCAACTAATCTTGTAAATATGATAGCTTTTAATGGCTGACAAAAATACATGATGGTATAGTGAGCTTTCGAGTTCTTCTATTGATCCTTCATCATGCTAATTAAACTGGTTTGGACGGGGCCCAAATATAACATACAAATGCAGAGGAGAGGAAGGGGGGACACACAGAAATGTGAGACTTAAAATAACACCAGACAATCTGAGCAGGCAATACCAGATACTACACCTAAAAATAATGGTGCCAAGCAGATAGTGCCCATAAAAATAGCGCCAACCAGTGCCCAGTATTGGGTCCCAGACAGTAATACTTAAAGGGGTTGTCCCGCGGCAGCAAGTGGGTCTATACACTTCTGCATGGCCATAATAATGCACTTTGTAATGTACATTGTGCATTAATTATGAGCCATACAGAAGTTATAAAAAGTTTTATACTTACCTGCTCCGTTGCTGGCGTCCTCGTCTCCATGGTGCCGACTAATTTTCGCCCTCCGAAGGCCAAATTAGCCGCGCTTGCGCAGTCCGGGTCTTCTTCTTTTCTGAATGGGGCTCCGTGTAGCTCCGCCCCGTCACGTGCCGATTCCAGCCAATCAGGAGGCTGGAATCGGCAATGGACCGCACAGAAGCCCTGCGGTCCATGAAGACAGAGGATCCCGGCGGCCATCTTCAGCAGGTGAGTATGAAGACGCCGGACCGCCGGGATTCAGGTAAGCGCTGTGCGGGTGGTTTTTTTAACCCCTGCATCGGGGTTGTCTCGCGCCGAACGGGGGGGGGGGTTTAAAAAAAAAAAAAACCCCGTTTTGGCGCGGGACAACCCCTTTAACCAAACATAGTAAAAGTGTCTTCATTTGTAGCTCATACAATAATGTGATCTTTGCACTGAAAAAGAGAAATACACTTGGGGTCACCCAATGCTGGTCTGTGTCTGGCACCAGTGTGCTAAGGAACAAAGTTTCATATTGTTTAACCCCTTCATGACACGGCCTATTTTGGGCTTAAGGACGCAAAGATTTTTGGCGGATTTTCTTCTCCATTTATCAAAAATCATAACTTTTATTTTTCAGTCGACGCGGCCGTATAAGGGCTTGTTTTTTGCGTGGCGAACTGTAGTTTTTATCGGCATCATTTTTGGGTACATTGAATATATTGTAAAACTTTTATTTATTTTTTTATGATAGCAGGGAGAGAAAACGCATCAATTCTACCACCGATTTTTTTTTTTCTTTACAGCGTTAATCATGCAGCATAAACAAGACATTCCATTTTTTCTGCGGGTCGGTGCGGTTACAACGATACCAAAATTCTTCAATTTTTTTAGGTTTTTCCCCTTTTCTGCAATAAAACCCCTTTTTCTTTTCTAAATCGCTGCATTCAAAATCCTATAACTTTTATTTTTTGATGTACGGAGCTCTGTGTGGGCTTATTTTTTGTGAGACGAGCTGTAGTTTTTATTGGTACCATTCTGGGGTACATACAGCTTTTTCGATCACTTTTATTGCGTTTTTAGTGAGGCAAAATGCTAAAAATTAGTTTTTTAGCGTTTTTTTTACGCATTTTTCCGTATACAGTCAAAAGCATGTGCAACTTATTGTACGCGTCGATACGGATGCGACAATGCCAAATATGTGGGCGTTTAATTTTTTTTTTAACCTTTTTTTATGCTAATCTGAGAAAAAAAAATGTAATTCATTTTTTTAATCTTTTTTTTTTTTACAACATTTTTGTCCCTCTGGGGGACTTTCACCACAGCCCTGATGATCGCTATGATCACTACTGCCCTGCCTTATCGCTTATACAGCCATCTTAGGCACTGGCAACATAGGACGCCAGTGTCTGGCATCCTGTTGCCATGGCGACAGGCCGGGCTCTCGCAATAACATTGCGAGAGCCGGCCGAAGACACAGAGGGAGTGCGGGGGTTAACAGCGGGGGGCACATCTCTGATGCACTCCCCTGCTGTTGCAGCGTGAGGCCGGCTGTGACTGACAGCTGGCTCCCGCCACGGGATAGCGCGGGATCATATGTGATCTTGCGCTATCCCCAGGATGTAAGTTTACGCCCTGTTGCGGGAAGTACCCCCCTCCCAGGTCGTAAACCTACACCCTGGAGTGGGAAGGGGTTAAAAAGCTGCTGGTCAAGGATTCAGGGTACAAGCTCTGAATCTAAGTGCCTATTGATGCTCCTGCTCCTGTGCCAGGTAGTTCAAGGTGAGGTAGTATTACCAAGTACAAGGGTGGGGCACCATAGTAAAGGTGTATCAAATCTATCTATGGCCCTGGGCAGACTTTTACTAATGACACCTTACAATAGCCTAATGGCTAGAGGAACCTATAGATCCCAACAGGACCATTTTGGGTATTTTTGGCCGACCTTACATTCTGTTTTCCCCAGGCAGCAGTTCAAACCCCCCTTTCATAGCAATTAGGGAACAATCAGATGTAATAATTAGTTATGGCAGGCTTCACACCAGCGTATGCACAATTGCACATACTTAAGCGCAACATAGTTGCGCTATGTACAAGTCTTTTTTGCGTCAGTAGCGGCGCATTATACTGTACTTTTGCGGGCAACACCCCCTTCCCGCCTTACACCCCCAGAAACTTCTATGGAACCCATAAGTGAAAAATTGGGCACAATATAGCAGGTTTCATTTACACCTAAAAAAAGGGACATGACATCAATGGGTTCTATTCTCTGCGGACTGTGCGCACAAATTTTGCGTGCAAATACCTCTGTGTAAAGCCGCCCCTAGACAGAGGCTGGGGACGAGAGATGACTGAAGCTGGAGGCATTCTACTTGTCCATTATGAATTGCAGTTGGCAATATGCATTAGAAGTACTGCAAAAGGGGTGAAGGTGACAAGCACAGTAAATACAGCCTAATTAATTACTTCTGTCTTAATACAACAGATTACATTGTCTTGATGCATGTAAAATGAAGCATGGAGAAAGTTGGCAAATAGACATAATTAAAACTCTATTGTTTCATGTCTGCAGCTCCCACAGCCATAATAAAGTTTACACGCCCCTTTTAAAATGCCAGGTTTTTGTCATGTTAAAGAATCTAACAAGGATGATAATTTCAGATTTACTTCCACCTTCAGTATGGTCAGAGCCGTTATCTGTATGAGGGTGCCTACCCACTAGAGATATTTTTTCTAGTTCGGCTCTTCACTCCGGCATGGCAGTCAACTTCTGTCTTCTGGAGGCCGGGGATTGAAAAATCCCCACCCCCAGAAAGCACTGGTCTCATTGGCTGAGCGCTCAGCCAATCACAGGCAGTGCTCAGCCATTGAATGACAGCTGCCTGTGATTGGCTGAGCGCTGTGACCAATGAGGCTTGAGAGTAAAAATCGCAGATGAGTATGAAACCATGGAAAACCATTGGTTTCATAATCATCGCTTTTGCATTGCAAAAAAAAATATCGCTAGTGGGTAGGCACCCTGATTCCATTAGGATGGAAAAATTAAGAAAAAGGAGAAACTAAACTAATGTGGTTGCATAAATATGTACACACTAAAACTAATACTTTGTTGATGGACCCTTTGATTTTATGACAGAATTCAGTCTTTTTGAGTAGGTGTCTATCAGCGGGGCACATCAGAACTTGGCAATCTTTGTCCATTCTTCCTTGCAAAAGCTCTCCAAATCTGTCAGATTGTGAGGGCATCTTGTGTGTAGCGGTCTCTTCAGGTCACCCACAGATCTTCAACAGCATTCAGGTCTGGGCTCTGGCTACGCCATTCCCAAACTTCGATCTTCCGGTGAAGCCATTCTTTTGATGACTTGGAGGTCCGCTTTGGTTGTCGTCATGCTGAAAGGTGAAATTCCTCTTTATCTCCAGCTTTTTAGCCGAGGCATAAAGGTTTTGTGACAACATGGACTGATATTTGGGACTGTTCATAATTCCCTCCACCTTGACTAAAGCCCCAGTTCCAACAGTGGAAAAACATCCCAAAGCATAATGCCCCCTCCACAATCTTCACTGCAGGTATTATGTACTTTTGATGATGGACAGGGTTGGCTTTACACCAAACATACCTTTTTGAATTATGGCCAAAAAGTTCCCCCTTGGTCTCATCAGACAGAACACGTTCTCCCATGTACTTTTAGCAGAATTGATGTGGGTTTTGGTAAATCATAGCCAGGCTTGGATGTTCTTTTTTGTTAGAGAAGGCTTCCATCTTGCCCCCCTACCACACAGCCCAGATATATGAAGAATACAGGAGATAGTTGTCACATGCACTACACAACTAGGACTTGCCAGAAACTCCTACAGCTCCTTTATTGTTGCTGTTGGCCTCTTGGCCTTCCGGACCAATTTTCTTCTGGTCTTTTCAATTTCTGAGGGACATCCAGTCTTCGGTAATGTCACTGTTGTGCCAGATTTAATCCCCTTCTTGCTGACGTCTTTACTGTTCCCCTTGGTATATGTAATGTCTTGTAGATGTTTTGATCCCCTTCTCCTGACTGGTACCTTCCAACAATCAGACCCCCTTGATGTCTCGTAAGATCTTTATGGACCAACTAACAAAATGTCGGGAAAATCCTCCTAGAAGAGCCGGACTTTATATGGGGGTATATCAGAACCCCCTGTAAATAATGGCAGCGGAGGGCCGACTACTATGTAATATGAGTTTAAATGTGATTGGCTACCAATACTTTTCAACTGAAACTATTAAATGATTGCCCTGAAGTGCAAACAAGGAGGCCAGAAGAGCTGAGCCTCCTTAATCCTCAAATATTAGGATAAAACTAAGTAGTATGTCAAATATCCCCTTTATACTTCTAGAAATACTGTATGGGGCTAATTTAGGGAAGGACAACCATACAAGAGGCTAATTACAGAGGCCATGAATAGAAGGTTGTCTGCTGTAGGGCTCGTTCACATCGATGCATTCTATTTCCATTGTTCGACTCCATCGTAGGAGTCCAACAGCTCCAAAAGTGGAAGTGCTGGATCCGGCACATGTCAAACCCATTGACTACTTTGTTCTGTCCAGCTGCCATTATGCAATCCGGTATTTTTCTGCACAGCGCTATTTTATCCGAGATTTTCGCAGAAATCAGCAACGGAGGTTCCATCGCTGATGTGAACGAGCTCTTAGCCAACCCCATCCATATGCTCTACTAGGGCATATAAATGTGGGGTTCTCTACTCAGAACCCCCTCCATTAGACTTTACTCACACGGGCACGTACAACTGTGATCCGCGAAAAACAGACCAATTATTTGTGTGATTTTCATGCGTTTCATGTGTTTTTTGCTTTTTCCATGTCTCATCCGTTGTTTTGCGCATTAAAAAAAAGGAAAGGCAGCATATATAGAGTCTTTTCGCTTCCTGACTCTGCTTGTTTTTGGGCCCATAAGTCCTCTAGCAATCATAGTCAGCAACCACGTACAGTGCGGTACATGTTTAACTTTGTCGCACTCTTCCAGTTCTTGCACACATGTTATTCGGTATGGTTTGAGGTTCGGAGATTTTGGCCCTCGCCAACATGTCGTTGGTGATACCCCAACTAACTGGGACAGTCTCTGAATTGACTTTTGAGTGCTATTTGCAATCCACAGCTGAATGTCACAGACGACTTTGCACGTCCGGACAGACGGAGGCCTCGGTTTCTTCATGTTTGCCGCAAAGTTTCGCGAAACAGAAGACCGATCAGAGATAATCGATTCTCCTTTCACTCTCAACTGATAGCAGCATATGTTTAAAGGCCGGCTTCAAACGTGCGAATGCGTTTTTGCACACACCTCAGCGCTATGAATGAGTCTTTTTGCACGTGTATCGGCGTCTGTTACTGTTCTTTTTGTGCACGCTGTCATGTTCATTTGCGTATATCAGAAACACGACGCAATTTAAATGGCTTTTTTCCTAATGAGTTCTTTTTCTCACAGAATTGCGCAGTCCTTTATGTATCCCGTTGCGTATTGCACACGCATTTGCTCACCCCCACAGACTTCTATGGGGACTTTTGGTGCACAAATGTGTTAAAAAGGTAGAACAGGTTCTACCTTTTCTTTGAACAACCGAAAATGAGCGAACGAGCCCATCGAAAGCAATGGGTTGTATTCACTGCATATTTCAGATTCTGCGCACACAAATGCATCCTTGTGAGGAGCCCTTACAGTGGGATTTAATTTTAGTCTTTCTCTAGTCTTACAGGTTATACTTTGTATATTATTTTCCATGATTTATCATCACCACATTCACCGATAATCCAGCAGGAGATCTGATTATGCCAGATTAAAGGAATTTTAGTGCATTTGAGCACTGGTGGTCACCCAATATCCTCATATACATAAAGCACCCCATTTTTATGACTTTATCCTTCCTTTGGGTATCAGTTGCCACACAGCTGTACGTTGCTTCGCTATATCTAAGTCGTTTCTCATCATGTTTGCTGATTGGCGTATTTCGAGTAATGTACAGTGAGACAAAGTTAGGGAGGAGGGCAGAAGGGTAGCGAACCAACAACGCCTGGACTCATAGATAGTGAGGCTGGAGTCAGAGATAGCAAAGAACCTCTCGTCTGGGAATCAGAAGGTCCAGGACCGTAAGTGGAGGAGGGTAGGGGCACCTTCCGAGGTGGAGAACCCCTTCTTTGTGGCATTATGCTCATTAAGGTGAGTGGAAGCGGTGATGGGTAAATGGCGTCTAATGAGTGAGGAGGTTGTAGGTGGCTTTTGAACTTGAAGCCACCTCTCCGCATGAATGAATTATTGTGTGTCCAATGAAGACTGTAAAAACCCCATCTGCAGCTGTTCCCGGCGTATCAGGAAGCAGTTCCCCTACTTTACAGCTGTTCTAAATTATGTTACAAAAATACTGAATTCTCACTTTTTACATTGTAACAATGAGTAAAAGTCGACTGTGTGGAGAGAGGAATGCTGTGACAATAGTTTATCCAGTTTTATGCAAATGCAGTATGATAGAAAGTTCTGCAAAAAGTTCTAAAACTTTCTAAGGGATCTTTCACATGGGACAGAATATTCTGCAGCAGCGCTGAAGGCAATACAGTCCCTGAATTCCGTATCAAAATCCGCTCTGCTAACTGTGGATTTTGATGTGGGATTGCCGGCAGGATTCTGCTATTCTGCACTTCGCACCAAAATCTGCTAGCAGTGCGGATTTTGGGGCTACATTTTCCGCAGGAGGGCATATTCCGTAACACTATTAATAAACTTAGGGGGGGAAGTTATCATATGTGTTTTTTAAGCCAGTTTTGCTGGAGGCCATTAATTGCCAGAGATTTACGGTTAGCACTGCCGCGGAGGGATTAGCTCTATTTAATAGGGCTAATCTATGTACAAGTACCCAACGTGGGATTCCATATGGTTACTACATGTAACCTGCATCAGTAAATGACGTCACTTATGTATTTTCTGTAATGCAGACTTGAAATCCGTATGGAAAAATCCTTGCCGTCGTTCCCATCCGCGGCGGCATCTGAGTGAAATTTGCGCCGTGTGAAAAAGGTTTATGCACATGGGCGCTGGCTAATCCCATTGGCTGAAAGTGGATGTGTTGGATTGTTTGAGCTAATCCTCATTAGTTCAGCCCTAGAGATGAGCGGTGCTGGGGATGTTTGACAGCTGCCTTCTCCCTTCATAGCATACCTATTCTCTCAAGTTGAATACATGTGTTAAATAGGAGTTCAGGGGGCAATTATTTTTTCTTTAGTTATGTCTATGACCAAACTTATCCAGGGCTATCTACTATCGCAGTCTTAATATATGTTCAAATAGGGCATAAATGCTGCAGATTTTCCATAGCGAAATTGCGTACAGAAGAGCTTAAAGGGGTAAACCGGACATTTAAACTCTTGTAGTATTGCTGACCTGTCCTGAGGATAGGACATCAATGGTTGAACGGATTATGCCATTCGAGATCCTGGGTGATCAGCTGATCTCAGCCGCTGCGCTCACTTCCGTGGGTCAAATGTTGACAGCTCCATTCAAATTGGGGTCAGAGCCAGAAGTGCAATAAAAGGTATAGCTCCCACTGAAATTAATGGGAGCTATGCCTTCTATTGCACTTCAGGCTCCGACCCCACTACGGATGTCCGGTTCTGCTGCAGTGACTGCAGGGTCTCAGATCAGCTGATCACCAGAGGTCCCGAGCCATGGACTTTTGGCGATCAATTATTGATAACCTATCCTGAGGATAGGTCATCAATACTGTAAGAAGTTAAATCCTGAGGATAGGTCATCAATACTGTAAGAAGTTAAATCCTGAGGATAGGTCATCAATACTGTAAGAAGTTAAATGCCCCTTTAAATTGGTGTGAATTTATAATCTGTAGCATGTCAATTTATACTATGGATTTTTGCCATGGATTTTACCCTTTGCAATACATAAGGTGAATTGTGCAGCACCCCTGGTTGTACCGAGTCCTCCACTAGCTAATAAAGGGGTGTCCTGATGGAACAATCCCTAAAAGTGAAGCCATTTCCCACTTTTAAAGCTCAGGGTGATTGGGGGTCAAAATCAAGCAAAACAAGCAGTAGAATTAGCTGTGCGATTACTTCCACACCATGAATAGTTGGATGCTTAATTATTTGGCAGCTGCCAGGTGAAAACCTGCCATGGATATTTTGGAAGCAGTATGTTACACAGAGGCTGGCAGTGCCCATCTGAGGCTACGCAGGTGACAGGCTGGCTAGATATACATCTGTTACCTTGTTGATAATAAATCCTTATGGACTGTTTATTTTCAATATTTTTACTGCAAAGCATCATGGTCTCACCCCCCCCCCCCTCCTAACTTGTAGCACACCAATAGGCGTCTTATCACATGTAAGCAGATTATGGGTGTGGTTGTAGTCGGTGACAGTGCACTATTACGTGTAGATGTCTGTCACTGGTAAATAACTAATGGGAAAGATGTTTTTCAAAAGATGATGTTTTAAGCATTCCTATCTAACCCAAATCTTGCATGGACGTATGTGAACTTTCCTATAGACAACCCTTATGCCATATGTGCCTGGTAAAGGCGGTGGCAGGGTTTTGATATAGGTAATGGTAATAGATCAGGGTTGCAAAACCCTGCCTCAGCACTCTTGTACATTTAATATCTGAATAAAATTGCGCAACTGTTGTTTATACTAACTGCATAAAAATACAAGGTTCTATCTTATCATATTTTGATCACATATGGGCCCATCCGCCACGTCCAGGTGAACCATATTGGTTGGGTTCCTGCTCAAAAAGACACCTCTCTTTGGGCCAGAGGTCTGCGAATCATCTCAAGGAAAGCCTAATACTTGGCTTATGCTTTTATTGAAGCACCTGAGACAGATGGGTGATTGGAGTGCAAGACAAAAGAGAAGGCAGCCAATCCTGCACCAATGCACATGCATGCAAAAACTAAGTCAGCACTTCCAACTAGAGATGAGCGAGCGTACTCGGCCATGCCCCTTTTTCGCCCGAGTGCCGCGATTTTCGAGTACTTCTGTACTCGGGCGAAAAGATTCGGGGGGCCCCGTGGGTGAGTGGGGGGTTGCAGCGGGGAGTGGGGGGGGGGGAAAGGGAGAGAGAGAGGGCTCCCCCCTGTTCCCCGCTGCTACCCCCCACTCCGCCACGCCTCCCCCCGCCCCCCGGCGCCCCCCGAATCTTTTCACCTGAGTACGGAAGTACTCGAAAATCGCGGTGCTCGATCGAGTAATTACTCGAAAAGAGTAGGTTCGCTCATCTCTACTTCCAACATATAAATGTGAAGATGCACAGCAGCCCGGGCTATGACAAATACAGTAACAGAAACACACGCTTCAGTACTCATACGCATTTAGTAAAGTTGCACAAATTTATACGAACCGCAAAAAATGCAAGGTTCCTAGTGCACATGTTGATCAAAACATGGAGGCCGATCTGCCACATCCAATTAATCTAGTTAATTTAATTTATTTGTTGGAAGGGCCTTGTTTTTTGTTGCATGTGCATTTGTGTAGGAGTGGGTAACTACACTTTTGTCATGCACTGCATTCACCCATCTGTCCCAGGTGATTCATTGAGAGTAATAGCCAGGTATTCAGCTTTCCTTAAGTTCATTTGGAGGCCTTTGGACCAAGGAGGTGTCTTTTAGAGTTAGTAACCCATCCAATAATTTCACCTGGACGTGGGGGATGTGCGCTAAAAACCTTGCATTTCTATGCAGTTAGTATAAACAGCTGTGCAGTTTTATTCAGATACTACATGTGTGTGAGTGCGGAGGCGTGAGTTTCAGAGAGAAGAGAAGTGAAGCACAGCCTAGGAATAGAGACAGGTATCACTAATAGTTCACTGGGTGCCCCCCATCTCTGGGACCCCCATATATAAGGGTCTCATAATGCTGGTGTGGCATTTTTATGAGAGTAATGAAACACTCGGCTGTTTTGGCATCTCATATAGACTCCAATGGAGAGAGGCGCTTACATGGCCTTTTCCCATCTGGAGTGGGAACGTTGGAGAAGGGGACCTTCGTTCTCTTGCTGGGTGGGAGTCCTGGAAGTGGTACCGATGCCTATCAAACCTCTATGATAGAAACGTTCAATATGTCATAAATGTCTTGAATGGTAATACTCCTTTAAGTTTTATTTCGACCCTTGAGATTGACTCAATCTGACAACGTGGTCCTCATTGCAGAAAAGGTTATGCATCCCTGAGTGTAATACTGGCAATGAGCAATTACTTATGTAATCATGTTAGGAGACAAGGACACCACTACAGTTCACAATCATATTGTTAGGTTCTGCTGCTGGGACCTGTTATTCTATATGGGTTTCCAGAAGCATACTTTCATAGGGGTGGGATAATTGAGCTGGCTGGGTGTGGAGTTTATCCATCCAGCCAATCCCCGCTGGTCTGCTGCACATAAATACCAGCTCCTCTTGCTAGAGGATGCTGGTCATTTTACTCATTGTTTTTTCCCACTCTGAGCTTAATGTTCTGCAAGGTTAGTCTGAAGTGTTTCTCTCACCTCACCTGAGGATGGTCTGGACATCCGTATTTCCTGTCTGCATCTTATGCAGACCCCCTCTCCCCTTCCTTTTTACAGGTGCGGCCTCCAGACATCTGATGTCTTGTGGATGATGCCTGACATGGTTCTGAGTGGGGTTCCCAACACACTGTGGTTTTGCTTTCTTGCATGATGTGTGGTGAGTATCTGTGTAGGTGGCCGACGTGTGTGGACAGTGATGTGTTCTGTTGGGTCTGTGCTGGTGGCTAGACATGTGTTGTGAACAACTCTGTTCTGTGTTGCATGCAGTCCCTGGTGTGTGGGTGTAAACTATCCCCTGTCCTGCTTTCAATCTTTCAATTTTACCATCTTTGGGCGAATTAGGTTCCTAGGTTCCAGCGTGGGGTAGTCCCTATCAGGATGCTCACCCTGCTTGCATACAGGCTCCTGGGGTAAGTTGTCTTGTTAGAGTAGGGACCCGTGAGACAATGAGGACCCTTGAAGCAGGCTTAAGTGACTTGGTCAATTGACAAACTAATACCTTGTACTTTTATAGTTATTCCATCTGGTTATTTGTGTAGGTATGCTTAGTGCGTGTTTTGATCATCAGTTCAGTACCCATGTTATGTCTGCCCATGACTCCTAGTTCCCAATTCGCAGTTCACTTTCTGTTGGTGCTTAGCATGTATGCGTTTGCGTGTAGATTTCGGATTACAGAGCCAGGATGTCCTGGGTGGACGTAACACATATACATTGAAGACCCACTTCATTAGAGACACTCATCTAGTAGCAGGTTGGACTTCCTTTGGCTTTCAAAACCATAGCAATTCATCAAGTGCTCACAGGGTATCAAAGGACCCAGGGTGCGCTAAGAAAACATTCCCCCCACCATTATTCCACCTCCACCTGGCGGGAAGGGTTCATCGATTCCTGCTGTTTGCGCCACAATCTGACCCTACCATCCGCACGGTGCAACAGAATTCTGGATGCATATAACCAGGAGCCGTTTTTCCGCTGGAATCTCATCTCTGTTTCTCTTAAACAGCAATGGCGCTAGAACTGACCGCCTGCTGTTATTGCCTATCCTTGCTAAGGAATGGCAAGTCGTACTTTCAGACATGTTAATTGGAGCAGCAATATTGTATTCGACTGCATTTTGCAACACCTGTTCATCAGAATGATTCCTGGCATCCTCCTCTGACCCCTTTTGGCATCGAGTTGCTCACATCCACAGGATTCCGTTTCGCAGGATGTTTTCCTCAATTACGCCATTCTCGGTATACTATCCACACCGCTGTACAAGAAAACAAGGTATGCCACGAGGTCCTGGTCCCGGCTAGTCTAATATCTATGACCAGGCTTCATTGAGAGTCACTGAGATTGCTTGAATTACCCATTTTAATGTGGATTTACCCTAAAACTGATCTGTGGAAAACTTGCTCAATTGAGTTTATGTTGCACTCAGAGATCACGACTCTAATTTCCATACAGGGAATCGTGAAAGTGTTGGGGTTTCGGTAATTAGCAGAAATATGCCATTTGGGATCATTGCCATTACATTTGGGAATGCAGTTGATTAGAACTTTCACACATAGAGTCAAGGACAATTGTTTCAAACTTCACCAAAATGCACAATTCACTGTTCTCAGCATTTGTGGAATTGGAGGAACATATAAAATTAAGTATATTAAAAGGTCCATCTACCCTAAAAATTGTACAAAATGGAATAGTTTGAGACATATCCACTTTCAAAAGTTTAGGACTCACTTTAAGGCCAACTTCACACAAGTATATTACAGGTGCATTCATGATGCATCCATAATACATATGGGTGTCCTGGCCTGACCGTGGCTCTACTGCCTCAAAGGCCATGGGTCAGATGGCTTCCATTGACTTCAATGGAAGCCGTCCGTGTGGAATCCTTGCAAAAAAGGAGCACGTTGAAATTTTTCCTACGCTTGCGAAAACCGGAATTGGTTTCCGCAAGTGTGCAGGAAAAAGCGTTTTTTCCATAGCATGCTATGGGTGGTGTTTTGCGGATCCGCGGTGCGGACGCCCGCCATGGATTCCGCAGCAAAAAATCAGACGGCCTTAGTGTGAATGTCTCCATATACATTCTGCTGCTGGAGATTCTGCTCTAATATTGTAGTTAGCAAGAAACATCCATCCTGGGAGAATATAACCTCTTCTTTATGATGCCTAGAACTAGAGCGCCCCGGCCTCCCATGAGCCCGTTGTCATTACAAGGAGAAGAACTTGCATGCCGTCTGCTGTTTAATTCATATAAGGAGGAATGACTGTCTTGTAGGATATCTTCTCTTAGTAATTACTTAAATATGTATGTAGTATTTTTTCATCCGTTCCCTGCTCAGTATTTCTCTTAAGTAACACATCAAAGGATCCCCCAGGCTTTCTAAAGGTCCAGACAGTCAAAATCTTTTCTTCAAGCACATTAAAACTACAAAGTAAAAACTGAAGTACAAAATAGAAAGTGAACAATGTCAGGGGGGAATTCTGTGAAGTAGTATGCAATGAATGATGGTGGCAAATTGTTTTTCTGAAGCCTCATTCTGCTTATAACCTTTAAGACTGTAGTTAAAGGAAACATGTCACGTTGAAAATGCAGTCATATCTCTGGGCAGCGTGTTATAGAGCTGGATGAGCTGAGCAGATTGATATATAGTTTTGTGGGAAAATATTTAATAGAACTGTAAATATTGCTCATTCTGAGTTAGGAGTCCAGTGGGCGGTCTTAGGACTGCCCACTGGACTCTTAAGCCCAGACTAATATGTTTACATGAATAAATTACTAGATCTACTGGATCTTTTCCCATAATATGTATATAGATTTACTCAGCTGATTTTGCTCTAAAACACAGTGCCTGTGCACTTCCAATGTGGCAGGGTCCCTTTAACTATACTCAGAAAGGTTATGAGAAGAATTAGGTTTTAGAAAAACAATTTGCCACTAACCACTCAGGGCACCGTAAAGCGGCCAGGTAAATTATCCATATATTTAAATAAATAGCTTCTATGGATAGGATATATAAACTCAAGAAAGAACTCTCCAGATACATTAACATCTGTAATGGGAGTTTTTGGCGTATGGAAAGTGCCTGCATCATTTCCTCTACTAATGGAAGTGAAATAGTTATACCTCCCATAAAAAGCCCTGCAACGGAGCTATGCATCTGCTGACTCCAGGAGTACTACAGACTTCTAAAGAATCTCGGAGAAACTCCAGAGCGCCTATTACAAGACACCACTTGGCTTACTAACATTACAATAGCTGCGTCCAAGGCGAGAAATATGAATATAAATATCATTACATAACAGCGCAATTTGGTAATTAGTACTACTGTGAAATTCATTTCATCTGGCATCTGTAAATCCATTACTCACCGTATTTTTCGGACTATAAGAGGCACCTGATTATAAGATACATCCCAGCTTTATAAAACAGGAAAAAATATTTCATACTAATTTAAACATCTCTGGGGGTCTAACAAAGTGAAGGGGCTACCGTCATTAACTTTGGTGTTCTAATATAAAAAATGGCGTAACAGTGAACAGTCAGCTCGTATTAAACCTAGTGTGTCTATTCAAACAATGGCGCAAGCACATAAGTTCACATTGTACACATACACAGCACTGCTGCACGCACATTGTACATGCGCACAACACACAGCTCTGCAGCATACACATATAGCTCTGCCACATACACATATAGCCCTGCTACATGCATGCATGCACAGCTCTGCTACATGTACACACACACACACACACACACTGCTCCGATACATGGATGCACGCACATACAGCTCTGATAAATGCACATACACACACCTGCAGTTGGCATGTCAAACAAATTTTATTAACACTTAAGTCCTCACATACAAGTGTAATAATGCACTCATTGTAAAAAACAGTCCCTCCCCTAGAAGTTGTCAGAATCAAATGAAACTTTCTCTGTGTCATTGTAACGTTGATATAAGTGATTACAATATTAGAGCAAAAGGGGAATTTATTGTGGAAAACTGACCCCTTGAAGGGAGGCTCTAGTACCCTGTTATACCGCCGCTAGCTTGGATACAAGATGTGATACAGGTAGGCATGGAGGCTCTAGTACCCTGTTGTACAGGCTCTAGTTTGGATACAGGATGTGATACGGGTGGGCATGGAGGCTCTAGTACCCTGTTGTACCACCTCTAGCTTGTATATAAGATGTGATATGGGTGGGCATCGAGGCTCTAGTACCCTGTTGTACTGCCTCTAGCTTGAATACAAGATGTGATATGTGTGGGCATGGAGGCTCTAGTACCCTATTGTACCGCCTCTAGCTTGGATAGAAGATGTGATACGGGCAGGCATGGAGACTCTAGTACCCTGTTGTACCGCCTCTAGCTTGGATAGAAGATGTGATACGGGCGGGTATGGAGGCTCTAGTACCCTGTTGTACCGCTGCTAGCTTGGATACAAGATGTGATACAGGTAGGCATGGAGGCTCTAGTACCCTGTTGTACAGGCTCTAGTTTGGATACAGGATGTGATACGGGTGGGCATGGAGGCTCTAGTACCCTGTTGTACCACCTCTAGCTTGTATATAAGATGTGATATGGGTGGGCATCGAGGCTCTAGTACCCTGTTGTACTGCCTCTAGCTTGAATACAAGATGTGATATGTGTGGGCATGGAGGCTCTAGTACCCTATTGTACCGCCTCTAGCTTGGATAGAAGATGTGATATGGGCAGGCATGGAGACTCTAGTACCCTGTTGTACTGCCTCTAGCTTGGATAGAAGATGTGATACGGGCGGGTATGGAGGCTCTAGTACCCTGTTGTACCGCCCCTAGCTTGGATAGAAGATGTGATACGGGCAGGCATGGAGGCTCTAGTACCCTGTTGTACCGCCTCTAGCTTGGATACAAAATGTGATGCAGGTTTGCATGGAGGCTCTAGTACCCTGTTGTACCGCCTCTAGCTTGTATACAAGATGTGATACTGGCGGGCATGGAGGCTCTAGTACCCTGTTGTACCGCCTCTAGCTTGGATGTAAGATGTGATCCAGGTGGACATGGAGGCTCTAGAACCCTTTTGGGATTCCTCTAGCTTGAATACAAGATGTGATACAGGCGGGCATTGAAGCGTAGAGGTATTATGCGGCATATTGGTCCACATTTGTTGAAACTGAATCTCTAGATTGTGCAAACTCAGAGGTTTTTGAAGTTTGTGTCCCAGATGGTCCCATACATGTTGTATTGGTGATAAATCTGGTGACCGGGCAGCCACAATGTTGAAGGGACATTCCTGTGACCCCCTTGTGTGTGCGGCCGAGCATTATCCTGCTGGAAAGTACCTCTTGGAAGCCGCCATGAGAGGAACACATGTGGCTGCAGGATGTCCTGAACATATCGCTGAGCTGTCATTGTCCCTCATACCACTACTAGGGGTGACCAACTATTGCATGCAATGGCCCCCCAGACCGTCACACCAGCAGGGGGCAGTATGCAGCTCCACAGCAAAGCCAGGATTGTGGCGCTCACCCTGGGGTCTCCAGACACGAACATAGTAGTCATCAGTGCCCAAACTAAACCTGGATTCATCACTGAAGACAACCCGGTTCCACTCTGTAGTGCCCAGTTTCATCGTTCAGATACCACTGCAAATAGAGGCGACGGTGGGTGTCAAAGGCAGCACATGTAATGGGTGTCATGAGACTAAGGCCGTTGTCACATGACCGGATTTGAATTTCAGATTCCATGATCATCGTCTGTGCGGACCATCCGCGGTAAAACATGGGCATCGAAAAAGCATGTATTTTTGATTTTTTCCTCCACACTCATGGATACAAATTGCGTATAATCGCAGCATGCTCTATTTTACCACGGAATCCGCATGGACAGTCTCCATTGGTGTCAAAGGACACCAATGGAGACGACCCGCAGTCCATACAAAATTAACAAATAGAAACTAAAAGAAGCCCACCTGTACTGAGCATGACTGCCTGGGAGCCTCTGCGGTCATCCACTAGACAGGTAAGTGCCGTTTGCAGGGTCACCGTTCAGGCATGCAGAATTCAACGTGTGAGCCCAGCCTAAATGTCCCTCAGTCCCCTGCCTGGAAATAGTTACAACAGACACAGTGTAACGATGGCGTCCCCTGTGTCTGGATCATGGACAATGAAACCGTAGAAGCTGCTGGTGCGTGTCGGACGATCAGACAATCCTCTCTACTGGTGGTCTTATGGGGGGTCCTGAGCCCGGTCACCTTGTGTGCCCTCATACATTCACTGGTCCAACACCTTCTAACAGTCTGGTCAGACGCTCCTCTTTACTGGTGGTCTGTAGGGGGCGTCCTGAGCCCGGTCACCTTGTGGGTCCCCATCCACTGGTCCCAACACCTCCTAACAGTCTGGTTAGATGCTCCTCTCTACTGGTGGTCTGTAGGAGGCGTCCTGAGCCCAGTCACCTAGTGTGCCCTCACACATCCACTGGTCCAACACCTACTAACAGTCTGGTTAGACGCTCCTCTCTACTGGTGGTCTGTAGGGGGCGTCCTGAGCCTGGTCACCTTGTGTGCCCCACACATCCACTGGTCTCAACACCTCCTAACAGTCTGGTCAGATGCTCCTCTCTATTGGTGGTCTGTAGAGGGCGTCCTGAGCCCGTTCACCTTGTGTCCCTTAACACATCCACTGGTACCAACACCTCCTAACAGTTTGGTCAGAACGGCCCATGTGGCAGCAATTCATGGATATGACCATCCAGCTTCTCGCATCCCTATAATACACCCCTCTCAGACTCTGGTAACGGGGTGAAATCTCTTCTCTGCGCCGTAGAGATGTCTAGTGGTCAACAAGCTCTACTCAAGTGGAAGAAGAGGTCACTACACCCAAGAAGCCTCCGAGAGCCTTTTATAGGCCAAGGGGTGAACCACTTTTGTGGCCTCAGGTGACAAGACCGTCCATGTAATCACCACAACTCTCATCACTTGTTATATCTACCTGAGATGTAACTGCAGGATGAGTTTTGCAGCAGAACGAAAACTTCTTCTAGGTTATGACATTTACAGTCCTGCTGCAAGCCCTTAAATGTTTGCTATTTTCCACCACTGTGTATGCGAGGACGACCTGTGTCCCGGGGGATATATGTGAGTGATCTCCATCATCTTCTGGAGGGGACTGATCGGGCCAGGAGATGGAGGACTGTGCAGCCCAGAGGCGTAACTTGAAGCCCGTGGGCCCCAATGCAAAACCTGTAACAGTGCCCCCAATTATAATGCTTTATTTATATGATTGGGCTCCCTATATGGAGAGGAAAGGCCTTCTGGGCCCGGGTGCAACCACATCCCCTGCATCCCCTATAGTTACGCCCCTGGTGCAGCCTCTGTATTTATGGCTACAGAGTTCTCCCGATGATGGATCAGTGCAATGCCGGATCATTAAAGGCAGTGGTCAGGGGTCTCTGGATTTATCAGACCCCCATTCCTTTGGACCATAAGGTGCAGACGCTTTTCAGCAAGTTTTTTATCTTGCTGAAAATTGAGTCTTATAGTCAAAAAAATACGGCACAGAACTGCAATATAATGTGGAATTTCAAGCTGAGCAGAAATAATCAATTAGCAAATGTCTTTGATGAAAAGATACAAAACGTCCCACTGCTGGGACCCTCTGTGATCAGCTCTAGTCTTCTCTACAACTTGACAGTGTGTGTTCAATTTCCCTGCAGCGCCACCACAGGGGACATTAAGCATTACGCAGTTCTCATTAAAATAAATGGTCTGTCAGTGTAATGCCTGGACGTGCTGGGAACGATTCTGTAGGGGAGGCATTGTGGTAATACATCCACATTCTGAGACTCATTAGCTTTTTTTTGCTTTTGTGTCGATGGAGCTGTCTGAGGGCTTGTTTTTGTAGGGCGAGCTGTAGTGTTTATTGCTGCCATTCTTTGGGCACATATGACTTTTTGATCACTTTTTCAATTTTTATTGGAGTGAACTAAATAATGTAAATCTGGCATTATAGTTTTTTCTCAGCATTCATCATGTAAGATAAATAATGCCATACTTAAAAGGGGTTTATCGACAGGAAAGGCCATCAATAGTTTATCAGCCAGAGTCCATCGCTCGGGACCCTGAATGATAAGCTAAGCGGGTACATGCTGTCAGCGCCGTAATAACACAGAGGTCGGACCGGAAGCCTCTGCACCGACCTCTGTGTAGTGGCCGGCGCTTGTACTGCAGGCAGAAGCATCGGCTACCACACAGAGGTCAGCGTGGAGGCTGGGGGTCCGACCTCTGTGCTGACAGCATACGCCCGCTCAGCTGATCGGTTGGGGTCCCAAGCAATGGACCCCAGCCGATCAATAGTATTTCCCCGGAAAAGCCCTTTAAATAGTTCTGTTTTCTTTAGACATGGCATTGTGGGAAAAATGGAAAGTAGAAGGGTTTTTTTTAATATCTAATTTTTTTTTATACTTAAATATGTCATTTTATTGAATTCTACTTTTTTTTAAAGTCTTGCATTGCAATGACAGGAAAACGGCAGGTTTACAAGAGCGTGATCGGTCTGAGTTTCCCCGACTGATATCACGCTCATCCGTGTAAATATGGCCTTAATTTGTCTTTATCAATGGCTTTTGTTTCGTTGAGAGTCAATTTAAAGTTTGCAGCAACTGTGCGTCTAAGGGCTCATGCCCATGACGTACTCCGCCAGTGGAATATCACAGCGGAGTCCGCCACGGCGCCCCCCCTGAACTCCCATACTTACCACTCCGGATCCTCTGTATGCATCCCGCATGGAGGGCTGGCGAGCATGAAGCAGTACAGCGTGACGCGCCGGCAGTGCCAGATGACGCGGCCAGCGGTGGGCAGGGCCGCATATTCACGCGATACTTCCGCTGTAGCACAGCGGAAGTATAGCATGACGGCCAGCTTCCATTGACTACAGTGAAAGCCGGCCGCGCATATTCCCGTGGCATTTAGAACATGCTGCAGTTTATCTCACGCTGCGGAATTCCGCAGCGCGAACATTGAGCTATTAGGTTCAATAGAACCTGATAGCTGCGGGGCAATGCCACAGATTTCCGCCATGTACAACATGGCAGAAATCCGGCCATGGGCGTTAGCCCTAATGCAGCAAGTTTCTGGTTAACATGTGTAATATCTATACACTGATGAGGGGCAAACCCCCCCCAAAACAGTTGTCTGTGTATTCTGGCTTGGCTTTCAATTCCCTATCATTGTTACAAGACTTGTATAAAGAGTCTGACATTGACTCGTAGGAATGCTGCCTTCCAATAGGTGGCGCTGCAGAGTGTACTGATGAAATGCTGAAGACATACAGTTGTAATGTCATCTGAAACACGTCCATAATACGGATTTGTATTACAGACTTGTTGCCATATGTTCGTCTGAAACTGACCTAAGGGAATGCCTCCCAACCATCCTGATTCCAGTGGGACAGTTCCGATTTTCAGTGCTGTCCTGTGAAGCATGCCTAATGGCCCAATTACATCTGAACTGTGCCTGTGTCCTCAGGATGCAGGATATAGTTGAATGCAAAGATGAAGTAAAGAGCCATCAGCTACTTGCTTCACCATTCACCCTGCAGCACTGCCGGCGGCGGCTTAGAGCAGGCAGGCGCAATCTAGGGACACCATCATACCTGCTGTCCCAAGCCACAGACAGATCAAAAGAGACCCGCAGAGTGATATCCTCCATGGGAGCAGGGTTAGGTGTGTTTTGCTGCAGAGGTATTGTTCCATCTCCCTTATTTGCATATGTTACCCAGAGGAGCTTGCATGGCCTTATAAGTCTCCGCACTCACCTCCTAGGTGTCTCCACACCCCTTTTGGGTGCTCTCCTTTGGGAGAGACAATGCCACTCCCGACCCACTCACCTACTAGGTGTCTCCACACACCTTCTACGTGCTCTCCTTAAGGAGAGAGGAGACCCCTCCAGATTTTACTTTTATTGTAATGGGGAGTACAAAGGAGGCTTCATAAAATAGGGGGTGGGAGCACTAAATAGGCATCACTGGGGGCACTTTTTCTGTCTAAGGACACTAACGGGGAATCTTTACAGGCATTAAATTCTGTGGGGGCATCACTAGTGGCACATTTTCTGTGTGAGGGCACTAAGGAGGAATCTTTCCTGGGTGGGAGGCATCACTGGGGGCACTAAGGGGATTTCACATTGTGTTGGGAGCAGTGAGGAGACATTATACTGTGTAGGGGGCACAGAGTGGGCATCTATTGTGAGGTAGACATTAAAGGGGCATCCATATTGTGGGGGACGGGGACTAAGAGAATTATACTGTTTAGGGACATCACTAGTGGCACTTTTTCTGTGTGGGAGCACTAAGATGGAATCTTTCTTGTGTAGGGACATCACTGGGGGCACTTAGAGGATATCATACTGTGCAGGGGACACTAAGTGTGCATGCTTTGTAAAGGAGGAACTATAGAGGCATTCATACTGGGGGCACTAAGAGAAGATGATACTGTGTGGGGGCATCAGTAATTACATATTTTCTGTGTGGGGGCACTAAGGGATATTGTACTGTGTTGGAGGCATTAATGAGACAGAACGCTATGTAGGGACACTAGATGGACATCCTTGATGAGGGGCACTAAGAGGGCATCATACTTTCTGAGAGCATCACTAGTGGCACTTTTTCTGTGTGGGACCACTAAGGGGGAATCTTTCCTCTGTGGGGGGCATCACTGGGGCACATAGGGGATATCATACTGTGTTGGGGCACTAAGGAAGCATCATACTGCCCAGGTAGCACTTAATAGACATCCCTTTTGAGGGGGACACTAAGAGGTAATCATTACTGTGTGGGTGGCACTAAGGAAGCATCACTACTGTGTGAATAGCACTAAGTGAATATCATTACCATGAGAGGGCACTATTGCTTACATGCCACACAGAGTGCTTTGAAAGGTTGAGGGGTGCCATTGGCTTGGGGGGGGGGGGGCACTAAGCAGGAATCATTACTGTGAGTGGGGCCTCATTACTGTGAGGGGCACTATTACTATGTGCCATACAAAGAGGGTAGTTTGAAAGTGTGTGGGGCACAGAGAGGCACTATTACTGAGTTGGTGGCCCAAAAGGGGCTGGACAGGGCTAGAGGCATAGCCTAATATAAAATATTACAGTTCCATGTATACCATGCTGCAGGTCATGCCCATTTTTCATTCTCTGTAGGTTGAGAGGTAGATAGTAAAATCCTGATAGGGTTATTGAATACTACCCTCCAAATCTCCAGTGCTCCAAATGCCAGCTCCTTCTATAGTCCTGATGTAATGCTGACTGATGGCTTCAAACTATCAGACTGGGGTCTCTAGAGAAACTCTGAGAGTAGCTCATTATATATGCAAGCCGGCTTAAAGAGTTTGCAGGCAGTAAAAGGAGACTCCCATTTTTCCAATCGACCTTGTGCTACTCCGTACTGGCAGTGTCCATGTTTTTTGTTCATTTATTTAAGAAAAGACTTGCTGTGTGTCACCTTCAGTTAATTCTACATAGTCTTTTGTACACTGTGTCCGTGCTAAAAGACCAGGGTCCCCAGTGCCTCCTCCTCCTGAGGCAGCACTACACATCTTCATGCAAATGCTGAGTTCTGGCTGCTGAGGACTCTCCCTGCTGGCCTCCACATCACAGCGCCAGAGACTCTGAAGTCCAGAGGAGCCGCAGAATAACAGCCAATTAACATGTTTAGCTTGCTTGTTTCTATATCATATCGTGTCTATCTATCTAATATTTATCTATTATCTAATATCTATCTCTCTTCTATCATATAATGTCTATCATCTATCTCTCTAATATTTATCTATCATCTAATATCTATCATCTAATATCTATCTATCTCTCTCATATCTAACTATCCATCTCATATCCATCTATATATCTATCATTTAATATCTATCTCTTTTATCTATCTCATATCTATTTCATATCTACCGTATCTATTCATCTCATATCTACTGTCTATCTATCCATCTATGTATCTCATATCTATCTCTCTAATATTTATCTATCTATCATCTAATATCTATCTCTCTACTATCTACCTATCGCATATCTATCCATCTCATATCTATTTCATATCTACCGTATCTATCTATCTCATACCTATCGATATATCTATTATCTATCTATTTCATATCTATATATATCATATCCATCTCTTATATTTATCTATCATCTAATATCTATCTCTCTTCTATCTCATACCTATTTCATATCTATCCATCTCAAATCTATTTCATATCTATCGTATCTATCTATCTCATATCTATTTCATATCTACCATATCGATCTATCTCATATCTATCTATCTCTCTAATATTTATCTATCATCTAATATCTATCTTCTAGCTATCTATCAATCCATCCCATATCTATTTCATATCTACGGTATCTATCTATCTCATATCTATCTTTATATCTATTATCTATCTATCTCATATCTATCTTTATATCTATTATCTATCTATCTAATATCTGTCTCTTATCTATCTATCTGTCTATCTAATATCTGTCTCTTATCTATCTAGCTATCTATTATCTGTCTCTTATCTATCTATCATCTATCTATTATCTATCTATCTCTCTAATATTTATCTATTATCTAATATCTATCTCATCTGATGGGTCCTATTCCTCTTTAATGGGTATAGGTAGATGCCAGATTGCTCATTTTGGCATCAGTTTCCATCTTTTGGCATCAGGAAATCCCCGGTATGAATTCTACAGTTTGTATTTGATTTATATTATTGTTAACTGAACAAAATAGACCTCGCCTTTGATTAGTATTTGGCATCTGTGATGCATTGTGTTCTACCAAGTAGAGTGCACCAGGCGTCTGCTATATAACCTGCATCAGACAATGGGGTTCATGCTGTGTGCCACATTTATTATGTGTTCAGACACTTATTATGTCTCACATGGCAGCTTTACAGAGTGTACAAAGAAAGGGGCATGCCTAGGTGCTAAAAAGCTCCACTATCCCTGCAATATCTGTTTATGATAAATGTTCTTGTATTTTCTAAGTGATCCTAGTCTGCATTACCCGTACAGACGCCCCCACTCAAGGCGTCCTGTAATAGCCGTCGCTGGCACTGGATTACTCTGTATGGAAATGCCCAGCAGGTGACCTGCTGGCCGGATGCGGCACTCAAAAGATTTTCCCTGGGCCCCAACTTCCTAATAGCTGAGCTGCTTGTGTTGTATGTCATCATTTTCTAATAAGATGAGGCCGCCCAAGAAGTAACCTTAACCACTTCACTCCCAAGACTTTGGGCATCTAGATTAAAAGTATGTAATACCGAGATGCCACCTCCTTACCATTTGGGCATTTCTATAGCTTCCCAGTTTGCACTAGGACAATCATCTATTAGCCAAAGCAGAGAGCAGCTGCAGAGTCTCTTGCTCTAAAGGACCTGCTACATCCGTGTATTACTATCAGTGGCCATGCTTACTGATATACAGATACAAAATACAAGAGCGGATGTGGAACCACAATCTCCAGCAGGCAGATCGGCAAATTGCTATATGGAGGAGCAATGTGCAAGCACTCGCATACCTACCACATATTGGGGAGATGGTTGCTTAGTACTATAAGGCATACAAAGGGTGCAAGGTTCCACTGATACGCATGGTGCACCATGCAGGCTTACAACCTATTAATGTCACTACATACGATTCAGCCCGGCAGCACCTTAATGTTAGTGCAGAGACTTGCAAGAAAACGAGGACCCTTGACGTGGGTTATGAGCTACTGAGTTTTGGCCAAAATATTAACTAATGCCTCGTATTTATCATTATTTTTGCAGCAAGCAGTCTGGCTTTACATGCTGGAGGAGACGGGGTGGCAGTGCCAGTGTAGTTCAATGTCGAGGTGCAGGGCAACCCACCAGGCTGAATGCTATGTGGCATCATTAACCCTTTCCAATCCACTGTCTGACCTCTGAAGACATTATGATTTAAAGCTGTACAGCTCCAATGTTGGAAGACATCCGTCGGGGTTCTGTTACTGTATATTGCCAGCCTCTCTGCTGTCGGACCCTATCTAACGTGACACCTCATGCAGTACTGGCTTTAGCCAGCATATAGCGCTGTTGTATAACGGAAGAAAAAGAGTAAGCCCCCTAGGAAAACCAGGATACAAATTGGATTGGAAAGGGTTAATAAGTTGTAAACCTACACATATCAGTTGGTCTGCCACCCTTTGTACGCCTTATCTATGTGCAAATATTAGGTTGGATTCACACGAGCTTATTGCCGCACGCAATATACAGTGAATAGAACCAATTGATTTCAACAGGTTTGTTCACAAGCGCGTATTTTGCGTATGCAATTCCATTGTGCAAAAAAAAAAAAAACACATGTTCTATTTTCCTGCGCATTTGCACAGGGAAATAGAACAGAGGAAGCTAATTAGCCATATTAATGTACAGGAACATGGCTGCGGGTTGTTTTTGTAAGTTACAATAAAAAACGCAGTTGTGCACGCAAATACACAACAATACACAACACCCTATGCGCAATTTTGCGTGAAACTATGCAGCCATCCCCCCGATATGTAGTAGGTGTGTGAGGGGCTGTTCATCAGTATTTTGAACTTATGCAATCCTCCTCCATATAGTAGTTTGGCTGTCTGAATGCTAGGGGTTGTGGTTCTACACCCGCCCTTGTATCAGTATGGCCGCTGGTAATGATTTTTGAACGGATATGCTCTTTTCTGTGGTATGTCTGGGTATTAGACAGATAGCTGTATTGATTTCAGTGGGCATGTGTAATACTTTATTGCCCCTGTGGTGGCACTGCAGCAAAAATTAAAAGCTTATCGCCCAGATCGATCATAGATTGAAGTTGATTGCAGCGGAGTCCTAGCAGCGGGACACTTTCCTGAGCAACTTTTTATTGTATATTTAAGTTATCTCCCATGCATCCCAGATTCAGCAAGACAGTCCCAGATTTTGAGTGCTGTCCCGCCGTCCATTGGAGGCAGGTTGGTGGGTTTTACTGATACACGTCAACAAATTAGCAGGACAGGAAAGATATGTTTAGCGCACGAAGGATGGTGACAAAGTGAATGACTCGGCCTTGTGACTATCCCCAGTTGGCTTATATAATAGTCCATCCTGTAATAATCCAGGCCATCTCTGTGCTCCGTTTCTGCCGATCTTCCTCTGGGTTTATTTTTCCCCGTTTTCTATGGATTCTGTTAGTGCTTATTATAGCATGGTTCACAAATTACTGCTATTATATTACAATAAAACCCACTTCTACCACTCAACCTCCTGGATATTCTCCATCTACAGCTGTTCTACGTGATTGTCATTAGAGTGCTCTTGTGTTACTAAATACTTTATTAAATTGTATTGCTTACATGAGCTTTTAGATTGGGTCTCAATCTGTTCCCTTGTTTTCTCTTGTTGCATACATGTTCTATTATACCACTGTTTCATTTTGGTTAGACTGATACATTTTCTGGTTATTGAAGGTAAGAACCCGGAGTTTCCCAATTATTCAGTAGACTCCCTGGTGAACCACTTTTTCGTTACGCCATTTTCTGAGCTACCACCATTATGTATTTGGGTCTGTGCTTAGCAACAAATGTGTTCTGTACAGAGGTAAACACAATGGGGTAGATTTACGGAGTGTGTTTCATATGCTGGTCTAAGTAAACTTAATGCTTAGGGCGACACCTCCGAATGCCAGATTAAAACCTACACCCGCAGGAACAGGTTTATGTGGTTGTTTGGGGGACAGGGTCACAGGGGGCCCTTTAGTCATTTTTAGGCCATGCCGTGCCCCCTTAGTAATTAATAAGTCCCCACTGTGCACTCTGAGTCATTTATAGGCCCCATTGTGCCCCTTTAGTCATTTATAGGCCCTGCTGTGTTATTAATGAAACCCCTCAGAGTTACCAGAATTTTCTGGTAAAAGTTCTATTGATGACCTATCTTCAAGATAGCTCATCAGTAGTTGATCGGTCAAGTCTGCCACTCAGGACCTCAACTGATCGGCTGATTGTGCACCTGCTGACAGTAAATACACAGGGGTCGAAGCGGAAGCCGCTGCTCCGACCCCGGTGTAGCGGCCTGCATTTGTAACTGCAGACATAACTCCCATTGATTTCAATGTGTACTTGCGACGCTGTCAGTAGGCGCACAATCAGCTGATCGGACGGGGTCCCAAGCGGCAGACCTTGGCTAATCAACAGAAAACTATTTTAGTAAGCTCCTTTATTACGCTCCCATGGTGCCCTCCATCCTCTGCCTTGGCCTCTTCTGGCCAGGATCATGCAGAACAACGCAGGCAGCGCGATGACATGATTGCACCACCTGACAGAGTAGGCACCAGATGGCGGAGCAAGGAGTGCTTGGCTTCCTGTAGTGCTGCTGTCATAGCCAATTGTAGTCATGTTTTCAGGATGCAGAGACAATTTCAAAGTACGAGGACTGAATTGATTCCACCCCTCCATGGTCCTACCCAGTGGACCCCGGCACCTACTAGCCTTTGCCAAGTGCTGACAACCGTAATTATATGATGAACCGCGTGTCCACTTAGGCCTCATCCACTTTTTCAAAAAGTTGAAAGGCCCGACTTGAAAATCTAAAAAGTCACAATTTTGGCACTTGAGTAAATTGTAATTTTTTTTAAAGGGGATTACCATTAGCATTGGTGCCTATATTGTTCCCTCTGGCAAGATTTCATATACATTGAGTTACGGGTTAGTGATAGAACAGCCGGTAATAACCCTAATGGGCTAGAGTAGTTTGAAACTATTAAACTTTGGTTGGTAAAGGGTTTAATGGTAATATCTATGGTGATCCACTGCAGTTATTGGTTATTAATACCTGATATTGCTGGAGAAGGGTGACGTAAATGTAAATAACTAATTTCCCTGCTGATTTTGGTTGTGGTATTGTTACGATCGTGTGGGCAAACTAAGCACGGGGCCCACATGATCGTGACCAAAGAGACGGATACACACAGGTTACAGACAACTGGCTGTGCTACAGGGAGGATGACATGGCCCTACCTAAGCGGGGCGATCGCCCCAATAAAGGGCGGCTCAGCGGTCTTCAGATCTGGGCCCTAGCTACTCCTAGGAACCATGCACCAGAACAGGATACATACACATGCCACATGACAGGGACAGAACAACAGAACACACAGAGCCAGAAAACACAGCATACAGCAGCCTAATGCAACCACTAGTAACAGATGATAAGCTATACATAAATACCAGGTATTAGTTGACATTTGGATCAAAACGTGAAAGCTAGCGGGCCACTTCATGGCTCCTGGCTATACCGCTAGTCCCTACACTAACCAGCAGTCCAGCAGCACTGGACACAGATCACACAGAAAGCTGCAACAGGACAGAACAGAGCACTGATCACACAGCAAGCTGCAACAGGACAGGACAGAGCACTGATCACACAGCAAGCTGCAACAGGACAGGACAGAGCACTGATCACACAGCAAGCTGCAACAGGACAGGACAGAGCACTGATCACACAGCAAGCTGCAACAGGACAGGACAGAGCACTGATCACACAGCAAGCTGCAACAGGACAGGACAGAGCACTGATCACACAGCAAGCTGCAACAGGACAGGACAGGGCACTGATCACACAGCAAGCTGCAACAGGACAGGACAGGGCACTGATCACACAGCAAGCTGCAACAGGACAGGACAGGGCACTGATCACACAGCAAGCTGCAACAGGACAGGACAGGGCACTGATCACACAGCAAGCTGCAACAGGACAGGACAGGGCACTGATCACACAGCAAGCTGCAACAGGACAGAGCACTGATCACACAGCAAGCTGCAACAGGACAGGACAGAGCACTGATCACACAGCAAGCTGCAACAGGACAGAACAGAGCACTGATCACAGATGAAACTCCACAGCAAGTCTATGGTTCCTCATACAGGGAGGATAGACAGTCAGCCACTGAGCTGATATAGGGAGCTGTGTCAGGAATTCACCAACTGACACACAGAGCGAGACATAAGACGTTTGGAGGCCGCACCTTTCAGGGGAAGGGAAAAAGGGAGCTGCATGTGCTGCAGACTAGGACTAAAGGTGTCCAAACCATCTTTAGAGAAGCAGAGAGACACAACAGACCTACTTGCAAACACAGATCTGAGTGGGAATAAAGCAGATACATCCAAACAGTACAAGACCAGCCTCAATTACTGACAGGAGCTGGGTTTATATGTGCTGCAGACTAAAGGGGATTGGCTACTGGAGAATACCACAACCAGCAACTCAATTAACCCCAACCTGTGAGATGTGCTGCTAGGAACCTTAGTACTACAGATCCCAGCAGCACACCCTGACAGGTATGTTTTTTTCTAATGTACACTATTCTAACAAAAGTAATTGGACACCTGAACAAGAATCAAAAGTAGTATTTATTGTCTTATGTTACTACTTAGTGGGGCTCCTTCGGTCCTAATGACATCGGATACTCTGTGGTATACTTTCTACTAAAGTCTGGTACACTTTAGCTGGTATTTCCCTTCATTCATCCTGCAAGTGTCTGGTGAGTTTTCTCGAAGAAGATGGACGCTGTTCATATTTCCTGACCCGATGTTCCAGTTCGTCCCATGGATGTTTAGTAGGGTTCAGATCGGGACTCTGCAGGCCGGTCCAATCGTGGAACATCTATATCCTTAAACCAATGTAAACCAGCGTTGGATGTGTGACAAGGTGCGTTGTCTTGTTGGAAGTATGGCCGACCATTCCCAGAGTATTACCACATTGTCAGCAGCACATTATTGTCTAGAATGTCAGGGTCACCTCCGTGTTCATGGTTCTTGTCACTACAAGCAACGGACGGAGACCATGCCACGTATACCATCCCCAGACCATAACGGGACCTCCACCGTACTTAACTGTTGGAACAACACACTCAGGCAAAAGGTCTTCTCCAGGCTCCTCCACACCCAGGTACATCCATCTGATGGAAAGATGGAGTGGTGCTATTTGTCACTCCTTAGAACATTCTTTCATTGCTCAACTGTCCAATCACGACGCTCCTTGAACCATTGTAGACGGCTTGATGCACCTTCATTGAGAGAACCTGCCAAACATTTACAGGATGAATGGAGGGAAAACCAGTTGAAGTTTAGAATGCCAGGCCTCCTGTCACATTTCTCCGCTTGAGTCCTCCGGGGACCAGAATAAGAAGCATTACTGTGCCACATGTTGATGCTTCAAACAAACTTTTAGTAGGGAAACGAATGGACAGTTTGATGCAGCAAACCGGATGGAGAAGTCTCCACTGCGTTTGGTATGGCATGAGCTGCAGTTGACGATTCTGTACAAGGCAGCAGATGCAAGATTGCTACTGAGGCCTGCCCGGGGCTAGAGACCAGCAGAGCAGCATCTGTCTTTACCCATGAGCTTCACACTGGTGCCAGAAGGTACTTCTGACTCTCAATGAATCACCCATTGCAACCATATGTCCTTAAAGTGATACACGCAAATAAACAAAAATGAGTAAACAAAAAGAAGGCAGACCAGAAACCAGAAGGGTGTGCGGCTATGCTGCTAGGAGGAGCATTGTTCTGTCTCTCCTGCAGTACCGCAAGGTTGCAGTACTTTTGCCCTACAGGCACAGAGTCCTCAGGCACACGGTGTGATAAAGACTACTGAGTAAAGGCCCATTTACAGGCAACGATTATCTCTCAAAATTCGTTCAAACGACCACAAATGAGCGATATTAGTTTCGTGTAAACGCTACCACCATGCACTTTTCGTCTGAACGATGATTTTAAGGTGAACTTAAAATCCATCATTCAGCAGCAGAGTGATAAAGTATCTCTCAACAGACCGCATGCTGTGTTCTCCAAAGGAGCCAGGAGATTACATTGTATTCTGCCCTTGCGAGAACAATGCAGCTATGTGCAGAAACCAACCCACATGCTGGGCTCTGCAAACAGCTCCTTAGGCCCATTTACATGCAAATGAAGATGATAAAGTGTTAATGGACATTAGTGTCGATTAACACTTTATGCAAAATGATCCGTAAAACTTTCAATCGGTTGAAAGATTATCTTTGCATGTAAATGGGCCTTAAGAGAAAACTCAGTCTACCACTGCCTCATTCTCCACCTGCCAACTATAAATGATCTGCTTGGAAATGTTGTAGGGCTTTAAGCCCTTGGTTATTGGTAACAATTATAAAGATCTTTGAGAAACCCAATTCACAGGAATAGGACTTACAGTGATACCGCTAAAGTGAAGTCCCCATAATAGCTGACCCGTTGAAAGTTAACAGAGAGACCCGGAGTTTTGATTCAAACTGTTTTACTAGTTTCTTCCGTAATGTCGGCTCCATGATCTTATGCACACCTCCTACCCGTCTTGGATCCATCATGTTGGGCATTGTTGGTGCACCGCACCGGTGCCAGAAGCCACGCTGGACTCTCGTCTCCGCCGCCCAATACCTTTTTAGTGACGCAGGCAGTGCGATGATGTCTGCATCATTCTGCAGCATATTGGCTGAAAGAAGCCAGGCAGTGGACAGAAGGCACCGTGGGGCAGGTGAGTACAGTGATGATGGGAAGTAGCATTCTTGTTTGTGAACTGACAATTCCCATCATACAGGTTATACTAGGAAGTACAGACTTCAATAGCAGGGGCTGACTTTACAATTTAGCCCTTTATTGAGCTTGGTTCTGGTGCTGTACTTAAGCTATGATGTTGGTTCTGGTGATGTATTTATATAATCCACTATTAATGATTACAATAATATATGTTTGGAGTATTGTAATTGATTTTGTGGACTATTAGTTTAGGGATAATTTTCTGCGGCGTGCTACATTTGCACAAGGAAAGACTAGAAGCAAAGGAAGGAAACTTTCTGACAGTGAGGGTGATCAATGAGTGGAACAGGTTACCACAGGAGGTGGGGGGGTTCTCCTTTAATGGAAGTGTTCAAACAAAGACTGGACAAATATCTGTCTGGGATGATTTAGTGAATCCTTCATTGAGCAGGTGGTTGGACCCGATGACCCTGGAGGTCCCTTCCAACTCTACCATTCTATGATTTAATGACATCACGGGCATTTCACATAAATAATTTATTCACCTAGGTTAGGAACATGCTATTAAAATTTTGAGTCCATTGGGCGAGCAGGTAAGAGGAATCCCCGCTGCCAAATGGTTCTGTCTCTGGAAGAAGCCAAATACCGCCGGGCGGACCCCATTGATTGTAGTGGGGCCCGCCCACTTTCCGCCTATATGGCCGACTTTTGGCTTCTGATATTTGTAGCCATTCGGAGGTTCTGACACAGATATGAAACCAGCCTTAGGCTGCCTTCACACAAGTGTTTTATCGCGGCTAATTTGCCGCGATAAAATGCTGGCCAAAGATCACGACCATCTGAAGCATTGGATTCCAATACATTTGTTCAGATGGGCAACTCTTTGGTGCGTAAAATCGGACAGATTGAAAAAATAGTGCATTGGCCAAAAAGATAGGTCAGAATACGCAGGCCGGTCCCATAGACTCCTATGGGAGTCTATGAGAGCTGCCGGAAAAGGGAGGTGGGAGGGAGTTTAGCAGCGGCTTGTGTTGGTAAAGTCCCTCCCCCTCGCCTTGCTGGCAGCTCCCATAGGCTGGAGAGAGTTTAGAACCCTTCTACTTGGCAGCAGATGCCTCTTGTTCATGAGATTTTCAGCCACGATGCTGGCGGCTGAAAAATCGCAGCGCCCGTGTGAAGGAGCCCTGAGACGTGAACAGATCCTGATGTATACTTGGCTTCCTACATCAATAATAGCATTTGTTCTAATTGTGATGCTATTTTTGCTTTGTTCTATAGGATGTCATCTGGGGAGATTCGGCACAATATGTCTAACCTCCTTATGCAGAAGATTTTTTTTCTGATGCAAATAACAAGTCTGCTGAGCTGATAATGAACATATGCTCTCCATACTATCACTGATCATCACCCCCAACTCCCCCGCACTTAGAAAACAAACCTGTTGCATGGCCATTTGGGGACAGGAGGTGATGCAATAAGCAGCTAAATTATTTAGTTTCTATATGCTGATGTGCCAAAAGTCATGGGATAGCAGTATGTAAAGTGACTATGAAGTGGTGTGACAATTTGGGGGCGCCCACACCTGTATAAGTTGTGAGGGGTTATCTTCGGAGTGAGGCTAAACACAGGCCAGCATGCTCAGGGCAAGGTGTTGTGAGTTAAAAGTTCGAACGAGGAGACCCCACATATATATATATATATCCCGCAGGTCAGTGCAGGAGACCCCACATATATGTCCCACTGGTCAGTGCAGGAGACCCCACATATATATATGTCCCGCAGGTCAGTGCAGGAGACCCCACAGGTCAGTGCAGGAGACCCCACAGGTCAGTGCAGCGTTCTGTAGCTTCCATGGGATATGGGAGCAGAAGACCCACCAGAGAGCCCAGGTAACCACCACAACACTCGAGACTGTGCCAAATCTGGACTCATGGAGTTGTTACCTGGACCATAGAAGACTGTCAACATGTTGTGTGGTCTGATGAGTCACAGTACTAATTGTTTTGGGCTAATGGTAGGGTTCTTGTGTTGCGTAGACCCCATGGACCCCAGTTCTGTACAAGGCACTGTGCAGGCTGATGGTGGTTCCATACTGGTGTGTGCGGTGTTCTCATGGCATGAGTTGAGTCCACTGGTCCACCTAAACACGTCATTGACCAATGTCTGCTACATATCACTGCTTGGTGACCATTTGCAGCCCTTCATGGATATCATGTACCCCCAGAATAATGTGCTATTCCAGCAGGATAAGAGGAGCATTCTGGGAACTTCCTACGAATGGTGTGACCTACAATCACCAGTATGGTGGGGAGCTCATTTCGCACCTACAAATACCATGGAGCTGTGGGTCGTTATCCAGACGGCTCCGCATCCCTCCAGACATCTTCCTTCCACTTGTGGAATCCGCGCTGCGTCAAGTGCTGCACTTTACTACCCTAGAGCAAGTACTACACAATATTAGTTCCTGTCCCATGACTTTTGGCATGTCAGTGCATATAAGCTTTCTTTCTGCTCTAACAAGCCTGCCGAGCTGATAACATATGCTGCAACGCTATCACGGCACATCAGCCCCTACACCCTCGCCCTTTCCTTGGTAAGAAAAACAAACAACCTGTTACATGGCCCTTTGCGGACAGGGGCTGATGCAATAAGCAGCTAAAGAAGTAGTTTATATAATGCATAGTCTGAAAACCATCATTCCTACGTGACGCGACTGGCGTACGGTTTGTTACGATAATACGTTACAATCCCTTATGCAGCCCCCCAAAATATCCCCTACAACCACCGTTCCCCAGTGAGCTATTACATCCTAGGAAGTTATAGTTCAATACATGCACTTGTCTTATGTACTAAAGCATATAGGACTCTTGTAGGGTGCCATCCTTGCCAATCTTGCCATTGCATGCCCTTAAATTCTCTTGGCAGGCATTGTAAACAACACGTCATTGCTTCTCCATCGGGAGCGAGATACGATAGAAGACACAATGCCATCAAATATTCTATATACACCGTCTACACAATACATTGGCTTCTGCACAATCATCTCCACTCCCAGTCTCGTGGGAACGGACGCTTCGGAAGCGTTTACGTGAGGATACTCTTCCGAAGGTTTTATTGATAACTCAACCTGTTATTGTCAATCATGGGGTTAATGGGTTCCCGGTTAATATCCCCATATCTGCTCCCGGTTGTGCAGCCCTGGGCACGTTGCCCGGTATTTAAAGACGGGAGAGGAAAGAAAGGAGGATGGGGGGAGAGAGAGGAGTGTGAGGAGGGGGAGGGACGCAGTGTATGAGAGACGGGAGGGAGGGGGGTACTGTCTGTATGCAGCAGAATGGCAGAGCGGGCGGGCAAGCAGCGGGCACGGCCTGTGAGTAAAAAGAGGGAGTGAGGGGGGTGGGATACGGTGAGACTGGGTAAGCAAAGGGGGGCAAAATGGTTTGCAATTCTCTTTCTACTTTGGGGGCCCCTGGGAGTTTATTTTTGGCCATGCTCTTAGGCACCTGCTGCCCTGTGTCCAAGCAGGCTGGAAAGAGTGAGGGGCAGCGACTGTGCAGACTCTTTAATGTAGACATTCAACCCACCCACCCGCTCGCCCTCAGTTTGTCACTGCCCTGTGCCCCACTCCCCGCCCAGTGACCCTGAATGGCCTAAATCTAAGCCACAATACATTGACACCTCGGAGCGTGCAAGGAGTACAATACTGTCACATCATGCAAACACTTGTCCCCCTATGCCCCCTGACTGGCACACTCCGTGCGTAACCCTGCACACATTGCATTAACCCCCATTTACACAGTATACGGACTCCTATGTCTACCCTTCAACTTATGTATATAGTGGCAAGGAATCGCTGCCCGCAGTCTATAACATGGGCACATCATGGGCATATAGCAAAGATCAACAGCAGACAATGTGATGCAATGGTTGATACAATGTATGCAATAATGAGAAACAATGTAATATATGCACAAGGAGTCAGATGTGGATGGAAACTTTCCATATGAGATCACTTTATAAGCTTAGGTGCAGATCGGTCGCAGAAATGACAATTTCAGGACAAACTACAAGGATCTGGTGGACAGAAAGTTATCACAACTCGTAGGGTCAGAAAGTTTGGCTCTCAAGCTGATTTGTGAACACAGGTGACGGTATTATGTTGCCTTTACACATAACAATTGTCATTCAGTTGAAACGCAAGGCAACGACTAAATGGCAAATGAGAATCGTGCGCTTCTCTTCAGTTCAGCCGCCATAAAAATCAGCGGCGGCTCGTGCAGTTTAAACGCTGATCTTCAGGGATTCACATAGGAATATATGACACTGAACGATTAGTGTTTGAGAACTAAACACGCCGCCCAAGCACGAACGAGCTGGGGATGACGTTACCAGCTCTTTCGCACAGGCAAATGAAAATCGCTTGATTCTCGTTCAGTATAAAAGAAGCATTCGTTATTTAAAGTGACCCTTTGTTCCTGGGCAAACAAACTTCTATCAATAAATGATGCCCCCCTGAATTGGTAGTCTTAGGTATTAGTGTAATATGTCGACACTGGAAGTATGGGTGTGCCTGGGCTGAGCTACAGGTAACAGCCAGGTCATGCCCACAGCTCCCAATTGGCTGCAGGATACCCAGCCTGACCAAGCTGCCGAGAGCTCGGTGCATCATAGGGATGCCGGTAACCGCTTACATGCCGCGATCTATGTTGATCACGGCGTGTAAAAGGTTTTCACAGAGGGAGGAAGCTCCCTCTGTCTTTTTGTAATCAGACCCCCGCGATAAAAAGAAAAAAAATAGCAGAGGCACGACAGGTTGTCATGGGAACGGGACGCCAGATACAGGCATCCTCTTTTGCCATCAGCCCCGACATTCACGAGCTCCGGCAGCGGGAGAGACGGCTGTCAATGATAGCCGGTCTCCCGCTGTATCAGCTTGGGGGTGCATCAGAGCAGTGACCCCTGCGGTAAAAGTAACAGAGGGCTGACAGGTTGCCGTGGCAACAGGACACAAATACAGGCGTCCTGCTTTGCCATCGCCTCCACCGAGTTCTCTTGCAGCCCGGTGAAGGCGTATGCATCCCGCAGCCAATCGGGAGCTGTGGGCGTGACCTGGACCTTACCTCTAGCTCAGCCTGGTCACGTCCACAATTCCAGTGGAGACATATTACACTAATAGCGGGCTCGTTCACATAGGTGTCAAAAATCGCACAGAAGTTCACCACACACACAAAAAAAAAAATCACAGCAAACTTGACTGAAAATCAGGCAAATAGAGGATTTTATGTGATCAAGTTCCGAGCTTCATTAGCGTTAACGCGCAATCTGGGGCTGCCGAAAAAATGTGCTGCTGTTCGGAATTCCCTCGGTTGATAGAAATCCTCCTAACAACATCTAATGTGTAAAATACAGACACCTGTCGTCTTTACTGAGCGTTGGACGCAGCAGCTATACTCCCTCCTCCTCCCTTTTTTCCAGCTCCCATAGGAGTCTATGGACACTTCTGAATTTTTGGGTAAAAAGGTAGGTCAAGACTAGGTCAGGGAATTTCAGTTGCTAACTTTAGTCGCTGATGTCCTATCTTTTTAGGTCCGATTGTTCTGCGTGGCTACAAATCGTTCGTCCGAATGTTTCCCTAGGAAACCATTGCTTCTAATAGTCATGATGTTTTTGCAGGGGTAATTTAGCCAATAATGTATCTGCCTGTATAAACAGGCTACACATGGTGATGTCACTCTCTCGTTCGCTGGTTCAAAGGGTAATCAGTTTTTTTCTAAGAGGACCCTAATACACTACATGCTGCTCTCACACGGCCAGCGTTGGCGATTCAATGCAGCATGTAGTGTATTAGGGTCCTTTTATACGGCCCGACAAATCATTCAGAATGCACAGACTGAAGGACAAATGATAATTAGTTTGTAGTTCAGTTTATGCATGCCTAAAAACCGAGCAATGCATCGGCCGTGTAATCAGGCAGTCATTCATCTATGAATGACTGCCTGTTTACTGTGAATGGAGGCTTATGGGAACGATTCCCGACCCACTCCACCTCCATTCACTCAGTGATGATCATTCCTGTGTAAAAGCACAAGAAGATTAACGCTGGGACGACCTGTCAGGTATCTGCACCCAACAGGTGGTCCCGTGTAAAAGACCCTAAGACACTTAATGCTGCTCTCACTGGCCAGTGCTGTTCACATGGGTAGGATTGGCTAATTAAGGCCCAATACCCACAGGAGTATTTGCACTGCAGGATCCAGAGCGGGCGTTCACCTCCGGATCCCGCAGCAAATACTGCCCATAGGACATGCTATGCAAAATACTTTCCCATGCCCACGAGTGGAAATCAACTGCAATTTTCCGCTCGCAGGGGGAAAATCGTAGCATGTCCTATTCTAGTGCGAACCTCGCTGTCCGTCCTGCGGTGATTTGTCGCGGATCCGCGTCATTCTCTGCAATGCGCATGTGCAGTGGCGTGCCAGCTGGCACATCCGTAGCACAAGAAGAAGACAACTGACAGGTATGCAGGGGTCACTGCTGGGGCACAGGGTCTGATTCCGCTGCGAGATCTTGCAGTCGGAATCCAACCCGGCAGTGTGCAATTGGCCTAAAGCAGGTGTAGTGTCTTAGAGTAATGATGCATACTAATTAGAGATGAGCGAACGTACTCGGTAAGGCCGATTTCCCAATCGAGCACCGCGATTTTCGAGTACTTCACTACTCGGGTGAAAAGTACTCGGGGGCGCTGTATGGCGGAGCGTGGCGTGGTGGAGCAGGGGGGGGGTAGCAGCGCGGAACAGGTGGGAGCTCTCTCTCTCTCCCTCCCCCCCCCCCCACTCCCCTCTGCAACCCCCCGCTCACCCACAACGCCCCCGAGTACTTTTCACCCGAGTAGTGAAGTACTCGAAAATCGCGGTGCTCGATTGCGAAATCGGCCTTACCGAGTACGTTCGCTCATCTCTAATACTAATATAAAATGTGCATCAAGTAGTCAGAAAAGTGGTGCGGCCATCTTTGTTTGCCCAGGACCAGAGGGTTGCTTTAAAGGATTTGTCTAGGTTAGTAAACTTATACCCTATGAGGGAATTCTGAAGTAAGAGAGATCATAATCGTGTATAAATAGTCTCGATTTGGAGGTCCTCCATGTGAAGGATGCTGTGGGAGGGGCAGCGGGGTGGTATCAAAGGCAGAAACGGTAGTGGGTCACATCCAATACCGGTGGCATCTATGGTTGATGCTGGGCTTTACCAACTGTGTACAGATTATCTCCCATAATGTATGTAACCAGCGCGGGGGGCGTGATTGGTCGTATTGGGTGGGTCCACATCAAAGAATGGTAGAGTTGGACGGGACCTCCAGGGTCATCGGGTCCAACCCCCTATTGACACAGTCAATAGAGACACTTTGCCAAGGAACCAAACTTTTATTGCCACAGTGCCACTGTGGTAAAGGATCCTAAGACAGTACATGCTGCTCTCACTGGCCAGTGCTGCGCTGCTCACATGGGTAGAATTGGCCAATCAATGCAGGTGTAGTGTCTTAGAGTAATGATGCATACTAATATACAGTGTGCATCAGGTAGTCAGAAAAGCGGTGCGGCCATCTTTGTTTGCCCAGGACCAGAGGGTTATTTTAAAAGATTTGTCTAGGTTAGTAAACTCATACCCTATGAGAGAATTCTGAACTAATGGAGGTCTGAATCATCCACAAACAGTCTTGATTTGGTATGGGACCAGCAGGGGAGTCACATAACAGTGTCATATTCACAGAGGTTTCAGAAAATAAACACAAAGGAGTAAAGGAACATTGAATTGGAGCAGGGTTCCCCCATTACACATGCATTACATGGACAGCCCATTACTTTCAGTGGGAAACGTGCAATACTTCTTTTCTCCTGTGGAGGTGCTGCAGGTGAACTAAACACTTGCTACATGTATTCTCTCACAAATTACAGCTAATTGCTGAGAGTCTCAGCAGTGACTTTGTTGGAGAACCCCTCTAACGAAAAGGGATTGTTCAAAGTAGGCGAAAAGCATGATGTTAGTGAGTAAATAGAATATATTGATATTTTGGAAGCAATTGAACTTAAAGACTCTCATAAAGACAACATCTGTCTATATGCACTATCCGTATATATGGATGTCATAGAGGCGCGGGGGTCCTCGCTCGGGGACACGCTATTAGCTAGAGTAGAGATCCGTGGCAAACAACTACTCTTGCTTTGGCAGGTTCAGGCTCCATAGTTTTCACACTATAATGGAAATGGCCAACCAGAGGTTTTCCCCAAGCAATTACCACTGATCACAAGGGAATATGAAGCTGGGCCAACCAGCTTCCATACATAGGGTGGCCATGGAAAAGTAGCCGATTTTGGTAGACTTGAAAAATATGGTAATTAAGGAGGATGGAATTTATTAAGTGCTAAGCGTCACAATTGTGACATAAAATAGTCACAAATATGGTGAACGCCATAGTTGCACAATAATTTCCAGCTTTTTGCACTTCTCTTGCCATCTTTTTAAATTGATTAGGAAAGCGGGTGGGGCTTGGCAGGAGGGGCGGGGTCACCACATTTATTATAATTTACATCAGATTCTGGTGTAAATTAAAGCATGAATCTGAACCAACTCAAAGCTGATGTATATTTCAATTTCTAGCGCATGGGCATCATAAGATGCACCAAATCTATTAACCCTTTGCAATCCAATTTTGGATTCAGGCTTTCCTAGGGGGCTTTCTCTTTCTGCCATTATCCAATGGCACCATCTGCTGGCTAGAGCCAGAACTGTAGTATGTGACATGCCTGAAGAGGCCCCCTAACAGAACGGCCAGTAATCTACAGTAAAGAATACCCTGCCGGGCATCTTCCGACATCGGAGCTGTACAGCCTTCAATCAGAATGTCTTTAGACGTCAGACAGTGTATTGGAAAGCGTTAAGAAGCATATGCCTTTTAAAAGTTTTGGCAAACTTTTCTCCCACCAGGAGTATAAATTCTAATTGAAATGTACAGACCCATACTTACTCACATTTTCTTTACATTAAATTAATTCCCTGGTTTAGGAACAAAATTCTGTCCCGGAGGGGCAGCTGGGTATATAACCTGCAGTCGTTCTTCTCTATCGGTACTCTGATCCACCAGTTCCAGGTCCTGTTGTTGGCCTGATGTGATCTTCAGACTACCTAATCCCCGCAGTTCATTGGGGGTGTTAGACTATTAATGCACTATACCTGCTGTTTGATTAGCCAGAGCTGCTCATGTGATCAGTACTGGCCAATCAGAGATCAGTGCATAGTGTGCATTAGCCAGTTAGAAAAGTGCTGCTTCAAACTTGGATGACCAAAAATAGGGCCGAAACTGGTGGATCGGAGGCAGAGAAGAACTGCAGGTAATATACATCATCCTTCCTCTCCTGGGACATAATTTTATTCCAAGTTCAGAGAGTCGCTTTAACCCTTTCCAATCCGCTGTCTGACATCTTCCTACATTCTGATTGAAGCTTGTACAGCTCCAATGTTAGAAGACGTCCGACAGGGTATTCTTACCATCTATTGCCAGCCACTCCGCTGTCAGAGCATCTCTGGTGCACACACACTCGCTTTAGCCAGCAGATGTGACAGTTGTATAACAGCAAAAAGAGAAAGCCTTTTAGGAAACCCTGAATCCAAAATTGGATTGGAAAGGGTTAATACCTGTACTTTGTATAATTGATTATCTAAAGCCCCCATACACATTCGGGTAACATTGTCCAGACAGCTATTGTATGTGTATGGGGGTGTCCAGGCTCTCCATATCAACCCTATAAGCAATTAGCTCTAAATAGGGTTGTTGTTTGCTGGATCTTTGGGGTCCTGTAGTTTTGGGGCTCATCATTGTGTTAGCACCAAGGAATACTGAACGATCCTCTGGTTGTAATGGCTCTAGCAGCACCCTGACTTCCAAATTGTGATGATGGTGATATAGGCACAACGGCCCAGAAAGATGTGATTTGCCAAGCGGAACACGCATGGTGTCATTCTGCGCTGGACACTAAGGGTCTAACATCTCCCTTTGGTGCCAGTACTGATAAGCTGGCTGGGTTGTCTTTCAGTCCAGTCAGCCTATTAATTTCTATGTAAAGGTTGCCGGTTATATGTCCAGTGTACTGGCCATCATGCGGTGCCGGTTCGTTTAGCGACTTGGAGTTTAGTAGTTCGGCGTTCAGTCGTCCAGTTAAAATTAGCTTTGTACATTGTTCTCCAAAGTTCCTGTGATTTAGTGCTAGGTTATCACCAGTGTACCTCGGACTGGTTATCGGATTCTATCCCACAGTGAGGTCACCCTTTTTGGGGCGGGTGCTCTGGTTGAAGGAACAGTCTGGTTCAGACAGTTCTGGTAATTTAGGTTACCATTTTCACTGTTCCTTGTTTCACGTTACTGTTGTGTTCTTACCGGACGTGCGAAATACATAAACAAAAGGATAAGCACTACAGTGCATGAAATAACAAATGAGCACGACCGTGCAACGTAAATACAAAACTAAGGGAAATCCTTTCCCTGCAAAGCCCCTACCTAGGGAGGGAGCTCTGCCTACTCGGCGGGTTGATTGCTTCCGACAGGTCCGGACCCACACTCGTACCTCGGCCACTAATAATTCCCTACCAGGGAGCCCTGATACAAAAGGGAACAGAAAACAGTAACCAGCAGTGGTACTTAGCTGTAGCAGCAAGGTGGAGGAGCTCCAGTGGCAGGCTGTGCTCCTCCAGCACTGAGGTCAATACTAGCACAGATTAAATAGGGCAGGGCCACTCAAAGACAGGTGCGGACTGACATCACCTCACCTGACATCACGCCCCTCAGCCCCAGGAAAGATAGAGACACTGCTAAACTCTGGTCCGGCCTGATTTCAAGGTGAAGACTTCAGAATGGCTGCAACAGTTACCAAAATACTTTTAGCTAATCTAGAAGGTTTCAGAATTTCTGCTCACCAGTTAGGACTCGAAACTTCTGGTTGTCCTAACTATTCTTACCAGGCATGACACTGGTAGTCTGGTAGGCCAGTCGAACCCTGACTAAACTTGACCCCATGTTCGTTTCTTGTTATATTCACATGAGACCTCCACCGCATATCATGTACTTATGAGTTATGGGTCAAGTAGAGTATAATACACTAAAGACTGGATAGATCTCATCTATCTACTAGAAAGCCAGAGAGCATTTTGCAATAACGGTACTTTACAAGTACAGTATAATGTGTAAGACAAGGTTAGATACAAGATGAGAGGAAACTACAGCACACCATCATTAGATCTAGATTATGAGCTTGGAATACTAGGACCAAAACAAAAAGCCTTCAAAAAAAAGAGATATCAGAATTTCATTGAGTGTACCTGTTAGGTCAGATCAGAGACTAGATTGAGGAGGAAACAATTTAGTCTTGTATAAGTTGAGGTAGTGGAAGAGGAAATTGCTGCAAGGCAGTCCAGTCAATAGATGGGACATTATGACCCATTCGATAGTTTTGAGCATCTTTGGAACATAGGTGAATCTGAATGTATATGAGCCAATAGCTAGTCAAAAGAGGAAAGGTCCAACAACAAAGTATTGTACTATACAGTGCTGAAGATGACGGGAGCTGTCAAAGCTCTGGCCCAAGACCTAAAATGACATCTTGAGCCAAAGTGATCAAGAGTCTGGAGCTAAAAGTAGTTGGGAAGAGAAGTTATGTTAGATAATATCCTAAGCAAGAATGGTCTACCAACATAGGTTATGTGTCTACTGGCAGTAATTCAGAGGGCACCCTACTTACTCAGTGTTTTTAGACAATCATAAAGCAGGCTTTCTCAGATTGTTATCAGCCCCAAACTCAGTTTGGCCTTGATATTTTTCCAGGTGTGTCTAATGCTGACAACAAGCTTGGTCCCTTGATTCCATGATTGTGTGTTGGTAGAAGATTGATCTGGTCTTTACAGGTTAAGTATGTTGAAGTACTACTGAGTACTACTTCTGTTAAAGCCAGCCTCCAATTTCAGGACAAAATTGTGTCCTGGGACAGAAGAGTAGGGTATATTACCTGGTATTGTTCTTCTCTACTGATGTTTCTCCGTGGTTTCTGAGTTTCCATTTTTAGCCATCCAAGATGGTCAATGTAGTCTTCAGACTACTTAATCCCCATGCTATTGGTACTGATAGACTACCAATGCACTTTACCTGCTTTCTGATTGGCCAGCACTGCTCATGGGATTAGCACTGACCAATCACAGAGCAGGGCACAGTATGCATTAAGTAGTTAGAGCATTGTAGCAGCCATATTCAATGACAGATAATGGGACCTACAATTGGCGAATTGAAGGGTCATTGGCAGAAAAGAACATCAGCAGGTAATATACCCCTCCCATCAGCCCTGGGACAGAATTTTATCCTAAAACCAGAGGGTCACTTTAAGTCTACTGAAGGTGTATTATGGTACAGTATATCTGGGGGAGGGCCCAGAAAAGTGTATCATGTCATCTAGATTTGATAGCCTTGCTTACTCAGAAAAAGCTGTCTTAAAAGCAAGAACTAGTTTTTGAAAAAAAACAACTTGTATTTACATTATTAAATCATCTACATTCAAGGGGGTAATGTTTCTCCTTGAGGAGAGCACCGCAACAGTATAGGGAGTCCTATGGAACATGTGACGATCCCTGGGAAAACAGCTATGCAAATGAGTGATGGAATAAATGCTTCCACAGCACCACCCATTGGAAGGTAGCTGCCCTATAAGTCAATGTCTTACCTTTTAATAGGCCTTGCAACATGACTAAACATGGAAGCCAAACCAGAATACCCATGTACATACAGCTGTTTCAGGGTTTTGCCCCTTATCAGTGCACAGTAGGGTTCTGGTTGGGTTGAAGAGGAGCCCTCAATGTGAGATTGGGGAAGCAATATTTCTTCTTGTGCAGAGCACCAAGAAAGTGCTGGGAGCCTTAAGGGCCTTGCAGTGCTCTCTGGGAAGGTAGCATGGCCTATAAGACTACTTACACCCTCTTGTAGTGCTCTGCACAAGGAGAAACACTACACCCTTTCCTTCCCCCAGACTCACATTGATAGCCTCTCACCCGGCCAACCAGAACTCCGAAGCATCTGTAAGTACATGGGTATTATGGTTTGGCTTACATCTCCAGTCATGTTGCAAACCCTGTTGAAAGGTCGGACACTGACTGATAGGTGGCACTGTGGAGGCATCATTCCACCACTCATTTGAAACCTCTGTGGAACACCAGGACAATCAGGCTTCAAATCTGAATGGAAAAGTATACATAGCAATTTTTTACTTTTTGCTATATCACATGATGTATGATATCCCGTTGTCTGTTTTTAAAGGGTAACTAACATTTGAAAAAACTTCTGACGTATCAAAAGTTTTGATCGGTAGAGTCCTAAATTTCCCACTGAAACGAAGAGGCAGAAGTGCTAAGCGCTCTGTACCTTCGGCTGTGATCGGCTCTGCTTGGAGCATGTGGTGTGCATGGATTCATTTACTCTCTATAGAGCCTTACATCACTCTGCTCACATCCCTGTAATATAGTAGACTTATGGGACACATGCAGATACTAAATGACAGCTAATTATCCTTTTACCGGAGAAAATTGTTAAACTTCTCAGATGTCATGAAGCGGATAACAGGCTACAGAAGGACTACTGAGAATGTCACCGCTTCTACTGGACCTGGTAGTCAACAGTTGAATCCAGAGACATTCACTGAGATGGCTTCCTCCATAGATTACTGAGGTTCCTCATCACAGAAAATAACAAACAGACTCATATTTGCCTCCCCATATCTCCCATCCTGACCTCTCTGTGACGTAATGATACAGGCTGCAGCAGCCCACTCGCCTGTGACATAATCTTTACAGGCTGCAGCAGCCTGTGTATGCGACATCATAGGCAGATGCAGCCAATCACAGACCTCAAAGCTCCAACTCTGTCATGTCTTGTACATAGGCTGACTGTAGCCTGTAAATAAAAGGGGACGGAACTCCAGTGTAGGAGATGAAGGGTGCCAGGAGACAGGAGCGTAAGCTTGTTTGTTATTTTTTTACGATGGGAAACTTAAAAAAATATATATATATATATTTTGGAAACCCCTTTAATCTTCTGGTCTGTTTTTAGGCCCAAGATTCAGTGATACTTCATTACGCTATCCTACCAAAAGTATTTGGACACTCCTATCAGTAGAATGGATTGTGTCTTATTAGCATGGATTGCAGGATGAATGGAGGGAAATACCTGCTGAAGTGTATCAGACGTTAGTAGAAAGTATGCCACGGACATTATCCGATGTCATTAGGGCCTAAGGAGCCCCACTAAGTAGTAACATATAGAAATAAATACTATTGACTTTTGCTCAGGTGTCCAATTACTTTTGGTAGGATAATGCATCTGTATAGTGGAGCTGTTTTTTGGCTGCATGTAGCCACCACTAGGGGGAGCTAACTGCATATGGATTTATACAGCCAGACTTGAACTGAATGGGAACTATATATATATAGCTCTGTATGTACTCTGCTCCCCATAGTGGTTGGCCCAAGTAGCCACTATAGTAGCAGTGCGACAGAGGAAGCCATCCAGCGCCAAACTCCCTCTTACACATAGCAGTCCTTGCCTCTACTGTCGGTACGCTACTGCTTCTGTTATTATTTAGTGTGCTATGGCTTCTGTGTAAGACATTTTTTGCTTTACTGTGAGATATCTGTAAGCGCATTACAGCATAAGGAGAACTGATGTTCTAGTAGAGGATTGCACCAAATGTTGTCTATACAGATCATTAGTCACTGGCTAAGTGTTTAAGTAATGTCCAAATGACCAGTGAATAATGTTACAAGTCTGTGTTACGTTACTTGGGCTTCTTCCCAGAAATGGGGGCCAAGGAAATACTTGATTTGAGGAACTGTGGTGGTTGTGGTTGGGGATAGGTTTGTAGAAACATTATGCCATCCGCTGGTCGGCTGCCAGATACTTTCTATAGTAAAATATCCAAGAAACCAGGAAGGACTTTTAAAGTACTCCTAAATACTTCAAGCACTAACCGCGCAAATAAAAGAACCAATGAAAAAGTTTCTCTAGCGCCACCTAGTGTGAGTTCAGAAAATCAATGCTCAGGGTCATACGGTTTAACAAAAAAGTCTGAAACGTGAAAGTCTTACCGCATTAGATTATAGACCTTATGAAAGGCAGGATCATGAGAAAGGACTTGTACGGGTTTATTCAGAAAACCTTACCCTTTATGTCCGTCTCCTTGTACTTCTGTGGTTCAGGGTATTTTTACCAGTTATAGATGAATTTTTTAAAAAACTTATCTTCGTAGATATTGGGCTCTGTTCACACTTTATCTCTCCTTTACATTCAGTGTATACAGTAGGAACACTTCCTGCGGTACACCAAGTGTATCCATAGGGCCTATTCACCAACAAAGGCTGAAATAGTGTTTGGTATACAGCAGAGGGGGCACAACTTTTTCTGGTCTGAGGGCCACATTGCCATACTGAATCCTGGCCATGCTTGGTATTGCAGGCAAAGTTCCCATTGAAATGAATTGGAACTTGGCCTGCAATACCAAACTTGGCCCCTACAGTAAGAACGGGGCTGTCTGCTTACTGCAGAAATCAGCTCAGTGCACAAGCATGCTGGCTTGGGTAAACAGCTGTTTGGTGTGGGTTGTTGAAGATGGACCCCCACTGATCTACTATTGATGACCTATCCTTATGATTGGCCATCAATACCTTACAAAAGGCAACTGCTTAGAGACAGCGAATACGCCTTTTTACTGACCTCACTAATGAGCTTTAAGCCTGCACATACATCTTTTATGGTGGTGGCTTAGCTGACTACTGACAGCCAGGCTCTTGCTCTAACAGCCAGGACTGGAGAAACCTCAGATCCTGCTAGTTTAACCCCTTACATGCCACAATCAATAGCAACTGCAGTATGTAAGCAGACAACTGGGGAGGGAGCTATTTGTGTCACCCATCCGCACCTCACAATGCAATTGCAAGGTACGAATGGGTTCCCATGGCATCCAGAAGCCTGACAAAGGCCTCCATGTCTGCCATGTAACTCAGCCTATTAGTCCTCTAATTAGACTCTAATTAGCTGCTGTCACAGGCATTATAGAATTCGCTACATAAGTAATGCAGTGTATTATCCTAGCAATTGAATGATTATATCTACACGTTTCCTTCACGGGGTACAAAATAGTGTCAAAAAAGTTTAATGAACTTCATTTTAAAAAAAAAAAAACATTTTTTTTCTCCATAAAAACTCATTTTAAATGGATAGAATACAAAAAAATAATTATAAAAAGGAGCACATAATAGGTTTTAATGCGTTTAAAACGATCCAAACAATGGGAACATTTTGTTATTTATCTTGCATAGTGAATGCCATAAAAATCATTTAAAAAAGTAATGCCAGAATTGTTGTTTTCCTTTTGTTCGCCTCCCAAAAAAATGCAATAAAAAGTAATCCAAAAGTCAAATATACCTCAAAATGGTACCAACCTCAACCCTTCCTGCAAAAAACAAGACCTCGCAGAGATCAATTACTGATCTTAGGGCTTATTCACACAAGCGTAGGCGTTTTTACGTGCACCCGTAAAAATGTGTGAATGGGTGCACAAATCTGCCATTTGTGCGCCCGTTCAGCTGGCCGGGTCCGCAGCATATGCACCGAGGCTGGATTGCCGTCGGGCAGGGGGAGATAGTTTAGCTCTGCTAAGCTGTCTCCCCTTTTCCACCCCCTCCCCAGCTCTCAGCAAAGGAAGGGGGCGGGACTGGGCAGGAGCTAGTGTGCTAAGCTACCGCCCCCTCTCCGCCCCTTGTCGGCTGCCAGCAATGGGAGGGAGCAGGATGGGGTGGGAGCTTAGTAACTAGCTCCAGTCCCGCCCCCTCTCATTGCAAACAGCCGGCAAGGGGCGGAGAGAAGGAGGTAAGTGAGTGGGAGTTTAGCAGTCACGCTGCTAAACTCCCTACTACCTCCCTTCTCCGGCAGCTACCATAGGCTCCCATAGGAGTCTATGCAGCAGCCGACGCATTCCACCTGGGAAAGATAGTTCCTGAACTATCTTTCCTGGCTGACGTAAAAGCGCCCGTCCAAAATGTGCTGCAATGCACTACCTTGGCCAGCTGGGTGCTTTTACATGGCGGAAAATCGCCTGTCTGATCTGATGCATTGGAATCCAGATGGTAGTGTATACCATGGAAGCCGTCCGTCACACAAGCACAGTGGCAGTATCGCGTGATTACGCGTCACGCGCTGCAATGTGCATGCGGGCTGGACGGGACTCACGCGGCGGATCTGGAGAGGTGAGTATGGGGTCTTTGGGGGGCAACGTGTCGAACTCCGCTGCGATATTGTCCAACGTGGCCGTGGGCAGGAGGCATAAGCCGTTACATACTATAACCAGAGATTTCATTGCCTCCTTGCACAGAGCAGTCACCTTGCAGCCTTCTCAGGTCTGTGCATGTGAGATAGAGAAATCAGATTGCCAGGGCCTGATGTGATCACGATCCGCTTACAGCGCTGTGGAATATGTTGGTGCAAAGGGGAAATAAATAAATGATGATGCTATAACATAATCTCTCTCTCTCCAGGCTGATGCAGCGACCAGCTTCCTGCGAGCCGCCAGGGCTGGAAACCTGGATAAAGCGCTGGAACATCTGAGGAATGGAGTGGATATAAATACATGCAACCAGGTAAAGCACACCCAACCACAATATATACCGCCATAGTCAGCTCTATGCATCCATCTTCTGAAAGTGAGCCCATCCCAAAGTTTTTCTTCCCCCGTCTCCCCAGACAGATCTACAAGGTATTTTTATAGCCGTCTTATCATTTCAGCCTACAGCTGAGATTTGTGCGATTGTCACCCCAGAACCAAAAACATGTCATGCTACATTACATACACTAAATGGCCACTTTATTAGGGGCACCCATAGCGTTGGACCTCCTTCGGCTTTCAAAACTGCAGTAAGTCATCATGGCATCCACCCACACGAATCAGAGGTGCACCAAGAAAACCTTCCCCACAACATTACTGCACCAGCCTGACAGGAAGGGGTCATCGGTTCATGCTGCTTGTGGAAAAGTCTGACTCCCATCAGCAACAGAAACCTGGATTCATCTGGAGATGTGTTTCCACTGCTCAGTGATACCGTTGTTGCGCTCTTTTGCTCGCTGGAGTTTCGCCTTTCTGTTTGACTCAATGGTGCTGGAACTGGTTGTCTGCTGTTGTAGCCCATCTATGTTAAGGAATGGCAAGCTGTGTGTTCAGACACATTACTTGGAGCAGCAGCATTGCATTTGGCTGCAGTTTGCTTGGCTGAGCACTAGAAAGATTCTTGACATCCTCCTCTGACCCCTTTCGCTAGAGAGTTCTTTACGTCCACAGAATCCCCTTTCGCTGGATGTCTTTTCTCGATCACACCCTTCTCTGTATACTCTGCTTGCCCTGCATGAGAACACCCCACAAGGTTGGTGGTGTATGAAATCCTGGCCCCGGCTAGTACCGATGACCGATGAAGTCACTCAGATCGCTGGACTTTCCCATCTAATGTGGATTCACACTGAAACTGATCTGTGGAAAACTCATCACTTGATTCTATGATGCAGTCTGGGGTCACCGGTCGGAAAGGGCCAGGAGCTAATAAAGGAGCCATTTAGTATATGTTTCTGCTTGACAATGTCTATTTACTAAAACCATAACTAACAAAATCCAATATCTGTGGTTAGATCTCTCAACCTGGAAACAACTACCTGCAAATGTAAGTGCTTTCTCTACTCCAAAGAAGTGGCCAAACTTTGTCAGTATGGAGCCTACTGTAGGTTTGTGGTGTTAGATGGTCTACTAAGGGACTATGCTTGTTTCTCGCCCCCTTTTCAGCTGGTGGCTTTCTTGCTTTCTAATGAATCATCATAAGGGTCATGTTTTAGTGTGTTAGTCCCGCTTTAGTCTGTCATATGTAGCCTTTTCCATTGCCCATTGTAGATATTTATTGTACTAGCTCCCCAGCTGTGTGTTCTTCATCCATGGTCATTCCCTTCTGCCCTATACTAGAGAGCACATTAGGTCTTAGAGAGTTGTTGACCATCTAATAACGCTGATTTAGGTCTATGACCCTATGCAAAGATTGTTTGCTAATTTCTGTGTTGAAGCCAACAAGACCAGACACCCTATTAGCCTAATTGTGAAGTCTACTGGTCTCCACTTTGAGGCCTACCAGTAGATCGTGAGTAGTATTAGTAGCATTATTTCTCATAAATAGCCAAGCACCCATTCCCACAAGCTTTGGTATTCCTCCACTTCAGTGACATCACCACTACGGTTCAGCCGGCACCTTTAGGTCTTCTGGAGAATATCGGGCGTGTGGGAAAGGTCCAGCCTCATATGTCCTGTGATCCTGAGGGGGAGATATGTGGTCAGACCTGTCCCACAGGCCGTGTATTCTGCCCGACCTCACCGTGCCTTCTGACCTACCTTCTCAACCAACACTGTGGAGTCGGATATGTCTTGTCTACTAGCCCAGGCATTGCCTTCTGAGTCTCTGATCCACAATACTTACTGTTCCAACCTTCTCTTCACCTGATTGATTGTTGTCAATTCTAACAGCTTTCTATTATGTTTGCAATTTTCTGCATTATTTGGGGGTCTTTTTTTTGCACTTTGTCACGGTCTCTTCTTAGGAAGTCCCCAACTTGAGACCCTCTCATTATTAGCCAGGATGGCCATACATATTAGATACAGATGGGCCAAACCTGCCATTTGGGTGGAAGTGGCCGTTTATCTAATGGGTATGACAGTCTCCCAATTCTTTCCCCAATGGTGGATGTTTGGGAGATAAGGAATGGTTGGGCAGAGCTATCTTGAGGGTTCAAGAGAGACAGCTGTTGGGACGAACAAGCTGTCATCCGACTGCTATCTAATGTGTACGGGCAACATAAGAGCTACTACAGAGACTGGTTCTACCTCGGAGGACTCGGTAGACTGCGCTGTGCATTGTACATGCAGAGGGCCCCTTTATATGATAAATGGATGTGGGGCAACAGCAGAGGCATAACTTGAAGCTCCTGGGCCCCAGTGCAAAACCTGTTAGATGCTAATTGAGCTTAAGGCAATTGTTCCATGCTAAAAGGATTTTAGCAGTGCCAGGGCCCCTTTAAACGGGACGACCTTTCGGGCACACAGGACTTTTCACTCAATGGTTGGCCCGGGTAAAAGTTCCCTAAGCTGGTTGTGTTATAAGGTGTGTGACGGATGTATGAAGATAACTGGACCTTTAATTTTTTTTAATCATATACTGCAATTGCAAAATATCCTACGTGTGTCCCTTCCTGCCCAATACTTATAGGACAGCTAAAGCATCCGATGAGTGATTCATCTCCCGCATTGGTCTGGGCGTACTTGGCCTTCTTTAGCCCCTCCGAGTCTGTGTTGATGTTCCAGCAGCTGGAACCGTTGTGCAGTCGAGAAACGTTGTGCTAGAGGATCCAGCACATGCGCAGTGCCAGTGACCCATTCGCGGTCATTCACGTCACAATGGACGTCAAGTGCGTGCGCTGTCCTCCTTGTGGCAGCTCCAGCTGTCGAGCTCAAAAGCGAAGACGTTGCAGCAGAGGGGATTCTCAAACACACAACGTCTCCAGCTGCTGGAGCTGGAGACGTCCATAAAGACTCGGAGGGGCGTGTATGGACTAACGGACCATTGCACGAGAAAAAAAGGCCAATTGGACAGTTTAGCCGTCATTTGCATGTCACATGGAAAGCAGGATATTTTGGCATTGGAACATCTGATGAAAAAATTAAAGGGCCGCTTCAGTGATTTTCTTCTGTCTGTGTGATGCTGTTACACAGGACCCACCTGCAGGGGGCACAGTTATTCCTATCACAGTTACTGATGATGATCACGCAGCTCCTGTCACACAGTTATAATAGAGGAGATCACAGCTCATCCTCCTGACTGTATACCAATGGGCTGTAGATAATTTAGCTGAATATAGAAGGTAATGACTGTCTTCCCCCCCATCAAGAAGAAATGTTATAGCCAATAGTAAAGCTGATACATCATGGAATACATGTGAAAATGAAACTAAAATCTCTATCTCAAGATTGTGCCTGATAAGTATCAGACAGGGGGCTGCACTGCAGGGACGTGGCTGTAATACACAGAGGAGACCACTAGAGTGTGACATACTATCAGGTGAGGGGAGCAGCGATGGAAAAAGGTATTTTCGCTGGAGTGGTCCTTTAACCCCTTCCCGCCCCATGACGTAAGGGTACGTCATGGTAGCGGGGTACTTCCCGCAAAATGACGTACCCATACATCATTGGGATAGTTCGGGATCATAGCAGATCTTGCGCTATCCCGCAGTGGGAGCTGGCTGTCACTAGTAGCCGGCCTCCCGCTGCAACAGCTTGGGGCATCGGAGATGTGCCTCCCCCCTCCCCCCGCTGTTAACCCCTTCCCTGCCGCGATCTCTGTGACTCCAGCCGGCTCTCGCGATAGCATCGCGAGAGCCCGGCTGGTTGCTATGGAAACAGGATGCCAGATATCGGTGTCCTGTATTGCCATATCCTGTGATCGCTATAGTAAGCGATAAGGGAGAAGTCCTGCCATGCCTTATCGCAGCGATCTTTAGTGCTGTAGTAAAAGTCCCTCAGAGGGACACAAGTGGTGTAAAAATAAGAGCTAAACAAAGTACAAAAAATAAAAATGTAAAAAAAAATGTTAAAAAAACCCTTTTTTTACGCTTTTTCTCATATTAGCATTAAAAAAATTAAAAGAAAATTAAAAATCCCACATATTTGGTATCAACGCTTCCGGCAAAAAGCGTTAAAAGAAATGCTAAAAAACTGAGGCAAAATGCTAATTTTTAGCATTTTGCCTCCCAAAAAACGCAATAAAAATGATTATAAAAAAAAACGTGTGTACCCCAAAATGGTACCAATAAAAACTACAGCCCGTCTCGCAAAAAATAAGCCTCACAGAGCTCCGTCCATGGAAAAATAAAAAAGTTATAGCACTTTGAATGCAGTGAGTTTAGAAAAAAATCCTAATTTTAAAAAAAAAGTGTTTTTATTGTGGAAAAGTGGAAAAACTTAAAAAAAATATAAGAATTTTAGTATCGTTGTAACCGTGCCGACCCTCAGAAAAAAATGTAGTGTGTCATTTATGCTGCATAATTAACGCTTAAAAAAAATAAAATAAAATCTGTGGCAGAATTGATGCGTTTTTCTCTCTCTGCGATCATAAAAAAAATAATTAAAGTTTTACAATATAGTCTATGTACCCAAAAGTGGCACCGATAAAAACTACAGTTCGTCACGCAAAAAGCAAGCTCTCACACGGCCGCATCGACGGAAAAATAAAAAAGTTATGACTTTTGAAAAATGGAGATGGAAAAATACCAAAAATCGTTTGGTCCTCAACGCCAAAATAGGCCATGTCCTTAAGGGGTTAAAGGTGGCGTTATCTTCAAGCACCTGTCACACGTCTTACAATGCAGCTATCTTAGGGCACATGTTTAAAAAAAAAAAAGTAAAAAAAAAAACGGTCCAAACACTGGATGGAAGCAGCCCCCGATCTTTTGAATGGGCGTGTTCACATGGTCTTTCATTTTACTGGAACGAAAAGTCAGAGTAAGGGGTCCTGCAGACGAGCGCAGGCGTAGATACGCTCACGATAATGGGACATAATAGCGTTGCGAAGAGAGTGCTAGCGTGGGCTATCACGTGCATATCCGTGCATTTTACTGTACTTTAACAGGCTGCGTCTAAGTAGTCGCTGTCCGATTTCCCCACGAAATTACGATTCTCGGCACGGGGTCTCACATCAGGCATCACGGGATGTCCGTGTGTTGTCCAATCAGAGTTGCCCCCATGAATTTAGGGTGTAACAATTTAAACATGCGTGTTCATGTACCCTTATACTTCACAAGCCAAGTGACAGACGTCCGTTATATATTACATTTCTAGATCCTCCAGAACAGAACATTTCATTTCAATTACGCGGCATCAGATAAAACTACCCCTGCGTGTAGATCGTAATGTTCCATACTTGTTACGGCGCCTCCTGCTGGTTTTCTTTATTCCCTCTCAGTATGCCCGATAATGAGTCCAGTGTTGTTGAGAAGAAGCTCAACCCAGTCCTGATTCTTATTTTCTGGCCGGTACAATAACAGGGATCACTGTGCCACCGAGTACAAGAAGCCCCCGGCGATGAGCCTGAGCTGAACGTGTGCCCTCCAGCACTGGACACATCACGTTCTTAAGGGAAATCGAAAGAACAGCAGGGGGCGCCATAACAAGTAAATCCACACACAGGAGTATTTTTAAGGCGTGTGCGCACTTACCCCACGTACTTGTGTGATAGACATTGTGTTTTTGTGAGTACCTCTGCACGTTTTAGGGCTTCTTCACACTGGCGATAAAATCGTGCAATTTTTGTGCAATGCAAGAATGAGTGAAAATGCAGAATTATGAAACCGATGATTTTTAATGGTTTTCTTCACATTTGAGGTCTTCGCTCATGTGATGTTGCGAAAAACAAAAATCGTGGGAAAAGGTCCCGATTTTGCCAAGATTTTCTCGCGGCAGTATCGCCAGTGTGACGGAGCCCTAACCATAGTTTTTGAGCGCACAAGTCGTATGTATTTGCGCAAAAGCATGCAACCATGCTCCCATGCGCGAATGGGACGGCCATACCTTTAGGGCTCTTCACATTGGAGAGGGCGATATTGGGGGTCGATTCGCGGCTCGATATCGCGCTCCCCACCGTGTGAAAGCCCCAGTGCTGCAAGGCGTTTTCATGTGAAAACAGCCTCGTGTCACTGCGGGGATTCCCTTCATCCCTGCCGCGGCAGAGGATCGCGCATTGAAAGCAATGGGCGATGTTGCAAAAAGATAGAACATGCTGCATTGTTTTTCCACGCAACATCGCAGGAGTGAAAACATCACAAATGGAAATGAAACCATTAAAAATCATCGGTTTCATAATCGTGCGTTTTCACATATTTTCGTATCGCGCAATTTTATTGCCAGGGTGAAGCCCCCCTACCGTTTTCTCCTGCACAGCGGCACTGTGCATGGAATTGTAACACAGCCCATTAAAGTAAGTGCGGACGGCCGCAGGTTGGTGGAGACACCGCTTTGCAGGGGGAAATTTAGGGACCGTCCACACAGCCACTTGCATGTAAATTCACGTATGCGAGAAACATACATTAAAAAAAAAGTGTAAAAACGCATTATGTTTTTAAATTTGAATGGGTGGTATCTGTTTTGATCCGTTTTTATAAGAAAAACATATGTTTGTCACTGTAAACTGTTTTTTTTTTTATTTCTAATAAAGTCTTGTAGTTTGATTGGTTGCAATTGAACGCTCCCTTGCAAGACTATAAAAAAAAGTTTTTTTTAAAAAAAGCAAAAAATGTAATAATTAAAAAAAATCCAGTTTAAATGGTGAATGCAGTAAAAACAAAATCAATGTAAAAACAATGGCGGAATTTCTGGACATTTTTCCCATTTTCTCTTTAAAAAAGACTGTACAAAAAAAGTGTACTAAAATTTCCCATTTTCTCTACAAAAAAGTGTACTAAAAGTTCCACAACACATTATATGTACCCCAGAGTGCTGCCATTAAAACATACAGAAAAAAACAAGCCCTCATACGAGTGAGTCAGAAAGTTATGGCTCTTTGCAAGGCTTGGCCCTTGAGGTAAAAAATCGGCTAGTCACTAAGGGGTTAATCATTCTCTGCTCCTGCGTTCCACAGTCCTACCGCTCTTGCACTTAAACATAAGCTTTCATGCAGAGGCGTGTACGGAAATCATAAGACTTGTTGGATAAAGTATAGTCACCCATCGGTGTTACTACAAGGACCTGTATAGTAATATACCGCATTAGGGCTGCGCTGTATTATACCGTATCACTGAAGTGCTTCCAGGCCAGTTAATGACCATAATCATATTTCCCATTTAAATGCTAATTCCACTTCATTCCACCCAAAACGGTTTAATTTGAAGAGGTGTTAAGTGCGATACAATTAAATCTTGAATCTCACGTACCTGCACAATCACTAATGCTACCTGACAACTCCGAGGGCCGTTACTACCGCTGCTGCAGATCGTCTCCCATAGTCCCTGCATCCGCCCCACCATCTGTCAGAAGGACCAAGGGCACCCGTCTCTAAACCACATGTAGGGCTGATAACAGCGGGAAAGAGAACGGCACCAATTGTAGCTTCTGCCTGATACCTGTGAGATGGAGAGCAGATGAGAAGAAAGACCCCCAGGAGGGGGTCACATACGGTAGAGATTATCTTGCTCAGACTCGTGCGACACAGGCCTTAGGCTGGATTTACACGACCGTATTTGTGAACGCATTTCAATGGATTCATTCACAATCGCGGATTTTGCGTGCGCAAAAAATACGCTGCATCTTTTTTTTTCCAACATTTTTGCGCGGGCGAAATAGGACATATGAAACTACCGTGTTTCCCTGAAAATAAGACAGTGTCTTATATTATTTTTTGTTCAAAAAGGTTTAACCTTTTTACATGTATAGCTGCCTGGACACTATTTAAATTGACTTATTTAATTAACTGTTAGCAGGGCTTAATTTTGGAGTAGGGCTTATATTTCAAGCATCCTCAAAAAGCCTGAAAAATCATTTTGCATCCTCAAAAATTCTGGAAAATCATGTCTTATTTTCAGGGTATGTCTTATTTTCAGGGAAACAGGGTAATTAGGCTAATTAACTATTTTAATGTATAGGACTGTAGCCGCGGGAGTTTTTTTTTTTGCGCACATTGATATTCATGATAGGCGTACGCAAAAGGTTCCGTAAAGACGCAGTTGTGTGCAAATATGCAACGCTCGATGCGCAAATGTGAATTCAGCTTCATTCCTGCATAAATTGAACAACGAATGAAAAGTGAGCGCTTTATCGCTCGGACGCTGGCTGCACTTAGAACGAACGATGATCGGTCACTTTCGCTCGCTTGAACGATAATCGTTCCGTGTAAAAGAGCCCTCACATAACCAGCTGGCGCAGGAGCTGTTTAACACTATGGAGGACTAAGGGCGCCTTCACACTTGCCATCGCGATATCGCTGCGTTTTTGTAACGCGACTGTCAATAGGACTTTCTAATGTTAAAAACGGATTGCACAAAAATCGCAAGTTGGTGCTCTGCGATTTATGTGCGATGCATTTTAAACATTAGAAAGTCCTATTGACAGTCGCGTTAAACAAACGCAGCGATATCGCGATAGCCAGCGTGCAGGAGCCCTTAGTGTGACGATGTCAGCACCCCTTCCCGCACGCCTTTCTTGATCAGTATGATTTTCGCTCTCTAACTGCAGCGGATGCCGACACCATGAAAATGTAGATTATTACCGCCATCACCGGCATCACAGAGTGCAACCTGCTGCTTACATTACATTCAGGTCATTCTGACCCCTCTGTGATTTCATGAGGTTTTCAGGTCCTTCTACTCTACAGCAAAGTCATTTAGGTTTCATCAATTACCATCATTTTGGTACCTAGTGACGTATATTATATCCATGGAGATATATATGTGTATCCTAAAACTTTTGCACATAGATAGATAGATAGATAGATAGATAGATAGATAGATAGATAGATAGATAGATAGATAGGAGATAGATATATAGATATGAGAGATATTAGATAGATAGATAGAGAGATATGAGATAGAGAGATATGAGATAGATAGATATGAGATAGATAGATATGAGATAGATAGATAGATATGAGATAGATAGTGAGATATGAGATAGAGAGATATTAGATAGATAGATAGATATGAGATTGATAGATATTTGATAGATATGAGATAGATAGATATGAGATAGATAGATAGATAGATAGATATGAGATTGATAGATATTTGATAGATAGAGAGATATGAGATAGATAGATATGAGACAGATAGATAGATAGATAGATATGAGATAGATAGATATGAGACAGATAGGGAGATATGAGATAGATAGATATGAGATAGATAGAGAGATATGAGATAGAGAGATATGAGATAGATAGAGAGATAGATATGAGATAGATAGATAGATATGAGATTGATAGATATGAGATAGATAGATAGATATGAGAGATAGATAGATAGATATGAGAGATATTAGATAGATGGATAGATAGATATGAGATAGATAGATATGAGATAGATAGATAAATAGATAGATATGAGAGATATGAGATAGATAGATAGATATGAGATTAATAGATATGAGATAGATAGATAGATATGAGATAGATAGTGAGATATGAGATAGATAGATAGATATGAGATAGATAGTGAGATATGAGATAGAGAGATATTAGATAGATAGATAGATAGATAGATATGAGATAGATAGATATGAGATTGATAGATATTTGATAGATATGAGATAGATAGATATATAGATAGATAGATAGATATGAGATTGATAGATATTTGATAGATAGAGAGATATGAGATAGATAGATATGAGACAGATAGATAGATAGATATGAGATAGATAGATAGATATGAGACAGATAGGGAGATATGAGATAGATAGAGAGATAGATATGAGATAGATAGATAGATATGAGATTGATAGATATGAGATAGATAGATAGATAGATAGATAGATAGATAGATAGATAGATAGATAGATATGAGAGATAGATAGATAGATATGAGAGATATTAGATAGATAGATAGATAGATAGATATGACATAGATAGATAAATAGATAGATATGAGAGATATGAGATAGATAGATAGATAAATAGATAGGTAGATAGATATGAGATTGATAGATATGAGATAGAGAGATATGAGATAGATAGATATGAGATAGATAGATAGATATGAGATAGATAGTGAGATATGAGATAGAGAGATATTAGATAGATAGATAGACAGATATGAGATAGATAGATATGAGATTGATAGATATTTGATAGATATGAGATAGATAGATAGATAGATAGATATGAGATTGATAGATATTTGATAGATAGAGAGATATGAGATAGATAGATATGAGACAGATAGATAGATAGATATGAGATAGATAGATAGATATGAGACAGATAGGGAGATATGAGATAGATAGAGAGATATGAGATAGAGAGATATGAGATAGATAGAGAGATAGATATGAGATAGATAGATAGATAGATAGATATGAGATTGATAGATATGAGATAGATAGATAGATATGAGATAGATAGATAGATAGATATGAGATAGATAGATAGATAGATAGATATGAGATAGATAGATAGATAGATAGATAGATAGATAGATAGATAGATAGATAGATAGATAGATAGGAGACAGATAGGGAGATATGAGATAGATAGATATGAGATAAATAGAGAGATATGAGATAGATAGAGAGATAGATATGAGATAGATAGATAGATAGATAGATAGATAGATAGATAGATATGAGATAGATAGATAGATAGATATGAGATAGGTAGATATGAGATGAGATAGATAGATAGATATGTGCCGGAAAACTGCAGCAACTAGATGTCAGTTCCAAAAGTGGCTGGAAGACGTCTGGAGGGATATGGAGTCAGGATCTTGGGTGCAAATGGACCTCTCAAATCACATCCTATAAATGCTTGATGTCGGACAAACATGAAGGCCGCACCATTCGTAGGAAGTCTCCACAACGCTCATCTACTAACTCTGTGCTGGATCATCACATTATTCTGGGTGTCCTTGAAGTCCGGGAGGACCTACAAAAGGTCAGCAAGCAGTGATATGCACTAGGCACCATAGATAGATAGATAGATATGAGATAGATAGAGAGATATGAGATAGATAGATAGATAGATAGATAGATAGATAGATAGATAGATATGAGACAGATAGGGAGACATGAGATAGATAGATATGAGATAGATAGAGAGATATGAGATAGATAGAGAGATAGATATGAGACAGATAGAGAGATATGAGACAGAGATATATGAGACAGATAGAGAGATATGAGATAGAGAGAGATGAGATAGATAGAGAGATATGAGATAGATAGATTGATAGATAGATAGATATGAGATAGATAGTGAGATATGAGATAGAGAGATATTAGATAGATAGATAGATAGATATGAGATTGATAGATATTTGATAGATATGAGATAGATAGATATGAGATAGATAGATAGATATGAGATTGATAGATATTTGATAGATAGAGAGATATGAGATAGATAGATATGAGACAGATAGATAGATAGATAGATAGATAGATATGAGATAGATAGATATGAGACAGATAGGGAGATATGAGATAGAGAGATATGAGATAGATAGAGAGATAGATATGAGATAGATAGATAGATATGAGATTGATAGATATGAGATAGATAGATAGATAGATATGAGAGATAGATAGATAGATGAGAGATATTAGATAGATAGATGGATAGATAGATATGAGATAGATAGATATGAGATAGATAGATAAATAGATAGATATGAGAGATATGAGATTGATAGATATGAGATAGATAGATAGATATGAGATAGATAGTGAGATATGAGATAGATAGATAGATATGAGATAGATAGTGAGATATGAGATAGAGAGATATTAGATAGATAGATAGATAGATAGATATGAGATAGATAGATATGAGATTGATAGATATTTGATAGATATGAGATAGATAGATAGATAGATAGATATGAGATTGATAGATATTTGATAGATAGAGAGATATGAGATAGATAGATATGAGACAGATAGATAGATAGATAGATATGAGATAGATAGATAGATATGAGACAGATAGGGAGATATGAGATAGATAGAGAGATAGATATGAGATAGATAGATATGAGATTGATAGATATGAGATAGAGAGATAGATAGATAGATAGATATGAGAGATAGATAGATAGATAGATATGAGAGATATTAGATAGATAGATAGATAGATATGAGATAGATAGATATGAGATAGATAGATAAATAGATAGATATGAGAGATATGAGATAGATAGATAGATAAATAGATAGGTAGATAGATATGAGATTGATAGATATGAGATAGATAGATATGAGATAGATAGATAGATATGAGATAGATAGTGAGATATGAGATAGAGAGATATTAGATAGATAGATAGACAGATATGAGATAGATATGAGATTGATAGATATTTGATAGATATGAGATAGATAGATAGATATGAGATTGATAGATATTTGATAGATAGAGAGATATGAGATAGATAGATATGAGACAGATAGATAGATAGATATGAGACAGATAGGGAGATATGAGATAGATAGAGAGATATGAGATAGAGAGATATGAGATAGATAGAGAGATAGATATGAGATAGATAGATAGATAGATAGATAGATATGAGATGATAGATATGAGATAGATAGATAGATATGAGATAGATAGATAGATAGATATGAGATAGATAGATATGAGATAGATAGATATGAGATAGATAGATAGATAGATAGATAGATAGATAGATAGATAGGAGACAGATAGGGAGATATGAGATAGATAGATATGAGATAGATAGAGAGATATGAGATAGATAGAGAGATAGATATGAGATAGATAGATAGATATGAGATAGATAGATAGATAGATAGATATGAGATAGGTAGATATGAGATGAGATAGATAGATAGATAGATAGATATGTGCCGGAAAACTGCAGCAACTAGATGTCAGTTCCAAAAGTGGCTGGAAGACGTCTGGAGGGATATGGAGTCAGGATCTTGGGTGCAAATGGACCTCTCAAATCACATCCTATAAATGCTTGATGTCGGACAAACATGAAGGCCGCACCATTCGTAGGAAGTCTCCACAACGCTCATCTACTAACTCTGTGCTGGATCATCACATTATTCTGGGGGTCCTTGAAGTCCGGGAGGACCTACAAAAGGTCAGCAAGCAGTGATATGCACTAGGCACCATAGATAGATAGATATGAGATAGATATGAGATAGATAGAGAGATATGAGATAGATAGATAGATAGATAGATAGATATGAGACAGATAGGGAGACATGAGATAGATAGATATGAGATAGATAGAGAGATATGAGATAGATAGAGAGATAGATATGATACAGATAGAGAGATATGAGACAGAGATATATGAGACAGATAGAGAGATATGAGATAGAGAGAGATGAGATAGATAGAGAGATATGAGATAGATAGATTGATAGATAGATAGATAGATATGAGATAGATAGAGAGATAGGAGAAACATAGATAGATATGAAATAGATAGATAGATATGAGATAGATAGAGAGATATGAGATAGATAGATATGAGATAGATAGAGAGATATGAGATAGATATGAGATAGATAGATATGAGATGAGATAAATGGATATGAGATAGATAGATAGATATGAGATAGATAGATATGAAATAGATAGATAGATAGATATGGGATAGATAGATAGATAGATAGATATGAGATAGATAGATATGGGATAGATAGATAGATATGAGATAGATATGAGATAGATAGATAGATAGATATGTGCCGGAAAACTGCAGCAACTAGATGTCAGTTCCACAAGTGGATGGAAGACGTCTGGAGGGATATGGAGTCAGGATCTTGGGTGCAAATGGACCTCTCAAATCACATTCTATAAATGCTTGATGTCGGACAAACATGAAGGCCGCACCATTTGTAGGAAGTCTCCAGAATGCTCATCTACCAACTCTGTGCTGGATCATCACATTATTCTGGGGGTCCTTGAAGTGCGGGAGGAGCTACAAATGGTCAGCAAGCAGTGATATGCAGTAGGCACCAGTCAATGATGTGTTTAGGTGGACCAGTGGACCCAACCCATGCCATGAGAACACAGCACACACCAGTATGGAACCACCACCAGCCTGCACAGTGCCTTGTAGACAACTGGTGATAACACTGCAGAGGGGGCACAGGGCTGATAACACTGATTGGGCCCAGTGCCTTGGTATCATTTGTTGTTGTTAGCTGTTAAAGGGGTTGTCCCGTGATAGCAAGTGGGGTTAAGCACTTCTGTATGGCCATATTAATGCACTTTGTAATATACATCGTGCATTAAATATTGGCCATACAGAAGTTATACACTTACCCCCTCCGGTGCTGGCGTCCCCGTCTCTATGGCGCCGACCAAAGCTGCCTTCTCCCTGGATTAGACGCGCTTGCGCTGAAGGGGCCGCTCCGGCGTGCTCGCGCCGCACAGGTCTTCTGCGCATGCGCAGAAGACCTCTGCGGCGCGAGCACGCCGGAGCCGGACAGAAGAGGGCAGACTGCGCAAGCGCATCTAATCCAGGGAGAAGGCAACTTTGGTCGGCGCCATTGAGACGGGGACGCCAACACCGGAGGGGGTAAGTGTATAACTTCTGTATGGCCAATATTTAATGCACGATGTATATTACAAAGTGCATTAATATGGCCATACAGAAGTGTATAACCCCACTTGCTATCGCAGGACAACCCCTTTAAGTAGTTTACGACCCTCGGCGACCCTAAAGGCAACCTCCCTCCATGTTTTTCGGTTTTGCACTGCTTCTTTCAGTTGTGTGATATCCATGTCAGTATCAGCTCTGACAGTATCGGCCATCGTGTTCTTTGACGGCCGGGTCTTCTTTTGCCACTGATCTGTCCAAGCATTATAGATTTTTCTAGCGACTCTGCTCGCATTACATGGCCACAATACGTGAGCCCGAGTCCGGTCATCTTCCCCTCCAGTGATATCGGGTCTTATATAATTAAGGACTTCTCTGTTACTCTCGCCGCCCAGGGTATACGCAGCAGCTTTCCCAGCCCCACAGCTCCAACGCATCAATCCTCCTATCAGCTTTTTTTTCGCAGTCCAGCTCTCACATCCATACATGGCTATTGGGGAATACAGTGGTTTGCACTATCCTGCGTTTAGTTGCTATACTGATATTCCTATTTTTCCAGATTTTGTCCATGTTTAGCATCGCGCTTCACCGCAATGCTATCCTACATTTTATCTCTGGCATATATTCTCCAGCCTGGTCAGTTTTCTAACCAAGGAAGATGAAGTCTCGCACACATTCTATGGCCTCGTTGCAATTTTTTGCAGTCATAATTTTTCCACTTTCAGTTTTAATCTTCCATATCAGCTGCCTCAGACCGGCTTCTGTTTCTATAAGCAGAGTTGTGTCATTCGCATAACGGAGATTGTTGATGTTTCTTCCACCTATTCTCACCCCGATTTCCAATTCATCTAGGTCCATTTTCCGCATGATCACTTCCGCATATAGGTTAAACAAGAAGGTTGAGAGGATGCAGCCCTGTCGGGCGCCTTTTGCCGATCCTAAACCGATCTATGTCCCCATACTGTGTTCTCATAGTGGCTTCTTGATGGGTATAGAGTGATTTTATCTGCCGGACTAGATGTGCCGATACGCCCAGCTCTTGTAGGACATGCCATAGCTTGTCATGGTCAACGCAGTCAAACACATGTAGATATTATTTTGGTATTCTCAAGCTTTTTCCATGGCCCATAACAGGTTTGCAATATGATGGTGGGTACCGCGTCCTCGCCGGAGTCTTGCCTGCGCATCAGGGAGCGCCGCTTCAACTACAGATCTCAGGCTTTCCTGTGTAATTCTGAGAAGCATCTTGCTGTCATGTGGAATGAGGGCAATTGTTCGATAGGTGGAGCAATTATCTACCCTATTACTGAAACAGCCCTGGTTGGAACTGATTAGAGCCCAGGGCTCTCGTAGCTATAGAACATGCAGAAGTAGTAATCATACTCAGACTCGGAGACGGTCCAAAGACCCCCTGCTACATAAAACAACACCAGTATTATAACTAATACATGGTAGGTCGGAGCATTGTTACAGATTTTGAATTGCAGCCCCGGAGCTTCAGTCTGAAACTGGTGGTATTTGATGGCGTAGCGGTGACAGATGGAGGCCGAGGCATGCTTTATACAGCAGAAATAAACTTATATTACACAAATAATATTTACAGTATATCACTCCATAGGGGGGCTTGGTACACTTCGACATTACATCATGACAGTCTGCATCAGTAAGTGAATATATTCACCGAAAGCCAAAACATGGTTTACCAAATACGGCACTACACTATACATCGTCTCTCAGTTTCTCCAAAATGGCAGCAGCAAGACACGTGTTACCTTGAGCCTCCCCCATATATGCGTGATCTATACCAAATTTTGGCAACTGTCTCAAACATTTCCGATTAAAAAACATGCTGGGCTCCAACTACAATTTGAGACTGGCAGCTGCTGGGATTCCACATCCAGCTTCCTCTTCTGGTAAGGCCAATATCGCTCCGGGCGTTTTTATGTCGGGCCCAAAAGACACCCCCCGCCCCCGTGCAGGCTCACCTCTCATCTCCTCCCTGCTCGTTCTGTACAATGGAAGGGCACGGGGGCAAAGCTAAGCGCCGTCCCATCCCACCTCCTCCCATTGATGGCTATGGACAAGAGTAGGGATGTGGGCGGAGCTAAGCTACCACTCTCTTCCCGCATCTTGTCCATAGCAATCAATGGGAGGAGGCAGGGAGGGCTGGTGCTTAGCTCTGCCCCCTCCCATTGCAAATAACGAGCACGGAGGAGACGAGAGGTGAGCCTGTGATGGGGAGGGACAGGAAATGGGCAACGGCATGGTGAGCTCGGTGAATATGCACTGGGCCCCATGCCGTGTGAACGCCGGCCAATATGCACTCGTGGGAAAGGAGCCTTATCATGTGGGAGCTTGTTAGCTACACATACTCAGCATACACCATACGTACAGCATATAGGGGCTTTACACATCCCTGATATTTAAAAAATTCCTTCCCGACTCCAGTCTGGCAATCGGAATAATCCCCGACTCACCAACCTTTTTGAAGTAATCAGTGATATAACATGTAATATTGTTACGCTCAAGAAAGGTGTCCAGCCCCTCTTGTACTCTTCTAGTGAGTTTGCCATCACCACGTCCTCAGGCAGAGAGCTCCATAGTCTTACTGCTCTTACAGTAAAGAACCCCCTTCTATGTCCGTGTAGAAGCCTTCTTTCCTCTAGCTGTAGAGGGCGTCCCCTTGTTACAGTCCCAGTCCTGGATATAAAGAGATGATGGGAGAGATCTCTGTATTGTCCCCTGATATATTTATAGTTATTATGTCGTTTCTCAGCCATCTATTTTCTAAACTAAATAACCCCCCTGGGTATTGTAGTCCGCCCATTCCATTTATTACTTTAGTTGCACGCCTGTGTACCCGCTCAAGCTCTGATATGTCCTTATTGAGTACTGGTGACCAAAACTGTCCACAATATTCCATGTGTGGTATGTAGAAGTCTAGTCGGGTATATTGCTATCCGCGACGTTATCCCAATATCACATATAACTCCAAAACAAACAAATCTCTATGCACAGCTGAGTAAATCAGACGCACAAATCTTGCACGAATATGAACCCCATTCTTTTGAATGGAGTCATAAACATAAGCAATTTTTTTCGTGGCATGCTCTTACTTTTCGCGTTCCTCAAAACGCATCGCCCATTGTATTCAATGGGACAGGAAAACACATTGAACGGCGTGCGATGCGAGGTTTCCCATTGAAAACAATGAGAAAGCCGCGCTGGAGGATCGCTGCTTTACCTAAAGTGATGGGAGGTATTTTTTTTTTAAAAAGCCTTGCACCGCAGATAAATCGCAGATTGGCGAGCGCGATATCAGGCAGATTTTTACGGCCCAATATCGCGCTCGGACGTGTGTAGGAAGCCTTATGGGATAATCACAAATAAACTATTACATGTTAATTATTGATATGCCCCATGTGTACAATGATAACAGAGATTATGATGTAAGTAAAAGTAGTCATGTATATGTAAGGGACTGCAGGCAGCGGGTTCGGAGCTTTCTCGGTTTTCTGCGTCGATGTTAACCTGATCGACATTCAGTGGGGCACAGGAAATTGATAACTTATGACCAGTAATCCGGGGTATCTCAGTCTGTCAATGGATTTCAGAAGTCCTCTGCACTCTCCGCAAGCTTCTCGAAGGCCGTATCTCCTGCTCCCGGAGGAAACTATCTTTAGGATTGTATCTGCAACACTGCATGCAGTGCACCAAGAGAGACTCCTACTTCAACCTCCGTCCTGTACCAAGCTCCTCCCTCAACTACTTCCTGTATCTTCTTCCAGCTCAGCTGTTCCTCTGTTACGGCCCCCTCTTAAAGAGACACCACCAATACAAAGAAAACAACATCATACTATCATTAAACAGTAGAGATGAGCGAGCACCCAAATGCTCGAGTCTGCGTTATTCGAGTCGAGCTTTTCGTAAAATTCGAGAGCTCTACTCGAGTAACGAACCCCATTGACTACAATGGGAGACTCCAGCATTTTTGTATGTGGGACGCAGGGTCACGAGCTTTTTTTTTTTCTTAAGTTCGTCCATCTCTCCCTCTCCCTCCCTCTCCCCCCCTCTCTCCCCGCCAGACAAAAAATTTGCCAATGACGCGCGCTGCGGCGGGGAGGGGCCAAAACAGGCATATTACAGCGGGGAGGAGCCAAAAACTGGGGCAGGGTCGAACACGGCTTGATGCTCGTTCGAGTAACGAGCACCATCGAGTACGCTAATACTCAAACGAGCATCAAGGTCGGCAGGGTATGTTCGCTCAACTCTATTAAACAGTGATAAACTGTATCTCACTACACATACACTACCGTTCAAAAGTTTGGGGTCACATTGAAATGTCCTTATTTTTGAAGGAAAAGCACTGTACTTTTCAATGAAGATAACTTTAAACTAGTCCTAACTTTAAACAAATGCACTCTATACATTGCTAATGTGGTAAATGACTATTCTAGCTGCAAATGTCTGTTTTTTTGTGCAATATCTACAAAGGTGAATAGAGGCCCATTTCCAGCAACTATCACTCCAGTGTTCTAATGGTACAATGTGTTTGCTCATTGGCTCAGAAGGCTAATTGATGATTAGAAAACCCTTGTGCAATCATGTTCACACATCTGAAAACAGTCTAGCTCGTTACAAAAGCTACAAAACTGACCTTCCTGTGAGCAGATTGAGTTTCTGGAGCATCACATTTGTGGGGTCAATTAAACGCTCAAAATGGCCAGAAAAAGAGAACTTTCATCTGAAACTCGACAGTCTATTCTTGTTCTTAGAAATGAAGGCTATTCCATGCGAGAAATTGCTAAGAAATTGAAGATTTCCTACAACGGTGTGTACTACTCCCTTCAGAGGACAGCACAAACAGGCTCTAACCAGAGTAGAAAAAGAAGTGGGAGGCCGCGTTGCACAACTAAGCAAGAAGATAAGCACATTAGAGTCTCTAGTTTGAGAAACAGACGCCTCACAGGTACCCAACTGGCATCTTCATTAAATAGTACCCGCAAAACACCAGTGTCAACATCTACAGTGAAGAGGCAGCTGCGGGATTTTGGGCTTCAGGGCAGAGTGGCAAAGAAAAAGCCATATCTGAGACTGGCCAATAAAAGAAAAAGATTAAGATGGGCAAAAGAACACAGACATTGGACAGAGGAAGACTGGAAAAAAGTGTTGTGGACGGATGAATCCAAGTTTGAGGTGTTTGGATCACAAAGAAGAACGTTTGTGAGACGCAGAACAAATGAAAAGATGCTGGAAGAATGCCTGACGCCATCTGTTAAGCATGGTGGAGGTAATGTGATGGTCTGGGGTTGCTTTGGTGCTGGTAAGGTGGGAGATTTGTACAGGGTAAAAGGGATTCTGAATAAGGAAGGCTATCACTCCATTTTGCAACGCCATGCCATACCCAGTGGACAGCGCTTGATTGGAACCA